>NC_140166.1:59349955-59464955 GCF_963971535.1 Notolepis coatsorum | reverse complement strand
AAATGCAAGCTTTTTTTTTACAAATGAAAGAATGCAAGGATGCAGAGGTATAGGGATATGTCTATATACAGGTTATCTTATTCGTAAACATATAGGATTATATTTAACTCGTTCAAATTTATTATTATTATTATATTATATTATTATTTATGATTTCAGCGACCTGGGTGGGAGGAGGCTACATCAACGGCACCGCGGAGTACGTGTACCTGCCTGGGTTCGGCTTGGCGTGGGCACAGGCTCCGTTTGGATACGCACTCAGTCTGGTCGTGGGTGAGTTTGATTGATTTGATTGAATTGATTGATTGGTTGATTGATTGATTGGTTGAAAATGTTATTAACAGATTGCAGAATGGGTACAGTACAGTACAGCTCAATACACACACTTGTTAAGGGGATGCAGACCAGAGAAAGACTTTCGTCTTGTTTACATCAGGGTCCCCCATTTTCAATTCATCATAACATATATGACAATGACATACAGATAGACAGTACTGCTACATCTAGACATTTATGACATACCAGATTTACAAATACAGTACTGTTTGTGATACAAAAAAGAGTCTAAAAAGACAGTATACATTTGAGGGGGAAGAAACTGTACATGGGAGGAGGTTGGGTTTGAGTGACGCGCGCGGCGCTGCACTCGCGGTTAAACCTCAGCCGTGCGTAATTCTTGTCCTCCCTCCCTCCCTCCCTCCCTCCCTCCCTCCCTCCCTCCCTCCCTCGCGCCGCGCGCGCATGCAGGTGGTCTGTTCTTCGCCAAGCCCATGCGCTCGCGCGGCTACGTCACCATGCTGGACCCCTTCCAGCAGCTGTACGGGAAGCGCATGGGCGGCCTGCTCTTCATCCCCGCGCTCATGGGCGAGATCTTCTGGTCCGCCGCCATCTTGTCTGCCCTGGGTACGTGAGTCAATAGTTTCAAGTTCAAGTTTCAAGTTTCTTTAATAGTTGTCATACAGAAGTACAGAATACTTTTATACAAAATGCTTCTTTCTGTTACGCTCCAGAGACTGTGCTAGACAAAAGATAAGTATAAAATAAAATAAAATAGTATAGCATGTAAAAATAGAAGTAAAAATAGAAGTCACGTACGTAGACAGTGTTCAGTATATACACATGTACAATGTTCAAGCCATGTTCGAGTTCAGCCGTCATCAGTCAATTAAATGGGTCAGATTCAGATTCAGATTCCTTCATTAAGCCATTATGTGTCACCACATTGGTAATTGTCACGGCGATACAGTGTATGCATTTTTTTTCACATAACAACAAGACAACAACAAGACACATATAAAGTGTATAAAGTGTCAAGTGCAGAGTTCCAGGTCAGTCCCAGTGGAGAATTCTTGCCAGTGTCATTGATATTATTGTGCCAGTGTCACTTGGGGGCGGAGGGGGGGAGGTGGGGGGGTCCTGAGGCATTGATCAGCCTGGCGTCTGAGGGGAAGAAACTTAGTCTATGACGAGCTTTCACATGTGTGTGTGTGTGTGTGTGTGTGTGTGTGTGACGGTGTGTGTGTATGTATACTCATCCATGTCTACAAAGTTGTCCGTGTGTGTGTTCTTCACCTCCCAGGTGCTACTCTGAGCGTCATCATCGACATCAACATCAAGATGTCCGTGGTGCTCTCTGCGCTCATCGCCATCTTCTACACGCTGGTGGGCGGCCTGTACTCCGTGGCCTACACTGACGTGGTGCAGCTGTTCTGCATCTTCATAGGCCTGGTGCGTCAAAACTGTACCCACTTATTATACAACCACACTGCTCGTTCTCCTCGGGTACATTATTGAAGCAACCAACCCTATAGTTTAGACTAGAGTACTGAGGGGAGATAGAGAGAGAGGGGGGGAGAGGGGGGGGGGAGATAGATATAGAGAGAGGGGGGAGAGAGAGAGAGATAGAGGGAGGGGGGAGAGAGAGAGAGGGGGGGAGAGAGAGAGGGCGGGAGAGAGAGGGGGGGAGAGATGGAGAGAGAGCGAGGGGGATGGAGAGAGAGAGAGGGGGGGAGAGAGAGAGAGAGAGGGGGGGGGGAGAGAGAGAGAGGGGGGGAGAGAGAGGAGGGGGGAGGGAGAGAGAGGGGGGGAGAGAGGAGAGAGAGAGGGGGGGGAGAGAGAGAGGGGGGAGAGAGAGAGGAGGGGGGAGGGAGAGAGAGGGGGGGAGAGAGAGTTTGATAGATAGAGAGAGATAGGGGAAGGGAGAGAGAGGGGGAGGGAGGGAGATAGAGAGATGGAGAGAGATAGGGGGAGGGAGAGAGAGGGGGAGGGAGAGAGAGAGGGGGGAGGAGAAGAAACTTAGTCTATGACGAGCTTTCACGTGTGTGTGTGTGTGTGTGTGTGTGTGTGTGTGTGTGTGTGTGTGTGTGTGTGTGTGTGTATCCATGTGTCCTTGAGCAAGACACTTAACCCCTGATTGCTCCAGATGAGCAGGTTGTGAGTTGTGAGTTGTGTTTTTGGCAATTGTAATTATATTCTATATGTATTCATTAAGCAGATCAATTATTAGGCTACTCCATGGAGCGAGCTTCCCTCTGTGTGTGTGTGTGTGTGTGGTCTGGTAATCCGGAGGTTCCCGGTTCGATTCCCGCTCCTCCCGCGGCAGCATGTCAAAAGTGTCCTTGAGCAAGACACTTAACCCCTAACTGCTCCTGATGAGCAGGTTGGCACCTTGCGTGGTCGCCTCCGCCGTCGGTGTGTGAATGTGTGAGTGAACGGGTCAAATGTGAGGAACAACATTGTAAAGCGCTTTGGATAAAAGCTGCTATAGAAATGCAGCCATTTGCCATTTAACCAGGCCCAGCCTGGAAGCATTTCCCCCCCCACACCCTAGTTGGTTGTCACAGCAAAAATCATTTGTCATAGTACTTTTTTCCATCTCTACTTTAGGTTAGGGTGGGGCGTGAGGTTAAGCTTAGGGTTATGGTAAGGGTTTAGCTTCATATACAACTATTTAGGTGGACATTATGACGAGGTCTGGCATTGCAGCCTGGCAGCGTCAAGGTCAACTCAAGAGGAAATTCTTACAGTCAAGTGTGTTGAAACAGGACATGATGATGGCAGACAGCATTCAATAGTGACACCAACTAGGGCGTGTAAAAAGACGCAGACTGGACATAATCAATTGGTGTTTCACTTTTTAGGTAGTCATTGAACATAATCACACGGCAGCCATTTTGGACTAAAATGGCTGCCACTGGGAGGATTATTTTCTTTTTTTTCGTTCTTTCTTCAGCACCTTAGCGGCCAGAAATAATACTAGTCCATGTGCGGTGTTGAACGTTGCGTTAGAGCAGTGGTTTTCAAACATATCGCGGACCCACATTTTCAAATTAAACGTTGTAATGTAACCTAACTGATTGCGCAGGGTATTATTGTGCAGACTAATCTACCAAACTCACTTCCTGTTGCATGTGGGTCTGGGTTCCATTCATTTTGTTGGTGTTATTTTTCAGACAAATCCTTTTTCTTTAGACACATAACAAGCCTGGCAGCGTGACAACATGGGTAGGGCTCCGGGTTCATGATGGGAAGGTGTTTAAACACCGGGCCAGACTGCTGTCAGAGCGCCCTGTCCTCTGGGCTTGGCAGTAACAATGTCCCCAGTACTACAGTTGCGAGTGCCGTCCTTTGGCTGAGACATTAAACCGACCGAATTTGGTTGTTAAAGAAACCAAGTCGTTTAATATAGCAAAGATTGGAGGGGGTTCCCTGGTCAAATTCTCAATTAGGTTTCTGACATCATGGCCACCTAATCATCCCTCCCCTTAACGATCTGATATCAACCCCTGTCTCCCGAGCCTTTAAATGGTAAATGGTGCATTTATATAGCAGTTTTTATTAGGGATGTCCGATATTATCGGCCTACCGATATTATCGGCCGATATCGGCATTGAAATGTGATATCGGAAAATATCGGTATCGGTTCTCAATTTTTCTTTTATTATTATTATTATTATTATTATTATTATTATTATTTTTTTAACATTTCTATAACCTTTATTTACCCAGGCAAGCAAGTAAGAACAAATTCTGATTTTATTTATTGTCAAAAGTATGCATAATGTTGTGTTAATTCCACAACAAGAGATATGTAATGTTAATTACCTGAAATTATTCTGCATTTATCGGTATCGGTTGATATCGGTATCGGAAATTAAGAGTTAGACAATATCGGTATATCGGTATCGGTAAAAAAGCCAATATCGAGCATCCCTAGTTTTTATCCAAAACACTTTACATTTTTGTTCCTAACATTTTACCCATTCACTCGGCAGAGGCGACCATGCAAGGTGCCGACCTGCTCATCGGGAGCAGTTAGGGGTTAAGTGTCTTGCTCAAGGACACTTGGACACGCTGCCCGGGAGGAGCGGGAATCGAACCGGGAACCTCCGGATTACCAGACGACTGCTCTACCTCCTGAGCCACTGTCGCCCCCTTTCATACATTGTGTGTGTGTGTTGTGCGCCTGGTGCCAGTGTATGGCAGCCATTGAGTCTGTGCAGCCCAAGGGTGGCTAATATTACACATTGGTTATGCAATGATTCATCCATTCATTCATTCTCAAGTGTAGAATTATGTTGTTTTAATGTAAGCAGAAGCATTTTTTTTTTTAAATACATTTTCTTATGTACAAAAACACTCAAAATCAGTATTGTATATTTGGTCATAACCAGTGTTTTCAGAAAAGCTTAAACGGTGAACTATGTGATGGGCACCGATATAGATAGATTCCTTATGGTTCTCTCCGAGACCTCAGACCTGTACACACATAGAAACAAACATAGCAGAGAAAAACCTTCCTCCAGCCAACGCAGTGATAGGGTTGAGACGCTGAGTTATCCTACATGTAACATTAACCCTTTCACTACCACACTACAGAAGGTTAACCTTTCACTACCAGGGTTAATCTTATGTAGTGTGGTAGTGAAAGGGTTAACCTTCTGTAGTGTGTTGTGAAAGGGTTAATCTTATGTAGTGTGGTAGTGAAAGGGTTAACCTTCTGTAGTGTGGTAGTGAAAGGGTTAATCTTCTGTAGTGTGGTAGTGAAAGGGTTAACCTTATGTAGTGTGGTAGTGAAAGGGTTAAGCCTATAGATACCTCCGGTCAATGGTCTCTAACTACACACCCTCAAGACCCCTACGCTCTGCATCTTCTAACTACACACCCTCAAGACCCCTACGCTCTGCATCTTCTAACTACACACCCTCAAGACCCCTACGCTCTGCATCTTCTAACTACACACCCTCAAGACCCCTACGCTCTGCATCTTCTAACTACACACCCTCAAGACCCCTACGCTCTGCATCTTCTAACTACACACCTTCAAGACCGCTACACTCTGCATCTTCTAACTACACACCCTCAAGACCCCTACGCTCTGCATCTTCTAACTACACACCCTCAAGACCCCTACGCTCTGCATCTTCTAACTACACACCCTCAAGACCCCTACGCTCTACATCTTCTAACTACACACCCTCAAGACCCCTACGCTCTGCATCTTCTAACTACACACCCTCAAGACCCCTACGCTCTACATCTTCTAACTACACACCCTCAAGACCCCTACGCTCTGCATCTTCTAACTACACACCCTCAAGACCCCTACACTCTACATCTACTAACTACACACCCTCAAGACCCCTACGCTCTGCATCTTCTGGCCGCCTCAGACCTACTCCTATCCGAGCTCCGGGAGGGTCATCAAAGAGAAGCCGCCTATTCTCAGTCCTTGCCCCACAATGGTGGAATGAACTACCCACCCCAGTTAGGACAGCCGAAACCCGTCCAATCTTTCGCCGTCGACTAAAGACGCACTTCTTCAACCATTATCTGAAATGAAAAACAAATAATAATAATAAATCTAACCCTAACTAACCTTACTGTCATGCACTTAATAAACTAACCTACACTGTTAGCACTCAACACTTTGATGAACATTGTTACTCAGCTGATAGAGTTGTGCCCTTCCTGATGACTTGTCGTACAGAACTTGTAAGTCGCTTTGGATAAAAGCGTTCAGCTAAATGACTAAATGTAAATGTAAATGTATATAACTGTGTCTCTGTCTGCCCGGCTCCCAGTGGATCAGTGTCCCCTTCGCCCTGAAGAACCCGGCGGTGTCTGACATCACCCTCACGGCGGTGCAGGCGGTCCACCAGGCGCCCTGGAAGGGCAGCATCAACCGGGAGGACACCTGGGTCTGGATCGACAACTTCTGTCTCCTGGTGAGAGAGAGCGGCACGTCCAACACGTCTGTATCGTATTTGTTTTATTCGTTTAAGAGGGACAAGCACACGGGTGGCTGGGTGGCGCAGCGGACATTGCGCTCGTCACCAACGCGAGAGACACCGGTATCGAATCCGGCTGTCGGCGTTGCCTCCGGCTCGGGCCGGCCGTCATACTGACTCAATTTGGCAGAGTCAGCGGGAGGGAAGTCGATGGGTGGTGGTAATCTGGTCGTTGTAAAACAGCGACTCCTACAGGTCGGTCAGGGCGCCTGCACAGCGAGGGAGGGAGATGGTGAGGGTAGTGTGACCTCCCACACGTTACACCTCACCAATGAGAGTCCGCGCTGTCAGGTGAAAAGAAGTGGCTGGCTGTCTCCTATGTCTCGGAGGAAGCATCTGCTAGACTTCAGGGCTCCCTAGACCGACCAGTGGGGGGCACATGCGAGCAACGGCCAGGAAGGGGAGGGGGGAATTGGCATTGGCACAGTTGCACGAGAGTTTCGGACGGACAAATGCTAGGGTTTGAAAGCTCGGCGTTGCTAATAAACATTTTAAATCGTTTTTATAAACTGCTCAAAACGGCTTTAGCTGCCTGATGCGCCTGCACTGTGATCACAGCATCAGGCATCCAAAGCCGTAAATAAAGCTGTGTTGACCAGTGTTGACCAGTTTATAAAAATGATTAAAAAAAATTATTAGCAACGCCGAGCTAATAGAACATAAATGCACCTTTATCCTTTATCCAAGTACTTCCTTGATGTCGAAAAACACCAGCAAAAACGGATCAAATCTGTGTTAAAACGTTGAGCAGGAAGGTAGGTGTGTGGAGCAAAGCACACCTGTCCTCGGCAGCCATCTTGGCGGCCATCTTCTCCTGCCAAGCTTATCGAACTACCTTCCCCTTCTTCCAACATGTCACAATTAGGCATTTTAAAAGAGCAGTGAAGGGATGGTTGCCTAGTCGCCCGACAATTTTAAACTGAAGCAGTTTATTTTGTATTATTAGAATGACGTTTAGTTTGAATGTGTTTTCTGCACCTTGCCGACTATCGCTGTGACAGACGAGGACCACAATGGGAATAAGTCTCTGACTTTATTGTGTGATCATTCCTCAAACAACGCAATGCATGTGATGGTTGTTGTGGCCCCATTTTTTTTTTTAATCCTGTGTGTTTTTTTAACATCTATTTAACACGAGCACAGCCATGGAGAAAATGACACTAATTCCCGCCGGGAACGGGTCAGATGACCCGACAGCCTTTAGAATGGAGATGGGAGGGAGAGAAGGGAGGGAGGGAGGGAGGGAGGGAGGGAGGGAGAAGGAGATAGGGAGGGAGGGAGGGAGGGAGGGAGGGAGGGAGGGAGGGAGGGAGGGAGGGAGGGAGGGAGGGAGGGAGGGAGGGAGGGAGGGAGGGAGGGAGGGAGATGGAGAAAGGGAGGGAGGGAGGGAGAGAGAGAGGGAGAGAGGAAGGGAGGGAGAGGAAGTGAGGAGGGAGAGGGAGGTATAGAGAGAGGGAAAGAGAGGGAGAAAGAGAGAGGGAGAGAGAGGGAGGGAGAAGGAGGGAGGGGAGAGAGAGAAAGGGAGGGAGAGAGTGAAAGGGAGGGAGGGTCAAGGAGGGAGGGAGGTGGCCGCTCAGCAGAAATAGCTGAAATAACGTTCTAATTACATTTTCCTGAAGTCATTTTGAAATTTCAGAAACCGTGCCAGATAAAACTGATACTTTTAGGAAAAGTCATTGAGTGACAGAGCTGGAGCTCGACCGAGTGACGAGGATACATTTATTGAAAATGCCTAGTAGGGGTCATGTGACCTCTTGTCGGCTGTGCTATATTCCTTCTGGTTCTGCTGCGGTGTCATGTGACCCCTTGTCGGCTGTCATGTGACCCGGCTCCTGTCTGTGATGTCGTCTCTAGATGCTGGGCGGGATCCCCTGGCAGGTGTACTTCCAGCGCGTGCTGTCCGCGTCCTCGGCCACCTACGCGCAGGTCCTGTCCTTCATGGCCGCCTTCGGGTGTCTCATCATGGCCATCCCCTCCGTCCTGATAGGAGCCATCGGAGCCTCCACAGGTTGGAACAAAAAAAATATACGGAAACATGCCGTGTGTGTGTGTCTAGTGTGTGTGTGTGTGTGTGAGGGGGGGGGGGGGGGGGGGGGGGGTAGCTCACGTGGGTGTGTGTCATGGTACAAAGGTCTGATGACCAAATAAATATACCTGGAGCGGGCTGTACATGAAACAGGGTTTAGAAGGTGACACACACAAAATACAAATAACATATACTAACGGTTAGTAGGTTAGTAACTAACCTGATGTTTACATGGTGTTACCAATATGGCAATAATGACAATGAACAACCCACGTACGTGACAGTGTGTGTGAGTTTATATACATGTTTCCTCATACGCGTGTGTATTTGTTTGTGTGCTTGTTTTGGGGTACCTCAGTGTGTGTGTGTGTGTGTGTGTGTGTGTGTGTGTGTGTGTGTGTGTGTGTGTGTGTGTGTGTGTGTGTGTGTGTGTGTGCGCGTGTGTTGCCCTTAGATCTGATGACTGGTAAATAGCAGCTGGTTGGCCTCATCCATTATGGAGCAGCAGTGGGTTTGATAACCGCGGTGGCTCTGAGTAAATATTGCATTAGAGGGAAGCAAGGGACCAAATTAGAGGTTTGATCTCCAGATTTTTTAGGTATCAAAGTCCTAGCGTGATGAATACACACTAACACACACACACTAACACACACTGAATACACACTAACTCCGTCGGCCCACGCCCTGGTTATATGTTTTTGATGAGTGTTGATTCAACATGTCAGTGTTCCTAACATTTCATTCCCCGGAAGGCCGTTGATGAAGTTCTCCGTCTAGTTGTCCTCCCAGAATTTGTGTTGATTATGTTCCTTTTCTGGGGGGGGGGCCGAGGGTTCCTGTATGGGTGCATTGGATGTGATTGGATTGCATTTGTATGTGAATCAAACGTTCATATTCTTTGCACAATCCTGCACAATTGCACAGCTCTGTTATAAATTCTATTCCACTGTATTCTTATTCAAATGTAGTAGTCTACAACAATCCCGATTGATTGATTGATTGATTGATTGATTGAACCCTTTATTTAACAGATTGCAGAATGGGTACAATACAGTACGGCTCAATACACACAATTGTTAAGGCGATGCAGACCAGAGAAAGACTTCCGTCTTGTTTACATCAGGGTCCCCCATTTTCAATTCATCACACCTGCACAATTGTACAGCCCTGTCCTATATTTCTATTTCTATTCTAATTTAGTTCATTTAATTTTATTCTACTTAATTTTTTATTAAAGTACTACTTTAATTCTATTGACTGTTGATATTGTCTGTTAATTCATTATAATGTCGATGCACCAAGTGACCCGAGACAGATTCCTTGTAATGTGCAAGACTTCTCTGGTTCTGGTTCTGATGGTGATTTGTACTCGGTACCAGACTGGAACCAGACGAGCTACGGCGCCGTGAGTCCCAAAGAGCGGGACCAGGCCGACATGATCCTGCCCATCGTGCTCCAGCACCTGTGCCCGCCCTTCGTCTCCTTCTTCGGCCTGGGGGCGGTGTCCGCCGCCGTGATGTCATCCGCCGATTCATCCATCCTATCGGCGAGCTCCATGTTTGCCAGGAACATCTACAAGCTTGCCTTCCGACAGTCGGTCAGTGCTCGTGTGTGTGTGTGTGTGTGTGTGTGCGTGTAATAATAATAATAATAATAATAATAATAATAATAATAATAATAATAATAATAATAATAATAATAATAATAATAATAATAATAATAATAATAATAAAAAAATATTATATATAAATAAATAAATAAAAATAATCCGGCTGTCGGCGTTGCCTCCAGACGTCATACTGACTCAATTGGCAGAGTTAGCGGGTGGGAAGTCGATGGGTGGTAATCTGGACGTTGTGGACAGCGACTCCTACAGGTCGGTTGGGGGACGCCTGCACAGCAGAGACAGGAAATGGTGGGGGTAGTGTGAGCCTCCCACACGTTACACCTCGCCAATGAGAGTCCGCGCTGGCAGGTGAAAAGATGTGACAGGCTGCCTCCTCGTGTACCGGAGGGGACACGTGATGCAAGGCTTCTATCCTCCCTACAACCGGCCAGTGGGGGGCATATGCGAGCAACGTTCAAGACAGGGGAGGGGAGAATTGGCACGGCGAAATTGGGATGAAAAAAATTAAATAAAAAAAATTTAAAAAGAGGAGGAAAAAGTGGATAAAAAAATAAAAGAATAATAATTTTAAAAATATATATCTTTTGGGGGGATCATTCCATTTGGGCTGTGGGGGGTGCTTAATGTCTGAAGGAGTCGACTGAAGGCTTCTTGTCCTCCTGCGAAAGCATGCAATTGGTCCACTGATGGATACATCTTGATATTTCGAGTCAGTGTGTGAAATCCTCTTTCAGTGCCTCTGTGCCCGTTTTCTTAGGCAGTTAGCCTCGCTGGTATGTGCGCCGTTAGTGTAAGCTTTTAAATGATGAGTCATACATGAATTGAAAATCGGAAAATATCTGAAGAAGATATGCTTATTTGAATCTACCAGTTAAACCTCAAGTCTCCTGAAAAACGGAGAAAATCCAAAGTTTGGCTGCATTTTTAACACCTTGGCAGTCAGGTGCTAGGTGTCACAAACTGCCTTTTTTATACAAAGGTGTTTACTATTTAGAGGTACTATAACTGATAGCTGTTACAGTAAATATGTTCTTAAACACTCAAACTGTGATAATGTTAAAAAGAAATAATAAAAAAAATCATAAATATTCTTGCGATCTCACTTCCAGACATGAGTCTCTTACCGCTGGGTCACATGTGTGTCTGCTTGACGATGTGTGTTCTGTACAGTATATATCACACATTATATTAGGGCTGTCCCCGACTAAGGATTTGGATGGTCGACTAGGATTGGCCAAAATTTGCCGTTAGTCGACTATTGGTGGACTTAAAAAAAAAAAAAAAAAAATATATATATATATATATATTTTTTTTATCGTTCCATTTGGGCTGTGGGGTGGGGGGTGCTTAATGTCTGAAGGAGTCGACTGAAGGCTTCTTGTCCTCTGCAAAAGCATGCAATTGGTCCACTGATGGATACATCTTGATATTTGTCTAGTCTAGTGTGTTCATTAGACGGGTGAAATCCTCTTTCAGTGCCACTGTGCCTGTTTTCTGTGTCTGCTTGACGATGTGTGTTCTGTACAGTATACGTCACGACCCCATCTCTCTACCCCCCTCCGTCCCCCCCGCAGGCCTCGGACCGTGAGATCGTGTGGGTGATGCGCATCACCATCTTCGTGTTCGGCGGCCTGGCCACGGTGATGGCGCTGGTGACGGGCACGGTGTACGGTCTGTGGTACCTGAGCTCCGACCTGGTGTACGTCATCATCTTCCCCCAGCTGCTCAGCGTGCTCTTCGTCCCGGGCACCAACACCTACGGCTCCGTGGCCGCCTACGTCTTCGGCCTGGTGCTGCGCATCGGCGGCGGCGAGCCCTACCTCGGCATGCCCCCCTTCATCTACTACCCCTGGTGGGTGACGGAGCAGCGGGCGCACCATGACACCGGCGCGCTGGAGGACGTGGTCATCCAGAAGTTCCCCTTCAAGACGGTGTCCATGCTGGCGTCCTTCCTGGGCAACGTGGCCTTCTCCTACCTGGCCAAGTACCTGTTCGAGAGCGGCAAGCTGTCGGCCAAGTACGACTTCCTGGACGCCGTGATGTCCAAGCACAGCGACGACATCATGGACAAGACCACGCTGGTGACCCGGCCCGCCGGCGGCAACAACATCGGCCTGTCGGAGCTAACGTCCGTCAAGCCGCGCCTCAGCGTGAGCCTGGCGGCCGCCTTCACGCGCCGCGACACGCTGCAGGCGGAGACGGTGGACGAGGAGGAGGAGGAGGAGTCTAGCCCCGACTCCTCCCGCCACGGCGATGAGTGACAGGCAGGACCGGAGGGGGGGAGGAACTCTAGCGGATGACTAGCGGAGGACTAGTTGTATCATCAGACACTCGCAAAAGATTAGCGGTGAAAACGCCGTCCCTTGGGACTAACATTTGTAACATAATCCCTCAACCAATCTGGTGACCGCAGACGTGGGTCACATGTCAGGATACATACTGTGCCAAACTGCTGTAGTAGCTCGCTGACTGTAAAGACTGTGAACTATGCTGCGATACAGCAAATGAAACACACACACACACACACGTACACACACTTACACACAAACGGATGCGTATCCATCTTCCTGGATCAGATCAAAGACATGATGAAAGAAAAGTGCTTTCATAGACAAATGTTGCTCTGGTTTCTCTGTGTTTTCCCCTCGCGAACGGCGGGCGAATGATTACATTGGAGATGACCGGAGATAATGGACATCCGGCGGTGAAGAGGATATATATATTCGAGAGATTGGTTGGTTGGTGCAGTGTCTTTGATCAGGGGACAATACATCCTCCACCGTCATGACGTGGGATGGGGAACGGATGCCAGGTAAGTATGTGGAACTGACCTACAACACTGGTGTTACTTTGAAAGGTTATATTTTGTCACTTCGATAAAGCAATAGCATTAGCACATACTGTAGGACAACAACCACCACCAGTGAGATCTGATAGAGATCACATTTCAAATGTGATCAAAATGAAAAATACATAAAAAATGTATCAAATTAAAATAACAAATGTAGTCTGGTGCATATAGAAGAGTTCAATATAAAGAAAAAGGCAAATATAGAAAGACGAGATATTTTATGTTTTTAATGTTTTTTTTTATTGAATGTTAAGTGTAAAAATATGTTCATCTAAATCATATTTTAGGGCAACATTAATTGGCTGTAGGATAGGACAGAAAAATGCAGTTGATTAATTTACTGTGGCATATGAGATGAAAAAGATCGGGCATAATAACTGTTGAGACTTATTATATATATATATACAGTATATAAATACCTGTTTGTTTGATATGTTTTGTGACATGGCACTTTTCTGTGTTTCATCCACATGTACAGTATAGTACTAATTCTAAGTGATGAACACAATATGACTGTGAACGTAGTGACTAGACCATATCTTATCTGAGATGTTAAAAAGAAAAAGCAATCCTCCATGTACCACGCCATACTGAGTAGAAAATATACAGTAGTAGTAGTGATGGTAGTTGACTCGAAGCACTAGTAAAAGCCACTCTAGCTAGTGTTCTATTAATTTGATATCAGGCATAGAGGCACATTTGTATTTCACACTGAGAATCAATATAAAGTGAATCAGACTGCAAAGTGTTTAGAGTCCTCTTGTAATCGATTGCCTTAATGAAGCTGACAAGAAGGTGTTCGTCTAATGTTCACTGCGCTTTGGCTGTGATTTTGAAAGTCTGTCTCTCGCTGCAGCGAACAAGAGACTTGAATATGAATGTAACCTCCACACACAATCTAGTGTCATCAAGTGTACATCTGTAGCGGTCTGTGTCTGTTTTGTTTGTGATTTACAACGTGAAACAGTAACTGGTGCGGCAAAATCTTCACGGGCAGGTTCCAATTTGATTTGTTTGTACAATGTAACAATGTAAAGTTTATTTTCTCTGTGGTGTGTTTGTATACATATGGAAGAAGAAGAAGAAGAAAAAAAGTACTAATTATGTTTTCGGAAATGATTCCTATAAGATAGATGGAAAGAGGCTGATTGAACATTATTTATTTTTGATGTCATAAAAGATAAGAAAATAAATACAATTGAATCAATTATATTATTTCATAGTCATATGTATCTTATATTGGTGTCAAGGTACAGGGGTGTTCCTCGTGATTCTACCTTTTCTTTTGCTAACTGATTTCATCATAGAGAAGATAATTATGGTTTGATATATCATATCACTATATATATATTTGCTTGAATTTGTGCTTGCGGAACCCCGAGGACCTTTGTGACCTCTGTGAATTCAGGGCCTCTATTCTATTGACGGGGAAGTTAATTCTATATACGTCGTGGGGCGGCTACGTGGCGTAGTGGGCAAGGCACTCGCCACGAAATGCTGGAGACGCTGGGCTCGTCAGTTCGAGCCCAGCGCTCCACATTTGCTTTCAGTTTAGCTGGTCGTCCACAGTAATACACATTGGCCGTATTACGGGGAGGGAAACTGAAGGGTGGGGATCGGGCGTTGTGGACAGCGACTCCTACAGGTCGGTTGGTGCGCCTGCGCAGTAGAATCAGGAAGTGTCGGGGGCAGCGTGAGCCTCCCACGCGTTACTCCTCGCCACTGAGAGATCGAGCTGCGCAGGTGAAAAGATGCGACTGCTGTTACCTCAAGTACCGGAGGGGACTTGTGCTATGTATGACTTAGTCCACATTGCAGCCGGCTTGTGGGAGGCAAGAAACAGCGTCCGTGACAGGGGAGGGTTGAATTGGATGATACGAAATTGGGATGGGAGAAAATATAGAAAAAAATGGGAGAAAAAGTGGATAAAAAAAAATTCTATATACGTCGTAGATATCAGAAAATATAGACTTCTGATCTACTCTCTACCGTCTCATCCTCTCTAGATTAGTTTCACTAGTTGGTTAACATGTTGGTAAAAAAATGTATTGTAATCTTTTTTTCATAAAAATGTATTGCAATCTCAGATATATATATATATATATACGTTCTTAAGACCTAGAATCTTCCTTCAGCCAGCATCATGGAGGACGACAGAGAGAGAGAGAGAACATGTCCAAAGGACGTGACTGACATTACAAACGCTTGGCTTGCGTCTTTGTCCCCCATCATCATAGGCTGCGGTGAAAAGACAGGATCTTAAAATAGCTCTCTGCCTGGTTATTTACATTATCCTAAGTGCTGTAGCTACTCTCTCGTCTGGGACTCGGGGTGGGGTGTGGGCGGCGTAGGGGGTGGGGTGTGGCGTAGGGGGTGGGGGTTGGCGTGTGGCGTAGGGGGTGGGGGAGGTTGGTCAAGAAGGATGGAGTCGGCGGGGCGGGGCGTGTAGCCTGCCAGCGTCATCGCCGTAAAGACCCACCAACCCCCCCGATGCGCAGGGTGTGACGCAGGTGCCCCGCCCCGCCCCGCCGCTGCGCTCCTCCCCTCCGGTTCCCATCCGTCTGTCTCCGTGACCTCCTTGGCGTCCTTGAGCTCCGAGCAATCCCATAAAAAGAGGAAATCGTGAGAGAGAGAGAGGGAGAGAGAGAGAGAGTGGCGCGTTCAATCCTCATTCATACAACTAACAGCACAAGAGCACTCTAGATGATTAACAATTATGACAGAAAACTCACCCTCAGCCAGAAGTCAATCCATTTATTTTGGGGGGGGGGGGGTGCGTCGTGAGGAGCCGTGGAGGCGCTATGGCGTTGAGGAGGCGCCCTAACGTTGACGTGCCGCTGGAACAGAGCCTCTGGAAGAAGACCAGACAGATCCATTCATTCATGAACACTGCAGTCGGTCAGATGGTCCTCTTCACAGTGTGTTCGGGAGAGTCCTTTTCAAGTCAAGTCAAGTCAAGAGTTTTATTTGTCACGGCATACAAGTATACAATGAAATGCGGGTGGTCTTGCACGCAACGATGTGCAATACAGTAGTACAACATATAATAGAATCCAATAAAACAACATTGTGCAATAAACAGGTAACATAGTAGGGCATATCGGTATTTGTACATAAGTTATTTACAGAGCATGGAGGACATGCTAGGTCCTTTGGTAGTGCAATACACTGTTACTGTTGCTATACTATTTTTAAAGTGACCTTTCCTTTGTGGCCATACGTGTGGGCGTGTGCAGCATGAGTGTGTGCTTGCTCATGTTAAAGAGAGAGATGTTGTAAATTGCAGGTTTCTTTGTTCATTGTAATTTCCCCAAACAACTACCACTCGGCTTTGAAAAACACAGAAGTACGACACGTCAAAGAAAAGCTGATTTAAAAAGAAGATTTAAGTATTTTTTTCTCCTTCCTTTTCATCCTGAAAATTTAAGTTTAAATTTGGATTACATAAGAAAAGTGTAACTATTGTCCTTACTGCCTTTGAGGAAAGTGATACTGCTCTTCTCCCCTTCTTCAGTGGATATTTCAGATTTCAGACCATAGCCCCATGTCTTACTTAAAGGCCAACCTCTAGGTTAAACCCTACTGATCAATTATGGGTAGTTTACATCATTGGTATATAATTTCATTATTTATTTATTTCCATTTGACACCGGAAATGCCACTCTGAAAGAGTTAAAAAGGTCCACACACGAATAACATGCACGCGCGAATCAAAAAAGCTTATCAAAACGCCGACGTCACAACAGGTGTGGCTTGCATATTAATGAGCCGAATCTAATGTTGCTTTTCCACTAAAATAAAGTACTCAGTTTGTCTCCGTGTGGGGAGGCGGGGCTGCTGGTGATCAGCATGAGAGCTCCAGAAATGACACGTGAAAAACTGCAGACCACTGATTGGTCAGAAGAGAGACGCGTGACGTCACTGTTTGGGGAGTCTGAACGAAAACAGAATGTCCGCGCCGCCATCTTTAATGTCTCGCGTAGGATATCTTTTGTATGTTTGCACTTGCAGCAAGAAACGAGTGCAATAAAAAAGGATACAGTCACTGTGTATTCTGCCTCATTTATTGATGAAACAAAACCGACATCAACACAATTTGCCACCGAGCGGAGAGTTTAGTCTGACAAAAAGATCGCTGATTAGTTACGCTTGTTGTTGGGGGTTAGGGACGTAACGTTAGTTAGCCTAATGCTAACGTTAGCAGATAGACACGAGAGGCTATCTGTGTAGAATAGACACAATGAGGTAACGTTAGCGTTAGCATAATAGACACAACGAGAGTCTGGTTAATGTTGTTATTGATTGATTGAATGAAAACTGTGTTTTACTCTGGCTTGCCAAGCTCATCATAGCCCCTTTCGTGACTGATGCACCGAGTGAAGCTTGTGGACTCGACAACAGCGGCGGCCGCAGGGCGCCGGAGCCCGCAGCGCTAGTTAGCTCATAGCTATCGTGTAACACTAGCCTTTGCGGGCTCGGGCGCCCTGCGGCTGCCGCCGCCGTCGCGTCCATGGGCCCCCCGGCAGGGCACCCGTGGGGTCGGGTCGGGGTGTACAGAGAGGAGAGAACCATTTTGGGTCGGCCGTTCATGCCGGCCAGCGAGCCGGATGTCGGGATATGTTGTTAGCACAATAGCTACCAAGCTAAGCTATGTTATCTACTAACGTTATAAACACAATGTGTACAACGACACAATGATTTACATTATTACAAATATGGTAACGTGGTTAGCTTTAGAGATGGATGGATGGCTATAATCACGGAGCAATAGTGAGGTGAAACAGATACATTTCCATTCGGCTAGTAGTAGCAAGCATATATCTATGGTAGCAAGGCTCTCTGCCTGCCACTAGCTGTGTGACTCTCAGCGCCCCCTGGTGATACCCCTGGTGACCAATACCTGTTGTGACGACATTACACGTGCACGTTATAAACCATTGATTAAAATATGCAAGTGCATGTTGATTGTGTTGGGCAGACAAAATGTTTTGATAAAAACGCTAAAACTGGGTCAATTTCAATACTTTTTTTTACAATTCTTCATGAAAGTCACTGTTGGCCTAGTCCACATTGTTTATTGAACAAAAATACAACGTGGAGGTTGACCTTTAAACATGCTGTTCCTCACACTAGCTACCGATAGTTAGCTACAAACCAATGCAAAGTCAATGGGGTCAGGCTCCTGTCTGTACAAGCTGGCCGAGGCTTGTATGCCAGGGTGCATGGATTGTGCTGAGAAAGGACTCCATTATTGGTAGGTAGGGAAAGGGGCTAGGTTTAAAAAGTTAAAATATTTAAAAAAAGATTCTGAACTATACCTTTAAAATGATGGAGCCTTTGGACCAATCAACATCTAACCTAACATGTGACACAGGATCGGTGTCTGGATTGGTGCATCTGTACAGTTACTTCCCTTTAGGGACGAAGAGCTAACCTCCAAAACACCCTTAACCCTTTCACTGCCGCACTACCAAAACGACAATACACAGAAGGTTAACCCTTTCACCGCCACACAACAGCAGGTTAACCCTTTCACTGCCACACTACAGAAGGTTAACCCTTTACTATCACACTGGTAGTGTGATAGTAAAGGGTTAACCTTCTATAGTGTGGCAGTGAAAGGGTTAAACAATCCTGTTTAAAGGGATCTGTCTGGGTTGCTTTGTGGATCTAATTGGTGCTCGAAAAGGACAGAGTCGAGCAGAAGACCTGTTTCTTTCACATTTGAAAGACAATGGACATACATTGTAAGAGTGTGAAACCAACGTGTATATTGTAGATGGGTTTCTCCGCAAAGTCATTGATTGATTGATTGATTGATTGAAAACTTTATTAACAGATTTCAGAATGGGTAGCCTACAATACAGTACGGCTCAATGCACACAATTGTTAAGGGGATGCAGACCAGAGAAAGACTTTCGTCGTGTTTATAACAGATGTGCGCACAACCAGGGGATGGAGAGCACCGGCGATGGATGTTGAAAAAGCTCGAAACATTTGCTGCAATGTAAATAAAATTCCTTTGTGGTCTAGATTAGAACAATGGACGGGTCTGCTAATTGCTCACCGTGGCTGAAAACCAATAATTAAGGCAATCGGTGCAGTCAGAGCCAATCAAGCTTCCAATAGGAAATAATTATACACCTCCCACAATGATGTCCTCTTAAGACCATGTAGTTAGAGTTGTGATGATTCAGTGGGTATTTGTGGACTTTTTTAGTGTATAGTGTGTGTAGCCTATATGATCTGATGGCTGTTGGTGTACTATATATACTATATACTGACCCCTATAGGTGACTGGTAATTGACCCATGGACCTGCCAGCTGTCGCCCATTGTTAATCAGAAAGTAGGTTACTGAATGAAGACAGCGCCTTGCCCACACACATCCTGCTGTAGGCCTGAATAGGTGGAAACTGCTTTTAATGTTCCTAATGAACTAACAGATGACTGTTCCCCCGACTCTGTCTAAAGAGCACCTTTGTTTTGAAGATCGCAATCACACTGAACGCTGTAGCCCTCTCCCTTTCCTTTTCTTTTGAATATTCACGTGGTAACGAGATTTACAAATGTAATATTGTTCACACTGATCATAATCCGCATTAGCTGTATGTAACTATTCGTTTTTATTTTATTAGTATGTTAACGGTTTTTAATTTGAGCTTTCTTAATTATTTTGGTCCTATTTATTCAATGTCTAATTATCTAAGCGGATTTACTTCTTGCGTTTTGACCCGTTTCAACGCGCCTGTAATCTCAACAGCGTTGAAAATGAGGAAACACCTCAATGTCTCTTTTGAGATCAAGGTTTGAAATTGAAATGAAATATATGAAGAACCTTTTTATTTCCCATATGCACACACCTACAGTGCTGGTGAACAAGAGATCCATCGCTTACAGTTGATCCGCTACACAGCTGTCTTCTCCCATTAAACCCCTGGCCGTCCTTTTGCTATATAGACCCACCTGAGATAACAGGGGATTCTGGGAATCAAAGGACCGTCACAGCACTTTGCCCTGGTTTGTCTACGAGGAGATGAGATTAGACAGGAGACTGCATTCTGATAGTCATCTCCTAATGGGGGGGGGGGGGGGGGGGGGCAGGCATATCTCTAGAGAGGTCTCTCAAAGAAAGTAGAAAAGAAGAAAGAAATAATAATAATAATAACATGTCGTACACCCGACTATAATTTCATCATCTGTGGTATAATTTCCTGTTTGTTTGTTTAGTTTACACTGTAAATCTTTCAACCCTTTCACTGCCACACGACAAAGGGTGAACCCTTTCACTACCACACTACAGAAGGTTAAACTTTCACTACCCCACTACAGACGGTTAACCTTTCACTGCCACACGACAAAGGGTGAACCCTTTGCTATCACACTACAGACGGTTAACCCTTTACTATCACACTACAGAAGGTTAACCCTTTACTATTGATTGATTGATTGAAAAGTGTATTAACAGATTGCAGAATGGGTACAGTACAGTACAGCTCAATACATACAATTGTTAAGAGGATGCAGACCTGAGAAAGACTTTCGTCTTGTTTCCATCAGGGTCCCCCATTTTCAATTCATCATATGACACACATGACATACAGATAGACAGTACTGCTACATCTATACATTTATGACATACCAGATTTTCAAATACAGTACTGTTTGTGATACTAAAAAAATCCAGAAGAAGAGTATATACATTTGACATAGAAACTGTGCATTGGGGGAGGTTGGGGAGGTGGGGTGGGGCTGTACATTGGAGGTGGGGGGGGGGGGGGTTGGGACACACTGTACATTGGAATACTGACATACATTTGACATGGAAACTGTACATTGGAGGAGGTTGGGTAGGTGGGGTGGGGTTGGGTGGGGCTGTACATTGGAATACTGACAAAGCCATGCTTGGTCTTTATTGTACAACTGGGTTAGGACATTTGTAGGGGCCAGTTTTGAATTGCAGTCTCCCGTAGGTGTTCTTTGAGAGTGTTTTTGAAGGTGGGTAGTGATTTACATTCCTTTACAGCTTTGGGTAGGGCGTTCCACATTGTTGTGGCATAATTGCGAAACGTGTTTAGTCCCTTGTTTGAGCCGAATCTGGGTTTTACATGATTTGTGGAGCTCCCTCTGGTGTTGTGATCGTGGTATTCACTGACCTTTGGGAAGTATTTTGACATGTACATGGGTACCTTGGTCGTGTAGTGTATCTTGTAGACCAGGCCCATTGCAAGTTGCTGTACTCTGTTGTCTACTCTAAGCCATCCTAGGTTGGCAAAGTGTGCAGGGGTGAGGTGGGTTCTAGGAGTCAGGTCAAGCAGTAGTCTGACTAGTTTGTTTTGAGATGTTTGTAATTTGGTTTTTAGTGCCTTTGAGGTGCTTTGGTACCATGAGGTGCAAGCATAGTCGTAGTACCCTTGAATGAGTGCTCCTGCCAGAGTCTTCAGGGTATTCTTGTTTACCAGGGAGGAGATCCGGTACAAGAATCGAGTTCGTTGATTGACTTTTTTTTATTACATTGGATGCCATTTTGTCACAGGAAAGATTAGCCTCTAGGATGGAACCCAGGTAGGTAATTTCATCTTTCCTTGTGACAATATTGTCACCCACTGTAACTGAGAAGCCGTCTGTTTTGCTGAGTTTGTTATTTGAACCGAAGAGAATGGACTCTGTTTTGCCCATGTGTAATGATAGTTTGTTGTCGGCGAGCCATATGCAGATTTTGCCTAGTTCCGAGCTGAGGGTTTTTTCAACCTGTAACTTGTTCTTGTCAGAGACCAGCAGGGCTGAGTCGTCCGCAAACAGGAACAAGTTGCAGTCACAAGCTGACGACATGTCATTTGCATAAATTAGGAACAGTAGTGGTCCTAGTATGCTTCCTTGTGGAACACCACAGTTCACTGTGAGGGGGGGGGGATAGGGTACCGTTTACCTCCACCATCTGTTCTCTCCCCTCCAGGTAGGATTGTATCCAGCTCACTGATAAACTATCAAAACCAATTGCTTTTAGCTTGTCAATCAGAATGGTGTGATTGACAGTGTCGAAGGCCTTTTGTAGGTCTAGCATGACCATGCCGCAGTATTTGCCCGCGTCCACCTCTTGCTTGATGTGGTCGTTCAAATAGAGAAGGCATGTGTCAGTGGAGTGGGATGTTCTGAAGCCAGATTGGAATTCGTAGATTAGATTTTTATCCGTAAGGTACTTTTCGACCTGTTCGTATAATATTTTTTCCATGACTTTCGAGATGGATGTAAGGATAGAAACAGGGCGGTAGTTGCCTGGGTCTAATTTGCTGCCCTTTTTGTGCTATCACACTACAGAAGGTTAACCCTTTACTATCACACTACAGACGGTTAACCGTAAAGGGTAGTAGTAAAGGGTAACCTTCTGTAGTGCGGTAGTGAAAGGGTTAAGTGTCAGTGTGTTCATCTAACTAACGTTTGATTGATTGAACATTTTATTAACAGATTGCAGAATGGGTACTGTTGTGAAGGATCAGATTAAACCGAATATATATATTTATTTATGGATATATATTTAATAGTATTTGTATATCGTTTGATATCCCTTGTATATTCCTTGTACATATACACTGAATATCCCTTTAGTCTACTACAGCCCATAATAGTTCATTCTCTCATTGGACAAGAACCTGGCGCCAGCAGACAAGCCCCTTGAGTCAAGTTCAATAGTGCCGACGAACATGTCCCAACTAGCCCCGGTTCCGCGTAGGAATACGGCTACCGAAATACGAATGGTACTATTTGTTCACCGTACATATAAATATGGCGCAAGTAAAGTAGAACTTTCTTTTAGTCCATTAGTCCTTTACCCTCCAACCTAGTAACAGACGTGAAGCCTCACCCACGACCCACGTGTGGTGCAGTATGGCCTATTTGGCCCCAGAATAGGCATTGAGACCTCGTGTAAATTCATAGCTGAATTGTCATAGTTTGGCACCGTATTTCTATTAAGTAATAATAGTCTATTATGTATGGTGCATCGTTCGGTTAGAGTTCTAAAGTGAGCAGCACCCCCATCGTTTCCTCGCGTTATCTAGAGTCTTAACCAGGCTGGGCAGACCACGCGTGGTGCTTTCATCCGAGGAGTTCTGGGCGAGGACGAGTGGACCTGCACATTGGATTACCTACCCGGACGACTGCTGAGCCTATACGGCATGGAATATCTATTTGCTTTGGGTGCTTTGATTTGTGGAGCGGATAACAGCCAACGCCGGTGAGTGTTGGAATTACCCCCGAGAGGAGCCCAGGTGAGACGGCGCTCAACCCAGACCGAGGCTGCCTCGCTTCTCCTTCGTTGTGGACCTACAGCCTACAGCTACCGTCTACAAGAGGGCCCAAGTGTATTCATCTGTGGATCAAGATCCTGCGGGCACTGTGTTCTGTACCTGAATTCTCCCCAGGAATCGTTGGCCAGATGGGATGCAGCTGACGGCTCTCCAAACCCCCCCCCCCCCCTACTGACTTACAACCAGCAGGACCCCTTTAGTATCCCGCTATAATCCTTAAGTACCATCGCTATAGTTCCCTAAAGAACCAGGTTGTATACTTGCTTCCTGCGTAACCAGAGATTGGACATTCAGTGTTGATTTGCCTATGAATACTCATTTGCCTTACAAGTGCATTCAAATCATAAATGTAATTAAGTGAATGTTGTATATACCTTTTGCTATATTAAACCTTCGACTGTTATATTTGTGTGGACCTGATTTCATATGTGGGAAAGTGTTCATCATACTTAGATATCGTGTACTGTATGGCCAGAAGTTAAAGTACATCAAGCGGTAGTGGTTTAATGATACCATACTTATCAATACAGTCAGGGAATTGTACCCCTCAGTTACAATTGGTCCTTCGAGCTGGAGGGTAACTAGTGTAATATTAATATAGTGTTATTAATATTGAAATGGCCTATGATGAACACTCCACGAAACGGTCCTCCTAACGTAGAACGCCCGCGGCGCAGACGACAGACACCTCAGTACTTAGAGGATTACGCTGTCAGTCAACTACCTAGCCTTCTACAGACGGTAAACGCGGTAAAAGTAGAAAGTAAAATTATGTCTGACCTTAACGACCAGGTTACCCCGACCACAGAGGCCCTAGTGGGTTCTAATGTAACTGACCAAGCTCACGGTGGGGACCAGGAGGGAACAGACATGCCTTTACCCCCCGCCAATACCGAAGAAGTAGTCCCCGACCAGCTCCGGGAGGAAGACAACCCTCCAGAGGTGGAACCCTGCACGGAACAAGATGAGGAGAGCGCCGAGGAGATAGAGCTCCAGGACTCCCCAACGAGTACAGCCAGGAGCGGCTCACCTCTACAAGCGTCTTCCCCCAGCGAGGCGGAGAGGATGCTGTCACAGGCGTTCCTCGTCAGCCTGACAGCCTCTACCGAACGCGATCGACTCCAGGGTGAACGCGATCGACTTCAGGGTGAACGCGATCGACTCCAAACACAGCAATGGAGTGAAGAAGAGCACATACGCCTGGAGATGAGACGCCTTCAGACGGAAGAGAATATGGCAAGAGACCGGTCCGACACCCAGCGCGCTGCTGACGGTGCCCAAAGAGAAGCAGAGCGCGACATCGCTCTCATCAAGCGCGAAGCCGAGCGCGACAGACTACAGGGCGAGCGCGACAGACTACAAGCGCAGCTAATGGAGCAGCTGATCACCAAGGCAACACCCTCTCCCTCCGCCAGGGGTTCAAGGGCCTTGTCGAGACAACAGTCAAGGGCAGCATCCCCTAACCGACCAAGCGACCCTGAACTTGACCACCAGAGAGAGCCTATACCCCCCGCAGACCCCCTTCCCCGACCGGTCCAAGCGAGACCCAGCTACAAGGAAGGAGCAGCATACACTGCGGAGAGGCTAAATAAACGACTACAGGATCTAGAGGACCTGACAGAAGAAGAAGAGGGAGAGGAGGAGAACCAAGCCCGACGACAGCACAGTACTCCACCGGACCAGGAGGTCCAGTACAGCCCAGGCTATACCCCCGCGGCGCTGCGCTACAGACCCCCGACTCTATTCACGGGTGAGCATGACGCACGACCAGCCCCGAGGAACAGCACCTGCCGGTACCAGCCCACAGAGAGGCGCAAGAGGAGACTCGCCTAGGAGGCCTCTCCCCCAACGCTCACCGATGTGCCAGCCATCCACGGCGTCATACATTGGCACACCGACGTTTCCAGACTTCACCCATGAGAATCGAGCACAGTACACGGAGCTCCGGATGTGCTTAGAGACAATGATGGTGGATGTCGTTGACGAACGCCACAAGTATGCAATATTACTGAAGCACCTGAAAGTACCCCGAGCGCACAATATAGCGCTAGCCTATGCCACCTCTACGACCCCATACACCGCGGCTCTAGCAGCGCTGGACCAGAGATATGGACGTATATGGGATTACGTAATCCAAGAGATAAGGCATATTGACCGCCTACCCCCAGCAACAGACAATCGCTCACTAGACGACCTGTCTATAAAAGTGCAGTCCCTGGTAGGGATGCTGGGAGCGCAACGAGAAAAGGGTATGCACGAGCTATACGCCAACTCTAACGTCGAGAGGATTTTAGAGAAGCTGCCGCCCGCCAGACAAGAGCGCTTTAGGCGGCAAAGAGACCACCGTGATCCTAACGGTCCCGAACCATCCCTCCTCGATTTAGCCGACTTCCTGACGAGAGAAGTCAGCAGCCTACGCTTGGATACATTCGTGCGGAGCACACCAAGCTCCAGAGAGGGACCTAGGAGAGTAAACGATGGAAGAAGATCAGTGACTGTCATGCACCAATCAGAATCAGTACCGAGCAGTAAGAACCACAGTACCCCCTCGAGAAAAGAGAAGTGGAAGATGGTGTGCCCGTACTGCGAGAAGGAACACTGGCTGTCACAATGTGACCTGTTCAAGAAGATGAATGCAGAAGAAGTGAGTCAATGGATAAAGTCCAACAGGCGCTGTTATCGATGTGCGCGCAGTCACATGGCAGCCGAGTGCCGCCTAAAGAAGAGGTGCAGTCGGTGTGACGGAGCCCACCTAGATGTCCTACACGACAGTAACAGAAGAAAGCCTGCACCTGCACCATCGAGCAGCACAAAGGCAAGTGTCATGTACATTGACCCCGCCAGCAGCAGCGGCGCCCAGGTGCTCTTAAAGGTAGTCCGTGTAACATTGAGCCACCAAGATAAAGTCATGGACACTTACGCCGCCCTTGATGATGGGTCAGAGAAGACCCTTCTCCTCGCATCCGCTGCGGCCCAGCTGGGACTGCGGGGGAGCGAGAACCAGATAACGATTCGGACAATAAGAAGAGATTTAAAGACGATAAAAGGCGAGAATGTCTCCTTCACTATCGCAGCAAGCGGGCAGCCAGAGAGACGGTATAGGATTACAAATGCTTTCACCAGCCAAGAAATAGGACTATCACAGTACACCTACCCCATCGCCAAACTGATGGATAAATATGTGCACCTGCGTCAACTACCTATCCCGCTCATAGACGGCGCCACCCCGACCCTGCTGATAGGCTCCGACCATGCAGACCTCATAGTCCCGATAGACCGGGTCCATACAGGACCCAGAGGCTGTCCTGCAGCAGTCGAGACCCGCCTAGGATGGACACTACAAGGCCCCCTCGCTAAATCTCTCAACCGAACAGCAGCCACTAGCTGCCTCCACTCCAGAGTGACAGAAGAAGACACCACTCTCCTGCAGCATGTCGAGAGGCTATGGACACTAGAGACAATGCCCTTTAAGAACGAAAAGAAAGACATTCGTTCTAAAGAAGACATTTACGCCATAAACCTCCTCGAGCAAGGGACAAAGAGAGTCACAGTCGGCGGAGTGATGAGATACGCAACTCCACTCCTGAGGCGAGAGGGAATGCCCACCTTTCACGCCACGAAAGAAGCTACGGAGCGGTATCTATTGAACACAGAGCGGCGCCTAGCCAAAGACCCCGCTCAAGAGAGTGTGTACCGCGCTGAGATTGAGAAGCTAATCACAACGAGACACGTGATGAAGATTGACATTAAAGAGGCCGATCAGACGACCGAATCATGGTACGTGCCGCACCACAAGGTCCACTACAACGGCAAGGATCGCATTGTGTTTAACTGCAGCTACCAGATCGGATCCCAGAATCTGAATAAAGAGCTCTTGCCCGGCCCCACACTCGGCCCCTCCCTACTAGGCGTGCTACTACGCTTCCGCCAGGACAAGGTGGCTATCAGCGGGGATATCAAAGGGATGTTCCTGCAGGTGAGACTAGTGGAGGAGGATAAGCCCCTACTGCGGTTCCTATGGAGAGAGAGGATCGGAGATGAGCACCCAGCCATCTACCAATGGGAAGTCCTCCCCTTCGGAACCACATGCAGCCCGTGCTGTGCTACATTTGCACTGCAGAAACACGTCGCAGAGGACCCAGCAGCAGATGAAGAGGTCCAACACAGTGTGAAGAACAGTTTCTACGTGGACAACTGTTTACAAAGCGTTTCGACCCAAGAAGAAGCCGAGGCTCTCCTACTCAAGCTACGCGCCTCCCTGATCAAAGGCGGCTTTGATCTCAGGCAGTGGGCCAGCAGCGACCCGCAAGTATTGCGCAGCCTCTCCCCCGTGGACAAGGCAGCCAGTAGCGAGACCTGGATGGCGACCATCCCAGGAGAAGCCCAAGAAATGACACTAGGACTAGTCTGGCGCTTCAAAACAGACTCGCTCCACTATAGACACAAACCCCTGACCACGGAGCAGGGAAGGTCGACGGCGATACCGACCACCAGACGGAGTGTGTACAGAACACTCGCCAGACAATATGACCCGTTGGGATGTATTCTACCTTACACCACCAGGGCAAAGATGATTGTACGAGCACTATGGGACAAGGACCAGGGCTGGGACGACCCAATACCCGCACACCTTGCCTCCATATGGAGAGAGTGGGAGACGGAACTCCGCTCACTCCCAGGCGTCAACATACGCCGCAGCTACTTCCCACCCACAGTGAGGCCAGAGACATGCAAGATGGATCTACACGTCTTCAGCGACGCCTCCGAAGTAGCCTATGGATCTGTGGCCTACTTGCGTGCCCAAGAGAAGGGAGGAGAGATACACACCGCTTTCATCCTGGCTCGCTCAAGAATAGCCCCACGAAAGCAACAATCTATCCCGCGTCTAGAGCTCTGCGCAGCCCTAGCAGGAGCGCATCTAGCCACGTTAATCCAACGTGAACTCACCATCCCGGTGCAAAGAACAATCTTGTGGTCAGACTCTACGACAGTACTCACATGGATCAAGTCTGATTCATGCAGATACAAGGTCTTCGTGGGAGTCAGAGTCACAGAGATTCAAGAGTTAACAGAAGCAGCAAGCTGGCGGTATGTGGACACCAAACACAACCCAGCTGACGTCATCACCCGGGGAATGTCCCTAGATGACCTCACCCGTCACAACATCTACAGTGACGGACCAGAGTTACTCAAGCTCCCGGAAGAAGAGTGGCCTACGCCCACCCCACGGGAGGCGAGTAAAGAGGAGGCTGAAAACAAGAAACCTATGTTCTGTGGATTGAGCACAGTCGCCTCCACAGACCCCAACATAGATGATTGCCTCACCCTACAGAGTGAGCAGCTAAAGACATTCCTGTGGCACCACCCAGAGATTCAGCCCACCACTGACATTTCAGCAGCTGACTACGAAGAAGCAGAACTTCTTCTACTACAACGAGCCCAGAGAGACTCGTTCCCCGATGAGCTAGACTGTCTACAGGGAGGAAAGCCCGTCCCATCAGACAGCAGACTGCTCCACCTGGCACCCGAGAGTGACGCCCATAATCTCATCAGAGTGGGTGGTCGTCTGCGGAGAGCCCCCGACCTACCGGATGACGTTAAGTACCCGATAGTCTTGAACAGCCGACACAAGGTCACAGAGCTGATCATAAAGAAATACGACGAGGATGTGCACCACGCAGGAGTAGAGAGAGTCTTCGCGGAGATCAGACGTCGCTATTGGATACTTCAAGGGAGAGAAGCAGTGCGACGCTTCCAGCGAACCTGTCTAGACTGCCGAAAGTGGCGCGCGCAGCCCAGCATACCCCGGATGGCTGACCTACCTCCCTGTCGCCTCCGACTCGGCGACAAGCCTTTTCACTCCACAGGCATGGACTGTTTTGGCCCGTTGTATATAAAGAAAGGAAGAGGAACCGAGAAGCGGTGGGGTATTGTATTCAAATGCATGACCACCAGAGCGATACATATCGAACTCCTTCCAACCATGAGCACAGACTCATTCCTTATGGCCTTCCGAAGATTCACATCGCGGAAAGGAAAACCGTCTACATTGTTGTCTGATCACGGGACAAACTTCAAAGGCGGAGAAAGAGAGCTGAGAGAGAGCTTCCAAGCTATGGGCCCAGAACTTAGGACCCACCTCGCTCCATCCCAGATTGACTTCCAGTTTAATCCCCCGAACGCACCCCACTTCGGTGGAACCTGGGAACGAGAAGTACGTTCTATAAAGACAGCCCTGTACGCCGTGCTTGGGGCCCAGACTGTGGCGGAAGAAGTCCTAATGACAGTCCTCACGGAGATCGAGGGAGTATTGAACTCCAAGCCCCTCGGTTACGTCTCAAGTGATGTAGCAGATGGTGACCCAGTCACCCCCAACACACTCTTGATGGGGCGGCTGGACCCCGCGCTACCCCAGACAATGTACAGGCCTGAAGAAGCGAACGGCCGAAGAATGTGGAGGTACAGTCAAGTACTGGCTGACAAGTTTTGGAATAGCTTCCTACTCCACTATCTACCGTCTCTACAGACCCGCCAGAAGTGGGTAAAAAAGAGAGACAATTTGACAGAAGGAACAGTCGTCATGATTATCGACCAGTCACTACCCAGAGCTATGTGGCCGGCTGGCCGCGTAAGCAAAGTGATCACCGGTGCCGATGGCAACGTCCGAGCAGCTGAAGTGCTCGTCCAAGGGCGGACTTACACACGACCCGTGGCGAGGCTAATAGAACTGCCAAGACTCCCAGACACTATCGATGACGACCATGACCCCACGACTTTGTGAGTTGACTGACCCTTACAGCGGACCTTGAGTGGTAGACAGTGCGGTTAATCTGTCTCTGCTTAGCTAATTAGGTGGGACTAATTAGGGGGCGGCTGTTGTGAAGGATCAGATTAAACCGAATATATATATTTATTTATGGATATATATTTAATAGTATTTGTATATCGTTTGATATCCCTTGTATATTCCTTGTACATATACACTGAATATCCCTTTAGTCTACTACAGCCCATAATAGTTCATTCTCTCATTGGACAAGAACCTGGCGCCAGCAGACAAGCCCCTTGAGTCAAGTTCAATAGTGCCGACGAACATGTCCCAACTAGCCCCGGTTCCGCGTAGGAATACGGCTACCGAAATACGAATGGTACTATTTGTTCACCGTGCATATACATATGGCGCAAGTAAAGTAGAACTTTCTTTTAGTCCATTAGTCCTTTACCCTCCAACCTAGTAACAGACGTGAAGCCTCACCCACGACCCACGTGTGGTGCAGTATGGCCTATTTGGCCCCAGAATAGGCATTGAGACCTCGTGTAAATTCATAGCTGAATTGTCATAGTTTGGCACCGTATTTCTATTAAGTAATAATAGTCTATTATGTATGGTGCATCGTTCGGTTAGAGTTCTAAAGTGAGCAGCACCCCCATCGTTTCCTCGCGTTATCTAGAGTCTTAACCAGGCTGGGCAGACCACGCGTGGTGCTTTCATCCGAGGAGTTCTGGGCGAGGACGAGTGGACCTGCACATTGGATTACCTACCCGGACGACTGCTGAGCCTATACGGCATGGAATATCTATTTGCTTTGGGTGCTTTGATTTGTGGAGCGGATAACAGCCAACGCCGGTGAGTGTTGGAATTACCCCCGAGAGGAGCCCAGGTGAGACGGCGCTCAACCCAGACCGAGGCCGCCTCGCTTCTCCTTCGTTGTGGACCTACAGCTACCGTCTACAAGAGGGCCCAAGTGTATTCATCTGTGGATCAAGATCCTGCGGGCACTGTGTTCTGTACCTGAATTCTCCCCAGGAATCGTTGGCCAGATGGGATGCAGCTGACGGCTCTCCAAACCCCCCCCCCCCCTACTGACTTACAACCAGCAGGACCCCTTTAGTATCCCGCTATAATCCTTAAGTACCATCGCTATAGTTCCCTAAAGAACCAGGTTGTATACTTGCTTCCTGCGTAACCAAAGATTGGACATTCAGTGTTGATTTGCCTACGAATACTCATTTGCCTTACAAGTGCATTCAAATCATAAATGTAATTAAGTGAATGTTGTATATACCTTTTGCTATATTAAACCTTCGACTGTTATATTTGTGTGGACCTGATTTCATATGTGGGAAAGTGTTCATCATACTTAGATATCGTGTACTGTATGGCCAGAAGTTAAAGTACATCAAGCGGTAGTGGTTTAATGATACCATACTTATCAATACAGTCAGGGAATTGTACCCCTCAGTTACAGGTACAGTACAGTGCAGCTCAATACACACAATTGTTAATAAGGGGATGCAGACCAGAGAAAGACTTTCGTCTTGTTTGATACGAAATCTAAATACGTATCTAACGTATTTTAGGGCAACGCTAATTGGCTGTGGGATGGGGACAGAAAATGCAGATGAATGATTTACTGTGGCATAATATGAGATGAAAACGATCAGACATTATTACTGTGTTGAGACTTATTATATATACAGTGTATAAAATACATGTTTGTTTGATGTGTTTTGTGAAAAGGTCCATGCTCAAACAACCAGGAGTAGAGGTGTTACTTAAAAAAAAACTACTCCATGAGGGGTTGAATCGTCCCTGTTAACCCTTTCACTGCCACACGACAGCCGGTTAACCCTTTCACTGTGACAATACAGAAGGTTAGCCCTTTACTATCACACAACCGACGGCGATGCTCCATCATTAGCATCACTAGCTCCGCGGATCGTCGGTTGTGTGATAGTAAAGGGTTAACCTTCTGTCGTGTGTCAGTGAAAGGGTTAAAATAGTGGCATTTTGGTGGCCGGCTCTGGCCTGAAACATTCCAACTACTGTAGAATAAAGATGATTTATTTATTTATTTGAAGGAAGAGTTGCGTTTCATCATCAGAGAATAATATCCTAATTTCACCACAATCTCATGAGTCCCAGTGTCGGTATTCCTTCCGACAGTGCTGTTCAGAGACGGGGGGGGGGGGGTGGTTGACCCCGGAGGGACTTAATATGACTGAGTGGAAGCCCCCACCCCCCCCCCCTCCCCTGCCCCCATCCAGTACCCTCATCATTCGGCGCTCCATCACTCAGCTGTGCTGTGGCACATGTGTGGGACCTCCGTGTCAGCTGCCATCAAGACAACCCAGGCGAACGTGGAAGACCAGAGTATTTTGATATATTCTTTATTCAACCGTATTAGATGGCCCCCCGTAAAATGTCCAAACCCCGCCCCCCCACCCAAACCCCCTCCTAATGTACAGTTTCCTCCCCCTCGAATGTATATAGTTTCTGTTAGGATCTCTGGTAAACAGTACAGTATATTTGTATATCTTGTATGTCATAAATCTAACAGTACTGTATATCTGTATGTCACTGTATGTCGTAAATGTCACGATATATATATGTATATATCTGTATGTCGTGTATGTTATGATGAATTGAAAAAGGGGGACCCTGATGTAGACAAGATGAAAGTCTTTCTCAGGTCTGCATCCCCTTAACAATTGTGTGTATTGAGCCGTACTGTATTGTACCCATTCTGCACTCTGTTAAATAAAAGTTTCAATCAATCAATGAATCAATACATTGGGGGAGGGGGAGAAAATACGGAAGTGTGACGGGGGAGTAGTGATCGAAAACGTCAGATGGTATTATGGGATGTTTTTCCGATCAGCGAGATGGGGAATGTAGGAACGGCCCTATCTCATCTCAGAGAGTCTGCTGGAGGTCTGCCAGCATGACGGCTGGGCCTCGGTATTTATGTCCTCCCCTTTAAGTGATGTCTCCTGTAATTTAATTGTACGGCATCTAATTGAAAACATGGGGGCAGGGTGAGTGTGTGTGGGGGGGGGGGGGGGGGGTAGAGTCAGAGGAGGGAAGAGCAGAAAGGGAGAGGTATGGGTTTGAGGCAGAGGGTGGGGGTGGGGGGGGGGTTTGAGGGAAAAAAGGATTCATTCAGAGAAAACATCTGAAGAAAGAAAAATTATACTCAAGAATCAAGAGGTTTATTTGTCACATACATACCAGGGCATACAGGGGAGATGCGGGTGGTCATGCCCGCATCGATTGTGCAAAATACAATAATAAAAATAGGCATAGAAAAAAAGAAAATAGGTAAGACACAAGATATGCATGGTAAAAAAAAGACATGCTAAGTTCCTGAGAAACTGGTTCCTATGTCCACTACTATACAATATACAATTTACAATTTTAACTCTCAATGTATCTACTCTATGTTACAAATAGCTTTCCCATCCAATAACACGCACACACACGCACGGACACACACACACAGACACACACAGACACACACGGACACACACACAGACACACGGACACACACACACACGCACGGACACACACACGGACACACACACACACGCACGGACACACACACGGACACACACGGACACACACACACACACGGACACACACACACAGGATCTTGTCCCACACATCCCGGCCAGGTGCTCCACGATCTCCTCCATTACTCTCAATAAGCAGCCGAGGAGCCGCTGTTAACGAAACGACTGGAGCCGCTGCCATGATCTAATAAAACCACAGGAACCTGATTACAGAGCCGGGCTGCTGGTTGCACTCCGCCCTGCCCCCCCCCCCCGGCCCCCCACGCTCCGAGGCCGGACCACCACAGGAATGATAGAAACCACCGCAGAGGAGGAGAAGAGGAGTCTGGAGATCCGTGATGATGATGAGTCAGAGGCGACGCGTGAATCAAAATGCGCGGAGGGAATATCTGTGTATCGTCTCAAGATTCAAGATTCAAGATCGTTTATTGTCACGTGCACAGTTAAAAAAACGACAGTTTGCCATACAATGAAAATCTTACTTTGCTAGTCCGCCCTTCACAAAAAAAATCACACAGTACTTAACTTAAACATATTTAAATACAAGCGAGTGCTAGAAAATAAGATAAAATAGATAAAAATAGATACAAATATAATATATACAATACAACAAGGCACAGTGAGTTATATTGCATGTTCCATGGAGGTGACAGTCTGCTTGTAAACGAATCAAGGTTTTGCGAGTGAAATGGTTCAGTGAGATCCTCTGTCTGGGAGGACGGGGCGGTGTATACTTACTTATACAAACGTTGGTCAACTTTCAGGTGTGAATCCTGAGGTGCCAGTAATTTACCACAGATCACGTGGCGTGGAGTGAAACGCGTCGGTCGGGAACCTCCGCGTAAGGTTAACCTTCTGTAGTGTGGTAGTGAAAGGGTTAACCTTCTGTAGTGTGGTAGTGAAAGGTTAACCGTCTGTAGTGTGGTAGTGAAAGGTTAACCGTTTGTAGTGTGGTAGTGAAAGGTTAACCTTCTGTAGTGTGGTAGTGAAAGGTTAACCGTCTGTAGTGTGGTAGTGAAAGGTTAACCTTCTGTAGTGTGGTAGTGAAAGGGTTAACCTTCTGTAGTGTGGTAGTGAAAGGTTAACCGTCTGTAGTGTGGTAGTGAAAGGTTAACCGTCTGTAGTGTGGTAGTGAAAGGTTAACCGTCTGTAGTGTGGTAGTGAAAGGTTAACCTTCTGTAGTGTGGTAGTGAAAGGTTAACCTTCTGTAGTGTGGTAGTGAAAGGTTAACCGTCTGTAGTGTGGTAGTGAAAGGTTAACCTTCTGTAGTGTGGTAGTGAAAGGTTAACCATCTGTAGTGTGGTAGTGAAAGGGTTAACCTTCTGTAGTGTGGTAGTGAAAGGTTAACCGTCTGTAGTGTGGTAGTGAAAGGTTAACCGTCTGTAGTGTGGTAGTGAAAGGTTAACCGTCTGTAGTGTGGTAGTGAAAGGTTAACCGTCTGTAGTGTGGTAGTGAAAGGTTAACCTTCTGTAGTGTGGTAGTGAAAGGTTAACCTTCTGTAGTGTGGTAGTGAAAGGTTAACCGTCTGTAGTGTGGTAGTGAAAAGTTAATCTTCTGTAGTGTGGTAGTGAAAGGGTTAACAGTCTGTAGTGTGGTAGTGAAAGGTTAACCTTCTGTAGTGTGGTAGTGAACGGTTAACCTTCTGTAGTGTGGTAGTGAAAGGTTAACCTTCTGTAGTGTGGTAGTGAAAGGGTTAACCTTCTGTAGTGTGGTAGTGAAAGGTTAACCTTCTGTAGTGTGGTAGTGAAAGGTTAACCTTCTGTAGTGTGGTAGTGAAAGGGTTAACCCTTTTGTAGTGTGGTAGTGAAAGTGTTAACCTTCTGCAGTGTGGTAGTGAAAGGGTTAAATTATACTGTGAGGGCAGAATCTGCCGTGGCATTGGGATATCAGGTCCTGATATTCTGAACGTGTGTGTGTGTGTGTGTGCGCGTATGTGTGTGCGTCTGTGTCTGTGTGTGTGTGTGTGCGCGTATGTGTGTGTGTGTGTGCGTCTGTGTCTGTGTGTGTGTGTACATCTTCCATTCATTTGAGGGTCTGTTCATCTGCCACACGACATCCCTCAGTCTCTCTCTAAAGGCAGGAGGGGGGGGAGGGGAGGGGGAGAGGGGAGGGGGAGGGGGGGTTAGAAGGACAGTCACTTTTTCATCCCATAGAAAGTCAGTGGGGAGGCTAATGCAACCACACACACGCATACATGTACACACACACACACACACACACACACACACACACACACACACACACACACACACACACACACACACACACACACACACACACACACACACACACACTCAATAGCATAGTGCCCCCAGGGGACTTGCACTCTGTACAGTTACCCAGGGAGGGAGGAGGGGACCCATGTGACCCTTTCACACACACACACACACATACATGTACATGTACACACACACACACACACACACACACACACACACATGCACATACACACACAAACACATACATACACATCCACACAAACACACACATGCACATAAACACACACAAACACATTCATATTACACACACACACACAAACAAACAAACACATACATACATGTTACATACACACACACACATACACTTACACACACACACACACAAGTACATACACACATACATACACACACAAACACACGTAGATACACATACACGCATACATATACTTACACACACACACACACACACACAAATACATACACACACACGCACACACACATACACACGCACACACACAAACACACACACATACATACATATACATACACACACACAAACAAAGATACACACACACAAACACATACACACACGTACATACACATACACACACACAAACATATACTTACACACACACACAAACACACATACACACACACAAACAGATACACACACACACGCCATATGGTGTGACGTGAAGAAGGCAGAGAAGGAAAAACATGCATTTTATATTAAATCCTACAGGACGTTATCGTTTATAAAACATGACACTTTATATTAAATCCTACAGGATGTTATCGTTTATAAAACATGACACTTTATATTAAATCCTACAGGACGTTATAGTTTATAAAACATGACACTTTATATTAAATCCTACAGGACGTCTCGTTTATAAAACATGACACTTTATATTAAATCCTACAGGACGTTATCGTTTATAAAACATGACACTTTATATTAAATCCTACAGGACGTTATCGTTTATAAAACATGACACTTTATATTAAATCCTACAGGACGTTATCGTTTATAAAACATGACACTTTATATTAAATCCTACAGGACGTTATCGTTTATAAAACATGACACTTTATATTAAATCCTACAGGACGCTATCGTTTATAAAACATGACACTTTATATTAAATCCTACAGGACGTTATAGTTTATAAAACATGACACTTTATATTAAATCCTACAGGACGTCTCGTTTATAAAACATGACACTTTATATTAAATCCTACAGGACGTTATCGTTTATAAAACATTACACTTTATATTAAATCCTACAGGACGTCTCGTTTATAAAACATGACACTTTATATTAAATCCTACAGGACGCTATCGTTTATAAAACATGACATTTTATATTAAATCCTACAGGACGTCTCGTTTATAAAACATGACACTTTATATTAAATCCTACAGGATGTTATCGTTTATAAAACATGACACGTTTTTTCTTTTTGTATTATTTTTTAAACAAACACATAAACAAACATGACAACATAAAATTTGATATACAAGCATTAATTAACAGTGCACATCCAATGAAATCACCATTTAGATAAATGTCTTATACAAGATATACACCTAATACCTGCTATCTAATACCCTACACACATATGCTCTCGCTCGCTCCCCCCCCCCCGGACCCCCCATTGGATAATCCACCATTATCATTCGCTCCTAACCAGGCACTACCATTATATGCTGGCTTTTATTCTCTCCACCACTTCTAACCACATTGTCATTTTGGATTCATTGAGACCCAAAATTCTTGCTGTAGATATTTCTAGATAAATCACATCGAGAGATGTAAGAATCCAGACCTTCCGGCACATTTTTTCCGGTTGAAACCATCGTGATGCCATCAGCTTTTTAGCCGCTGTGATACCAGATCAAACCAATCTCTTTAGCTGTATAGGTACTGCACACTCAAAAACATCATTCAGCAGTAATACAGAGGGGTGTACAGGTATATTCAGAGTTAAGAGATTTGATAATTGCTGAGTCACTTCTTTCCAGAATATCTTAACTGGTGGGCAGTCCCAGTACATGTGCATAAAAGTCCCCTCGTCCCCATTTGTACATAAGGAGCATTTGGAGTCTTGTTTAAGACCCATTCTGTTCAGTCTTATAGGAGTCAAGTATGTCCTATGAATATAGTTAAGATTGATTTGTTGATGGTCCGAGTTCCTTGATGCAAGTCGAACGTTTGCCCAGGCTTCTTGCCAATAAAAATCTATTTCCAGGTCTGGTATATCCCTCCTCCAGACTGAGTCTAGGTGGAGGATTTCATACGAGGACGTTAGTAATTGATGATAAAAATCTGATACAAAACCTCTCGATGTCTCTCTTTCATAGAATAATTTGTGGTATCTGTGGTGTACAATTGGTATCCTTAATGGAACACCGTGAGCCTTCAAACATAACAATAACTGTGCGTAAAAATAATATGTGGAACCGGTGAGATTACATTTTTTGTGTATTTCCTCATAACTACAAAAACCCTGTTTGTTGAAAACATCTCCTAATGTGTGTATGCCCTGCTTTTCCCATCTAGGGAATCTTATAGGTCGTTTTCCAATCAGGAGTGCATTGTTATTGAATAAGGGAGTATGATTATGCCATTTATGTGAGTTAGAATATTTTTTTTGTGTTTCACGCCATATCCGGATCGCATGAGTAATAATGGGGCCAAATTTCAGTTCGCATTGCTTAATTGATAATTTGGTGTATACTATGTCCTGCAGTCTATGTGGTGCTACTATATTTACTTCTACATTTCTCCAGGATACTGATGCTTGGGGATCAAACCAGGTTGTCAGTGGTCTTAAAGTGTACGCCTTAAAATAGTGGAACAAATCTGGAAATGCCATTCCTCCATCGGCTTTGTTTCTCTGTGCGGTGGATCTTTTTATACGTGGAGGTTTGTTATTCCAAATAAATTTGTTATAGTTTATAAAACATGACACTTTATATTAAATCCTACAAGACGTTATAGTTTATAAAACATGACACTTTATATTAAATCCTACAGGACGTTATCGTTTATAAAACATGACACGTTATATTAAATCCTACAGGACGTTATCGTTTATAAAACATCACACTTTATATTAAATCCTACAGGACGTTATCGTTTATAAAACATCACACTTTATATTAAATCCTACAGGACGTTATCGTTTATAAAACATGACATTTTATATTAAATCCTACAGGACGTCTTGTTTATAAAACATGACACTTTATATTAAAGCCTACAGGATGTTATCGTTTATAAAACATGACACGTTTTTTCTTTTCTTTTTTCTTTTTGTATTATTTTTTAAACAAACACATAAACAAACATGACAACACAAAATTAGATATACAAGCATTAATTAACAGTGCACATCCAATGAAATCACCATTTAGATAAATGTCTTATACAAGATATACACCTAATACCTGCTATCTAATACCCTACACACATATGCTCTCGCTCGCTCCCCCTCCCCCGGACCCCCCATTGGATAATCCATCCATTATCATTCGCTCCTAACCAGGCACTACCATTATATGCTAGCTTTTATTCTCTCCACCACTTCTAACCACATTGTCATTTTGGATTCATTGAGACCCAAAATTCTTGCTGTATATATTTCTAGATAAATCACATCGAGATATGTAAGAATCCAGACCTTCCGGCAAATTTTTTCCGGTTGAAACCATCGTGATGCTATCAGCTTTTTAGCCGCTGTGATACCAGATAAAACCAATCTCTTTAGCTGTATAGGTACTGCACACTCAAAAACATCATTCAACAGCAATACAGAGGGGTGTACAGGTATATTCAGAGTTAAGAGATTTGATAATTGCTGGGTCACTTCTTTCCAGAATATCTTAACTGGTGGGCAGTCCCAGTACATGTGCATAAAAGTCCCCTCGTCCCCATTTGTACATAAGGAGCATTTGGAGTCTTGTTTAAGACCCATTCTGTTCAGTCTTATAGGAGTCAAGTATGTCCTATGAATATAGTTAAGATTGATTTGTTGATGGTCCGGGTTCCTTGATGCAAGTCGAACGTTTGCCCAGGCTTCTTGCCAATCAGAATCTATTTCCAGGTCTGGTATATCCCTCCTCCAGACTGAGTCTAGGTGGAGGATTTCATACGAGGACGTTAGTAATTGATGATAAAAATCTGATCCAAAACCTCTCGATGTCTCTCTTTCATAGAATAATTTGTGGTATCTGTGGTGTACAATTGGTATCCTTAATGGAACACCGTAAGCCTTCAAACATAACAATAACTGTGCGTAAAAATAATATGTGGAACCGGTGAGATTACATTTTTTGTGTATTTCCTCATAACTACAAAAACCCTGTTTGTTGAAAACATCTCCTAATGTGTGTATGCCCTGCTTTTCCCATCTAGGGAATCTTATAGGTCGTTTTCCAATCAGGAGTGCATTGTTATTGAATAAGGGAGTATGATTATGCCATTTATGTGAGTTAGAATATTTTTTTTGTGTTTCACGCCATATCCGGATCGCATGAGTAATAATGGGGCCAAATTTCTGTTCGCATTGCTTAATTGATAATTTGGTGTATACTATGTCCTGCAGTCTATGTGGTGCTACTATATTTACTTCTACATTTCTCCAGGATACTGATGCTTGGGGATCAAACCAGGTTGTCAGTGGTCTTAAAGTGTACGCCTTAAAATAGTGGAACAAATCTGGAAATGCCATTCCTCCATCGGCTTTGTTTCTCTGTGCGGTGGATCTATTTATACGTGGAGGTTTGTTATTCCAAATAAATTTGTTATAGTTTATAAAACATGACACTTTATATTAAATCCTACAAGACGTTATAGTTTATAAAACATGACACTTTATATTAAATCCTACAGGACGTTATCGTTTATAAAACATGACACGTTATATTAAATCCTACAGGACGTTATCGTTTATAAAACATCACACTTTATATTAAATCCTACAGGACGTTATCGTTTATAAAACATGACATTTTATATTAAATCCTACAGGACGTCTTGTTTATAAAACATGACACTTTATATTAAAGCCTACAGGATGTTATCGTTTATAAAACATGACACGTTTTTTCTTTTCTTTTTTCTTTTTGTATTATTTTTTAAACAAACACATAAACAAACATGACAACATAAAATTAGATATACAAGCATTAATTAACAGTGCACATCCAATGAAATCACCATTTAGATAAATGTCTTATACAAGATATACACCTAATACCTGCTATCTAATACCCTACACACATATGCTCTCGCTCGCTCCCCCCCCCCGGACCCCCCATTGGATAATCCATCCATTATCATTCGCTCCTAACCAGGCACTACCATTATATGCTAGCTTTTATTCTCTCCACCACTTCTAACCACATTGTCATTTTGGATTCATTGAGACCCCAAATTCTTGCTGTATATATTTCTAGATAAATCACATCGAGATATGTAAGAATCCAGACCTTCCGGCACATTTTTTCCGGTTGAAACCATCGTGATGCTATCAGCTTTTTAGCCGCTGTGATACCAGATAAAACCAATCTCTTTAGCTGTATAGGTACTGCACACTCAAAAACATCATTCAACAGCAATACAGAGGGGTGTACAGGTATATTCAGAGTTAAGAGATTTGATAATTGCTGGGTCACTTCTTTCCAGAATATCTTAACTGGTGGGCAGTCCCAGTACATGTGCATAAAAGTCCCCTCGTCCCCATTTGTACATAAGGAGCATTTGGAGTCTTGTTTAAGACCCATTCTGTTCAGTCTTATAGGAGTCAAGTATGTCCTATGAATATAGTTAAGATTGATTTGTTGATGGTCCGGGTTCCTTGATGCAAGTCGAACGTTTGCCCAGGCTTCTTGCCAATCAAAATCTATTTCCAGGTCTGGTATATCCCTCCTCCAGACTGAGTCTAGGTGGAGGATTTCATACGAGGACGTTAGTAATTGATGATAAAAATCTGATACAAAACCTCTCGATGTCTCTCTTTCATAGAATAATTTGTGGTATCTGTGGTGTACAATTGGTATCCTTAATGGAACACTGTGAGCCTTCAAACATAACAATAACTGTGCGTAAAAATAATATGTGGAACCGGTGAGATTACATTTTTTGTGTATTTCCTCATAACTACAAAAACCCTGTTTGTTGAAAACATCTCCTAATGTGTGTATGCCCTGCTTTTCCCATCTAGGGAATCTTATAGGTCGTTTTCCAATCAGGAGTGCATTGTTATTGAATAAGGGAGTATGATTATGCCATTTATGTGAGTTAGAATATTTTTTTTGTGTTTCACGCCATATCCGGATCGCATGAGTAATAATGGGGCCAAATTTCAGTTCGCATTGCTTAATTGATAATTTGGTGTATACTATGTCCTGCAGTCTATGTGGTGCTACTATATTTACTTCTACATTTCTCCAGGATACTGATGCTTGGGGATCAAACCAGGTTGTCAGTGGTCTTAAAGTGTACGCCTTAAAATAGTGGAACAAATCTGGAAATGCCATTCCTCCGTCGGCTTTGTTTCTCTGTGCTGTGGATCTTTTTATACAGGAGGTTTGTTATTCCAAATAAATTTGTTATAGTTTATAAAACATGACACTTTATATTAAATCCTACAGGACGTTATCGTTTATAAAACATGACACTTTATATTAAATCCTACAGGACGTTATCGTTTATAAAACATGACACTTTATATTAAATCCTACAGGACGTTATCGTTTATAAAACATGACACTTTATATTAAATCCTACAGGACGCTATCGTTTATAAAACATGACACTTTATATTAAATCCTACAGGACGTTATCGTTTATAAAACATGACACTTTATATTAAATCCTACAGGACGTTATCGTTTATAAAACATGACACTTTATATTAAATCCTACAGGACGTTATAGTTTATAAAACATGACACTTTATATTAAATCCTACAGGACGTTATAGTTTATAAAACATGACACTTTATATTAAATCCTACAGGACGTTATCGTTTATAAAACATGACACTTTATATTAAATCCTACAGGACGTTATCGTTTATAAAACATGACATTTTATATTAAATCCTACAGGACGTCTCGTTTATAAAACATGACACTTTATGTTAAATCCTACAGGACGTTATCATTTATAAAACATGACTTTATATTAAATCCTACAGGACGTCTCGTTTATAAAACATGACACTTTATGTTAAATCCTACAGGACGTCTCGTTTATAAAACATGACACTTTATATTAAATCCTACAGGACGTCTCGTTTATAAAACATGACACTTTATATTAAATCCTACAGGACGTTATCGTTTATAAAACATCACACTTTATATTAAATCCTACAGGACGTTATCGTTTATAAAACATCACACTTTATATTAAATCCTACAGGACGTTATCGTTTATAAAACATCACACTTTATATTAAATCCTACAGGACGTTATCGTTTATAGTTGTCGCTTGATACTCGCTTGTGTTGTTCAGAAATTCATTGTAGTGTCTATATAATTTTTGTAAAAAGAAAATTTATAAACATACGACATAATAAAAACAAGTTACATTCTGAACAGTATGAAGCCGATACTTGGCACATTCATGTAACGTTATGACTCCTGCATTATTATTATTATTATTATTATTATTATTATTATTATTATTATTATTATTATTATTATTATTATTATTATTATTATTATTATTATTATTATTATTATTATTATTATTATTATTATTATTATTATTATTATTATTATTATTATTATTATTATGTTACATGTATAATTTCAACTGTATACACCTGAACAGCCTACATTTACATTTAGTCATTTAGCTGACCGCTTTTATCCAAAGCGACTTACAAGTTCTGTACGATAAGTCATCAGGAAGGATACAACTCTATCAGCTGAGCAACAATGTTCATCAAAGTGTTGAATGCTACAGTGTAGGTTAGTATATCAAGTGCATGACAGTAAGGTTAGTTAGGGTTAGATATATATATATTTTTTTTTAAATTTTTTCAGATAATGGTTGAAGAAGTGCGTCTTTAGTCGACGGCGAAAGATTGGACGGGTTTCGGCTGTCCTAACTGGGGTGGGTAGATCATTTCACCATTGTGGGGCAAGGACTGAGAATAGGCGGCTTCTCCTTGATGACCCTCCCGGAGCTCGGATAGGAGTGGGTCTGAGGCGGCCAGAAGATGCAGAGCGTAGGGGTCTTGAGGGTGTGTAGTTAGAAGATGCAGAGCGTAGGGGTCTTGAGGGTGTGTAGTTAGAAGATGTAGAGCGTAGGGGTCTTGAGGGTGTGTAGTTAGAAGATGCAGAGCGTAGGGGTCTTGAGGGTGTGTAGTTAGAAGATGCAGAGCGTAGGGGTCTTGAGGTTGTGTAGTTAGAGACCATTGACCGGAGGTAGGCGGGAGCGGTTCTCTTTGCCGCACGGTATGCCAGGTCGAGGGCCTTGAAGCGGATTCGTGCAGCAATGAGGAGCCAGTGCAGGTCCCTAAGAAGTGGGGTGACATGGGCCGACTTCGGTAGGTTTGAGATCAGGCGGGCCGCTGCGTTCTGAATGAGTTGAAGAGGCTTGGTGGCAGTGGCCGGGAGGCCAGCGAGCAGTGCGTTGCAGTAGTCGAGGCGAGAGATGACTGTTGATTGGACGAGGAGTTGGGTGGCTTCTTTTGTCAGGAAGGGGTGGATCCTTCTGACGTTGCTCAGGAGGAATCTGCAGGTTGATTGTCGCTGCGATGTGAGCAGAGAAGTTCAACTGGTCGTCGAGGACAACACCAAGGTTCTTGGCGGTCGGGGACGCGGTCACAGCTGCATTCTCGACTGTGATGGAAAGGTCGGTCAGGGGGGAGGATTTGGCCGGCAGGTGAAGCAATTCTGTTTTGCTTAGGTTCAGTTTGAGGTGGTTGGTCGTCATCCAGGCGGAGATGTCAGACAGACAAGCTATTCCTCTGAATAACCTGACTCATCCTTCACATATTGGTTCTGCTCCCTTACAGTGGAGATCACAAGGTATGAGATACCTCGGAATAAACATCTGGACACCTATAGACACGATTTTTTATTCTAATGGTCCACACCTCTTGAAGACAATTAGGGAGGATATTAAGAGATGGACAGTGTTGGGCGGTCAGGTGGCGTAGCGGAGATTGCGTTTGTCACCAACCCCGGAGACGCTAGGATTCGCCTGTTCGAATCCAGCTCACAGCTCCGGGGTTGTCACCAGCTTGGCTGGCCGTTCACACTAATACAATTGGCAGTATTAGAGGGTGGGAGAAGCTGGCGGGGTGGGTCCGGGTCGTTGTAAACAGCGACTCCTACAGTTCGGTCGGGGCGCCTGCTAAGCGCGGATAGGATCTAAGTGGGATAGTGTGATCCTTCCACACGCTACGCCCTCTCAGTGAGAATCCGTGCTGCCAGGTGAAAAGAAGCGGTTGATTGGCTGGACGTGTGTCGGAGGAAGCACGTGGTAGCCTCCACTCTCCCAGACCGACTGTGGGGGGTAAGTGCGCAGCGACCAGGAAGGGGATTGGGAATTGGCATAACGACTAACATTGGGATGGGAGAAAATCGGAGGAAAAAGGAGGGGGGAAAAGATAAAAAAAAGAAAAAGATGGACAGTGTTATCCATTTCATTATGGGGTAGAGCAGAGATAATAAAAATTTATATTTGACCTAGAATATCATTTCTAATATCAGCTGTTCCACTCAAATTCCCCTCTTATTGGTTTAAAGAGATAAATAAGTTATTTACAGGTTTCTTGTGGAGGGAGAAGACACCTAGAATCAGCTACAATAATTTGACGAGACCAAGAAATAGCGGTGGACTTAGTATTCCGGATGTTTACTCATACTATCTCTCTTATAATGCCAGATTCCCCTTGGCATGGGGTTACATATGCAAGACCGACATAGGCAGTTAGAAATGGATTGAGGAGAATATTTTATCAGAACTTAGTAAGATGGTATCATTGGTATCATTATGGTTTCACCCCAAACCTAACTTTAAAATGGATAACCATATAATAAGATTTTCATGTGAAATAATCAAAACCCTACAGAAACGGCTAGCCTTCAAAGGGATCTCTTTACCTTCATGCCCCATATGGTCTAACCCCCTGTTAATGGCTGGGGGCAGTACACTAGTAAATACCTCATGGCAGGGTAAAGGAATACATCTACTAGGACAGATTGTGAAGGATGGAGAGACAATACCCTTTAATGAATTGAAAGATCTGTATAATTTAAGAGATAGTGAATTCATGTTGTACTTTCAGTTAAGATCTGTAGTAAGATCAGTATCCATTAAAAATAGAGATATGGGGATACATAAGGATTTGGATGACAGACTAAGAAGGATCGCTTCAGAAAGGAGGTCAGTATCCAAGATCTACAGGTTACTGTCACTTAGCTCATCAGATGGCCTGGCCTCCATTAAACAGCAGTGGGAGAGGGATGTGAAGGTTTCCTTGACTGCTCCACAATGGGAGACGGTTTAAAAAAAAATACAACAACATCATCCAAATGTGTAAGATATAAAATGATACAATTAAAGGTAGTTCATCGAGCCTATTATTACACCATGTAAAATAAAAAGAATGGATCAAGCCATCTCAGATTTGTGCTGGCATGGATGTGGGGAGGTGGGAACATTCATCCACATGTTGTGGCATTGCCCCACAGTGAAGAGTTTTTGGCACAAGGTCATTTTAAGACTATTCTCTATTCTCAGTGTTAAAATACCCTTATGTCTAAAAGTCTGCCTCTTGGGCATAGGGGTAGTTGGTATACAATCAGCACTCACGCAACGCATCATTACACTATGTCAGTTAAGCGTACAATCATGATGAACTGGAAGATCCAAAAGCCAAATTGTTTCTGCATGGACACCTGGATGAGGGATTTCATGGACCTATTGACAATGGAACGAGCAGCCTCAACGCTCGCTGAACATGACGATGGAGAGGACGGTCCCTGGATCTATATAAGGACATACTTGGAGAATAGTTATGAGGGGGGGCGATATATTGCATACAACTTACAATCAAATTGTTCAACTGTGGTGCGGCTGGGTGGTGCAGTGGACATTGCACTCGTCGCCAACACAAGAGACACCTTCGAATCCGGCTCTCGGCGTTGCCTCCGGCTTGAGCCAGCCGTCATACTAACTCAATTGGCAGAGTTAGCGGGTGGAAGTCGATGGGTGGTAATCTGGACGTTGTGGACAGCGACTCCTACAGGTCGGTTGGGGGACGCCTGCACAGCAGAGACAGGAAATGGCAGGGGTAGTGTGAGCCTCCCACATGTTACACCTCGCCACTGAGAGTCCGCGCTGGCAGGTGAAAAGATGCGACAGGCTGCCTCCTCGTGTACCGGAGGGGACACGTGATGCAAGGCTTCTATCCTCCCTACAACCGACCAGTGGGGGGCATATGCGAGCAACGTTCAAGACAGGGGAGGGGAGAATTGGAAACACGAAATTGGGATGGGAGAAAAATGAGAAAAAGTGTGCAATACCAATAATACATGCATACATATGTGATGCCCACTAGAAGTGGCATCACGTTAATATCATTCGATTATGTGTCAAAACGGTGTGAACATACTGGTACAGGATTACCTCCATCAGAAACAAGGTAGAACAGGCATGTCATACTTAATGGACAACATTAATATAATTTGGTCAATAGGTGGCAGTATAGGACTTGTGTTCAGTAACTTCGCCTTCTAGGGAACCGTACTTTGCTGCCTACAGGCACACGAGGCGAGCTGATCCTCACAACGGAGAGGACTCAGAACCAGTAACATCATGTCCGCGGCTCCTTTTGTCCATGACTAACTACAACCTGTTTCATAGGTGGGTAATACATTACAAAACACACATAAAGGTTAACAATGATACATGCAATGTCTCTCTCTCTCTCAAACGAACTTGAGCTGGAACACAAATATGAGTGACACCGAGGTGTTGAGGTATTCCTGTGCACTATAGAATAGTGGATATGACTGATGATAAACGAATGATGATAAAGGTAAAACAGCTATTGATGATGTAAGGAATTGTTTGACAGACAATTAGAATGACAGTGTTATTAAAAGAAGACAGATACGATGTTCTCTTCCAATATGCCTAGACTGAGGTTAACAGGAGAATGCTCCCTTTTCACGTGCTTATATTTAAGACACTAAATATGTATAAATAATTAATTACAATGTACAGTATAAAATGCTGGATAACTACATTTGAAAGGAAAATGCTATTGAAGTGAACCAGGGTATCCTAAAAGGGTAGAATGTGTACTGCAATGATGAATATGCTTTTGAATTGATTACAAGAACGGAACTATAATGGAATGTATTAAAAGTAATGTAAAATAATTGAACTAAGTGATGGTATAATGTTATAATTGTAAAGCTCCAAGATCATCTTATGCCTGGGAGAGAGAATGTCCCAGGCAGAGAGTTGACAGCTGTGTCATACCGCCATCCAGCGGTCACCTGCAGACAATGCACTCAGCCCTGAACCTAATGGTCCAAATCAATAACGTTCTAATGTGGCAATTAGTGTCCTTATTACAAGTGTTGTCTGTTTAGGTTTGTTCTGTGTTAGTATTCTTATTCTGTGTTTGTATTTAGCCTGTGTGTGTTCTTTGATGGTTGTATTGTATTTTGTTTTGTATTAGTTCTAGTGTCTCTTCCCCCAGCTGTTGATCGTTTGTAATCATTGTAATTAGGTTGAGTATATTAGGTTGTCCTGTTCCCACTTCCTGTTGTGGCGTCATACCTCCGTGTTACCCGTTCGTTGTACCTTGCTGTCGTCTGCCTTGCCCTGCTGTTGTACTTAGTCAGTAAGTGATTTAGTATTCTGTTATTGTCATCTTTGTTTTCGTATCTCAGTCCGTGTTTGTAGTTAGTGCCAGCGCCGCTGTGCCCTTTTGTTTTGTATGATATATATTACCTGCCTTGCTCTTGCCTTGAGTTCTATATTAAAGAACACCGTTGAGAAGAGTAACCACCGTCCCCTTTGTACTTCTAACCGCATATTGGGTCCTTCTGCCATGCCGAATCGTAACATATAATGATTGATTGAAGATTCTCATGAATAAATGAGTGCTGTTGTAATAAACAACTGAGAGGATTCAGAACCAGTAACGTCATGTCCGCGCCTCCTTTTGTCCATGACTAACTACAACCTGTTTCATAGGTTGAACATATCTCTGCTATCAGGTGCCATATCCTGGTACCTGTAACACATACATTAATATTCCATTTTATAAACCATAAAATGGCAGGCAGCTATGTGTCAGCAGCGGGCGGGCCTTTGTGCGTAACGTGGGCATAACAAGCGAGAGCGTGTCCCTAGAGAGGGTTTGACAGACAGCTCACTCGTTCCAATCACTTGACTCGGTTCGTTTGATTGGACGCTGTCGTTTTAGCTCCCGACAGATTTTGGTTTCCATTTCAATGTCACATTTTCTTTGAGAGTACTATCGATTACCGTCGAGATATAATAAGATATTTTCAATTTAGCCAAAAATCGGCAGCCGCCTATTGGTCCTTTAATTACATAATTTATTACGAACTTACCAACTGTCCGTCTGCAACACTACTATCACCAACATCTAAGAAGGGAGATCCCCCCTTGAATGGCCCTTCTAAGGTTTCTCTCCTCCACACTGCCTATGGAGCTTTTTTCCCCTATTGTTAGGTTTTAGTGAGTTTTTCCTTACCTTCGCGTGGGGTATGTCTGGGAGTGCTTGCATTCTTTCATTTATTTGCATTCATCTAAAAATGTTTGGACCTTATGGTGTTCTTGTTCTGTTCTTGACTTATTGTTATGTTTTCTTCTTGACTTGTTTAAAGAAGACCTGTACGGCCCATGGGGACATTAACGTGTGTTGTCGGGCCCTATAAATAAATTTGATTTGATTTGATTTGATTATAATTTACCATTACAGGATGAGAGCGGACTCATTTTGGGACACGCCGTGTGACAGAGGAGGACATGATGGTGGAGCAGAGACAGGAGGGAGGGACAGAGGACACAGAGAGGAAGAGGACGTTAGGACGGTCACTCTACCTCTTACCTCATCACCACGCGCATCAACCACAAGCCCCTCCTCTTTCAGTGTGTGTATGTGTGTGTGTGTGTGCGTGTGTGCGTGTGTGTTTGTGAGGTCACCAGTGTCCTCCGCATCAATGGGACGGCTGACTCTGAGCCAGAGGATCCATTAGCGCTGATTATGGAACACGGGGAGGTGACCATACTACAGTATAACCCCAAGAGAAGGTGAAGAGGCACTCACATGAGCACACAGCCATAATGTATACACTGGGCCTCATTGAACAATACTTCTGTTTCAATAAAAGGGTTACATATGAGAATTATAGAGTGTAGACAGAGCGCCTGCTGTCTGACTGTGATTATAGAGTGTAGACACCTGCTGTCTGACTGTGATTATAGAGTGTAGACACCTACTGTCTGACTGTGATTATAGAGTGTAGACACCTGCTGTCTGACTGTGATTATAGAGTGTAGACACCTACTGTCTGACTGTGATTATAGAGTGTAGACACCTGCTGTCTGACTGTGATTATAGAGTGTAGACACCTGCTGTCTGACTGTGATTATAGATTGTAGACACCTACTGTCTGACTGTGATTATAGAGTGTAGACACCTACTGTCTGACTGTGATTATAGAGTGTAGACACCTGCTGTCTGACTGTGATTATAGAGTGTAGACACCTACTGTCTGACTGTGATTATAGAGTGTAGACACCTGCTGTCTGACTGTGATTATAGAGTGTAGACACCTACTGTCTGACTGTGATTATAGAGTGTAGACACCTGCTGTCTGACTGTGATTATAGAGTGTAGACACCTACTGTCTGACTGTGATTATAGAGTGTAGACACCTGCTGTCTGACTGTGATTATAGAGTGTACCACCAGTCCAATATTAGAACCACTAGTTGCCTATTAGAACCACTAGTCCACTATTAGAACCACTAGTCACCTATTAGAACCACTAGGCGACTATTAGAACCACTAGTCGACTATTAGAACCACTAGTCCACTATTAGAACCACTAGTTACCTATTAGAACCACTAGTCCACCATTAGAACCACTAGTCACCTATTAGAACCACTAGTCCACTATTAGAACCACTAGTCCACTATTAGAACCACTATTAGAACCACTAGTCCACTATTGGAACCACTAGTCACCTATTAGAACCACTAGTCACCTATTAGAACCACTAGTCACCTATTAGAACCACTAGTCGCCTATTAGAACCACTAGTCGCCTATTAGAACCACTAGTCGCCTATTAGAACCACTAGTCACCTATTAGAACCACTAGTCGCCTATTAGAACCACTAGTCGCCTATTAGAACCACTAGTCGCCTATTAGAACCACTAGTCGCCTATTAGAACCACTAGTCACCTATTAGAACCACTAGTCGGCTATTAGAACCACTAGTCCACTATTAGAACCACTAGTCACCTATTAGAACCACTAGTCCACTATTAGAACCACTAGTCCACTATTAGAACCACTATTAGAACCACTAGTCACCTATTAGAACCACTAGTCCACTATTGGAACCACTAGTCACCTATTAGAACCACTAGTCACCTATTAGAACCACTAGTCACCTATTAGAACCACTAGTCGCCTATTAGAACCACTAGTCGCCTATTAGAACCACTAGTCGCCTATTAGAACCACTAGTCGCCTATTAGAACCACTAGTCACCTATTAGAACCACTAGTCGGCTATTAGAACCACTAGTCACCCATTAGAACCACTAGTCCACTATTAGAACCACTAGTCACCTATTAGAACCACTAGTCACCTATTAGAACCACTAGTCCACTATTAGAACCACTAGTGACCTATTAGAACCACTAGTCCACTATTAGAACCTTTAGTCACCTATTAGAAACACTAGTCCACTATTAGAACCACTAGTCACCTATTAGAACCACTAGTCGCCTATTAGAACCACTAGTCACCTATTAGAACCACTAGTCACCTATTAGAACCACTAGTCACCTATTAGAACCACTAGTCGCCTATTAGAACCACTAGTCACCTATTAGAACCACTAGTCGCCTATTAGAACCACTAGTCGCCTATTAGAACCACTAGTCACCTATTAGAACCACTAGTCGCCTATTAGAACCACTAGTCACCTATTAGAACCACTAGTCGCCTATTAGAACCACTAGTCGCCTATTAGAACCACTAGTCGCCTATTAGAACCACTAGTCACCTATTAGAACCACTAGTCGGCTATTAGAACCACTAGTCACCCATTATAACCACTAGTCCACTATTAGAACCACTAGTCCACTATTAGAACCACTAGTGACCTATTAGAACCACTAGTCCACTATTAGAAACACTAGTCCACTATTAGAACCACTAGTCGCCTATTAGAACCACTAGTCGCCTATTAGAACCACTAGTCACCTATTAGAACCACTAGTCGCCTATTAGAACCACTAGTCGCCTATTAGAACCACTAGTCACCTATTAGAACCACTAGTCGCCTATTAGAACCACTAGTCGCCTATTAGAACCACTAGTCGCCTATTAGAACCACTAGTCGCCTATTAGAACCACTAGTCGCCTATTAGAACCTAGTCGCCTATTAGAACCACTAGTCGCCTATTAGAACCACTAGTCCACTATTGGAACCACTAGTCACCTATTAGAACCACTAGTCACCTATTAGAACCACTAGTCGCCTAATAGAACCACTAGTCGCCTATTAGAACCACTAGTCGCCTATTAGAACCACTAGTCGCCTATTAGAACCACTAATCGCCTATTAGAACCACTAGTCGCCTATTAGAACCACTAGTCGCCTATACAGTACGGCTCAATACACACAATTGTTAAGGGGATGCAGACCAGAGAAAGACTTTCGTCTTGTTTACATCAGGGTCCCCCATTTTCAATTCATCATAACATATATGACATACAGATAGACAGTAGTGTTACATCTAGACATACCAGATCTACAAATATACAGTACTGTTTTATGTTTATGAGTACAAAAAGAGTCTTTGGACATTTACAGGGGCCAGTTTCGAATTGCAGTCTCCCGTAGGTGCTCTTTAAAGTGGTTTTGAAGGTGGGCAGTGATTCACATTCCTTTACAGCTGTGGGTTGGGCGTTCCACATTGATTTAACATGATTTGTGGAGCTCCCTCTGGTGTTGTGGTCGTGGTATTCACTGACCTTTGGGAAGTATTTTGACATGTACATGGGTACCTTAGTGGTATAGTGTATCTTGTAGACCAGGCCCATTGCAAGTTGCTGTACTCTGTCGTCTACCCTCCTAGGTTGTCAAAGTGGGCAGGGGTGAGGTGGGTTCTAGGAGTGAGGTTAAGCAGTAGTCTGACCAGTTTGTTTTGTGATGTTTGTAGCCTTGTTTTTAGCGCCTTTGAGGTGCTTTGGTACCATGAGGTGCAAGCATAGTCGTAGTACCCTTGAATGAGTGCTCCTGCCAGAGTCTTCAGGGTATTCTTGTTTACCAGAGAGGAGATCCAGTACAAGAATCTAGTTAGTTGGTTGACTTTTTTTTATTACATTGGATGCCATTTTGTCACAGGAAAGATTTGCCTCTAGGATGGAACCCAGGTATGTAATTTCATCTTTCCTTGTGACAATATTGTCACACACTGTAACTGAGTGTGTGTGCGTGTGTGTGTGTATGTGGACTCACTCATATGGGATGACCTTGAAGACCAGGTGGTCCAGCAGTGTGAGTTGTTCAGCATCTCCAGGGCGGAGTGGCTCTCAAACGGCTCCGTCTTACTGCCCTCCATGGCCTGAAACACACACACACACACAGTGGTGCTATAGTGTGCGTCTGTCCAGATGGTGGCGCTATAGTGTGTGTCTGTCCAGATGGTGGCGCTATAGTGTGTGTCTGTCCAGATGGTGGCGCATGTCTGTCCTCCGCATGTCTCGAGAACCGATCTTCGACTTCACGCCGACATCACACTCGGTGGGTGTATTGCTGAGTGCAGTGTCCAATTTGGTGCCATTTGGTGGCGCTATAACAATTAACTTTATGTTTACGTTTGGCGGATGTATTGTTGAGGACCTATTGAGTCATACAGGTGAGCCAGAAAGCATATACCAAAGCCCCCTGGCACTGTTACACCTAAATGGAGTGGAGCCAATACTATACAATACAACCATGTTAACTGTGTCAGGTATGAAAAGGACCTATTGTTGTATGTAGCCTACTGTATGTAAATCAGAAAAAAAAACATAACTGCATTCTAAAGTAATGCCTCTATCAGAGCGACAAACCAAGAACTGGACGAATGGTTGACAGTTGTTGAGAAATCAGGACTACCGGGCAAATTCAAAGCCTGGGCATACCAGTATGGCATCCTACCCAGGATCTTGTGGCCATTGCTGGTGTACGAACTCCCGTTGTCCACAGTTAAGGGTTTGATAGGAGGATAAGCCGTCACCTCCAAAGGTTACCTAAGCAAAGGAGGTGCCGCAATACAGGGAGTCCAGTGACCCAAAAGTGTATCAGGCGGGCATTGAGGTGAGGTGAGGACTGGAAGGAAGTGGAAGACACAGGAGGCAGTGGACCAGGCAGAACCTCGGCTGCGCAACAGAACGCTAGTGGGAGCCGTGGCAGTTGGCCAAGCAGGACTAGGCAACGCTGCAACAATCCACTACAACAAAGCAAAGGGCAAAGAGAGGCGGGGCCTGGTCCAGAAGGAAGTGAGAGCTGGGGTCGAGGAGCTGTGTGTGCGTCGAGCCAGATGGTGGAAATTGAGGCAAGTAGGGGCTCGGACAAGATGGGAACCGCATCAAATTCTGCCCAGCCCATCTAACCTCTTCTGTTGGGTCAAGGTCAAAGCACCAACATGTCCATTGTGCCAAAGAGGAGGAACACTGGAGCACATCCTCAGCATCTTTTCTAAAGCACTGGGGGAGGGTCATTATCGCCGGTGCAGCGACCAAGTGCTGAAGGTAATCACCGAGTCCTTCTGCAGCACCGTCAACCAGAGTAAGCGCCTCCAACCACCTAGATGTGAAATCACATTTGTGAGAGCAGGAGAACAAAAGCCCAGACAGGCCTCCTTGGAGCAGCACATGACTGGCAGATGATGGACCTGGGAACCCAACTCAGATTCCCCCAAAACAGTGGAGAAGACCACCCTTAGACCAGACATTGTGAAACATCTAAACTGGTGGTCATGGTGGAGCTCACAGTGCCCTGCGGGGAGCAGATGGAGGAGGCCAGTGAAAGGGGGAAATATGCAGAACTGGTGTCGCAGAAAGGGGTGGCATGATGCAATTTGCTTGCCCATTGAAGTGGGAAGTGGGGGTTTTGCTGGGAAATTACTGTGCAAAGGCCTACAGCCTCCTGGTGCATGTAAAAGTAAAGCCGTGGGTACTATGACCGATGATGTGTCCAACACCAGATGTATGTAACTAGCCTGATTCAATTTGGATCCCTGATTGGGCTTTTATCAATGGGAATCATGCAAGGTAAAGCAACGTGAAGTATCTCTCTGTTCTTCATTTACCTATATCTAAGTTCATTGATCGTATAGTTTTCTATTACCCTTTTCCTCTGCATTGGTTAGGTATTTTAGATGTTCGGTTCAAGTGAGGGGAGACGGACGACGTGGTCAAAAACAACTGCTGCGTTTATTAATAAAACCACAGCTTAGGAATTAAAACAAGTACATCGTCTCTTTGGTTCAATCTAATCGTCTCTTGGGTTCAATCTAATCGTCTCTTTCATGTGGCTTGTTGTCCATGCTCGGATCAGCTAGGGTGATCAGAGTTTTCTTCTCGGTGCTGTTCGCTGTCTCAGGTTGTCCATGGCAACAACGAGTCCTCTCTTAGTGGTTTGCTGGTCGTCTCCTCGCCGATCAGGCAGGGAGCGCTTGCTTTCGTATCGGCGGAGTCTGCTATGAGCCTCGATCTCTGTCATTGTCTGTGTCCATGGCTCTGTGTCTCCATGCTCTCAGGATCCTTCTCGCTGTGTCTCAGGCTCGGCTCTCAGGGTCTGTCCTCTCTCCGGGTGTGTCCCCGGGTCTGTGTGTCTCTCCAGGTCCTTTCTGGTGTGTGTGTCTCCAGTCTCCATCTCGTCAGCCCTATTTATCAGAGAGCGAGAGAGCGAGAGAGAGAGAGAGAGAGAGAGAGAGAGAGAGAGAGAGAGAGAGACCTTCCTGCCTATTCACGTCCACAATCTGCCTTCCTTATTTGGCCATATTCCAGCAGGAACTTGTCTGCGGGTTTTGTGACAACATGTTACACTTATTCTGCTGACACAACCATTTGGGTCCTGTGACAACGGTTTCACAGTTTGAATCTGCTGACACTTTACTTGATGAGGGGATCCGTTTCACTGAGTAATACATCCTTATGCTTGTGACAAAATGTTTACATAGTGTAGATAAGAAACAGACTACTTTCAGACAGTGCCCAGACAACAAACCCTATATATCCGTCCTTTAATAGAACACCTTATTTCCTGATTAAATCATGTGACCAATATTTGTATAGTTTTACCTTCTAGTATTTAAGAGTTTTTATTCTTTATTGTGACTAAGTTATTCTAGTAGTTCTAAGAGTTATGCCTACATGTAACCTATGAAATTGCTAAACCTATTAGTATATCATTGATTTGCACTGTTTTTCAACTAGTGGCAGTTCTCTGTGATGTGAAAGGAAGATTCCCACCATTGGTGTCACCTTTCTGACCCTGTCCGTTAGTCAGCAGCAGCTGCCGTTGCATGGCCTGGGTCACACGGCTGGTCAGCTATTATCTACAAGACCTCTGTCCTGGCTTCCTTCAAGATAGCCTGGAGGGGTCAGTAATTGTCTTAAGGTCAGCCATCTGTTTTTGGGGAGTCAACCTGCCTCTACCCTCTGTAGGCCTGGTGCTAACGGACACCATTTCTCCTGGAGCCCCGGTCGCTCCTTTTCAGTTTACCAACAGCATTTTCGTCCAGTATCATTTTGTACAGTTGCTATGTTCATGTTTTCATTTAGAAATATACGACAATCCACCCTTAGGGGGTTTAATAACCTCCTATACAGCATCAATATTCTAAATTAAACATGTTAAAATCATTTCATAATTTTTGCTAATATTTTCTAAAATGTTCAAAAAAATCCAAAATTTACCCAAATTGAACTACAAAACCCCTTTCCATCTGTACAGTTACAAAACCATCATTTCACCTACCTCTTCTTCTTGCACAGTTATACACATTTATCAGTTATTATTATGACATCCAGTCTAGGTCCGTCTCTCTATGCAAAGAGATGATCGTACCATTCTCAGCTTCTTTTCGTTTAAGACTATATTTATCCATGTAATTACCACCTGTGTCTATTTGTGTAATGGACTCTGCAAGAAAAGATTTACCTCACACCAATATAAGACTAACAGTTCTAAACATTTGAGGGAATTCAAACAAGCAACATAAATCATTTCTTCTCCTTGAAAAGACCACTGAGGCCTCAATTACCTCCCTGTCAGTTATCCCTATTTCAACCTCCTGAGGCCTTTACTGCTAACTTGTTTTTGACCGTTTTCTTCTTGTTGTATTTTGTGCTAATCACCGCCTCTTCTTCGTTGTATGCAGGTCTCTGGTACTGCTCCGATTCTCCACAGAAGGAAACGATTTTCCCTCTGTCCTTTTTGCATTTTGGATTATTATTTACAAACACACAATAGATTGGAAACTTTTATTTTCGCAGATACATCTTTACTGTTCTGCATTTTGACAATACATTTTTCTCCAAATTAATTATCTATGTATTTCACAGCTTCTTAAGTTATTTATTCAATCAAATCACCTTTGTCTCATTTCTTTTTGTGCTGTACTGTTTTACTAGATCAAATATCTCAAGATCAACACAACTACCACTTCCACCCTTGAAAGTGGAATATCCATTATTTCACTATCAAATACCTTGTTTCCCGACAGCTCCTCGGTCCGGACAGTCAGCTCTAGACGAGGCCAATCACCAACAGAACCTATGTGCATGGTCAACAAACCACAGTCCCTTTAAACACACATCACACACACTCCGCCAGCCTTCAACAAGCCGGTGCAGAGTCTTCCATAAGTCAATCATCAAATTCACATGTCTGCACCCTACATGAACACTATTTCGGCCAATTTGCGACCAAAAACCTACAGAGCTCTCCATAGACAGAGAAATATGTTTCCCCAACCCTTACTGTAACTGAGGGGTACAATTCCCTGACTGTATTACTAGATATGATACTTACTACCACTACCTTTGTACTTAATATTCGGCCACCCAGTACACGGCATAAATATATTATCATGAACACTCTCACGTAGATGAAACGGATCCAACACAAATGTACGAATTAGAAACAAGTCTTTATTGCCTACACAGCGATGGTGTGTAGACTAAACACTTAATCACTTAATTACATTTATGAATTGAAATAGTATGCACTTTTATGGCAAGGAGTATTCGTCGGTATATCAATAGATAATGTCCAATCTCTGAAGGCGCAGGTGGTAAATATACGACCTGGAATAGTTAAGGAATAACAGCAATGATACTTTAATGATTATAGGCTGGATACACTAGAGGGGGTTAATCCGGTCGCTTGTAAGCCGACAGGAGTAGGAGGGGGGGGGGGGGTAGAATCCAGCTGCCTCGTCCGGCCAAGGGTATCCCAGGAGAACCCACTGTAGTGCCGTTCAATGCGCCGGCGATCCTTGGACCACAGATGAAAGCAGGTGGACTCTTTGTGGGCCGGCTCTCTCCGGTCCACGGGGGAGAGATGTGGAGAGACCTCGTCTTGCAGAGCGTCTCCTCACCTTGCTTCCTCTCCAGGGGGGGGTTCCAACACACGGTAGTGTCGGGGGTCTTTATCCATAGAATAATCAAAGTATCCAAAGCATAATCCGTGCCTGGGAAGGCGGGCTGTCGTCGGTAGAATAATCCGGTATACAGGTCCACTCGCTCGTCGGCTCTGGGGCTCCTCGGGTGCAGCTTCACATAGGGTCAACCACCCTGGGTAAGCAGCCAGTTCTCTGCCCGAAACGATGGGGTACTGACTACGGTAGTATTCTCACCGCACGAAGCACTATATATTAACAGACTATTATTAGCTTAATAGACTACGTCCAACTCGACGATATAGTGCCAAATATGACTATTCAAATATTAATATACACGATGTCTCAATACCGATGGTAGGCGAACTTGGCCTTACTCCCACACGTGGCATCGCGGGGAGGCTTTACGTCTGTGACTCTATTGGAGGGTAAGAAACTGGACTGAAAAGAAAGTCCTACTTTTGTAGCGCAGTATATATACGCACTATGAACAAATAGTCCCATTAGTGGTGCGGTAGCCAAATTCCTACGCGGAACTAGGACTTGTTCGTACATGTCGAGCGGTACGTTTGAACTGGGTCTGAGGGGTATGGCAGCCTGGCACCAAGGTCTCGACCAATAGTAGAATGGAGACTATTATGGGATGTTCAGTAGGCTAGAATGGATATTCAATGCATATTGTACAAGGAATATACAAGGGATATCAGGGAATATTAGAGAATATACAAATACAATTAAATATATATATATAAATAAATATATATATTCGGTTTAATCTGGCCCTTCACAACAGCCACCCCCTGAATAGGTCCCAGACCTAATCAGTTAAACGGAGACAGATTAATCGCGTTGTCTATTTACACATAAGGGTTTGCTATAGGGGTCAGTCAACTTCACAAAGTCATAGGGTTGTAGGGTCATGGTCATCATCGATTGTGTCTGGGAGTCGAGGCAGTTCTATGAGCCTTGCCACGGGACGGGTGTAAGTGCGACCCTGGACGAGCACTTCAGCTGCTCGGACCTTGCCGTCGGCACCGGTGATCACTTTGCTTACGCGGCCGGCCGGCCACATAGCTCTGGGCAGTGATTGATCAATAATCATGACGACTGTTCCTTCTGTCAAATTGTCTCTCTCCTTTACCCACTTCTGGCGGGTCTGTAGAGACGGTAGGTAGTGCAGTAGGAAACTGCTCCTGGCGTGATGTACATCCTCATCGTATTTCTTTATAATCAGCTCTGTGACCTTGTGTCGGCTGTTCAATACGATCGGGTATTTAATGTCATCCGGTAGATTGGGGGCTCTGCGTAGGCGACCACCCACTCTGATGAGGGTGTGAGCGTCGCTCTCGGGGGCCAGGTGAATTAATCTGCTGTCGGATGGGACGGGCTTTCCTCCCTGTAGACAGGCCAATTCATCAGGGAACGAGTCTCTCTGGGCTCGCTGCAGTAGAAGCAATTCTGCTTCCTCGTAGTTAGCTGCTGACATATCAGCGGGGGACTTGCACTCCGGGTGGTACCGCAGGAATGTTCTTTGTTGTGCACTCTCTATGGACGTGCAATCGTTTATGTTAGGGTCGGTGGAGGCTACGGTGCTCAATCCACAGAACACAGACTTCTTAATTTCCACCTCCTCTGGACTGGCTTCCCTCGGGATAGGCATGGGCCACTGTCCTTCCGGGAGTCTTAGGAATGCGGGGCCGTCACTGTAGACATTGCGACGGGTGAGGTCATCCAGGGGCATCCCCCGGGTGATGACGTCAGCTGGGTTCTGTTTTGTATCAACGTAGCGCCACTCTGTTTCTCCGGTTAACTCTTCGGTTAAGTCTTGAATCTCGGTGACTCTGACTCCCACGAAGACTTTGTACTTGCATGAGTCCGATTTGATCCAGGCGAGTACCGTCGTGGAATCTGACCACAGGATTGTTCTAGACACCGGTATGGTGAGCTCACGTTGGATGAGCGTGGCTAGATGCGCTCCGGCTAGGGCTGCGCAGAGCTCTAGACGTGGGATAGATTGTTGCTTGCGTGGGGCTATTCTCGAGCGGGCGAGGACAAATGCTGTGTAGATCTCTCCCCCTTGGTCTTGGGCCCGCAAGTAGGCTACTGATCCGTATGCGACCTCTGAGGCGTCACTGAAGACGTGTAAGTCCATTTTACATGTCTCTGGCCTCACCGTGGGTGGGAAGTAGCTTCGGCGCATATTAACGCCTGGGAGTGAGTGGAGCTCCATCTCCCACTCTCTCCAGGTGGATGCAAGGTGTGCAGGAATGGGGTCGTCCCAGCCCTGGTCCTTGTCCCACAATGCTCGTACAATCATTTTTGCCCTGGTGGTGTACGGTAGAATACATCCTAGCGGGTCATATTGTCGGGCGAGTGTTGTGTACACACTCCGTCTGGTGGTCGGCGCCGCCGCCGGCCTTCCCTGCTCCGTAGTCAGGGGCTTGTGTCTGTAGTGAAGCGAATCTGTTTTGAATCGCCACACCAATCCCAGGGTCATCTCCTGGGCTTCTCCCGGGATTGTAGCCATCCAGGTCTCGCTGCTGGCTGCCTTGTCCTCGGAGGAGAGGCTGCGCAGTACTTGCGGATCGCTGCTGGCCCACTGCCTGAGATCAAAGCCGCCTTTGACAAATGAGGCGCGGAGTTTAATCAGGAGAGCCTCGGCTTCTTCCTGGGTTGAAAGGCTTTGTAGACAGTTGTCTACGTAGAAGCTGTTCTTTACGCTGTGTCGGACCTCTTCGTCCGCTGCTGGGTCCTCTGCTACATGTTTCTGTAGTGCAAATGTCGCACAGCAGGGGCTGCACGTCGTTCCGAAGGGGAGGACTTCCCATTGGTAGATGGCTGGGTGCTCATCTCCTGGCTTCTCTCTCCATAGGAACCGTAACAGGGGCTTGTCCGCCTCTACTAATCTCACCTGCAGGAACATTCCTTTAATGTCCCCGCTGATGGCCACCTTTTCCTGGCGGAAGCGGAGTAGAACGCCGAGTAGGGAGGGGCCGAGTGTGGGACCGGGCAGTAACTCTTTATTCAGATTTTGGGATCCGATCTGGTAGCTGCAGTTAAATACTATGCGGTCTTTACCGTTGTGATGGACCTTGTGGTGGGGCACGTACCACGATTCAGTGGTCTGGTCAGCCTCTTTAATGTCCATCTTTGTGACGTGTCCCGCTGTGATGAGCTTCTCAATCTCAGCGCGGTATACACTCTCTTGGGCGGGGTTCTTGGCTAAGCGCCGCTCCGTGTTCGGCAGGTACCGTTCTATGGCGTCTGTCTTGGCGTGGAAAGTAGGCATTCCTTCTCGCCGCAGGAGTGGCGTGGCTGGTCTCAACACGCCGTTGACCGGGACTCTCTTGGTCCCTGTCTCGAGGAGGTGAATTGCGTAAATGTCATCTTTAGAGCGAATGTCTTTCTTTCCATTCTTAAAGGGCATTTGTTCCAAGCTCCATAGCCGCTCTACGTGTTGCAGGAGTGCGGTTTCTCCCTCTGTGACTCGGGAGTGGAGACATCTAGTGGCTGTACTTCGGTTGAGAGATTTGGCGAGCGGGCCTTGGAGAGTCCATCCCAAACGGGTCTCGACTGCTGCAGGACAGCCTCGGGGTCCGGTATGAACCCGGTCTATCGGGACAATGAGGTCTGCATGGTCGGAGCCTATCAACAGGGTCGGCATAGCATTGTCTATGAGCGGGATCGGTAACTTGCGCAGATGTGCATATTTCTCCATCAGCTTGGCGACGGGGTATGTGTACCGCGACAGTCCTATTTCTTGGCTGGTGAAAGCGTCTGCAATCTGGTACCGTCGCTCAGGCTGGCCGCTTGCTGCGATAGAGAATGAGACATTCTCGCCCTTTATCGTCTTCAAATCTCGTCTTATTGTCCGAATTGTCATTTGGGTTTCGCTTCCCCGCAGCCCTAGCTGGGCCGCAGCGGAGGCGAGCAGCAGGGTCTTCTCTGACCCGTCATCGAGGACGGCGTAAGTGTCCAGGACTTTATTCTGGTAGCTTAGTGTCACACGCACTACTTTTAGGAGTACTCGGGCTCCACTGCTGCTGGCGGGATCGATGTACATGACGCTCGCTTTGCGGCTGGATGGTGCAGGTGCAGGGCGCCGTCTGTTACTGTCGTGAAGTATGTCCAGATGGGCTCCATCGCACTTGGTGCACCTTTTCGTTAAGCGGCATTCGGCTGCCATGTGTGAGCGCGCACAGCGAAAACAGCGCTTGTTGGACTTTATCCATTGACCTGCTTCCTCCGCGTTCAGCTTGGGGAAGGAGTCACATTGCGCTAGCCAGTGTTCTTTCTCACAGTAGGGGCACACTATCTTCCACTTCTCCGTTCTGGAGGGGGTACTGTGGCTCCTGCTGCTCGGTACTGACTCCGATTGGTGCATCACAGTCACCGATCTTCTTCCATCATTTAGTCGTCTGGTTCCTTCTCTGGAGCCAGGGGTGCTCCGTCCGAATGTATCTAGCCGTAGGCTGCTGACTTCTCTCGCCAGGAAGTCTGCTAGATCGAGGAGGTTCGGTTCGGGGCCATTCGGGTCTCTGTGGTCCCTCTGCCGCCTAAAGCGCTCCTGACGAGCGGGCGGCAGCTTCTCCAGGATCCTTTCCACATTTGAGTTGGCGTAAAGTTCATGCCTCCCCTTCTCTCTTTGCGCTCCCAACATCCCTACCAGGGACTGCACTCTGATGGACAGGTCGTCCAGTGCTCGATTGTCTATTGCTGGGGGTAAGCGGTCGATGTGTCGGATCTCCTGGATCACGTAATCCCATATGCGCCCGTACCTCTGGTCCAATGCTACCAGCGCTGCTGTGTATGGGGTGGTGGAAGTCGCGTAGGCGAGCGCTATATTATGTGCGCGGGGCACCTTTAAGTGCTGCAGTAGGATGGCGTATTTGTGTCGTTCATCCAATACATCCACCAACATGGTCTCCAGACACATGCGGAGTTCTGTATACTGGGCCCGGTTCTCTTGGGTGAAGTCGGGTACCATAGGCGTGCCAATGTATGACGCTGACTGTGGATACATCGGCGAGCGTTGGGGGAGAGGCCTCCTAGGCGAGTCTCCTCCCGCTTCTTGGTATGGGCTGGTACCGGCAGTGTACCATGGCCCGCTTGTCCAGGTGCTGTTCCTCGGTGCGGGTCGTGCGTCGTGCTCACCCGTGTATAGAGTCGGGGGTCTGTAGCGCAGCTCCGCGGGAGTATAGCCTGGGCTGTACCGGACCTCCTGGTCCGGTAGAGTACTGTGCTGTCTTCGGGCGCGGTTCTCCTCCTCTTCCTCTTCGTCTTCAGTTAGGTCATCCAGTGCTTGTAGTCTCTGGTTTAGCCTCTCCACAGGATATGCTGCTCCTTCCCGGTTGCTAGGTCTCGCTTGGACCGGTGGGGGGAGGTGGTCTGTGGGGGGTATAGACCTCGTCTGTTGGTCAAGTTCAGGGTTGTTTACTCGGCTAGGGGATGCCGCCCTGGAGGTGTGTCTAGACGAGTTCCTGGAGCCTCTGGCGGAGGGAGAGGGTGTTGTCCGTCTGATCAGCTGTTCTATTAGTTGCGCTTGTTGTCTGTCGCGCTCTGCTTCCCGTAGAGCACCAGCAGCTGCTCGCTGGCTGTCTGCTCGGTCTCGGGCCACATTCTCTTCCATCTGAATGCGTCTTATTTCCAGGCGTATGTGCTCTTCTTCGCTCCGTTGCTGTATCTGCAATCGATCGCGTTCACCCTGGAGTCTATCGCGTTCAGTAGAGGCTTTCAGGCTGACGAGGAATGCCTGCTGTAGGGTCCTCTCTGCCTCGCTGGGAGAAGGCGGTTGTATAGGGGAGCCTTCCCTCGGGGTACTCCTTGCGGAGCCTTGGAGCTCTATCTCCACGGTGCTCTCCCCGTCTTCTTCCGTGCCGAGTTCTCTCTCGGTAGCGTTGTATTCCTCCCGGGACTCATCGGGGACTACTTCTTCAGTACTGGCGGGGTGTGAAGTCATGTCTGGTTCCCACTGGTCCCCACCGTGAACTTGGTCAGTTACATTAGAGCCCGTAGGGGCCTCTATGGTCGGGGTAGTCTGGGCGTTGGGGTTAGACATACTTTTACTTTCTAGTTTTACCGCGTTTACTGTTAGTAGAAGACTAGGTTGTTGACTGACAGCGTAAGCCTCTAAGTACTGAGGGAGCCGTCGTTCGCACTGCGGGCGTTGGTTAGGAGGATCGTTTCGTGGAGTGTTCATAATAGGCCATTTCAATATTAATAACACTATATTAATATTACACTAATTACCCTCCGGCTCGAAGGACCAATTGTAACTGAGGGGTACAATTCCCTGACTGTATTACTAGATATGATACTTACTACCACTACCTTTGTACTTAATATTCGGCCACCCAGTACACGGCATAAATATATTATCATGAACACTCTCACGTAGATGAAACGGATCCAACACAAATGTACGAATTAGAAACAAGTCTTTATTGCCTACACAGCGATGGTGTGTAGACTAAACACTTAATAACTTAATTACATTTATGAATTGAAATAGTATGCACTTTTATGGCAAGGAGTATTCGTCGGTATATCAATAGATAATGTCCAATCTCTGAAGGCGCAGGTGGTAAATATACGACCTGGAATAGTTAAGGAATAACAGCAATGATACTTTAATGATTATAGGCTGGATACACTAGAGGGGGTTAATCCGGTCGCTTGTAAGCCGACAGGAGTAGGAGGGGGGGGGGGGTAGAATCCAGCTGCCTCGTCCGGCCAAGGGTATCCCAGGAGAACCCACTGTAGTGCCGTTCAATGCGCCGGCGATCCTTGGACCACAGATGAAAGCAGGTGGACTCTTTGTGGGCCGGCTCTCTCCGGTCCACGGGGGAGAGATGTGGAGAGACCTCGTCTTGCAGAGCGTCTCCTCACCTTGCTTCCTCTCCAGGGGGGGGTTCCAACACACGGTAGTGTCGGGGGTCTTTATCCATAGAATAATCAAAGTATCCAAAGCATAATCCGTGCCTGGGAAGGCGGGCTGTCGTCGGTAGAATAATCCGGTATACAGGTCCACTCGCTCGTCGGCTCTGGGGCTCCTCGGGTGCAGCTTCACATAGGGTCAACCACCCTGGGTAAGCAGCCAGTTCTCTGCCCGAAACGATGGGGTACTGACTACGGTAGTATTCTCACCGCACGAAGCACTATATATTAACAGACTATTATTAGCTTAATAGACTACGTCCAACTCGACGATATAGTGCCAAATATGACTATTCAAATATTAATATACACGATGTCTCAATACCGATGGTAGGCGAACTTGGCCTTACTCCCACACGTGGCATCGCGGGGAGGCTTTACGTCTGTGACTCTATTGGAGGGTAAGAAACTGGACTGAAAAGAAAGTCCTACTTTAGTAGCGCAGTATATATACGCACTATGAACAAATAGTCCCATTAGTGGTGCGGTAGCCAAATTCCTACGCGGAACTAGGACTTGTTCGTACATGTCGAGCGGTACGTTTGAACTGGGTCTGAGGGGTATGGCAGCCTGGCACCAAGGTCTCGACCAATAGTAGAATGGAGACTATTATGGGATGTTCAGTAGGCTAGAATGGATATTCAATGCATATTGTACAAGGAATATACAAGGGATATCAGGGAATATTAGAGAATATACAAATACAATTAAATATATATATATAAATAAATATATATATTCGGTTTAATCTGGCCCTTCACAACACTTACCATAACCCAAAAAGTGACACAACTCCCCAGATTCTACATCTGGACTCTCAATGAGCGGAAAACAAACCATGAACCAGCTCCCGTCCATTCTCAGTTTCCAGCTCATTATCTCAGACTTCCTACCAGTCTCGCTGTGTCACCACCACCTGCTATCCCTGACCGGCGAGAGATCCCTCCCAGCCAGCCAGTTCCTAAAAAAATATAGTCAAACAAAAACAAAGAAAATTGTAAATAAACAAAAAAATTGTGAGTGTCTACATGCTACACACCCATCCAACAGAATTAAACTATCATCTAGAGGCATAAATACCCCCGCAAAAACTAAGACAGCAAAATTAAAAATCCAAAAAGAAATAAAATAAGTAATGAAATACTAATATTGTTTTTTTTTTTTTTTTTTTTTATTCAACTTGACCACCCTTCGATCAAGTATGTAATCACTACTATAAATAGTCCTTTGTTTCTAACTCTGTCTAATATTAAATGTTCCATTGTTCCTGTCTAAAATCATCAATTTTGTTAGTTTGATTAGCCCAGGCAATATCCAGTTACGTCATCCCTCTATAGCCCCAACTTACCCTGGTTAGTCTTCCAAACCATTTTAGTAACTCGCACACCAAATCAAACCTTATCTATGTATCTGCGTCTCTATCTTTATTCTAATCAGTCTCATTATCCATTTCAATTTATCAATAACTCCATTTACGCGAGCACCCAAAAGGCTTTGTTTGTGCATTTCCGCTTCGCTCTTAATCAACCTATGACCTATGCAGACACCCCCTATTTACACCCCCTCTGAAAATGTCCCAACTCTCCACATTTCCAGCAACTCTGTTCCCTGATGGACTCTCGCTTTCTACTGGACTTTTGCCGAGCCCGCCACCCTTTGTCACATGACCGAGCGAGATGGCCGATCTCCCCACAATTCCAGCCCACAGCCGACGCCGGCCATCCCAGGGGTTCCAGTTTACCACGACTCCCGCAGTCTCTCGGCTGGCATCCCACAGTCCTCGCCAGGTCAACCCCTCTCCTGTCCTCTGGTCGCATGTCCTGTTGCCTGGAGGAGAGAGGGGCATACCTGTCCTTTTCTGCTGCCTCTCCTCGGGCCCTCTCTTGTTGGGAGGGGCCTAGAAACTCACCCCTCCTGCGGTTCTGTTCACCCTGTCGCGGCCCAGTTCCCTGTCCGGGCAACGGAGCACAGGGCACTCTTTGATCACGGCGGCCTAGGTCAGACGCCCGAAGCATGATCTCAACAGCTGTCGCTTCCAGTAGCGCAGCCTTTCTTGCCAGTTCCCGTTCCAACCTCTGAGTCTCATGTGCGGCTTGACCGATCTCCAGCTGTGTCTTCATCAGATCTCGATGAACCGCCTCGTGTTGTTCGAACGCTGTCACAAACGCTCTCTGTTGTCTATAGGATGCTGCCTCTTCCCCCATCTCAGCACTGGCGGTTTGACCTCCCATCGCTGGGCCCCGCCTCTCATCTTGGCTTCGGTGCTGAGGGCAGGGTGGACATGGGAAACGGGTGGGCTGTAGAAACTGTTCGTGTAGTATTCCATACCTGCTGTCGGTCTCAGTTCCAGCCCTCCGGCCAGAGTGGACTTTGTGGGACTGCTGTAACCTCAGTCTCTTTTTCTGCCCCTTGGTTAAACCGCAGTCGCCTGCAATGGACACTCCAGCTTGAATCGGTTCTGGTTGGAGTAACACCGTTGTCACTGGTTCACTCCCCTGTATTGGAACCAAAGTCAACATTTCAAGTCCTTCTGTCGTACTGGTCACATGAGAGAAGTCCCAATCAATCAGATTATTATCACTGGTAAAGTCTATCTGGGAAATGTCTGCAGAGGCTCTCGGCCTTCTCCCCCCAATGGCCTGATCACTAAGGCCCTTCTCCATATTGTTGTTGTTGTTATTCTATTGTTATTGCATATAACGCTTCAGTTGTTCCTATCAATGTTCCACTAAGGTGAACTTCCTATGTTACTGTCATTCATTCCACTTTCAAACACTCCTGTAATCACCGTTTGAAAAAACAAGTTTCTCTGTCTTTCACTATTTCCACTTACTTGAGTTAAAACACTCACACTGTCAAAATTTTACTGTGCAGACAAGGATTGATAACTGGCTTATCATTCATACTTATACCAAGGCTCATTACAGCCGTTTCCCTAGTTGGCTTATGGAAATCGTTAGAGCTCCTGTCCGGCCGAGCACCTGTACAGAAAGAAAGCAAAAACATCCAGACTTAATACAGTGGCATTTCCCTATTATTTCCACTATTCGTTATGCATTGGAAATGTCGGGCAACACTATACTAAAATATTTAGAGAGACACAGTGTGATCTGTTTGAAAATAACGATACAGCTTATCTTGATTGTCCGTTCCTTCAACAGGAACACTGGAGGTTTCCAATCCCCTGTGTGTTCTCTCCACCTGATTTTCTGGGAAACATAATCATTAGTCCCATGCCTATCAATTTGTCTAATAATCCTGGTAAACCTGGTCTTTCATCCGTTCCAATCTCTCTTTGCTTGATGAATCTGTTTATCCTAACCTTATTTCTTACTTTAAATGCCCGATTAGCGTATCGACTAAATGTATTATTCGCTTTTGCTTCACACTCCTCATACAACATCAATTTCATTCATCCTTACACACAACCATTACCCCCTCACAACACTAAAAATCAATTAGTGTTGTTACTGCTACCAACCACCAATCAGGGAAAACAATAAACTTTTAGCAACTTAGATCACTAAAACCCTGACCGACACATAGTACAGCTGGCCATGTTAATAAATTCATGGACACCCGCACTATGCCACCGCAATATTCACCCAGCTCCCTGAATACACAAAGAACCGTCAACTCACAGCCCAAAGCGTCCTCCCTCCAGTTTCGAACCTGAACGGAAACACCCCAAACTTCCTACCAAGGAATATCACAACTCAACCCACCACCACCTGCACCTAGACAGGCCAGCGCCCATCCGGTACCTACTTCACATACACAATAACAACGCAGTCCAAATAAACCTACAAACCCATAACCCACAACATGCCACAAAACTAGGGATGGTGAACCACAGGGAGAAATACAAGGAGAGACAGAGGGGGGCGGAGGGAAAAGAAAAAGGAAGGAGGGATACAGGGATACAGGGACTAAGGGGAGGAAGGGGGGGGGGGGGGGCACACAATGCAACATTAACCATTACCAAAACCGTCTACACTCAATCAGCAGATTACTCCGTATTGCCTGGTCCCGTTTACCCACAGGACTCCAAACACTATCACCATCATCTGCTGCCAACTTTAACTTAAATCAACCTTAATAATTTAATCAGACTAAAAGAGTCCGCATGGAGCCCCTAATATATAGGGAGGAGAGACATATAGGGAGGGGGGGAGGGCTCCAAAACGACCATGAATATTCTACTCATCCTTATGTAATCCTAATTTAGCAAGTAACACTATTTTAACATAACCAATACTCCAAGCCCACCATAAAGGCAATCCATCCTAAACAAAACTCCCTCTGCGCACCCGTCATCCCACAAAGCCAAGCTGGGAGACAGGGATGGAGCGGAGGGGGGCGGGGGGGGGGGAGGGAAGGAGGGAAGCGGGAGGGAGGGAGGGAGGGAGGGAGGGAGAGAGTGTGAACGAGGGAGGAAGAGACAGAGGAAAAAGGGGGGGGGTCACACAACGCCATCATACTCGGCCCATAACAAATACAGATTTATAATCAAACAAGTATACACATCCATCATCAACAACTGAAAAAACCGAATATAAAGAATTTACAAATCCCCACAGATGGTCGCTACTCAAAACCTATTATAATCACAAACGTTCTGCCGTTGCCTACTGCACCTCGTTTTACCCGTAAAGGAGAGGTGTAACTATCAAAGAGGCAACACTGCCCTCCACTGGAACGTTCGCTCATCACCCTTATTGCACCACAGTTCTCACCACGACCTGCAGGAGGCGCCCACGCCTCCCCCGCAAGTGCGTCATCCACGCCGTACCACACCAAGACGTCAACTTGACGTTCCATCTCAACCACAAAACTACAATTCCCAGAATCCCCTTACACCGGAAGTCCCTGTCCTCCGCCTCTCCAAGATCCCGCGCCAGCCACCAAAGAGTAGCAACACGCGATATTCTCCGAGAGTTCAATCATGCTATATTGTTAGCACAGGCAGCTTAGCATCTTAGCTTCGTTAGCTCAGTACCGCTAGCTCCTATTAGCTTAGCTTAGCATCCAACATCACTTCTCCTAAACGGCCCTTGATCCTGTTGATCCGAGCGGCACAACACATCGCGACGTTTACACAACCCCTGCTTTCCCCCGCAACATAACTTTAATCCTATTTAGCCCCCGTTCACAGAACATATATCATTATCTCTATCCTAGTACACTCGCCCGTTTGGCCCCGCCTGACCGAAATACACAGTATTTTACATCTAACGCTCCCCAAGCTCCGACGCTCCCAGTGACGTCATCAGCTCCAAAATCTCAGTTTCTTTTGATCGTTACTACATTATTTTTAGCGCTTCCACACCACCGTATTGAAAAATTTTAACGAACATTACACATCATCCAGGTTCCATCACACTTGCCATTCATTCAATTCACTCGACAACGCAACACAGCGTCCACACGTTAGTCTCGTTGCCCTCAGCTAACGCCGGCAGCTAAATAAACGCCTCTCTTCTTCCGGACAGGGGTGCGGTTTCCCCGCCGCAGTCTTGGCCACCAGTGTTTATAATAATACAAAAAAATACCTTGGCATTCACTCAGAGCTCCTAACATTCATCCATTCAAACACATATACTTAGCAAAACAATGTCCCATTCATAAGCATACCATTCATTTATGCACATTCATCCTAAACGCATTCCCTCGCTTTTTTCACACAATATTCTCCTATGTTCTAATCACATGTGCAGTATCTACTTCCAAAGTGCTTCATATATCTACTGAGTCCGACCTGCTATACCCCTGAGAAACCCACTCCATCCATGTATAGTAGCCCGTGAAGAGTTTTAGTAGCGCCCCTTGTCGGCTTGTATCGGAGTGTTTTATGGCCAAATCGTGTGTTCGACCGTACTCTCCGCTACCCGTAGAGCCCCTTGTCGGCTTGATTTCTTCTACATTCCCTCATTCCTCCACGCGGCTGATGTTCTTCAGATATCGACCTTAGCCAATCTGAGCCTAAATGACGTCGGACTAGAATTGGTAATTCGCTTATGGAACGTCTTCCAAAGTCCATTACCCCGTCGTACCGATTCTAAGTGTGGCTTCCATTTCGTTAAGCATCCTAGCCCGAACCCTATCCTCTTCTCATCACTCTGTTCACTGTTTCTATGCTATCCGTACCCCGTACTCTGTTCCCAGTACTCTACACTCCGTTCTCTGTTCTCTTCGTGGAACCAGGCTATCCCTGTACTACACCACGGTTCTCTCATTTAACTCTTTACCTTACCCTATAATCTCCTCTCTAATATCTGACTACCCCGCATTATCCTTTAACGAACCATTTCGTCACTCACAGTCCCTCGTCCCGCTATCTGTGACTAATCCCCGTTCTACCGCTTCCACGCCGGTCCCCTCAAATATTTTACCTATCCCTAGCCTATCCTCCTAAGCTAACTAAATACAGACATCTATCGCTTCTCCTCACTTGGCATTGTACCAACTATAGACATCCCCTATCCCCTACGCTTCCTAAGTGCAGCGCCGGTGTATGGCTGAGACCAGAGCCAGGTCGTGAACCCTGGACCCCGGTACTCCTCCAACACCAACATAACCTGTTCCATCTCATTTCTACCTAAAGCAACTAGCAACCCCAAAATGCGAGACTGCTTCGACCATTACCAATCTTAAACGCCATTACTACGTACCTAGTCCCGCTGGCCTCGGTCAAAACGGTGACGATTATTCAGTCGTAGAGGCGTCGACGAGGTCCATCTTCCAGAAGTAGCTTTCAGTCGTCTCCAACCGGTTCCGGTCGAATGCAGCACGGGTCACCGCACCAATTGAAGTATCTCTCTGTTCTTCATTTACCTATATCTAAGTTCATTGATCGTATAGTTTTCTATTACCCTTTTCCTCTGCATTGGTTAGGTATTTTAGATGTTCGGTTCAAGTGAGGGGAGACGGACGACGTGGTCAAAAACAACTGCGGTGTTTATTAATAAAACCACAGCTTAGGAATTAAAACAAGTACATCGTCTCTTTGGTTCAATCTAATCGTCTCTTGGGTTCAATCTAATCGTCTCTTTCATGTGGCTTGTTGTCCATGCTCGGATCAGCTAGGGTGATCAGAGTTTTCTTCTCGGTGCTGTTCGCTGTCTCAGGTTGTCCATGGCAACAACGAGTCCTCTCTTAGTGGTTTGCTGGTCGTCTCCTCGCCGATCAGGCAGGGAGCGCTTGCTTTCGTATCGGCGGAGTCTGCTATGAGCCTCGATCTCTGTCATTGTCTGTGTCCATGGCTCTGTGTCTCCATGCTCTCAGGATCCTTCTCGCTGTGTCTCAGGCTCGGCTCTCAGGGTCTGTCCTCTCTCCGGGTGTGGGAAGAAAGAGCTGCGCTCCTGTGCAGCTGACGGGCTGCAGCTCACTAACGAGCCCAGACAGAGGCCTCGCTGGGGGGGGCTGCAGCTCACTGACGAGCCCAGCCAGAGGCCTCGCTGGGGGGGGGCTGCAGCTCACTAACGAGCCCAGCCAGAGGCCTCGCTGGGGGGGGCTGCAGCTCACTAACGAGCCCAGCCAGAGGCCTCGCTGGGGGGGGGCTGCAGCTCACTAACGAGCCCAGCCAGAGGCCTCGCTGGGGGGGGGCTGCAGCTCACTAACGAGCCCAGCCAGAGGCCTCGCTGGGGGGGGGGGGGGGGGGGGGGGCGTGAAACCACCTCCTTCCCCAGGCTACCAGCTACCAGCCACCACCACCAGGCCAGCCCCAGGCTACCAGCTACCAGCCACCACCACCAGGCCAGCCCCAGGCTACCAGCTACCAGCCACCACCACCAGGCCAGCCCCAGGCTACCAGCTACCAGCCACCACCACCAGGCCAGCCCCAGGCTACCAGCTACCAGCCACCACCACCAGGCCAGCCCCAGGCTACCAGCCGCCACCACCAGGCCAGCCCCAGGCTACCAGCTACCAGCCACCACCACCAGGCCAGCCCCAGGCTACCAGCTACCAGCCACCACCACCAGGCCAGCCCCAGGCTACCAGCTACCAGCCACCACCACCAGGCCAGCCCCAGGCTATTTTCAGTCTGGCGGGGAATCCCGTTTGCCGGAAGAACGACTACCGGTTAACGGTGATCGCCAAACTGCCGCTTGTGACAACCCTGGACGGCCAGCGTGTGACGGCCAGGGTAAGAAAGAGAGCTGCGCTCCTGTGCAGGCTGACGGGCTGCAGCTCACTAACTCCTTCAGCACCCGGGTTGAAAAGAGTCGGGCCTTACAGATACATTTGATTTGATTTTAAATTTGATTTGATAAAGAAAAATCGCAAATTGCAGCCTAAGTATGACCCTATTAGCACAAAGAACGAAACCAACCTACTGATAATTAAAACACTAACCTTCTTACGGTCTTCTACTCTCATGCACTCCTCCTCCTCCTATACTAATATGATACATTTGATTTGTTTTTATCAGGAAATACCACGACACCAATAGGTTCCGCCGCCTGAGGGACAGCGGCACCATCCGCGAAGGCTTTCAAAAGCTCGACAAGGAACTGAGCGAGGCCGGCCAACGTCTTGCAAGGAAGGAGGCTCGGACGGAGAAGCAGCTGATGATTAACATTCTGGTGGCGGAGAATGCAAGGCAGGTTATTGCGATGGAGACGGTTCGGGAGAAGCTGCAGGCGGTGGAAAAGGAGGCTAAGGAGAAGCAGGGGCAGCTGGAGAAGGCTCAGTCTGGCGGGGAATCCAGTTTGCCTGAAGAACAACTATAGGCAAACGGTAATCGCCAAACTGCCCACAGTGAGAATCCTGGACGGCCAGCGGGCTGCAGCTCACTAACTCCTTCAGCACCCGGGTTGAAAAGATTCTGTCGGTCAGACGCAGGTTGGTTCTCTGCCAAAGTGGCTCCTAGTAGACCTGACGAGATGACAGCCAAGCGTATGGCTGGTGGTTAGGGTTAACGTGTCGGCCCTGGCAGCATGCACTGAGGCGTCGTACCAGAGGATGTATTGTAGTGAATTAGGGTTCATGTGAGCAGGCCTACTTCTTTGGAAAAGCTTTTATTTTAATTTATTTTATTAATATTTGCACAGCAGCACATTGTACTTCTCGCAGGCGCCATAGTCTGTGAAATGACAAAACTGATGAGATTTGATTATATATATTTTAAACCACGGTCATATGCACGCTTAAATTAGCACAAATCTGCGACCGCCTATGTGCATGCAATCATACACGCAAGGGCGCGTGGCTGTGTGTTTTTGTCAAGATTTCCAGTTTGTTCATGTTACGTGATCTGTTTTCGAAGCTATGCGAAGTTTGCGTTAGAGGCCACTCCCCTTTCTTGCCAATTGGCCTGAACAGTTAATCGGCTCCTTTGGCCCATGGCCAACCTTTCCACAAAATCTTGTGCAAGTCTGACTCCCATTTTGTCTGGTCACCGTTACAAATGAATGCGCATTGTGTGGACTCGCTACACATCCTGCAAGCTAATGTTATGCTAACGGGAATTTACGGTCGCTGGCGTTGCATAACCCCCCCCACACACACAGGATGAACGCCTCGGCCAACCACTATTGGGATTGTGGCTTTGATGACCTTTACAGACATGTCCATGTTACATATGATGAATTCCAAATGTACAACTCTTAGCGGTGGATCACTCGGCTCGTGCGTCGATGAAGAACGCAGCTAGCTGCGAGAACGAATGTGAATTGCAGGACACCCCTACTGACATCTCTCTCTCTCTCTCTCTCCCTCTCTATAGACAAGGCACTCCAATGGCCGCAGATCAAGTCTGAAGATGGAAAGGCGCTAAATGCCTATGCAATGTTTCTGGTCGGATGCCGCAACACAATGGAGGACATCGATGCAATGGAGGAAATGGATAACCCGCCAAACTGCCGCTTGTGACAACCCTGGACGGCCAGCGTGTGACGGCCAGGGTAAGAAAGAGAGCTGCGCTCCTGTGCAGGCTGACGGGCTGCAGCTCACTAACGAGCCCAGCCAGAGGCCTCGCTGGGCGGGGCCGTGAAACCACCTCCTTCACCACCAGGCCAACCCCAGGCTACCAGCTACCAGCCACCACCACCAGGACAGCCCCAGGCTACCAGCTACCAGCCACCACCACCAGGCCAACCCCAGGCTACCAGCTACCAGCCACCACCACCAGGACAGCCCCAGGCTACCAGCTACCAGCCACCACCACCAGGCAGGCCAGCCCCAGGCTATTTTCTGTCTAGCGGGGAATCCCGTTTGCCGGAAGAACGACTACCGGTTAACGGTGATCGCCAAACTGCCGCTTGTGACAACCCTGGACGGCCAGCGTGTGACGGCCAGGGTAAGAAAGAGAGCTGCGCTCCTGTGCAGGCTGACGGGCTGCAGCTCACTAACTCCTTCAGCACCCGGGTTGAAAAGAGTCGGGCCTTACAGATACATTTGATTTGATTTTAAATTTGATTTGATAAAGAAAAATCGCAAATTGCAGCCTAAGTATGACCCTATTAGCACAAAGAACGAAACCAACCTACTGATAATTAAAACACTAACCTTCTTACGGTCTTCTACTCTCATGCACTCCTCCTCCTCCTCCTCCTATACTAATATGATACATTTGATTTGTTTTTATCAGGAAATACCACGACACCAATAGGTTCCGCCGCCTGAGGGACAGCGGCACCATCCGCGAAGGCTTTCAAAAGCTCGACAAGGAACTGAGCGACGCCGGCCAACGGCTCTCAAGGAAGGAGGCTCGGACGGAGAAGCAGCTGATGATTAACATTCTGGTGGCGGAGAATGCAAGGCAGGTTATTGCGATGGAGACGGTTCGGGAGAAGCTGCAGGCGGTGGAAAAGGAGGCTAAGGAGAAGCGGGGGTTCCTCCAGGGGCAGCTGGAGAAGGCTCAGTCTGGCGGGGAATCCCGTTTGCCTGAAGAACAACTATAGGCAAACGGTAATCGCCAAACTGCCCACAGTGAGAATCCTGGACGGCCAGCGGGCTGCAGCTCACTAACTCCTTCAGCACCCGGGTTGAAAAGATTCTGTTGGTCAGACGCAGGTTGGTTCTCTGCCAAAGTGGCTCCTAGTAGACCTGACGAGATGACAGCCAAGCGTATGGCTGGTGGTTAGGGTTAACGTGTCGGCCCTGGCAGCATGCACTGAGGCGTCGTACCAGAGGATGTATTGTAGTGAATTAGGGTTCATGTGAGCAGGCCTACTTCTTTGGAAAAGCTTTTATTTAAATTTATTTTATTAATATTTGCACAGCAGCACATTGTACTTCTCGCAGGCGCCATAGTCTGTGAAATGACAACTGATGGGATTTGATTATATATATTTTAAACCACGGTCATATGCACGCTTAAATTAGCACAAATCTGCGACCGCCTATGTGCATGCAATCATACACGCAAGGGCGCGTGGCTGTGTGTTTTTGTCAAGATTTCCAGTTTGTTCATGTTACGTGATCTGTTTTCGAAGCTATGCGCCGTTTGCGTTAGAGGCCACTCCCCTTTCTTGCCAATTGGCCTGAACAGTTAATCGGCTCCTTTGGCCCATGGCCAACCTTCCCACAAAATCTTGTGCAAGTCTGACTCCCATTTTGTCTGGTCACCGTTACAAATGAATGCGCATGGTGTGGACTCGCTACACATCCTGCAAGCTAATGTTATGCTAACGGGAATTTACGGTCGCTGGCGTTGCATAACCCCCCCCCACACACACAGGATGAACGCCTCGGCCAACCACTATCGGGATCGTGGCTTTGATGACCTTTACAGACATGTCCATGTTACATATGATGAATTCCAAATGTACAACTCTTAGCGGTGGATCACTCGGCTCGTGCGTCGATGAAGAACGCAGCTAGCTGCGAGAACGAATGTGAATTGCAGGACACCCCTACTGACATCTCTCTCTCTCTCTCTCTCTCTCTCTCCCTCTCTATAGACAAGGCACTCCAATGGCCACAGATCAAGTCTGAAGATGGAAAGGCGCTAAATGCCTATGCAATGTTTCTGGTCGGATGCCGCAACACAATGGAGGACATCGATGCAATGGAGGAAATGGATAACCCGCCAAACTGCCGCTTGTGACAACCCTGGACGGCCAGCGTGTGACGGCCAGGGTAAGAGAGCTGCGCTCCTGTGCAGGCTGACGGGCTGCAGCTCACTAACGAGCCCAGCCAGAGGCCTCGCTGGGGGGGGGGCCGTGAAACCACCTCCTTCACCACCAGGCCAACCCCAGGCTACCAGCTACCAGCCACCACCACCAGGACAGCCCCAGGCTACCAGCCACCACCACCAGGCCAGCCCCAGGCTACCAGCTACCAGCCACCACCACCAGGACAGCCCCAGGCTACCAGCTACCAGCCACCACCACCAGGACAGCCCCAGGCTACCAGCTACCAGCCACCACCACCAGGCAGGCCAGCCCCAGGCTATTTTCAGTCTGGCGGGGAATCCCGTTTGCCGGAAGAACGACTACCGGTTAACGGTGATCGCCAAACTGCCGCTTGTGACAACCCTGGACGGCCAGCGTGTGACGGCCAGGGTAAGAAAGAGAGCTGCGCTCCTGTGCAGGCTGACGGGCTGCAGCTCACTAACTCCTTCAGCACCCGGGTTGAAAAGAGTCGGGCCTTACAGATACATTTGATTTGATTTTAAATTTGATTTGATAAAGAAAAATCGCAAATTGCAGCCTAAGTATGACCCTATTAGCACAAAGAACGAGACCAACCTACTGATAATTAAAACACTAACCTTCTTACGGTCTTCTACTCTCATGCACTCCTCCTCCTATACTAATATGATACATTTGATTTGTTTTTATCAGGAAATACCACGACACCAATAGGTTCCGCCGCCTGAGGGACAGCGGCACCATCCGTGAAGGCTTTCAAAAGCTTGACAAGGAACTGAGCGACGCCGGCCAACGGCTCTCAAGGAAGGAGGCTCGGACGGAGAAGCAGCTGATGATTAACATTCTGGTGGCGGAGAATGCAAGGCAGGTTATTGCGATGGAGACGGTTCGGGAGAAGCTGCAGGCGGTGGAAAAGGAGGCTAAGGAGAAGCGGGGGTTCCTCCAGGGGCAGCTGGAGAAGGCTCAGTCTGGCGGGGAATCCCGTTTGCCTGAAGAACAACTATAGGCAAACGGTAATCGCCAAACTGCCCACAGTGAGAATCCTGGACGGCCAGCGGGCTGCAGCTCACTAACTCCTTCAGCACCCGGGTTGAAAAGATTCTGTCGGTCAGACGCAGGTTGGTTCTCTGCCAAAGTGGCTCCTAGTAGACCTGACGAGATGACAGCCAAGCGTATGGCTGGTGGTTAGGGTTAACGTGTCGGCCCTGGCAGCATGCACTGAGGCGTCGTACCAGAGGATGTATTGTAGTGAATTAGGGTTCATGTGAGCAGGCCTACTTCTTTGGAAAAGCTTTTATTTTATTTTATTAATATTTGCACAGCAGCACATTGTACTTCTCGCAGGCGCCATAGTCTGTGAAATGACAAAACTGATGGGACTTGATTATATATATTTTAAACCACGGTCATATGCACGCTTAAATTAGCACAAATCTGCGACCGCCTATGTGCATGCAATCATACACGCAAGGGCGCGTGGCTGTGTGTTTTTGTCAAGATTTCCAGTTTGTTCATGTTACGTGATCTGTTTTCGAAGCTATGCGCCGTTTGCGTTAGAGGCCACTCCCCTTTCTTGCCAATTGGCCTGAACAGTTAATCGGCTCCTTTGGCCCATGGCCAACCTTTCCACAAAATCTTGTGCAAGTCTGACTCCCATTTTGTCTGGTCACCGTTACAAATGAATGCGCATTGTGTGGACTCGCTACACATCCTGCAAGCTAATGTTATGCTAACGGGAATTTACGGTCGCTGGCGTTGCATAACCCCCCCCACACACACAGGATGAACGCCTCGGCCAACCACTATCGGGATCGTGGCTTTGATGACCTTTACAGACATGTCCATGTTACATATGATGAATTCCAAATGTACAACTCTTAGCGGTGGATCACTCGGCTCGTGCGTCGATGAAGAACGCAGCTAGCTGCGAGAACGAATGTGAATTGCAGGACACCCCTACTGACATCTCTCTCTCTCTCTCTCTCTCTCTCCCTCTCTATAGACAAGGCACTCCAATGGCCGCAGATCAAGTCTGAAGATGGAAAGGCGCTAAATGCCTATGCAATGTTTCTGGTCGGATGCCGCAACACAATGGAGGACATCGATGCAATGGAGGAAATGAATAACCCGCCAAACTGCCGCTTGTGACAACCCTGGACGGCCAGCGTGTGACGGCCAGGGTAAGAAAGAGAGCTGCGCTCCTGTGCAGGCTGACGGGCTGCAGCTCACTAACGAGCCCAGCCAGAGGCCTCGCTGGGGGGGGCCGTGAAACCACCTCCTTCACCACCAGGCCAACCCCAGGCTACCAGCTACCAGCCACCACCACCAGGACAGCCCCAGGCTACCAGCTACCAGCCACCACCACCAGGCAGGCCAGCCCCAGGCTATTTTCAGTCTGGCGGGGAATCCCATTTGCCGACAGAACGACTACCGGTTAACGGTGTTCGCCAAACTGCCGCTTGTGACAACCCTGGACGGCCAGCGTGTGACGGCCAGGGTAAGAAAGAGAGCTGCGCTCCTGTGCAGGCTGACGGGCTGCAGCTCACTAACTCCTTCAGCACCCGGGTTGAAAAGAGTCAGGCCTTACAGATACATTTGATTTGATTTTAAATTTGATTTGATAAAGAAAAATCGCAAATTGCAGCCTAAGTATGACCCTATTAGCACAAAGAACGAAACCAACCTACTGATAATTAAAACACTAACCTTCTTACGGTCTTCTACTCTCATGCACTCCTCCTCCTCCTATACTAATATGATACATTTGATTTGTTTTTATCAGGAAATACCACGACACCAATAGGTTCCGCCGCCTGAGGGACAGCGGCACCATCCGCGAAGGCTTTCAAAAGCTCGACAAGGAACTGAGCGACGCCGGCCAACGGCTCTCAAGGAAGGAGGCTCGGACGGAGAAGCAGCTGATGATTAACATTCTGGTGGCGGAGAATGCAAGGCAGGTTATTGCGATGGAGACGGTTCGGGAGAAGCTGCAGGCGGTGGAAAAGGAGGCTAAGGAGAAGCGGGGGTTCCTCCAGGGGCAGCTGGAGAAGGCTCAGTCTGGCGGGGAATCCCGTTTGCCTGAAGAACAACTATAGGCAAACGGTAATCGCCAAACTGCCCACAGTGAGAATCCTGGACGGCCAGCGGGCTGCAGCTCACTAACTCCTTCAGCACCCGGGTTGAAAAGATTCTGTCGGTCAGACGCAGGTTGGTTCTCTGCCAAAGTGGCTCCTAGTAGACCTGACGAGATGACAGCCAAGCGTATGGCTGGTGGTTAGGGTTAACGTGTCGGCCCTGGCAGCATGCACTGAGGCGTCGTACCAGAGGATGTATTGTAGTGAATTAGGGTTCATGTGAGCAGGCCTACTTCTTTGGAAAAGCTTTTATTTTAATTTATTTTATTAATATTTGCACAGCAGCACATTGTACTTCTCGCAGGCGCCATAGTCTGTGAAATGACAAAACTGATGGGACTTGATTATATATATTTTAAACCACGGTCATATGCACGCTTAAATTAGCACAAATCTGCGACCGCCTATGTGCATGCAATCATACACGCAAGGGCGCGTGGCTGTGTGTTTTTGTCAAGATTTCCAGTTTGTTCATGTTACGTGATCTGTTTTCGAAGCTATGCGCCGTTTGCGTTAGAGGCCACTCCCCTTTCTTGCCAATTGGCCTGAACAGTTAATCGGCTCCTTTGGCCCATGGCCAACCTTTCCACAAAATCTTGTGTAAGTCTGACTCCCATTTTGTCTGGTCACCGTTACAAATGAATGCGCATTGTGTGGACTCGCTACACATCCTGCAAGCTAATGTTATGCTAACGGGAATTTACGGTCGCTGGCGTTGCATAACCCCCCCCACACACACAGGATGAACGCCTCGGCCAACCACTATCGGGATTGTGGCTTTGATGACCTTTACAGACATGTCCATGTTACATATGATGAATTCCAAATGTACAACTCTTAGCGGTGGATCACTCGGCTCGTGCGTCGATGAAGAACGCAGCTAGCTGCGAGAACGAATGTGAATTGCAGGACACCCCTACTGACATCTCTCTCTCTCTCTCTCTCTCTCTCTCCCTCTCTATAGACAAGGCACTCCAATGGCCGCAGATCAAGTCTGAAGATGGAAAGGCGCTAAATGCCTATGCAATGTTTCTGGTCGGATGCCGCAACACAATGGAGGACATCGATGCAATGGAGGAAATGGATAACCCGCCAAACTGCCGCTTGTGACAACCCTGGACGGCCAGCGTGTGACGGCCAGGGTAAGAAAGAGAGCTGCGCTCCTGTGCAGGCTGACGGGCTGCAGCTCACTAACGAGCCCAGCCAGAGGCCTCGCTGGGGGGGGCCGTGAAACCACCTCCTTCACCACCAGGCCAACCCCAGGCTACCAGCTACCAGCCACCACCACCAGGACAGCCCCAGGCTACCAGCTACCAGCCACCACCACCAGGTAGGCCAGCCCCAGTCTATTTTCAGTCTGGCGGGGAATCCCATTTGCCGGAAGAACGACTACCAGTTAACGGTGATCGCCAAACTGCCGCTTGTGACAACCCTGGACGGCCAGCGTGTGACGGCCAGGGTAAGAAAGAGAGCTGCGCTCCTGTGCAGGCTGACGGGCTGCAGCTCACTAACTCCTTCAGCACCCGGGTTGAAAAGAGTCGGGCCTTACAGATACATTTGATTTGATTTTAAATTTGATTTGATAAAGAAAAATCGCAAATTGCAGCCTAAGTATGACCCTATTAGCACAAAGAACGAAACCAACCTACTGATAATTAAAACACTAACCTTCTTACGGTCTTCTACTCTCATGCACTCCTCCTCCTCCTATACTAATATGATACATTTGATTTGTTTTTATCAGGAAATACCACGACACCAATAGGTTCCGCCGCCTGAGGGACAGCGGCACCATCCGCGAAGGCTTTCAAAAGCTCGACAAGGAACTGAGCGACGCCGGCCAACGGCTCTCAAGGAAGGAGGCTCGGACGGAGAAGCAGCTGATGATTAACATTCTGGTGGCGGAGAATGCAAGGCAGGTTATTGCGATGGAGACGGTTCGGGAGAAGCTGCAGGCGGTGGAAAAGGAGGCTAAGGAGAAGCGGGGGTTCCTCCAGGGGCAGCTGGAGAAGGCTCAGTCTGGCGGGGAATCCCGTTTGCCTGAAGAACAACTATAGGCAAACGGTAATCGCCAAACTGCCCACAGTGAGAATCCTGGACGGCCAGCGGGCTGCAGCTCACTAACTCCTTCAGCACCCGGGTTGAAAAGATTCTGTCGGTCAGACGCAGGTTGGTTCTCTGCCAAAGTGGCTCCTAGTAGACCTGACGAGATGACAGCCAAGCGTATGGCTGGTGGTTAGGGTTAACGTGTCGGCCCTGGCAGCATGCACTGAGGCGTCGTACCAGAGGATGTATTGTAGTGAATTAGGGTTCATGTGAGCAGGCCTACTTCTTTGGAAAAGCTTTTATTTTAATTTATTTTATTAATATTTGCACAGCAGCACATTGTACTTCTCGCAGGCGCCATAGTCTGTGAAATGACAAAACTGATGGGATTTGATTATATATATTTTAAACCACGGTCATATGCACGCTTAAATTAGCACAAATCTGCGACCGCCTATGTGCATGCAATCATACACGCAAGGGCGCGTGGCTGTGTGTTTTTGTCAAGATTTCCAGTTTGTTCATGTTACGTGATCTGTTTTCGAAGCTATGCGCCGTTTGCGTTAGAGGCCACTCCCCTTTCTTGCCAATTGGCCTGAACAGTTAATCGGCTCCTTTGGCCCATGGCCAACCTTTTCACAAAATCTTGTGCAAGTCTGACTCCCATTTTGTCTGGTCACCGTTACAAATGAATGTGCATTGTGTGGACTCGCTACACATCCTGCAAGCTAATGTTATGCTAACGGGAATTTACGGTCGCTGGCGTTGCATAACCCCCCCCCCCACACACACAGGATGAACGCCGCCTCGGCCAACCACTATCGGGATTGTGGCTTTGATGACCTTTACAGACATGTCCATGTTACATATGATGAATTCCAAATGTACAACTCTTAGCGGTGGATCACTCGGCTCGTGCGTCGATGAAGAACGCAGCTAGCTGCGAGAACGAATGTGAATTGCAGGACACCCCTACTGACATCTCTCTCTCTCTCTCTCTCTCTCCCTCTCTATAGACAAGGCACTCCAATGGCCGCAGATCAAGTCTGAAGATGGAAAGGCGCTAAATGCCTATGCAATGTTTCTGGTCGGATGCCGCAACACAATGGAGGACATCGATGCAATGGAGGAAATGGATAACCCGCCAAACTGCCGCTTGTGACAACCCTGGACGGCCAGCGTGTGACGGCCAGGGTAAGAAAGAGAGCTGCGCTCCTGTGCAGGCTGACGGGCTGCAGCTCACTAACGAGCCCAGCCAGAGGCCTCGCTGGGGGGGGCCGTGAAACCACCTCCTTCACCACCAGGCCAACCCCAGGCTACCAGCTACCAGCCACCACCACCAGGACAGCCCCAGGCTACCAGCTACCAGCCACCACCACCAGGTAGGCCAGCCCCAGGCTATTTTCAGTCTGGCGGGGAATCCCATTTGCCGGAAGAACGACTACCGGTTAACGGTGATCGCCAAACTGCCGCTTGTGACAACCCTGGACGGCCAGCGTGTGACGGCCAGGGTAAGAAAGAGAGCTGCGCTCCTGTGCAGGCTGACGGGCTGCAGCTCACTAACTCCTTCAGCACCCGGGTTGAAAAGAGTCGGGCCTTACAGATACATTTGATTTGATTTTAAATTTGATTTGATAAAGAAAAATCGCAAATTGCAGCCTAAGTATGACCCTATTAGCACAAAGAACGAAACCAACCTACTGATAATTAAAACACTAACCTTCTTACGGTCTTCTACTCTCATGCACTCCTCCTCCTCCTATACTAATATGATACATTTGATTTGTTTTTATCAGGAAATACCACAACACCAATAGGTTCCGCCGCCTGAGGGACAGCGGCACCATCCGCGAAGGCTTTCAAAAGCTCGACAAGGAACTGAGCGACGCCGGCCAACGGCTCTCAAGGAAGGAGGCTCGGACGGAGAAGCAGCTGATGATTAACATTCTGGTGGCGGAGAATGCAAGGCAGGTTATTGCGATGGAGACGGTTCGGGAGAAGCTGCAGGCGGTGGAAAAGGAGGCTAAGGAGAAGCGGGGGTTCCTCCAGGGGCAGCTGGAGAAGGCTCAGTCTGGCGGGGAATCCCGTTTGCCTGAAGAACAACTATAGGCAAACGGTAATCGCCAAACTGCCCACAGTGAGAATCCTGGACGGCCAGCGGGCTGCAGCTCACTAACTCCTTCAGCACCCGGGTTGAAAAGATTCTGTCGGTCAGACGCAGGTTGGTTCTCTGCCAAAGTGGCTCCTAGTAGACCTGACGAGATGACAGCCAAGCGTATGGCTGGTGGTTAGGGTTAACGTGTCGGCCCTGGCAGCATGCACTGAGGCGTCGTACCAGAGGATGTATTGTAGTGAATTAGGGTTCATGTGAGCAGGCCTACTTCTTTGGAAAAGCTTTTATTTGAATTTATTTTATTAATATTTGCACAGCAGCACATTGTACTTCTCGCAGGCGCCATAGTCTGTGAAATGACAAAACTGATGGGATTTGATTATATATATTTTAAACCACGGTCATATGCACACTTAAATTAGCACAAATCTGCGACCGCCTCTGTGCATGCAATCATACACGCAAGGGCGCGTGGCTGTGTGTTTTTGTCAAGATTTCCATTTTTTTCATGTTACGTGATCTGTTTTCGAAGCTATGCGCCGTTTGCGTTAGAGGCCACTCCCCTTTCTTGCCAATTGGCCTGAACAGTTAATCGGCTCCTTTGGCCCATGGCCAACCTTTCCACAAAATCTTGTGCAAGTCTGACTCCCATTTTGTCTGGTCACCATTACAAATGAATGCGCATTGTGTGGACTCGCTACACATCCTGCAAGCTAATGTTATGCTAACGGGAATTTACGGTCGCTGGCGTTGCATAACCCCCCCCACACACACAGGATGAACGCCTCGGCCAACCACTATCGGGATTGTGGCTTTGATGACCTTTACAGACATGTCCATGTGTTACAAAGGGTCAGATTAAACCGAATATATATATTTATTGCCTGAGATCCCATGTATAATATTTGTATATCGTTTGATATCCCTTGTATATTCTTTGTACATATACACGGAATATCCCTTTACCTGGTACAGGACAGACCATAATATTCGTTCTCCTATTGGAAGCGATCCCCTAGGCGCCAGTGACTTACCCCCTAGAGCTGACTTGAAAGGTGCCGACGAACATGTCCCAACTAGCCCCGGTTCCGCGTAGGAATACGGCTACCGAAATACGAATGGTACTATTTGTTCACCGTGCACATAAATAGGGCGCAAGAAATGTAGAATTCCTCTTAGTCCCTTGTCCCGTTCAGTCTCGTTCAGTTCAGCTACCAAGTAAAGCCTCACCCACTACGCAACGTGTGGTGCAGAGTAGGGCTCGTATTGCCCCAAGATAGAGTCTCGTGTTATCCTAGTACGTTTGTTTAACGTATCGTTCGCTATTTATTAGTAAACCTTCATTACGAGTCAAAGACCACGTGAAGTGGGTAATTGTGTGTCTACCTAAGAGCACTTATTGCCGCGTGCTAATAAGGATAGTAACGTCAAGTTCAACTGTGAACCGCGCACCACGGAGGATACCTACACCGGACCAGCAGAGCCACTTTCCGGCAAGGATTATTATTCTTCATTCTTCGCCAGGCTGCTGGAGCGGAGGATAACCGTCTGCACCCGCTGCTGTGGGATCTACATACCCGTGGGGACATCACTCGAGCCCGTCTCTGTCGTACCAGAGGCTCCACGGATTTCATCTGCGCTGCTGCACATTGAGAGTACAGAGGCTGCCTTTCTCCGCTGCTCCAGGGAGTAAGATCGCCTCCGTGGACCCATTGACTTTCATAGAGCATTGCCTCCCCCTGCTGGCTTACAACCGGTAGTACCCCCCTTCCCAGAATATCCCTAGATCTAATTCCTAAACATTCATTATTGATTTGCCTGCACATTCTTTGCCTTATAAGCGCATCTAAAGTGACCAAAGTAATGTAATATCATACCCTTTTTGATGTAATAAATATTCTAAACGAGTATTTGTGTGGAAACCGTTTCATTGTGGAAGTGTTGTCATCTAATATACTTGTGTACAGTAAGGCCAGTAATGTACATACACGGTAGTAGTTTAATGATACTAATACTTGATTAATACAGTCAGGGAATTGTACCCCTCAGTTACAATTGGTCCTTCGAGCCGGATAATAATTAGCGTAATATTAATATAATATTAATATTGACATGGCCGATGACGAACACTCCACAAACGGTTCTCCTAAGCTAGATCGCCCGCAGCGCAGACGGCAGCCACCTCCCTATCTAGAGGCATACTCTGTCAGTCCAATACCTAGCTTTAAAGGGAAGTTAAACGCGGAAAAAGTAGAAAGTAAAATTATGTCCGACCCTAACAACCAGGCTACCCCGCCAACAGAGGCCCTAGTGGGTTCTAATGTAACTGACCAAGCTCACGGTGGGGACCAGGAGGGAACTGACACGACTTTACCCCCAGACAATACCGAAGAAATAGTCCCCGATCAGCTCCGGGAGGAAGACAACCCTAAAGAGACGCGCACCCAGGAGACGGATCTCCTCGGTACGCAACAGGAGAACGGATCTCCAACAAGTACTGCCGGGAGCCGATCGCCCCGAACGGCGTCTTCCCCCAGCGAGGCGGACAAGATGCTGGCGCAGGCACTCATCGCCACCCTGGCAGCCTCCACCGAACGCGATCGACTTCAAGCGCAACAGACGTGCGAGCGCGAACATTTTGCAGGCGAGCGAGAGCGCTTCCAAGCGCAACAAAGGAGTGAAGACGACCGAATAAGACTGGAGACCAGACGCCTCCAGACAGAAGAGAACATTGAGAGAAGCCGCGCCGACGTCGCAAATGCACAGCTCCACGCTGCCCATGCCAGCGCCAATGCCCAGCGCGACGTCGCCAACGCACAGCGCGACGCTGCCCAGGCCAGCGCCAATGCGCAGCGCGACATCGCCAATGCCCAGCGCGAAGCCGCGCGCGACGCAGCCCATGCCCGGCGCGAGGCAGAGCGCGACCGGCTGCAGGCGGAGCTGATGGACAAACTGGTTGCCATGGCGACACCCCCTCACTCCGCACGGAGCTCTCAGAGATCGTCAAGACATGGGTCTAGGACACATTCCCCTACCCGCCGAAGCGACCCGGGACCCCGCCAACAGGAGGATCCTGTCCACGTCTCGGAACCCCCTCCCCGGCCGGTCCATACGAGACCTAGCATCCGGGAAGAACCGGACCACGCCGAGAGACTGAACAGAAGACTCCAGGTCCTAGCAGAGGGAGAGGAGGAGGAGGAGGAGGAGTGTCAAGCCGACCAGCAGCAACGTGCTCTGGCCCAGGAGGCCCAGTACAGCCCCGACCAGCAGCAACGTACTCAGGACCAGGAGGTCCAGTACAGCCCAGAAGTCAGCCCCGAGGCCCTGCGCTACAAACCCCCGACTCAACTCACGGGTGAGTTTGACGCACCGTCAGCCCCGAGGAACAGCACCTGGGTACCCGACCTTCGGTACCCACCAAGTACCAGCCCAAGACGACACGCAAGAGGAGACTCGCCTAGGAGGCCTCTCCCCCAACGCTCACCGATGTGCCAGTCATCCATGACATCATACATTGGCACACCGACGTTTCAAGACTTCACCCATGAGAATCGAGCACAGTATACGGAGCTCCGGATGTGCTTAGAGACAATGATGGTGGATGTCGCTGATGAACGCCACAAGTATGCAATATTACTGCAGCACCTGAAAGTGCCCCGAGCGCACAATATAGCGCTAGCCTATGCCACCTCTACGACCCCATACACCGCGGCTCTAGCAGCGCTGGACCAGAGATATGGACGTATATGGGATTACGTAATAGAAGAGATAAGGCATATTGACCGCTTACCCCCAGCAACAGACAATCGCTCACTAGACGACCTGTCTATAAAAGTACAGTCCCTGGTAGGGATGCTGGGAGCGCAACGAGAAAAGGGTATGCACGAGCTATACGCCAACTCTAACGTCGAGAGGATTTTAGAGAAGCTGCCGCCCGCCAGACAGGAGCGCTTCAGGCGGCAAAGAGACCACTGTGATCCTAACGGTCCAGAACCATCCCTCCTAGACTTGGCCGACTTCCTGGCGAGAGAAGTCAGCAGCCTACGATTGGATACGTTCGTGCGGAGCACACCAAGCTCCAGAGAGGGACCTAGGAGAGTAAACGATGGCCGAAGATCGGTGACTGTTATGCACCAAGCCGAATCAGTACCGCAGCACCAGAACCACAACACCCCCTCGACGAAAGAGGACCAGTGGAAGATTGAGTGCCAGTACTGTGAGGGAGAACATCGGCTCTATCAGTGCGAAGATTTCAAGAAGCTGACCACGGATGATGTGAGCCAGTGGGTCAAGGACCACCGCCGCTGCTTCCGCTGCGCGCGCAGCCACCTAGCAGCTGAGTGCCGCTTGAAAAAGAAGTGCAGCAGGTGCGGTGGCACCCACTTGGAGGTCCTGCATGACATCAACAGGCGTCAGCCAGGACAACAGAGTGGGCCCGTCGCGGTAATGTACCATGCCGAGGCGGTGGCACCAGAACCAAAGTTCCACCAGACCGCTCCCTGGTGTCCCGACTGCCACGGCAGACACTGGGAGTCAAGGTGCGACTCGCACCATATAGAGTCTACGTCACCACCCACAGGAGTGCTCCACATTGACCAGCACAGCGGGACCCCCCGTGTGCTCCTCAAAGTGGTCAGAGTGCTCCTGAGCCACGAGGACAAGGTCCTGGACACTTACGCCGTCCTGGACGATGGGTCCGAAAAGACTCTCCTCCTCGCTTCCGCAGCAGCCCAGTTGGGCCTGCGGGGTGTCAAAGATACAATGACCATACGCACCATCAGAAGGGACCAGAAGACCATAAAGGGTGAAAAGGTCTCCTTCGAGATAGCAGCGGTGGCCCAGCCCGAGAAGCATTATAGTATAAGCAACGTCTTCACCAGCCACGACATAGGCCTGTCGCAGTACACCTACCCCATCCCACAGCTGATGGCTAAGTATGGGCACCTACGTCAACTACCTATACCGCTTATCGACGGCACCACACCGACCCTGCTCATCGGCTCCGACCACGCGGACCTCATTCTCCCAATTGAGGCGGCCCACGTCGGACCCAAAGGATGCCCAGTCGCGGTTCAGACCCGACTGGGATGGACGCTCCAGGGCCCCCTCTACGGACTTGACAGTCAACCCACGTCTACAAGCTGCCTACACACAGAGGCGAGCGACACCGGCCTCTCCCCCGTACAGCAGAGGCTATTGACATTAAGCGAGAGGCCCGTGAGAGAACCGTGGGTACCAGAGGGAGTTCGGAACTCCACCCCCCTCAGCTGCGCTCCAGACGTGGCTGACCTCGAACCCAGCACCCCAAGCGACTCCTTGACGGGGCGGCCGGGACCGGCCCCTCCTCAGATGGGGTACAGAGAAAACAAGAGAAACAGACGGAGGAGGAGAAAGCACAGCCAAGCACAGATCAAAGCAGTCTCAGGCCCGCTCCCTCCTAAGCCCCCCTTCATCCCGTCCAGTCGTCATGACCATAGACCAGTCACTACCCCGAGCTGCGTGGCCGGCCGGCCGCGTAAGCAAAGTGACCACTGGTGCCGACGGAAAGGTCAGAGTGGCAGAAGTGCTCGGCCAAGGGCGGCCCTACAACCGACCCGTGGCGAGGCTGATCGAGTCGCCAAGGCTCCCCGACTTGCTTAATGACGACCATGACCCCTGACTTTGTGACCTGCCTACCCTCACAACAGACATTGAGTAGTGGACAGTGCGGTTAATCTGTCTCTGCTTAGCTAATTAGGTGGGACTAATTAGGGGGCGGCTGTTACAAAGGGTCAGATTAAACCGAATATATATATTTATTGCCTGAGATCCCATGTATAATATTTGTATATCGTTTGATATCCCTTGTATATTCTTTGTACATATACACGGAATATCCCTTTACCTGGTACAGGACAGACCATAATATTCGTTCTCCTATTGGAAGCAATCCCCTAGGCGCCAGTGACTTACCCCCTAGAGCTGACTTGAAAGGTGCCGACGAACATGTCCCAACTAGCCCCGGTTCCGCGTAGGAATACGGCTACCGAAATACGAATGGTACTATTTGTTCACCGTGCACATAAATAGGGCGCAAGAAATGTAGAATTCCTCTTAGTCCCTTGTCCCGTTCAGTCTCGTTCAGTTCAGCTACCAAGTAAAGCCTCACCCACTACGCAACGTGTGGTGCAGAGTAGGGCTCGTATTGCCCCAAGATAGAGTCTTGTGTTATCCTAGTACGCTTGTTTAACGTATCGTTCGCTATTTATTAGTAAACCTTCATTACGAGTCAAAGACCACGTGAAGTGGGTAATTGTGTGTCTACATAAGAGCACTTATTGCCGCATGCTAATAAGGATAGTAACGTCAAGTTCAACTGTGAACCGCGCACCACGGAGGATACCTACACCGGACCAGCAGAGCCACTTTCCGGCAAGGATTATTATTCTTCATTCTTCGCCAGGCTGCTGGAGCGGAGGATAACCGTCTGCACCCGCTGCTGTGGGATCTACATGCCCGTGGGGACATCACTCGAGCCCGTCTCTGTCGTACCAGAGGCTCCACGGATTTCATCTGCGCTGCTGCACATTGAGAGTACAGAGGCTGCCTTTCTCCGCTGCTCCAGGGAGTAAGATCGCCTCCGTGGACCCATTGACTTTCATAGAGCATTGCCTCCCCCTGCTGGCTTACAACCGGTAGTACCCCCCTTCCCAGAATATCCCTAGATCTAATTCCTAAACATTCATTATTGATTTGCCTGCACATTCTTTGCCTTATAAGCGCATCAAAAGTGACCAAAGTAATGTAATATCATACCCTTTTTGATGTAATAAATATTCTAAACGAGTATTTGTGTGGAAACCGTTTCATTGTGGAAGTGTTGTCATCTAATATACTTGTGTACAGTAAGGCCAGTAATGTACATACACGGTAGTAGTTTAATGATACTAATACTTGATTAATACAGTCAGGGAATTGTACCCCTCAGTTACACCATGTTACATATGATGAATTCCAAATGTACAACTCTTAGCGGTGGATCACTCGGCTCGTGCGTCGATGAAGAATGCAGCTAGCTGCGAGAACGAATGTGAATTGCAGGACACCCCTACTGACATCTCTCTCTCTCTCTCTCTCTCTCTCTCCCTCTCTATAGACAAGGCACTCCAATGGCCGCAGATCAAGTCTGAAGATGGAAAGGCGCTAAATGCCTATGCAATGTTTCTGGTCGGATGCCGCAACACAATGGAGGACATCGATGCAATGGAGGAAATGGATAACCCGCCAAACTGCCGCTTGTGACAACCCTGGATGGCCAGCGTGTGACGGCCAGGGTAAGAAAGAGAGCTGCGCTCCTGTGCAGGCTGACGGGCTGCAGCTCACTAACGAGCCCAGCCAGAGGCCTCGCTGGGGGGGGCCGTGAAACCACCTCCTTCACCACCAGGCCAACCCCAGGCTACCAGCTACCAGCCACCACCACCAGGACAGCCCCAGGCTACCAGCTACCAGCCACCACCACCAGGTAGGCCAGCCCCAAGCTATTTTCAGTCTGGCGGGGAATCCCATTTGCCGGAAGAACGACTACCGGTTAACGGTGATCGCCAAACTGCCGCTTGTGACAACCCTGGACGGCCAGCGTGTGACGGCCAGGGTAAGAAAGAGAGCTGCGCTCCTGTGCAGGCTGACGGGCTGCAGCTCACTAACTCCTTCAGCACCCGGGTTGAAAAGAGTCGGGCCTTACAGATACATTTGATTTGATTTTAAATTTGATTTGATAAAGAAAAATCGCAAATTGCAGCCTAAGTATGACCCTATTAGCACAAAGAACGAAACCAACCTACTGATAATTAAAACACTAACCTTCTTACGGTCTTCTACTCTCATGCACTCCTCCTCCTCCTATACTAATATGATACATTTGATTTGTTTTTATCAGGAAATACCACGACACCAATAGGTTCCGCCGCCTGAGGGACAGCGGCACCATCCGCGAAGGCTTTCAAAAGCTCGACAAGGAACTGAGCGACGCCGGCCAACGGCTCTCAAGGAAGGAGGCTCGGACGGAGAAGCAGCTGATGATTAACATTCTGGTGGCGGAGAATGCAAGGCAGGTTATTGCGATGGAGACGGTTCGGGAGAAGCTGCAGGCGGTGGAAAAGGAGGCTAAGGAGAAGCGGGGGTTCTTCCAGGGGCAGCTGGAGAAGGCTCAGTCTGGCGGGGAATCCCGTTTGCCTGAAGAACAACCATAGGCAAACGGTAATCGCCAAACTGCCCACAGTGAGAATCCTGGACGGCCAGCGGGCTGCAGCTCACTAACTCCTTCAGCACCCGGGTTGAAAAGATTCTGTCGGTCAGATGCAGGTTGGTTCTCTGCCAAAGTGGCTCCTAGTAGACCTGACGAGATGACAGCCAAGCGTATGGCTGGTGGTTAGGGTTAACGTGTCGGCCCTGGCAGCATGCACTGAGGCGTCGTACCAGAGGATGTATTGTAGTGAATTAGGGTTCATGTGAGCAGGCCTACTTCTTTGGAACAGCTTTTATTTTAATTTATTTTATTAATATTTGCACAGCAGCACATTGTACTTCTCGCAGGCGCCATAGTCTGTGAAATGACAAAACTGATGGGATTTGATTATATATATTTTAAACCACGGTCATATGCACGCTTAAATTAGCACAAATCTGCGACCGCCTATGTGCATGCAATCATACACGCAAGGGCGCGTGGCTGTGTGTTTTTGTCAAGATTTCCAGTTTGTTCATGTTACGTGATCTGTTTTCGAAGCTATGCGCCGTTTGCGTTAGAGGCCACTCCCCTTTCTTGCCAATTGGCCTGAACAGTTAATCGGCTCCTTTGGCCCATGGCCAACCTTTCCACAAAATCTTGTGCAAGTCTGACTCCCATTTTGTCTGGTCACCGTTACAAATGAATGCGCATTGTGTGGACTCGCTACACATCCTGCAAGCTAATGTTATGCTAACGGGAATTTACGGTCGCTGGCGTTGCATAACCCCCCCCACACACACAGGATGAACGCCTCGGCCAACCACTATCGGGATTGTGGCTTTGATGACCTTTACAGACATGTCCATGTTACATATGATGAATTCCAAATGTACAACTCTTAGCGGTGGATCACTCGGCTCGTGCGTCGATGAAGAACGCAGCTAGCTGCGAGAACGAATGTGAATTGCAGGACACCCCTACTGACATCTCTCTCTCTCTCTCTCTCTCTCTCTCCCTCTCTATAGACAAGGCACTCCAATGGCCGCAGATCAAGTCTGAAGATGGAAAGGCGCTAAATGCCTATGCAATGTTTCTGGTCGGATGCCGCAACACAATGGAGGACATCGATGCAATGGAGGAAATGGATAACCCGCCAAACTGCCGCTTGTGACAACCCTGGACGGCCAGCGTGTGACGGCCAGGGTAAGAAAGAGAGCTGCGCTCCTGTGCAGGCTGACGGGCTGCAGCTCACTAACGAGCCCAGCCAGAGGCCTCGCTGGGGGGGGCCGTGAAACCACCTCCTTCACCACCAGGCCAACCCCAGGCTACCAGCTACCAGCCACCACCACCAGGACAGCCCCAGGCTACCAGCTACCAGCCACCACCACCAGGTAGGCCAGCCCCAGGCTATTTTCAGTCTGGCGGGGAATCCCATTTGCCGGAAGAACGACTACCGGTTAACGGTGATCGCCAAACTGCCGCTTGTGACAACCCTGGACGGCCAGCGTGTGACGGCCAGGGTAAGAAAGAGAGCTGCGCTCCTGTGCAGGCTGACGGGCTGCAGCTCACTAACTCCTTCAGCACCCGGGTTGAAAAGAGTCGGGCCTTACAGATACATTTGATTTGATTTTAAATTTGATTTGATAAAGAAAAATCGCAAAAATTGCAGCCTAAGTATGACCCTATTAGCACAAAGAACGAAACCAACCTACTGATAATTAAAACACTAACCTTCTTACGGTCTTCTACTCTCATGCACTCCTCCTCCTCCTATACTAATATGATACATTTGATTTGTTTTTATCAGGAAATACCACGACACCAATAGGTTCCGCCGCCTGAGGGACAGCGGCACCATCCGCGAAGGCTTTCAAAAGCTCGACAAGGAACTGAGCGACGCCGGCCAACGGCTCTCAAGGAAGGAGGCTCGGACGGAGAAGCAGCTGATGATTAACATTCTGGTGGCGGAGAATGCAAGGCAGGTTATTGCGATGGAGACGGTTCGGGAGAAGCTGCAGGCGGTGGAAAAGGAGGCTAAGGAGAAGCGGGGGTTCCTCCAGGGGCAGCTGGAGAAGGCTCAGTCTGGCGGGGAATCCCGTTTGCCTGAAGAACAACTATAGGCAAACGGTAATCGCCAAACTGCCCACAGTGAGAATCCTGGACGGCCAGCGGGCTGCAGCTCACTAACTCCTTCAGCACCCGGGTTGAAAAGATTCTGTCGGTCAGACGCAGGTTGGTTCTCTGCCAAAGTGGCTCCTAGTAGACCTGACGAGATGACAGCCAAGCGTATGGCTGGTGGTTAGGGTTAACGTGTCGGCCCTGGCAGCATGCACTGAGGCGTCGTACCAGAGGATGTATTGTAGTGAATTAGGGTTCATGTGAGCAGGCCTACTTCTTTGGAAAAGCTTTTATTTTAATTTATTTTATTAATATTTGCACAGCAGCACATTGTACTTCTCGCAGGCGCCATAGTCTGTGAAATGACAAAACTGATGGGATTTGATTATATATATTTTAAACCACGGTCATATGCACACTTAAATTAGCACAAATCTGCGACCGCCTCTGTGCATGCAATCATACACGCAAGGGCGCGTGGCTGTGTGTTTTTGTCAAGATTTCCAGTTTGTTCATGTTACGTGATCTGTTTTCGAAGCTATGCGCCGTTTGCGTTAGAGGCCACTCCCCTTTCTTGCCAATTGGCCTGAACAGTTAATCGGCTCCTTTGGCCCATGGCCAACCTTTCCACAAAATCTTGTGCAAGTCTGACTCCCATTTTGTCTGGTCACCGTTACAAATGAATGCGCATTGTGTGGACTCGCTACACATCCTGCAAGCTAATGTTATGCTAACGGGAATTTACGGTCGCTGGCGTTGCATAACCCCCCCACACACACAGGATGAACGCCTCGGCCAACCACTATCGGGATTGTGGCTTTGATGACCTTTACAGACATGTCCATGTTACATATGATGAATTCCAAATGTACAACTCTTAGCGGTGGATCACTCGGCTCGTGCGTCGATGAAGAACGCAGCTAGCTGCGAGAACGAATGTGAATTGCAGGACACCCCTACTGACATCTCTCTCTCTCTCTCTCTCTCTATCTCTCCCTCTCTATAGACAAGGCACTCCAATGGCCGCAGATCAAGTCTGAAGATGGAAAGGCGCTAAATGCCTATGCAATGTTTCTGGTCGGATGCCGCAACACAATGGAGGACATCGATGCAATGGAGGAAATGGATAACCCGCCAAACTGCCGCTTGTGACAACCCTGGACGGCCAGCGTGTGACGGCCAGGGTAAGAAAGAGAGCTGCGCTCCTGTGCAGGCTGACGGGCTGCAGCTCACTAACGAGCCCAGCCAGAGGCCTCGCTGGGGGGGGCCGTGAAACCACCTCCTTCACCACCAGGCCAACCCCAGGCTACCAGCTACCAGCCACCACCACCAGGACAGCCCCAGGCTACCAGCTACCAGCCACCACCACCAGGTAGGCCAGCCCCAGGCTATTTTCAGTCTGGCGGGGAATCCCATTTGCCGGAAGAACGACTAACGGTTAACGGTGATCGCCAAACTGCCGCTTGTGACAACCCTGGACGGCCAGCGTGTGACGGCCAGGGTAAGAAAGAGAGCTGCGCTCCTGTGCAGGCTGACGGGCTACAGCTCACTAACTCCTTCAGCACCCGGGTTGAAAAGAGTCGGGCCTTACAGATACATTTGATTTGATTTTAAATTTGATTTGATAAAGAAAAATTGCAAATTGCAGCCTAAGTATGACCCTATTAGCACAAAGAACGAAACCAACCTACTGATAATTAAAACACTAACCTTCTTACGGTCTTCTACTCTCATGCACTCCTCCTTCTCCTATACTAATATGATACATTTGATTTGTTTTTATCAGGAAATACCACGACACCAATAGGTTCCGCCGCCTGAGGGACAGCGGCACCATCCGCGAAGGCTTTCAAAAGCTCGACAAGGAACTGAGCGACGCCGGCCAACGGCTCTCAAGGAAGGAGGCTCGGACGGAGAAGCAGCTGATGATTAACATTCTGGTGGCGGAGAATGCAAGGCAGGTTATTGCGATGGAGACGGTTCGGGAGAAGCTGCAGGCGGTGGAAAAGGAGGCTAAGGAGAAGCGGGGGTTCCTCCAGGGGCAGCTGGAGAAGGCTCAGTCTGGCGGGGAATCCCGTTTGCCTGAAGAACAACTATAGGCAAACGGTAATCGCCAAACTGCCCACAGTGAGAATCCTGGACGGCCAGCGGGCTGCAGCTCACTAACTCCTTCAGCACCCGGGTTGAAAAGATTCTGTCGGTCAGACGCAGGTTGGTTCTCTGCCAAAGTGGCTCCTAGTAGACCTGACGAGATGACAGCCAAGCGTATAGCTGGTGGTTAGGGTTAACGTGTCGGCCCTGGCAGCATGCACTGAGGCGTCGTACCAGAGGATGTATTGTAGTGAATTAGGGTTCATGTGAGCAGGCCTACTTCTTTGGAAAAGCTTTTATTTTAATTTATTTTATTAATATTTGCACAGCAGCACATTGTACTTCTCGCAGGCGCCATAGTCTGTGAAATGACAAAACTGATGGGATTTGATTATATATATTTTAAACCACGGTCATATGCACGCTTAAATTAGCACAAATCTGCGACCGCCTATGTGCATGCAATCATACACGCAAGGGCGCGTGGCTGTGTGTTTTTGTCAAGATTTCCAGTTTGTTCATGTTACGTGATCTGTTTTCGAAGCTATGCGCCGTTTGCGTTAGAGGCCACTCCCCTTTCTTGCCAATTGGCCTGAACAGTTAATCGGCTCCTTTGGCCCATGGCCAACCTTTCCACAAAATCTTGTGCAAGTCTGACTCCCATTTTGTCTGGTCACCGTTACAAATGAATGCGCATTGTGTGGACTCGCTACACATCCTGCAAGCTAATGTTATGCTAACGGGAATTTACGGTCGCTGGCGTTGCATAACCCCCCCCACACACACAGGATGAACGCCTCGGCCAACCACTATCGGGATCGTGGCTTTGATGACCTTTACAGACATGTCCATGTTACATATGATGAATTCCAAATGTACAACTCTTAGCGGTGGATCACTCGGCTCGTGCGTCGATGAAGAACAGGATTCCCCGCCAGACTGAAAATAGCCTGGGGCTGGCCTGCCTGGTGGTGGTGGCTGGTAGCTGGTAGCCTGGGGCTGTCCTGGTGGTGGTGGCTGGTAGCTGGTAGCCTGGGGTTGGCCTGGTGGTGAAGGAGGTGGTTTCACGGCCCCCCCCAGCGAGGCCTCTGGCTGGGCTCGTTAGTGAGCTGCAGCCCGTCAGCCTGCACAGGAGCGCAGCTCTCTTTCTTACCCTGGCCGTCACACGCTGGCCGTCCAGGGTTGTCACAAGCGGCAGTTTTGCGGGTTATCCATTTCCTCTATTGCATCGATGTCCTCCATTGTGTTGTTCTCTCAACCAGAGCTCTCAGCCAATGCAATATAACCATTTTGATTGACAGTCGATTCGGCCAATTACGCCACACCGCTAGCACCCACCTCCTGCTGTCCTTACCACCAATCGGCAAGCGTTTATTCATTTTCTACTTTCGGGCATGCCGCCATTGTTCTGTTTGCGAGAGCACAACAAACTTAACGTAGCTACGTTAGCTGCCCGGCCGACGACCAGCGCTCCACAGCATTACCAAATGAGACAATGATTTTACTGCAACAAATGTTATAATAAAACAAAGCCTTTCTATACATTTGTCTGGTTGAAAACTTTATTAACAGATTGCAGATTGGATAGTTGGGTACGGAATGAGCAACGGAATGGAACTGAGCTATGAACGGACTAACGGAGTAATGCCTTGTTTACTGCTATCTTGGGGGAAATAATATGCTTGTTATTGAACGTGTAACACTAACTATATAACGTTAATGCCACAAAACGAATGTTTGTGTCATTTTAACAGCAGATACTTTCTTAAATGCCATCTTCCCGAGAGAGGGTGTTGACGGGGAGTTGCGTTATTAATAGCATTGAACAGCTAACCGAAAGCTAGCGTTAACTATTGTTAAAGGTTTAGCCATAACGTTACCTTGGCTAAAGTTGGGGCTATTCATAATCCAGCAATAATGGCTGCAGACCTGCAAGCAAAGTACAGCAAGTTGGCAAAGGAGTATTCCAACGCAAATCACATTTTCACCAGTAACGTTAGTCTTGCATCTCCCGGTAGCTAATGCTAGCTAACCTAGCTCATGTTAGCGTCGTCACTGAGCGACCACCTCACGTACACAATTAATGACATGTTGCGGACAGCCATATCGGTGACAATGTTTAGCTTTTAGTGCCAAATGATAAGAGTCTGAAGCGGAGTCTCAAAAGAGAATGTTGAATATTTAGTAGTAACTTTGATGCAGTAGCTTGTGTGTGTGGGGGACTGGGGCGGGGCCGGCGTTGTGCAGGATGCGACTGAATTTATCGGCTACTGCCATCGGCACATTCGAGCTTATCGGCCGATAGGCCGATTGCAGTCAACAAGGCACTTATCGGCCGATACCGATACCCGACCGATACATCGGTGCACCCCTAGTACAAATACATAAAATATGCATACATGGGAGCTCAAGACGACTGGAATGGGATGTAAAATGACTTATACTAGTAAAGGTACAAATACTTATATGATTGAGCAAGAGCATTGCAATGTTTATGGTCTTATGAAGCGTCGCATTTGGTGGCAGACTACAAATACAAATACATAGTCCGTCCGTCCGTCTGTGATTTAAATCAACTCTAACATGATTAGAGAGAAACTTGGCAACAATTTTGTAAAAGTTTATTCAAATAGATTGCTCGGCAGATTATAATTTTTTTTGGAGCATGGTGTAAATTAGCTCAAACTACAACAGTCTACACCCCCTGGGCCCCTTAACAATTGTTTGTATTGAGCCGCATTGTAATTGCACCCATTCTGCAATGTTAAATAACGTTGTTTATCCATTCACTAGCTCTATTAAGCGATGATAGCTAGCCTAGCCACAATGCTATGGTCGCTGCCATTAACGTTAGCATGTAAGCTAACAACAACAATGGCGTCAACTTTTTGACAAATCCTGAACAGGATATCACAGGTTCACCCTTCTCATTGGTTGAAAATGGCCTTCATGTTTGTACATCGCCATCTGTTGCTTTGGCATTGTACTACATGTATAGTATATTACATCAGTGTTAAACCACTGTGAGCGGATTGGAGGAGAAGCGGTAGATGCAGTGTATTTAGTTAGCCGCCAGGTGGCGGGCAGACCTTAAATTCTAATCGCCAAAGAATAAATCTACAAGCCAGTGGCGCTGGGCGTGTAACTATTTTGTACCCTGGGTCCAGATATTCTTGGCAGTGTTGAATCTAGTAATATACCTGCGCCCAATGTGCCCCATTTAACATTTATCAGTTACTGGGCACAGCAAAGTATAATTTAGCTCGTTTGTGCAGATTAAAAATAATGAAATGTTGTTATTCAGACTTCAGAGTGACAGAATATCACAACCACAGGCCTATTGGACATTTGTAAAAAAAAGTTTGTTTATTTATTAAGTTAATATAAAACAGTGTTTAGAAAATGTTTGAGTTTGGTAATAAATACATGCTTTTGATTTCTTTAACGTCTTACCTCATTGACCGCCACGCTCTAAGTGCGCGAGAGGGCGCTAGAGCGCCACCGCTTTAATCAATGGGAGGACTGGGAGATTTGCGAGTGCTTAAAATATATCTTAAATTATGGCTATGGGTCTAATAAACCCCGTCGATTATCAATGAGTTGCTTGCAGTCAACATGTACAAAACGGATACGTTTTTTCATCTGTACATTTCCGTTTTATACCGTTTTGAATACGAGTATAGTTTGTGATTTCTAGTAATTCCAGAGAAAGACGCGATAATAGCCCTTTAGTGGAATAAACAAAACACGGTAATTTTTCGGCTGATTATCGAATCTTCCTGAAATCAAAGCTAGATCACAATTATTATCCTTCCTTGTGCATACATGAAATGGCCCTCATAGCGCCCCCCCCCCCCCCCACCCAACGGAACACAGCCATACATACACACACAGATACAGCGTAGATCGGGGTAGAAATACATATCAGATCAACAATCAAATAGGGGTGGACGGTATAAATTTGCTCTACGGTATGGATTTTGACTATACCTTGTAACCGGTAGAGCAGCTCTAAAATAGCAATGACGTCATGCAACCACAGCGCGACTATTTCACTCGCATTTGCCCCTAAAAATAGATAGAATTAGTCATAGATAATAGATATGTGCAAACTGGAAAAAGTTATTTAGGAGGCTTCGCACAGTGGGCGTGTCAACACGCAATTGTCATTTCATAATAAACACATATCACCGCGGCGCACAGCAAGTTTCAATTTCAGTTCCTGGCTTTTTTAACCAGTGGAGAAAGGTAAGAGATTTCCCTATCGTTTTTCTTATATGAATTATTCTACGTTAATAAAACATACCTGGTGATCAACTACAGTTTGCTGTGAACATTATGATATGTGTGTAGTGTTCTGATAACGACGGCTGGGCAGCGGGGCTGGATGCTGGATTTTGCGAGAAGCATATGCAGCTGCAGAGCCGCAGAATCCACCATAACCCATCTATACCGGCACAGTGCAGTACTCCAATTCAGCCATTGGCAATTCAGCCGTTGGGTGGGGGGCGCTGTTGAGCCGGGCCTGTGACCGGACCTGAAAGCGCCCCTACTCTGCGGCTCTGCAGTTGCATACTATTGGGATTCGTTGGCAGCAGCATGGAGTCTCGACTCGGGACTTATTTTATTTTGAATATAATGACTGTATATGCAAAAGTAGTCTAGTTTTAAGTTAAAATATTATAAATCTACATGCCTTGAGGATTTCATTTATATAGCCTGCCTATCAAGCAAAAAAAATTATTCTAACGGAAACACTGATACCGTGATATATACCGTTACCGTCATGCTTCAAATTATACCGTGATATACATTTTAGACCATACCGTCCCCCCCTACACTCAAATGTACATATAGTAATGTTCTTACCTTGTATCTGATGTAATGCAAAATAAATAATCCAATTATCTGATCGCCATTTGAAGTACTGGGCGCGGAGGTCCGTGCCACGTGCAACAGCATTGCATATGAGGGGGGGGGGGGGGGGGGGGGGGCTCAAGCGATGGCGAGTTAACCCGACTATCATCGTGACTGGCATTGAATGAGTCAACGTTCCGCCCTTGGGACGTCGCAGCACATTTGCCCTCATTTGATGACGTCCCGCTGTAGGCTCCGTTAGTACAGTTGGTTGTTTTCAGCATTTTATGCGCATAATCTGTTATTTAGTTATGCCTATTGCACATTTTCATCGACATAAGTACATTTTTAAGTTTTTGTTTATTTATTAAGTTAATATAAAACCTTGTTTAGAAAATATCTGTTTGTTAAATACATGCTTTTGAATTTTTTTAGTAGCGAATGACTGAATTTTTTTAGTAGCGAATGACTTTTCTTTTTGCCACATATGCAGCTCGCCTGCTTAAAGTCGACACAAGTGTGTTTTAATGTCTAGGCCTCTACATTTCTATGTTTCATATGCCATGCACATGTTGTGAGAATGCAATACGTCGCTGCTGTGGAAATAAACCTTTTTATTGAGGAAACAAATACATTTGTTATTGTTTGGTAAATTGGGTATTTCTTGTTACAATGAATTGATCGTTAACGTTATCAATAATCGAGTAAGGAACGTGCTTACAATTTGCAACCCCTAATACCGTAATTCCTCTAATAGTAACCGGGTCTCAAATACAAGCCGGGTCTCTATTAATGGCCGGGTGCGCTCTTGAGCTAAGCAATTATAAGCCGACCTCCTAATACAAGCCGGGTTACTAATATACTGAGCTGCACACTGAGCTAGTTACTTGATTTCACTTTGAAAACGTTGAAATGACCAGTGACCACCTGTAATTGCACTGTTTACTATTTCATACAGTACTTGGTTTCAATAAATGAACCCAGTACATTTTACTGGGTTCAAACTGACACAAAATGTTGATTTATTCATTATGATCCGTTTGAAAATTTGAAATATAGGCCTCCCTCTTATACAGGCCTCCTCCTAATACAAGCCTGGTACCCGCTACAGTTGAAACAAATACAAGCCGGGGTTATATATATACAAAATATTCATAAATACAGGAAACATAAATTCTAATTATGGAACGTGTAAGTTAGTGTGGTGGGTGAGAGAAAAGAGTAATTAAACTAACATCTGTAAGAGGAAGGAACATAAAATATTTACCTCGCCTCCAGCATTAGGGTTTTTATCAGGGTGATATTCCTTTGCCAGCTTCCGGTATGAGGCCTGAAGGTGAAGAGGAGGAGACATCTCAACACAGTATGCCTGAAGGTGCAGAGGAGGAGACATCTCAACACAGTATGCCTGAAGGTGCAGAGGAGGAGACATCTCAACACAGTATGCCTGAAGGTGCAGAGGAGGAGACATCTCAACACAGTATGCCTGAAGGTGCAGAGGAGGAGACATCTCAACACATGTCTCGTACAAGGATCGTCTTCACATCATCGTTATTTGCCTCAGGATGAACCTGCACTACTGGTAGCACAAGGCTAGGGCTGCACAATTGTGGGAAATAATCTAATTGCGATTTTTCGGACAGATATTGCGATTGCGATAAAATTTGCGATTATATATTTTTTTAAATTAAGCAGCCCCAGAGGTTTATTGTAAAATGCGGCTTGCATCTGGCCTGTGGGCTGTGGGGGGTGGGGGGTGCTTAATGTAAAAGACTGACCTGAGGAAAAGGCTGCAGGGATCCTCCTCCTGCTCCTCCTCCTCGCACCTGGGCCTCCTAGTTAGTATAGTGGTGAGTATCCCCGCCAAATACAGTCCGTCAGCTGCTTCTCCGTCCGAGCCTCCTTCCTTGAGAGCCGTTGGCCGGCGTGGCTCAGCTGCTCGTCGAGCTTTTTAAAGCGTGCGCGGATGGTGCCGCTGTCCCTCAGGCGGCAGAACCAATTGGTGTTGTGGTATTTCCTGATAAAAACAAATCAAATGTATCATATTAGTATAGGAGGAGGAGGAGGAGTGCATGAGAGTAGAAGACCGTAAGAAGGTTAGTGTTTTAATTATCAGTAGGTTGGTTTCGTTCTTTGTGCTAATAGGGTCATACTTAGGCTGCAATTTGCGATTTTTCTTTATCAAATCAAATTTAAAATCAAATCAAATGTATCTGTAAGGCCCGACTCTTTTCAACCCGGGTGCTGAAGGAGTTAGTGAGCTGCAGCCCATCAGCTGGACAGGAGCGCAGCTCTCTTTCTTACCCTGGCCGTCACACGCTGGCCGTCCAGGATTTTCACTGTGGGCAGTTTGGCGATTACTGTTTGCCTGTAGTCGTTTTTCAGGCAAACGGGATTCCCCGCCAGACTGAAAATAAAAAAGGAACGTTAGATCTACCATGTACAAGTAGACTAGAAGTCAACAGAATCAGGGCCGCCACAGTTTTATAATGAACCAAAAAAGATTAATAGAAATAACGACGACGACCCAGCCCTTAGAGCCAATCCTTATCCCGAAGTTACGGATCTGATTTGCCGACTTCCCTTATCTACCTTGTTCTAACATGCCAGAGGCTGTTCACCTTGGAGACCTGCTGCGGATATGGGTACGGCCTGGTGCGAGATTTACAAAAAAAAACACTCAGTCTTACTCTGTTGTTGATACGGCGGAGCCTGTCCAGGCGTGCCTGCTCCAACCAGCTTTTCTTGTTTGGCATTTAGCAGGGACTCGACTTGACTCGCTTGAGTCTAAACACAGTAACTTGAACATTGCTTGGGACTTGGAGTGATTTGAACTTGACTTGTGACTTACTCCCTCCCACCTCTTATCAGGTGTGCTGTTATGGTTTATAAACTGAAATGTCAGTTAATGGTCAGAACGTGAACCTCCGTAATAATAATAATACATAGTACAAATTAGGGGTGCACCGATATGAAAATTGGCCACCGATACCGATTGTTCAAGTAACACAATCGGCCGATACCGATATTTGTGTATTATTTGTATAGTATTTGTAATTTATTTTAATATTATTTTTTAAATATTTTTTTTTGTAATATTTTCTTTTTTTAATGAAACTACTGTATATTTGTATGTGTATGTTTGTATTTGTAGGCCTCTTTACTTACTTAAAAAAAGGAAACATCAAGAAATATGTTTATGGTATTAATTCCACCATGCCATGTAGCACTATCCCTCTCCCAGTAGCCTGTATCAGTTCAAGTATCGTCTGGCGGCCTGGAGATGGATACTGTTCTCTCAACCAGAGCTCTCAGCCAATGCAATATAACCATTTTGATTGACAGTCGATTCGGCCAATTACGCCACACCGCTAGCACCCACCTCCTGCTGTCCTTACCACCAATCGGCAAGCGTTTATTCATTTTCTACTTTCGGGCATGCCGCCATTGTTCTGTTTGCGAGAGCACAACAAACTTAACGTAGCTACGTTAGCTGCCCAGCCGCCGACCAGCGCTCCCACAGCATGACCAAATGAGACATAATGATTTTACTGCAACAAATGTTATAATAAAACAAAGCCTTTCTATACATTTGTCTGGTTGAAAACTTTATTAACAGATTGCAGAATGGGTAGTTGGGTACGGAATGAGCAACGGAATGGAACTGAGCTATGAACGGACTAACGGAGTAATGCCTTGTTTACTGCTATCTTCGGGTAAATAATATGCTTGTTATTGAACGTGTAACACTAACTATATAACGTTAATGCCACAAAACGAATGTTTGTGTCATTTTAACAGCAGATACTTTCTTAAATGCCATCTTCCCGAGAGAGGGTGTTGACGGGGAGTTGCTTTATTAATAGCATTGAACAGCTAACCGAAAGCTAGCGTTAACTATTGTTAAAGGTTTAGCCATAACGTTACCTTGGCTAAAGTTGGGGCTATTCATAATCCAGCAATAATGGCTGCAGACCTGCAAGCAAAGTACAGCAAGTTGGCAAAGGAGTATTCCAACGCAAATCACATTTTCACCAGTAACGTTAGTCTTGCATCTCCCGGTAGCTAATGCTAGCTAACCTAGCTCATGTTAGCGTCGTCACTGAGCGACCACCTCACGTACACAATTAATGACATGTTGCGGACAGCCATATCGGTGACAATGTTTAGCTTTTAGTGCCAAATGATAAGAGTCTGAAGCGGAGTCTCAAAAGAGAATGTTGAATATTTAGTAGTAACTTTGATGCAGTAGCTTGTGTGTGTGGGGGACTGGGGCGGGGCCGGCGTTGTGCAGGATGCGACTGAATTTATCGGCTACTGCCATCGGCACATTCGAGCTTATCGGCCGATAGGCCGATTGCAGTCAACAAGGCACTTATCGGCCGATACCGATACATTGGTGCACCCCTAGTACAAATACATAAAATATGCATACATGGGAGCTCAAGACGACTGGAATGGGATGTAAAATGACTTATACTAGTAAAGGTACAAATACTTATATGATTGAGCAAGAGCATTGCAATGTTTATGGTCTTAAGAAGCGTCGCATTTGGTGGCAGACTATAAATACAAATACATAGTCCGTCCGTCCGTCCGTCTGTGATTTAAATCAACTCTAACATGATTAGAGAGAAACTTGGCAACAATTTTGTAAAAGTTTATTCAAATAGATTGCTCGGCAGATTATTATTATTTTTTGGAGCATGGTGTAAATTAGCTCAAACTACAACAGCAATGTTAAATAACGTTGTTTATCCATTCATTAGCTCTATTAAGCGATGATAGCTAGCCTAGCCACAATGCTATGGTCGCTGCCATTAACGTTAGCATGTAAGCTAACAACAACAACAATGGCGTCAACTTTTTGACAAAGCCTGAACAGGATATCACAGGTTCACCCTTCTCATTGGTTGAAAATGGCCTTCATGTTTGTACATCGCCATCTGTTGCTTTGGCATTGTACTACATGTATAGTATATTACATCAGTGTTAAACCACTGTGAGCGGATTGGAGGAGAAGCAGTACATGTAGATGCAGTGTATTTTGTTAGCCGCCAGGTGGCGGGCAGACCTTAAATTCTAATCGCCAAAGAATAAATCTACAAGCCAGTGGCGCTGGGCGTGTAACTATTTTGTACCCTGGGTCCAGATATTCTTGGCAGTGTTGAATCTAGTAATATACCTGCGCCCAATAATAATAATAATAATAATAAATCAAATTTATATAGCGCCTTTCATAGAACCCAAGGTCGCTTTACAATCAGGACAAAAAATAGGGCAAGGAAAGTAGGGGGGGAGGGGGAAGAGGGGATGAGGGAAAGTAGGGGATAATGGACCTAATTTAATCTAAAACTAACTGATGGGGAAAGCCTTGGTGAAGAGGTGTGTTTTTAGAGCAGATTTGAAGGTGTCCAGGGTTGGGGCGTTGCGGATTTCGGGGGGGAGAGAGTTCCAGAGGGTAGGGGACGCCACGCTGAAGGCTCTGTCCCCAAAAGTCCGTAACCTGGTGCGAGGGATGGAGAGGAGACCTAGATCAGAGGATCGTAGGTTCCGGGATGGAGTGTACTGGTGGAGGAGATCAGACAGGTACCGGGGGGCGAGGGCATGGAGGGATTTGTAGGTGAGGAGCAGGAGTTTGAAGGTGATGCGGAACCTGACTGGAAGCCAGTGGAGATGGATGAGGGTGGGGGTGATGTGCTGCCAGGGCTTGGTGTGAGTGAGAACCCTGGCAGCTGAGTTCTGGACATACTGGAGCCTGTCCAGGGCTTTGCCCCATTTAACATTTATCAGTTACTGGGCACAGCAAAGTATAATTTAGTTCGTTTGTGCAGATTAAAAATAATGAAATGTTGTTATTCAGACTTCAGAGTGACAGAATATCACAACCACAGGCCAATTGGACATTTGTAAAAAAAGTTTGTTTATTTATTAAGTTAATATAAAACAGTGTTTAGAAAATGTTTGAGTTTGGTAATAAATACATGCTTTTGATTTCTTTAACGTCTTACCTCATTGACCGCCACGCTCTAAGTGCGCGAGAGGGCGCTAGAGCGCCACCGCTTTAATCAATGGGAGGACTGGGAGATTTGCGAGTGCTTAAAATATATCTTAAATTATGGCTATGGGTCTAATACACCCGTCGATGATCAATGAGTTGCTTGCAGTCAACATGTACAAAACGGATAGTTTTTTCATCTGTACATTTCCGTTTTATACCGTTTTGAATACGAGTATAGTTTGTGATTTCTAGTAATTCCAGAGAAAGACGCGATAATAGCCCTTTAGTGGAATAAACAAAACACGGTAATTTTTCGGCTGATTATCGAATCTTCCTGAAATCAAAGATAGATCACAATTATTATCCTTCCTTGTGCATACATGAAATGGCCCTCATAGCGCCCCCCCCCCCCCCCCCCCACCCAACGGAAAACAGCCATACATACACACACAGATACAGCGTAGATCGGGGTAGAAATACATATCAGATCAACAATCAAATAGGGGTGGACGGTATAAACGGTATAAATTTGCTCTACGGTATGGATTTTGACTATACCTTGTAACCGGTAGAGCAGCTCTAAAATAGCAATGACGTCATGCAACCACAGCGCGACTATTTCACTCGCATTTGCCCCTAAAAATAGATAGAATTAGTCATAGATAATAGATATGTGCAAACTGGAAAAAGTTATTTAGGAGGCTTCGCGCAGTGGGCGTGTCAACACGCAATTGTCATTTCATAATAAACACATATCACCGCGGCGCACAGCAAGTTTCAATTTCAGTTCCTGGCATTTTTAACCAGTGGAGAAAGGTAAGAGATTTCCCTATAGTTTTTCTTATATGAATTATTCTACGTTAATAAAACATACCTGGTGATCAACTACAGTTTGCTGTGAACATTATGATATGTGTGTAGTGTTCTGATAACGACGGCTGGGCAGCGGGGCTGGATGCTGGATTTTGCTAGAAGCATATGCAGCTGCAGAGCCGCAGAATCCACCATAACCCACCCATCTATACCGGCACAGTGCAGTACTCCAATTCAGCCATTGGCAATTCAGCCGTTGGGTGGGGGGCGCTGTTGAGCCGGGCCTGTGACCGGACCTGAAAGCGCCCCTACTCTGCGGCTCTGCAGTTGCATACTATTGGGATTCGTTGGCAGCAGCATGGAGTCTCGACTCGGGACTTATTTTATTTGGAATATAATGACTGTATACGCAAAAGTAGCCTAGTTTTAAGTTAAAATATTATAAATCTACATGCCTTGAGGATTTCATTTATATAGCCTGCCTATCAAGCAAAAAAAATTATTCTAACGGAAACACTGATACCGTGATATATACCGTTACCGTCTATGCTTCAAATTATACCGTGATATAAATTTTAGACCATACCGTCCACCCCTACAATCAAATGTATATATAGTAATGTTCTTACCTTGTATCTGATGTAATGCAAAATAAATAATCCAATTATCTGATCGCCATTTGAAGTACTGGGCGCGGAGGTCCGTGCCACGTGCAACAGCATTGCATATGAGGGGGGGGGGGCTCAAGCGATGGCGAGTTAACCCGACTATCATCGTGACTGGCATTGAATGAGTCAACGTTCCGCCCTTGGGACGTCGCAGCACATTTGCCCTCATTTGATGACGTCCCGCTGTAGGCTCCGTTAGTACAGTTGGTTGTTTTCAGCATTTTATGCGCATAATCTGTTATTTAGTTATGCCTATTGCACATTTTCATCGACATAAGTACATTTTTAAGTTTGTTTATTTATTAAGTTAATATAAAACCTTGTTTAGAAAATGTCTGTTTGTTAAATACATGCTTTTGAATTTTTTTAGTAGCGAATGACTGAATTTTTTTAGTAGCGAATGACTTTTCTTTTTGCCACATATGCAGCTCGCCTGCTTAAAGTCGACACAAGTGTGTTTTAATGTCTAGGCCTCTACATTTCTATGTTTCATATGCCATGCACATGTTTTGAGAATGCAATACGTCGCTGCTGTGGAAATAAACCTTTTTATTGAGGAAACAAATACATTTGTTATTGTTTGGTAAATTGGGTATTTTTTGTTACAATGAATTGATCGTTAACGTTATCAATAATCGAGTAAGGAACGTGCTTACAATTTGCAACCCCTAATACCGTAATTCCTCTAATAGTAACCGGGTCTCAAATACAAGCCGGGTCTCTATTAATGGCCGGGTGCGCTCTTGAGCTAAGCAATTATAAGCCGACCTCCTAATACAAGCCGGGTTACTAATATACTGAGCTGCATACTGAGCTAGTTACTTGATTTCACTTTGAAAACGTTGAAATGACCAGTGACCACCTGTAATTGCACTGTTTACTATTTCATACAGTACTTGGTTTCAATAAATGAACCCAGTACATTTTACTGGGTTCAAACTGACACAAAATGTTGATTTATTCATTATGATCCGTTTGAAAATTTGAAATATAGGCCTCCCTCTTATACAGGCCTCCTCCTAATACAAGCCTGGTACCCGCTACAGTTGAAACAAATACAAGCCGGGGTTATATATATATATACAAAATATTCATAAATACAGGCAACATAAATTCTAATTATGGAACGTGTAAGTTAGTGTGGTGGGTGAGAGAAAAGAGTAATTAAACTAACATCTGTAAGAGGAAGGAACATAAAATATTTACCTCGCCTCCAGCATTAGGGTTTTTATCAGGGTGATATTCCTTTGCCAGCTTCCGGTATGAGGCCTGAAGGTGAAGAGGAGGAGACATCTCAACACAGTAAGCCTGAAGGTGAGGAGGAGGAGACATCTCAACACAGTATGCCTGAAGGTGCAGAGGAGGAGACATCTCAACACATGTCTCGTACAAGGATCGTCTTCACATCATCGTTATTTGCCTCAGGATGAACCTGCACTACTGGTAGCACAAGGCTAGGGCTGCACGATTGTGGGAAATAATCTAATTGCGATTTTTCGGACAGATATTGCGATTGTGATTAAATTTGCGATTATATATTTTTTTAAATTAAGCAGCCCCAGAGGTTTATTGTAAAATGCGGCTTGCATCTGGCCTGTGGGCTGTGGGGGGTGCTTTATGTAAAAGACTGACCTGAGGAAAAGGCTGCAGGGATCCTCCTCCTGCTCCTCCTCCTCGCACCTGAGCCTCCTAGTTAGTATAGTGGTGAGTATCCCCGCCAAATACAGTCCGTCAGCTGCTTCTCCGTCCGAGCCTCCTTCCTTGAGAGCCGTTGGCCGGCGTCGCTCAGTTGCTCGTCGAGCTTTTTAAAGCGTGCGCGGATGGTGCCGCTGTCCCTCAGGCGGCAGAACCAATTGGTGTCGTGGTATTTCCTGATAAAAAACAAATCAAATGTATCATATTAGTATAGGAGGAGGAGGAGGAGTGCATGAGAGTAGAAGACCGTAAGAAGGTTAGTGTTTTTATTATCAGTAGGTTGGTTTCGTTCTTTGTGCTAATAGGGTCATACTTAGGCTGCAATTTGCGATTTTTCTTTATCAAATCAAATTTAAAATCAAATCAAATGTATCTGTAAGGCCCGACTCTTTTCAACCCGGGTGCTGAAGGAGTTAGTGAGCTGCAGCCCGTCAGCTGGACAGGAGCGCAGCTCTCTTTCTTACCATGGGCGTCACACGCTGGCCGTCCAGGGTTGTCGCAAGCGGCAGTTTGGCGATCACCGTTAACCGGTAGCCTGGCCAAGCGGCAGTTTGGCGATCACCGTTAACCGGTAGCCTGGGGCACAAGCGGCAGTTTGGCGATCACCGTTAACCGGTAGCCTGGGGCACAAGCGGCAGTTTGGCGATCACCGTTAACCGGTAGCCTGGGGCACAAGCGGCAGTTTGGCGATCACCGTTAACCGGTAGCCTGGGGCTGTCCTGGTGGTGGTGGCTGGTAGCTGGTAGCCTGGGGCTGGCCTGGTGGTGGTGGCTGGTAGCTGGTAGCCTGGGGCTGTCCTGGTGGTGGTGGCTGGTAGCTGGTAGCCTGGGGCTGGCCTGGTGGTGGTGGCTGGTAGCTGGTAGCCTGGGGTTGGCCTGGTGGTGAAGGAGGTGGTTTCACGGCCCCCCCCCCCCCCCCAGCGAGGCCTCTGGCTGGGCTCGTTAGTGAGCTGCAGCCCGTCAGCTGCACAGGAGCGCAGCTCTCTTTCTTCCCTTGTCCGTCACCTTCTTGAAGTCCAGAGTTGTCACTCCGGGGAGGTGGAAGATGACAGTAAGCCTGTAATGTGGCTTACTGCAAACTGGATTCCCCCACAGACTGAAAATAAAACAGGAACGTTAGATCTACCATGTACAAGTAGACTAGAAGTCAACAGAATCAGGGCCGCCACAGTTTTATAATGAACCAAAAAAGATTAATAGAAATAACGACGACGACCCAGCCCTTAGAGCCAATCCTTATCCCGAAGTTACGGATCTGATTTGCCGACTTCCCTTATCTACCTTGTTCTAACATGCCAGAGGCTGTTCACCTTGGAGACCTGCTGCGGATATGGGTACGGCCTGGCGTGAGATTTACAAAAAAAAAAACACTCAGTTTTACTCTGTTGTTGATACGGCGGAGCCTGTCTAGGGCAAAAGATGGATGGTTTCCATGGTTTCAAAGTTTGTACGAGGAAGTCCGAGGTAAGCGACAGCTGTGATTGGAGGATCAAGAAAAGGGGCAGGGTTTGAGATAGGTCTATTGGCAGAGTCAGCGGGAGGGGAGTAGATGGGTGGTAATCTGGTCGTTGTAAACAGCGACTCCTACAGGTCAGTCAGGGCGCCTGCACAGCAAGGACAGGAGATGTCGAGAGTAGTGTGAGCCTCCCACACGTTACACCTCGCCAATGAGAGTCCGCGCTGGCAGGTGAAAAAGAAGTGGCTGGCTGACTTTTAATAGCGTTAGCATTTTAAGGGAGCCTACTTGTAGAGCCTACTGTCCTGACTGTGACTATAGACCCTACTGTTGTGGTTGTTGTGCCAGGCAGGGAAGCTGTGTGCTGGAGAGCGTGAATGCAAGTCTTGTGGCTAGCTTCTGATTGATGGCGAGCTGCACCCTTTTCCCATTACTTTGAACCATGACTAAGTGACTAAACACGTTTCGCAATTATGCCACAACAACAATGGACAGTCTCCTCACCACCGTTTGTATATATTTTTTTACCACCCACCCACCCCCTCCTAATGTACAGTCTCCTCCTCATCATATGTATATATTTACTGTTATAGGATCTCTGGGTAACAGTACTGTATATTTGCATATCGTATGTGACAAATGTAACGTTCTTTTGTTGGGTGGTGCCGCTCATCCTTTTCGTCTGAGTACACCGCAGTGGTTTTTCTTTTTAGTGGCCGGCTTACTCCTTCCATTTAACCGACGCTATTAAGCTAACGTTAGCTAATCGGTATAGCAGCGTTACAGTAGAAGCAGCTACTAAGCAGGTGGTGGCTGTGACGTCTGTAAACAAGGAGAGTTGATGCGCAAGGCTGCAAAAAAGACGACTGTCGTAAAACCAAAACACACCAGTTTTTAATTATTTTACATGACTATTTTGTTACCCTGCCATGTGGCGGACAGACCTCTCAGACCTCGCAAATGTCACTCGCCCAATAGCCTCCAGCTGCAACCGCGGAGCGAGCAGCGTCCTGTCCTGTCTCTCGAGTCGCTGAGTGGCGACTGCTTGGCGCCGCCCTGGTAGAAAAAAAAATTCCCTTTTCCATGATATTTGGCGCCTCTGATTGGCTCAATTTTGTTTCAATCTGTATGCATCTACAAATCATATTATACCAGGTAGCCAATTCAGTCAAGACTGCGAATATTAGACTTATTGTACCAAATACAAGATATTTTCACTTGATAAGATTTCATTTTTTGCACTTGTACAAATATGTCAAGTGGACACACCAAAAGCATCCTAAGCAATTTCACACACACGTGACATCTCGAACTATTCTAAAGGTATTCTCGAAGACACTGACGTCACGACACGAGACCGCCACCATCTTGGTATTGGGGAAACAAACGGATTTCTACCATCAAATGTATGCGTTGAGCTCCGTTTTTATTACACATTATATCACATTCTTGTTCATTTCATAACCTTTTCATATCATTTGTTTTGAAAATATTGAGGCCAACATGGCATTTCACTATTTCGAACGCCTTTCTGGTGATTCTAAGTGCATGTTTCCCCCGCAAGCCGTAGACATGCACTTAGACAGAAAGTTGACTTTGAGAATTAAGTTATTTCTCCGGCAGCGTGCGCACAAAATGGATGCCGGCAGCGTGCTTGCGGTTTTTTTTCAGGGGAAACAGTCTGCATACCAAAATACCTAGGCTACATTAAAAAAAACGTTTATGTTACCCAATTGGAACATTAATTCAAATTCAGGAACCCAATAACATGGCATAGTTTGTTGGCTGGTCATTTAGATCTAAAATAACGGGCGAATGAGCAGGAACAAGACTAGCTTAAACCTTGCTAGCTAGGTTAGTATCATGACTTGCTGTTTTCGGCAAATTACTCAATGCACATAAGGAATAAAAGGACAACAGCATTTGCTATCTAATGAATTAACTTACAGTATTCACAAACATGTTTATTCACCGTCATGAACTTTACATCTCGATTTCATTTGACATTTGACAAGAGCTCTGTCCGACACTTAATTACCTGTCCTCCACTCGCGGCACTCGCACTCGCCCGTCTGCTTATACTGTAGCTTATCCGCAACAGTAAGTTACTTCCGGGGTAGGCCTGATTGGCCCCGACAGGCACGTGACGCGCA
>NC_140166.1:59337455-59344955 GCF_963971535.1 Notolepis coatsorum | reverse complement strand
AACAGAGGTTCAGCACATAATACAGTGGCAGGCTGCCAAACAGCTGCTCCCTTAGCCTGTGTGGAGGTTCTGTGCCCCAGACGGGGGTTCTGTGAGGAGTGTGTGGAGGTTCTGTGCCCCAGACGGGGGTTCTGTGAGGAGGGTGTGGAGGTTCTGTGCCCCAGACGGGGGTTCTGTGAGGAGGTATGGAGGTTCTGTGCCCCAGACGGGGGTTCTGTGAGGAGGGTGTGGAGGTTCTGTGCCCCAGACAGGGTTCTGTGAGGAGGGTGTGGAGGTTCTGTGCCCCAGACAGGGTTCTGTGAGGAGGGTGTGGAGGTTGTGCTGCCAGGGTTTGTGGTTCAGCTCATCTAGTTACTGCAGGTCTTTGTCTCTGCAGTGAGTGTGATGTGTGTGTGTGTGTGTGTGTGTGTGTGTGTGTGTGTGTGTGTGTGTGTGTGTGTGTGTGTGTGTGTGTGTGTGTGTGTGTGTGTGTGTGTGTGTGTGTGTGTGTGTGTGTGTGTGTGTGTGTGTGTGTGTGTGTGTGTGTGTGTGTGTGTGTGTGTGTGTGTGTGAATGAATGAATGACTTGAATGACTTTATTTGACAATATAAAAATAAACATGTGACAGAAGAGCACAGTCAGGATATACTGCCAAGGATGAAACACAAAAAAGCTCAGAGCTTATTTCCATTGTGGTCCTTGTAGGGGGGTGGGGGAGTGTGATGCTTAATACATGCATCAAACAAAACGTGACATCACAACACATCACATATACCATTTAACATGTATATACATACAGACTCATACAACATGCAAGGGTGCCTTAAGCTAAGTGTCTAGGTCAAGTATAGTCCCTTTTGATGTCTTCAGGCTGGACTTGAATCTAACGGCATTGTCTATGATTTTCAGTTCACTGGGCAGACTATTCCAATAGATAGCTGCTGAATACAGAAAAGACTCCTTCCCCATACAGCTCCTGAATCTGACTGGCACAAAGTCAGTTGAGCTGCGCCTAGTTTGGTATGCATGGGTGTCTCTGATTCGGTTGAAGTAGTTGTTAAAGTACACTGGCACTACCCCGTGCACTATTCTGTGAACTAGGCACATCTGGTTTACTCTGTCTTCCACCTTAAGCCATCTCATGATCTCAAAGTGAGATGGGTCAAGGTGGGTTCGGGCAGGTAGCCTTAGTATTACCCTGATTAGCTTGTTTTGTGATGTCTGTAGTTTTATTTTCTGACTTTTGGGGGCACTGTTGTACCAGGAGCCACACGCATAGTCATAGTGACACTGTATGAGAGCTCCAGCAAGAATCTTCATCGCTGACTGATCTAAAAAATGAGAGATTCTGGCTAGGTATCTAGTCCTGTTATTTATCTTTGTAAGTGCTTGGTGAGCCATGCTTTCCCCTGATAAGCTGTTTTCCAGGACGCAACCGAGATATTTCACAGATGTTTTGTCTGTGAGAACAGTATCTCCTATTCTAATGTTAAAACCTGGCGATTTTCTGAGCCTGACCTTTGACCCGAATAGAATGGACTCAGTCTTCCCCACGTGGAGGGACAGCTTGTTGTGGCCTAGCCAGTCGCTAACCTTCTCTAGTTCTGCACTCAATGTCTGCTCAACCACTTGTTTGTCTTTGTGAGACACTAGTAAGGCGGAGTCATCTGCGTATAAAAAAAGGTCACATGAGCAAGCTGCTTTCCGGTCATTTATATACAGGAGAAAGAGGAGCGGACCCAAAACACTCCCTTGCAGGACCCCGCACTCTACTGTCCGAGGACTGGAGACAGTGGCGGCTCGCCACTGGTGGCGCTATGGGCGCCGACCCACCTGTTAAATGAGAGAAGAAGAAAAAAAAAACTTTTTAGTTTTTTGTTTTATAGCCCTATAAATAATATAAACATGTTTAAAATGAATAATATTTACTCATTTTAAGTATGTTTGTATTTCCAATGCACAATATAACGTTATTATCTAAATAAAAAAAACAGCGTTTTCATGGGCAGGAAGTGACGTTTTTTTTTTTTTTTTCGTATTTCTCGCCCGGGCAAGAAGCGATAGCGCTCTGACTGCGCGTCACAGTTTGATCGCTGTCTCCGTCACAGCCAATCAGTGCATACGGCGTTGTGCGTTGAAATATGACTATTATGTTGGAATCCGAGCGCTATTTGAAGCGGTCTAGGCAGCAAAAGTGAACTTCCGTGAAGAATTTCCATAGCCGCATTTCGCGGAGACGCTCTCTGATTGGCCGACGCAATGCCAGTTTTTTTCCATTGCCGCATTTCTCGGGTTGGTTAGACTAATGCAACTCAGTACTCGACTCGTCAACAACAACAGCAACTGTTACTACACTGAGCTAAGGCACTCTTTCAAAGTTGGTTAAGGTTAGAGTTTGTCTTAGAGCATGGCGATAGAACGCCAGGTAGTTTGCAGGCTGTTCGAGGCGAAAATGGACAAAGACACAGCTCTTGGCTAACTAACAACAAGCTATATTATGGAGGCAGTGTGGATGGACAATGGATGGACATCAACACAGGCTGGATGGACAATGCCATGGAGTGGATATACTTTATCAACAAGCCAACAACAAGGTAGATTAGCGATCTTAACTCTAGTTTAATACATGATACGTTGTCTACTGATGCCGCATAACGTTACAGCTACTGCTAGCTGTTAGCTCCGTTAGCTTCCTAAAGGAAAAAGCATTTGCTTTAACCCCCTGATCTAGGGAGAATTTATGGATATCACTCTATGTTGTTGCCGGGTTTAGCTGGTATCTTTTCAGATATAGTTTTTGCAATGGATGTAAAATAGCTATTCAGACAGTCTGCCACCTCTGATTTGTCTGCTGAAATTTTGTCTCCAATTTCTAAACTGATATTGCCTGATTTAGTCTTTAATTTCTTACTGTATCCTACCTCTTTAAGTGTCCTCCAGAGTTACCTTGAGTTGTTCCTATACTCATTAAAAAAAAAACTTCTTTGCCCCTTTAATCAAACTATTTACATAGTTTTTGTGTTTCTTTAAATCTAGGAAAGCCTGTTCTGTCGTGGACTTCTTAAATTGTTTAAAAAGATTGTTCCTTATTTTAATAGCTTTTAAAATGTCATCATTAATCCAGGGCTGTGTCCTCTGCTTTATCCTGACCATCTTCCTGGGTGCTAATCTGTCAACTACTTTAAGAAATGTTTTAAAACCATCCCATGCTTGATCAACCTCTTTGCAGTGCATTACATGAGACCAGTCCACACCCAGCGGCTTCCAATAATATAAATACAATATAAATGAGCACAGAATAGCACTATGTACAGTTCCAAAAAAGAAATCCAAAATGTTGTGTGATGTGCAATGATCAATGTGCAATTTTTTTGCAATGTGCAATGTGCATGTGAGGAGGCGGCCATGCGAAGGAAAAATGCAGTCCGAGTCAGGTTGCCATCACCCAGTGGTTGGTTTTTTATTCTATTTGTTCTTTTGCTCCCCAGTGGGAAAAAACAGGAAAAAACATATTTTAACATAAATACAAAAATAATACAAAATGATTAAACTTTCTTTTAACAAATATAAACAACTAGGCCATTGGCTAAGGGACCTAGGTCTTAGTACGGCTGTGTCTTGCTTCCAAGCCTGTCATTACTTCTCCCCGAGAGGAGCCTCCATCCCTGGCTTTATGCTGGAAGCTCCTCCTACAGGGACAAACCAAAAACAAACAATCAATTAATCAATACAGACATCAATTTACACATCCAATAACTCTGGACAACATGGATACATTACTCCATCATGTTCTATCATCACCAAACACTAAACAGTGTTTAGGGCGCTTCATAAACCTATTCCCCTCTCGTTGTGAAAATCCCCCCCCCCCCTGTACTCTACCACACTTGGTTCCTTCCAAATCTCCCCTCCAGAAAAGGCCCTGGCCTCTCCCAGTTCTGGTTGGGCAGCCAGAGATCCTACAAGGAACCAAGTGGGAGCACAGACAAGCGGTATTTATCAACAAATGCGTGTACTTTAATTCTACATAACATGTTATGCTTTAAACCAATGTGTCTGTATTACAAAACAACATAACAAAACAAACTAGGCCGAAGGCCTAAACTAAATGTTTGGCCGCATGACCACATGTGGGAACAGGTCAAACCACTTAAGGCCCATGTGCATCCCTACTTACAGGGCATGGGATAGCCCCATGACAGTGCAATACAGTTCAATGTACAATACAACGCTCCTTTCTGAAGTGAAGCTCTATTCTGTGTACTCTAGCCAGTAATTACCCGCTTTAGCTGCGACGTCCCACATATGGGATGTTTTTCGGACTTTTTGCAACCGGCACTTTGGCAACCCCTAGTCAAGTCAAGTCAAGTCAGTTTTATTTGTATAGCACATTTCCAGGCAGCGGCAGCTGGCACCAAAGTGCTTCACAAGCAAGTTGATAAAAACTAAATAATGTGATGCAAGGTATAAGATTAAAAACATAGTAAAGCAATGAAAGCAATAAAAACTGGTAGGACACAGTAAAACAAAGAGGATAGAAGGGCCAGGGGTCTAGTGGCGACCCCTAGTGGCTCGGGTGTGCATATTTTGTAATACAATATTATATCGAATTGAAGGCTGCCGACTGCCTCTATATTAAAGGTGGCCCAATAACCCTTCCGCATACGCCTGATTGGCCCCGGTAACGCACCCAATGCGCATTTTCTTTTTCCCCCACAGGCGGAAATGGAATACATATTTATCCAAACGAGGACCCGATTTGTTATGTCATTTCGGGCGTTTACGAATACATATTTATCCAAACGAGGACCCGATTTGTTATGTTATTTCACACGCGGAAATGGAATACATATTTATCCAAACTAATACATATTTATCCAAACGAGCACCCGATTTGTTATGTGCTTTCGGGCGTTTACGTTAACACAGCCCAGCTGCCAACTGTACTTAACAGCTGTCAACTGTACGCTGTAACATAATGTGCTTTCGGGCATTCATAACGTTATTTTGCGCGACTGTACATTGTAACGTTAGTTAACACAGCCGTTAACACAGCACAGCTGTCAACTGTACTTAACAGCTGTCAACTGTACGCTGTAATGTTATGTGCTTTCGGGCATTCATAACGTTATTTCGCGCGACTGTACATTGTAACGTTAGTTAACACAGCCCAACACATATGTAATATTAATAGGTTTTGCTATGCATAGAATAACAGAACAGATTGACAGGTGGTGACAAAGCACTGCGCATTTATTTAAAAAACATACCCTAAGCTATGCATAGAATAACAGAACAGATTGACAGCAGTGTTTTAGAGGTTATTTTGGTTATAAGATGTGACATACTGTAGTTGTTTATATGCGGGTGTCTTTGTGTCAACAGAAGCCACCCCTGGGTTCAATGTCTGGGATTAACCGTGTTGATGTTCTGCGAGGTGAACCTCAACGCGAACCAAGCAACAAGCGCAGGTTGATGGCCTGCGAGGTGAACCAACGTGAACCAAGCACCAAGCGTCCCAAACGACCTCATGCGCGGCGAGCGCCTGGCTGAAGCATCTGTTTGGCAAAAGAAAATGCGCATTCCGTGCGTTACCGGGGCCAATCGCGGGAATGCGGAAGGGCTCTTGGGCCGCCTTTAGATCCGATCTCGAAAATTATTGTGGATCGTTGTAGCCAATGAGTGTGGACAGGAAGCCAAATTAATTGAAGTCTATGAGAATTTTTCTTTGTACACAGTTGACCAAAATCACTCCTAATCACTCATTTCTGAATGGATATTTATGAAATTTGGACATGTACTACATAAGGCTTCAGGCTATGGCTGCGTCTGGATTTTTCTACAACTCAAGTTCAGACCTATGTAACTCTATTTCGTTAGCACTAAAAGTGAATTTCTATCTGGAATCAGAAACGTCACAATGTCATCTTTCAAAAGAGACCAGGCTCATGCATGTGCAGCTATAAGTATAAAGTATGTTGTTTTGGTTTGCAAAAAAGTATGCAGTCCTCAAAAACGAAAACTAAAATGGCCAATTTTGGGGGCGCTTGCTAAGAGGACGCATATATATATATATATATATATATATATATATATATATATATATATATATATATATATATATATATAAAGCTAATGAACTGTGAACTCTATTTTTATTAATAGTTCAGTTTGCAGATTGAACATATTTGAAATAAACTGAACTTTTGTTTTCGACTTGGCTCTGCTCCTCATTTACAAATTAACCTATATTATTGGTGGCTCAGGAGGTAGAGCAGTCGTCTGTGTCGAAGTGTCCTTGAGCAAGACACTTAACCCCTAACTGCTCCCGATGAGCAGGTTGGCACCTTGCATGGTCGCCTCCGCCGTCGGTGTGTGAATGTGTGAGTGAACGGGTAAAAATGTGAGGAACAAATTGTAAATCGCTTTGGATAAAAGCTCCTGTATATACAGTAAATGCAGCCATTTACCATTTATGTTGTTATCCTTTGAGGTTGTGTTATTAGAATATTTAGGTGAAATCAAGGTATTTCCTGTCAGCTACTGTATTACCAAACATTGCAACAGGAAATACAAAGGTGCCTATTTATTAGAATGTGTATGTTGCATTGGAAAATATTTGTCCTGGTTGGAAAAAAAAAAATCCAAACCAGGGTCCAAGTTCAGTACCAGCGATACACAGCTATTCATCTCAGATGAAAATGAAATTGAACAAGAAAAAAAGGCCTATGGCAACTTATCGGTATAGACAGATGTTTTTGTCAGTCAGTTGTAAACAGTCAGTATCAGCCAATGATTCTGTTATTCGTCCTTCCTTAATGGACATATTACACTTGGCAACAATAACTTCCAGCCTGATGAAGGCTATATGTGTGAATTATATGGGTTGTAAATACTTTCCTGTCATTAGCATTTAAGTTTGTTATTAATGTATCTAAATTACATTTTTAAAGTAAGAAAAAATAGCTCTAGAACCTCCCTCCCTGTAGTACACTTCTAATGTGTCCCCAACGTCAAATCGTCAACATCCTCTTGTGTAAAATCTGTGGCTGCTCCCTAGACAATGACTCTCACTTCACAAGGCCATGACATGTTTGTGTGAGCTCTTCTTGCACCCAAATTAGGATTTCATTCTGGTTCTTCAGACCTTTTAGCAATGCTAGAATATAAAGCACATGTGGGTGTAAGAGCTCACAAAAACATTGTATGGTCTCATGAAGTCAGAGCCCCATTCATTGTCTCTAGGGAGCGGCCCCAGCGTTTACATCCCAGCTACATCACCGATTGGAGGGTTCTCTCTCTATTCTAGCTTTAGGAGAGAGTGGTGCGTGTTCACAAATACCGACTGGACTGTCCTGGGGCACAGAGAGAACATGTGTGAATTCTTAAAATGGGTGACATTCCCCTTTAATTTCACCAAAGGTTTGGTGCGTCCTGAACCAAAAAGGCATCTCTCTCCTGGCTGCTGCTGCTCTGGTGCAGTGGTTCTCAACCTGGAGGTCGGGACGCTCAAGGAGGTG
>NC_140166.1:59229955-59332455 GCF_963971535.1 Notolepis coatsorum | reverse complement strand
CTCCTCCTCACTGGTCTCTCTCTCCTCCCCTCCTCCTCACTGGTCTCTCTCTCCTCCCCTCCTTCTCACTGGTCTCTCTCTCCTCCCCTCCTCCTCACTGGTCTCTCTATCCTCCCCTCCTCCTCACTGGTCTCTCTCTCCTCCCCTCCTCCTCACTGGTCTCTCTCTCCTCCCCTCCTCCTCACTGGTCTCTATCTCCTCCCCTCCTCCTCACTGGTCTCTCTCTCCTCTCCTCCTCCTCACTGGTCTCTCTCCTCCCCTCCTCCTCACTGGTCTCTCTCTCCTCCCCTCCTCCTCACTGGTCTCTCTCTCCTCACCTCCTCCTCACTGGTCTCTCTCTCCTCCCCTCCTTCTCACTGGTCTCTCTCTCCTCCCCTCCTCCTCACTGGTCTCTCTCTCCTCCCCGCCTCCTCACTGGTCTCTCTCTCCTCCCCTCCTCCTCACTGGTCTCTCTCTCCTCCCCTCCTCCTCACTGGTCTCTCTCTCCTCCCCTCCTCCTCACTGGTCTCTCTCTCCTCCCCTCCTCCTCACTGGTCTCTCTCTCCTCCCCCCCTCCTCACTGGTCTCTCTCTCCTCCCCTCCTTCTCACTGGTCTCTCTCTCCTCCCCTCCTCCTCACTGGTCTCTCTCTCCTCCCCTCCTCCTCACTGGTCTCTCTCTCCTCCCCTCCTCCTCACTGGTCTCTCTCTCCTCCCCTCCTCCGCACTGGTCTCTCTCTCCTCTCCTCCTCCTCACTGGTCTCTCTCCTCCCCTCCTCCTCACTGGTCTCTCTCTCCTCTCCTCCTCCTCACTGGTCTCTCTCTCCTCCCCTCCTCCTCACTGGTCTCTCTCTCCTCTCCTCCTCCTCACTGGTCTCTCTCCTCCCCTCCTTCTCACTGGTCTCTCTCCCCTCCTCCTCACTAGTCTCTCTCTCCTCACCTCCTCCTCACTGGTCTCTCTCTCCTCCCCTCCTTCTCACTGGTCTCTCTCCTCCCCTCCTCCTCACTGGTCTCTCTCTCCTCCCCTCCTTCTCACTGGTCTCTCTCCTCCCCTCCTCCTCACTGGTCTCTCTCTCCTCACCTCCTCCTCACTGGTCTCTCTCTCCTCCCCTCCTCCTCACTGGTCTCTCTCTCCTCCCCTCCTCCTCACTGGTCTCTCTCTCCTCCCCTCCTTCTCACTGGTCTCTCTCTCCTCCCCTCCTCCTCACTGGTCTCTCTATCCTCCCCTCCTCCTCACTGGTCTCTCTCTCCTCCCCTCCTCCTCACTGGTCTCTCTCTCCTCCCCTCCTCCTCACTGGTCTCTATCTCCTCCCCTCCTCCTCACTGGTCTCTCTCTCCTCTCCTCCTCCTCACTGGTCTCTCTCCTCCCCTCCTCCTCACTGGTCTCTCTCTCCTCCCCTCCTCCTCACTGGTCTCTCTCTCCTCACCTCCTCCTCACTGGTCTCTCTCTCCTCCCCTCCTTCTCACTGGTCTCTCTCTCCTCCCCTCCTCCTCACTGGTCTCTCTCTCCTCCCCGCCTCCTCACTGGTCTCTCTCTCCTCCCCTCCTCCTCACTGGTCTCTCTCTCCTCCCCTCCTCCTCACTGGTCTCTCTCTCCTCCCCTCCTCCTCACTGGTCTCTCTCTCCTCCCCCCCTCCTCACTGGTCTCTCTCTCCTCCCCTCCTTCTCACTGGTCTCTCTCTCCTCCCCTCCTCCTCACTGGTCTCTCTCTCCTCCCCTCCTCCTCACTGGTCTCTCTCTCCTCCCCTCCTCCTCACTGGTCTCTCTCTCCTCCCCTCCTCCGCACTGGTCTCTCTCTCCTCTCCTCCTCCTCACTGGTCTCTCTCCTCCCCTCCTCCTCACTGGTCTCTCTCTCCTCTCCTCCTCCTCACTGGTCTCTCTCTCCTCCCCTCCTCCTCACTGGTCTCTCTCTCCTCTCCTCCTCCTCACTGGTCTCTCTCCTCCCCTCCTTCTCACTGGTCTCTCTCCCCTCCTCCTCCTCACTGGTCTCTCTCTCCTCACCTCCTCCTCACTGGTCTCTCTCTCCTCCCCTCCTTCTCACTGGTCTCTCTCCTCCCCTCCTCCTCACTGGTCTCTCTCTCCTCACCTCCTCCTCACTGGTCTCTCTCTCCTCCCCTCCTCCTCACTGGTCTCTCTCTCCTCCCCTCCTTCTCACTGGTCTCTCTCTCCTCCCCTCCTCCTCACTGGTCTCTCTATCCTCCCCTCCTCCTCACTGGTCTCTCTCTCCTCCCCTCCTCCTCACTGGTCTCTCTCTCCTCCCCTCCTCCTCACTGGTCTCTATCTCCTCCCCTCCTCCTCACTGGTCTCTCTCTCCTCTCCTCCTCCTCACTGGTCTCTCTCCTCCCCTCCTCCTCACTGGTCTCTCTCTCCTCCCCTCCTCCTCACTGGTCTCTCTCTCCTCACCTCCTCCTCACTGGTCTCTCTCTCCTCCCCTCCTTCTCACTGGTCTCTCTCTCCTCCCCTCCTCCTCACTGGTCTCTCTCTCCTCCCCGCCTCCTCACTGGTCTCTCTCTCCTCCCCTCCTCCTCACTGGTCTCTCTCTCCTCCCCTCCTCCTCACTGGTCTCTCTCTCCTCCCCTCCTCCTCACTGGTCTCTCTCTCCTCTCCTCCTCCTCACTGGTCTCTCTCCTCCCCTCCTCCTCACTGGTCTCTCTCTCCTCCCCTCCTCCTCACTGGTCTCTCTCTCCTCACCTCCTCCTCACTGGTCTCTCTCTCCTCCCCTCCTTCTCACTGGTCTCTCTCTCCTCCCCTCCTTCTCACTGGTCTCTCTCCCACAGTCCTCCTTTGTATCCTTTTCACTCATTATTGTGCTAAACCCCAAACCATCCACTCCAACTCAAACGGTCTCATTCAGACACAACCTACGCTCCCTGTCCCCCCCCACCCTGTCCTCTGACTTCCTGTCCTCTCAACCCCCGAGTGCCACTTTCTCTGCTCTGCCCCCCAGACGCAGCACCCTCCCCTCGGCCCTCTCCACCTCCTCGGACAAGCTCTGCCCCCAGATACAGCACCCTCCCCTCGGCCCTCTCCACCTCCTTGGAGAAGCTCTGCCCCCAGATACAGCACCCTCCCCTCTGCCCTCTCCACCTCCTTGGAGAAGCTCTGCCCCCAGATACAGCACCCTCCCCTCGGCCCTCTCCACCTCCTTGGAGAAGCTCTGCCCCCAGATACAGCACCCTCCCCTCGGCCCTCTCCACCTCCTTGGACAAGCTCTGCCCCCAGATACAGCACCCTCCCCTCGGCCCTCTCCACCTCCTTGGACAAGCTCTGCCCCCTCGCCAGCCCTTTGACACCCAGACCGTGGCCGACGGATGCAGTTAGAGAGGAAGTGACATCACACTGCAGTTAGAGAGGAAAGGTTAGAGAGGAAAGGCGGAGCCTGAGAGCCGCAGAGAGGAAGTGACATCACTGCAGTTAGAGAGGAAAGGTTAGAGAGGAAAGGCGGAGCCTGAGAGCCGCAGAGAGGAAGTGACATCACTGCAGTTAGAGAGGAAAGGCGGAGCCTGAGAGCCGCAGAGAGGAAGTGACATCACTGCAGTTAGAGAGGAAAGGCGGAGCCTGAGAGCCGCAGAGAGGAAGTGACATCACTGCAGTTAGAGAGGAAAGGTTAGAGAGGAAAGGCGGAGCCTGAGAGCCGCAGAGAGGAAATTACATCACTGCAGTTAGAGAGGAAAGGTTAGAGAGGAAAGGCGGAGCCTGAGAGCTGCAGAGAGGAAGTGCAAAATGACCCGCCTCACCGGTGACATCGCTGCTTATATCACACCTCTTGTCAGCGTTCTCAAAAAACATTACTAACTGCCAAAGCCACTTTCTTTCACCATACGATTGAGGCCTCAGCTAAAGGCCTGTCGATTGCATACTGAAAGTAAATTGGACACTATTCGGGAACCATTTGTAGCAGCAGATGCACAAGTCTCTCTCGCCTCTTTTGAAAGGAAACACTCCGAATTTCTTCCACGACAAGAATCACGCTGAGTGCTGAGTGCTCTGAGTGCTCTGAGTGCTGCGTGTTCTGGAGTTACAGTGGTTTGAACACACTGGGAAAAAATAATAATAGTTAGTTATTAGCTGAAACCACTGCTGGGGGCCACAGCCTGAAGTCTCACCTAGAACATGTCCAAAGTCGATAACAATATCACAAAAAAAGAGTGTTCAAGCGGTAGTGTCAATCAAACGGCAGCCATTTTAGCTTTCAACCGATGTGTCGGCCGAGAGACAATAACACAACAGGCGGCTGGAAAATCTGTTTTGCGACGGCCCGTGGAACGTCAACCCTTTCACTGCCACTCTGCCAAAAGGTTAACCCTTTCACTGCGACACTACAGACGGTTAAGCCTTTCACTGCCACATGACAAAGGGTTAACCCTTTCACTACCACACGACAGAAGGTTAACCCTTTACTATCACACTACTACAGACGGTTACAGGCTTAAGTGGTTAGACCCCATCCTCTTCTCTCTCTCGACACCAAATCTCTGGTGTAACATGATCACTCCTCATGCTTTCTCACACCACTGCTATGCCGATGACACTGAACTCTCTTATTTCCTCTCTCAGACACCCAAGTCTCTCTGAACAGGTCTCGGCCTGCCTGTCGGATAGTTCCGCGTGGATGACGACCAGCCAGCCTCCTCAAACTGAACCGGAGCAAAACATACACTACAGTACAGCCAGCCAGCCTCCTCAAACTGAACCTGAGCAAAACATACAGTACAGCCAACCAGCCTCCTCAAACTGAACCTGAGCAAAACATACAGTACAGCCAGCCAGCCTCCTCAAACTGAACCTGAGCAAAACGGAGCTGCTTCACCTGCCGGCTCCAATCCTCCCCGCGGACCGAGCCGACGGTATAGCCAACGGCTCCATCCCCGACCGCCCTGAAACCATAGGTGTGTTAAACGTGATTTCTTATTAGGATAATATATAAAGTTCAAATGTGGTTACTTTTAATGAAATACACACCTTTACAAAATAAAGTGCACAAGCAAAGTAAAGCAACATTCAACATGGCCGTGTAGGGGGAGACATTAACCCTTTCACTGCCACACGACAGAAGGTTAACCCTTTACTATCGCACAACCGACGGTCGACCGTTTGGTAGTGCAGCAGTGAAAGGGTTAACGATAGCATCTGTGGATCCTGTGCCGACCGTCCCATAAAACAGAAAATGTCAACATTCATGGAGTGAATGATTATTCATTATGTTTAGCCCAAAAGGCATGTTGTCCAATAGTTGGAGATGCTGAGAGCAGTAGATTGTAGCTTATTGTATGACAAACTGAATGCTCTTCTTGTGAGCATATGGCTGCTTGAAGGAAAAGATGCTCGAGGCCTGGGTGTGTGATGCTGTGTGGTGCCCTTGGTTGCTGTAAGGAAGGTTTATCCAAAGCACTTTACAACTTATGCCTCACTTTCCCACTGAAGTTCCCACCAGTCGGGACAGCAGCTGAAACCTGCACACTTTGCTGCCATCGACTAAAAACACACTTTTTCCAATCACTTTTTCAATCTGAATACATAAAAAAAACGAACCTTCTTACTGTCTTCTACTATTGTGTACTAAGCTAAATGGTTAATTTATATATAGCGCTTTTATCCAAAGCACTTTGACACAATTTGTCACAGTTTACCCATTCACTCACACAGGACTGCTGGCGGGATGGGGAAGAAGGGAAGGAGGAGGTTGGGAATGCTGAAATATCGGATGTGTTGTGGTGGTCTTGTTGACGAGTGGAGTTTGGGCGAAGATGGTTGTAAGATTTGCGGCTTGTGTACACATGTTGACGAGTTGATGGTATGGGATTTGCCGTATCCGAGCCCTGTTTCCCCCAAGGGTTTGAGGTCGGGAGCCAGAAGTAGGAGTAGGAGTGAACGAAGCCTGTCGCCGTTTTCGGGCCCTAGTTCCCCCCAGGGTTCGACGTCGGGAGCCAGGGCGGGTAGAGCAAGCAAGTGCAATTCCAACAGTGATGGGAATGGCCGTGATGAAGGAGAGGGGATGGCTAGTGATATGGAGTGTAGAGTAGGAGAGGAAAACGAGGGAGAGGGGTGGGAAAAGGTGGGGAAAAAGAGCAGGGAAAGTGGGGGGAAGGGGAGTAAGAGGAAGAAAGAGGGGGGAGATAGCTTGAGTGGGTCAGAGGATGAGGGTAGAGGGAAGGAGTTTGTAGGGTTGAATGTAGTGGTGCGATTTGAGGGAGAAGACGGAGTTAGGAACATAGAGCCGAGTCAGCTGTCAAGACTCATTAGAGCACAGTTAGGAGAGGTGAGGTACGGAAAGGTGTTGGGGGATGGGAACTTGTTTATAGGGTGTGTAGTGTAGTGCAGGTAGAGAAGGCAAGGGAAATGAAGAGCATTGGCAAAGTGAAGGTCTGTAGAGTAGCGATAGTAGGGGAGAAAAGGGATGGTGGGTGCAAGGGGGTGATTAGTGGAATTCCAATTAAGGTTAGTATGGAGCAGCTGTTAGAAGAGTTGAGGAGTGACAAACGTAATGGGAAAGTTAAGAGTGTAGATAGGATGAAGAGAGGTGTAGAGAAGAAAGTGACATGGACGATAGTTATTCAGTTTGAGGGTGAGGTTAGTCCGAGAGAGGTATTTTTAGGGTATTTGGCATATAGGGTTAGGGAGTTTGTGCCGAAACCGTTGAGGTGTTACAGGTGCCAGGAGTTTGGACATATAGCTAGGTCATGTAGGAAGGGACAGAGATGTGGTAGATGTAGTGGGGAGCATGAGTATGGGGATTGTGACCAGGGAGTGGAGCCGAGGTGTTGTAGTTGTGGTGGGAAGCATAGTGTAGCGTATTGGGGTTGTGAGGCGATGAAGCGAGAGGTAGTGGTCCAGCAGGTGAGAAGGGATGATAGGATTTCGTATGCAGAGGCAGTTAGGAAGGTAGGACAGGGAAAGCAAGGTAAGGAACATGGGTTTAGAGAAGGGCATTTGGCAGTAAGGGTAGTGCAGGAGGATCAGGGGAAGCAAGGTGAGGATCAGGGGTTTAGAAAAGGGCATTTGTCAGTAGAGGAAGTACAGGAGGAGAAAGAGAGGGTGTGGGGGGAGAAGTTGGAGATAGTGGCATTTGTGACAAGAGTAGTGAATACAATAGTGATGGTTAGCAGTAGGACAGAGAGGTTAAAGTTAGTAGTTGAAGCAGCAGTACTAGACATGGGTATGAAGGGGTTGACAATGGGGCAAGTATCAAGGGAGTTAGGGAAGTTAGGGAAGAAGGTTGTTGTGAGTGATCAAGTAAGAGAGTTAGGGAAGGTGGTGGTGAGTGTTCAAAAAGGCCAGAGTCAGCCCACAGGAGGCAATGAATGACTCATAGATTAGGTTTGGATAGGGTGGTGATGTTAGGGATGGGGTTTTTGTTTTGTGTGTTATGGGGTTGAATGGATTGTACAGTAGGTGGCGGTATGCGCCTTTTGTGGTCGCGATCTGCCATTAAATCATTGAAGAAGAAGAAGAAGAAGAAGAAGAAGAAGAAGAAGAAGAAGAAGAAGAAGAAGAAGAAGTCACTTCCGACTGAGAGAAAGTCGCGCAAGTTTGGTTGCCGCTCGCAAGCAACGGAGTTTGTTGTTGTTTTGGTGTGTATTCTTGGTGTGTATTCTTATCTAAAACTGACAGGACACTCAAAGCCAAGCGAAAATGCAGTAGGAGTTAGATCATTTTGTGTACTGTACTGTGTAGGGACTGTCCTGCTCCACTAGGGGCAGGCTTTTCTCATTCACTAGGCTGGGGGCGGGGCTGGCTTTTCTAATTCACAGGAGCGATCTTTTCTACTCTACGTTGGCTTTGAGAGTTGTGAATGAATGAATGAATGAAAACTTTATTTAACAGATTGCAGAATGGGTACAATACAGTACGGCTCAATACATACAATTGTTAAGGGGATGCAGACCTGAGAAAGACGTTTGTCTTGTTTCCATCAGGGTCCCCCATTTTCAATTCATATAGACATTTATGACATACACAACATACATGACATTTATGGCATAGGGTATTAGGGACATATAGGTATTTAGTACTGATACATTTGTAAATTGTGACATAACCGGTATTCAAATATACAGTACTGTTACCCCTAGATCCTGACAGAGTATATACATATGATGGGGAGGGGACTGTACATTAGGAGGGGGTGGGTGGGTGGGAGAGAAATATACATACGGCGGGGAGGGAATATATACATGTTTGATTGATTGAATTGATTGAAAACTTTATTAACAGATTGCAGAATGGGTACAGTACAGTACATAGATGTAGCAGTAGGCCTACTGTCTATCTGTATGTCATGTATGGGGACCCTGATGTAAACAAGACGAAAGTCTTTCTCTGGTCTGCATCCCCTTAACAATTGTGTGTATTGAGCTGTACTGTATTGTACCCATTCTGCAATCTGTTAATAAAGTTTTCAATCAATCAATCAAAACAGCTCAATACATACAATTGTTAAGGGGATGCAGACCAGAGAAAGACGTTTGTCTTGTTTACATCAGGGTCCCCCATTTTCAATTCATCATACTGTGCAGGACAGTGATGCAACAGTAGCAGGACAGTGGATCACAGTGATGTACTGTAGCAGGACAGTGATGTAGCAGGAGTCAGGACATTGGATCACAGTGATGTACTGTAGCAGGACAGTGATGTAGCAGGAGTCAGGACATTGGATCACAGTGATGTGATCATTTTGTGTAGTGTACTGTGTAGGGACTGTCCTGCTCCACTAGGGGCAGGCTTTTCTCATTCACTAGGCTGGGGGCGGGGCTTGCTTTTCAATTCACAGGAGCGATCTTTTCTACCACATTGTACAACAGAACTGCCGAGTCCCGAGGCTGGTAAGTGCTAGTTAAAATGTACAGTAGTGCACAAACTCTACGTTGGCTTTGAGAGTTGTATTATACTGATATAAAAGTTATGCTGTAGGTTGTATGTGGGAGGGGGGCGGGGGGCTGCGTCGCCCACAGTATTTGGTTAACGTTACTGTGGGAAGTTATGCTGTAGGTTGTGTGCGGGGGGGGGGGGGGGGTACGTCGTCCACGGTCTATTTAACGTTATGTACAGTAGTTGTGTTTGATTGATTGAAAACTTTATTAACAGATTGCAGAATGGGTACAGTACAGTACATAGATGTAGCAGTACTGTCTATCTGTATGTCATGTATGTCTGTCCTGATGAATTGAAAATGGGGGACCCTGATGTAAACAAGACGAAAGTCTTTCTCTGGTCTGCATCCCCTTAGCAATTGTGTGTATTGAGCTGTACTATATTGTACCCATTCTGCAATCTGTTAATAAAGTTTTCAATCAATCAATCAAAACAGCTCAATACATACAATTGTTAAGGGGATGCAGACCAGAGAAAGACGTTTGTCTTGTTTACATCAGGGTCCCCCATTTTCAATTCATCATAAACAGGGGTGTAAAAAGTACCCAGAAATTATACTTTACTACTACTATTATACTAAGTACACTGTACAACTGTACAAGCAAAACTGTACATTGGAATATTGACGAAACCATACTTGGTCATTTACTGTACATTGGAGGGGGTTGGGTTAGGACATTTACAGGGTCCAGTTTCGAATTGCAGTCTCCCGTAGTTGCTCTTTGAGAGTGGTTTTGAAAGTGGGTAGTGATTCACATTCCTTTACAGCAGGGATCAGCAACCTTTTTGATACAAAGTGCCATTTTAAAATGTTCTTGTTAACCAGTGTGCCATATCAATGTTAAGGTTAATTATGACACCACATCACAATGTAAATTTCCAACAGATCTGTAATTCTATTCCATCCATATAGGCAACGTGCATAGCAATAGTTTTAATAACCATTTTCCTCTCATAAATATATAAGAGAATGCTGCCGTCTTTATGAGATGCTTGCTTGCCATACCTGGACACATTCAGCCTTGTCTGCCTCATCCTTTAAAGTTCTCATGTTTGGTCTCAAAATGGCGTTTAACACTCAATGTTCGGCAAACAACAACAGACTGACCCTTCTCATTGGCTCTGACCATGAAATATCCCTGGTATATCAGTCAACCTACAGTACCATAAATAACAGGCTGTGCAACTGCCAATGGCTGTGAAAGAGGTAACTGCATGGGGAGGTAACTCAACATTTCCAAAAAGGTTCCTCTTACACATTTGCTAGTGTGCCATGTTGGTTTAGATAATGTGTACCAATGGTGGCACTCGTGCCTAAGGTTGCTGACCCCTGCTTTACAGCTTTGGGTAGGGCGTTCCACATCGATGTGGCATAATTGCGAACCGTGTTTAGTCCCTTGTTTGAGCCGAATCTGGGTTTAACATGATTTGTGGAGCTCCCTCTGGTGTTGTGATCGTGGTATTCACTGACCTTTGGGAAGTATTTTGACATGTACATGGGTACCTTAGTCGTATAGTGTATCTTGTTGACCAGGCCCATTGCAAGTTGCTGTACTCTGTCGTCTACTCTAAGCCATCCTAGGTTGTCAAAGTGGGCAGGGGTGAGGTGGGTTCTAGGAGTAAGGTCAAGCAGTAGTCTGACCAGTTTGTTTTGAGATCTGCCAGGTTATGACATTTATGCTTCTACCTAAAACTAGGTTATGTGAGTAGCTGGGATTGGTTCAGGTTCTGATATTGCTGTACAGGCCAAGATTTCACTGATCGCTTTAGTACTTAGACACATAGCACTATGTTGTATCCTCTCACCAGGCTCCAATGCAATGGGGCACATTTTCACATGATGTTGCTGTCAATGACGCATTATACAAAATGGTCATCAGTAGTGGCCACAGAAATAAACCCATATTCCATAATGGGACTTGAGTATACTGAATATTTGACCATACCAAATACCAAATATATTGCCAAAAGGAAAGGCCAATTTAAATTAGTATTAGCAACAGTAACAGTGTATTGCACTACTATTACTACTACTGTTAACTGTTAACTGTTACCCGTTATTGCACAAATGTATTGTTACCTGCTACCTGTTATTGCACAATTTTATTGCACAAATTTTTTTGTATTGGATTCTATTATATGTTGTACCAATTGCACATCGTTGCGGGCAAGACCACCCGCATTTCATTGTATATCCGTATGCCGTGACAAATAAAACTCTTGACTTGACTTGACTTGATCTCATATAAAAGGCCTTCTAGTAGGCCAGTTGACTAACTCACATAATTAGCATCATATAGCCACAATACTAACTAACAATGCTTTACTTTTTCTCTTTCCTTGGCATGTCTCCCAGGGGGCCCGGAATCACTACTTACTGGTCTGTTTAGTCCTATCTCATTCCTCATCTCTCCTGCTCCATCCCTCATCTGCTGACTGTGGTCATCCTGTCCTGGGTGTGTTTGGTCTCCTGCTCCACTCTTCTTCAGGCTCTGTGATCCTGCACCTTTTTAGGGTGGAGGATATCGGCAGCCATTGGACGTGGTTGGCTGCCTGAATTTAGCTTAAGTCTATTGCTCTTTTTGCCCAACAAAGTAACTGCAATTTTTTTGAGGACCAGCACCATGAAAGGACAAGACAATCTGAATGTGTGCACATAACCTCACCATGCTCACTGAGAACACCTGCACAATGAGGATTACAGTTGATCACAAATGATGTGCTTGTTTATGTGTTGTGCTTGTAGTAGTAGTGTTAGCTTGTGTGCTATTTGATTGTTATTATTTACACTGTTTCTAAACAACTCCTAACTGATCAGAAAAAGTTACTGGAATATGTTGTTTCTTTACACATATGTTGGATTATGTAATTGGTTTGTCTTTTTTATTGGTTTGTCATGACAAACCAATTACATAATCCAACATATGTGTAAAGAAACAACATATTCCAGTTAACGGTATATTTTTTTAATGATTCGTTACGGCGAAATCAATACTTCCATTCCACGTGCTGTATCCAACCAACTTACTGCTTATCTCTTACAGAATGACCTCCTAGACCCTAATCAGTCAGGCTTCAGGACTGGTCACTCCACAGAGACAGCCCTCATTGCGGTCACAGAGGCACTTCACTTAGCAAAAGCGAAAGGCCTCTCCTCTGTCCTGATTCTCCTAGATCTATCTGCAGCCTTCGACACAGTCAACCACCAGATCCTCCTTGCGGCCCTCGCAGGAATGGGAGTGGCTGGCTCTGCGCTGACATGGCTGTCATCATACCTCAAGCAAAACAGAATTGCTCCACCTGCCGGCCAAATCCTCCCCCCTAACCGACCTTTCAATCACAGTCGAGAATGCAGCTGTGACTGCGTCCCCGACCGCCAAGAACCTTGGTGTTGTCCTCGACGACCAGTTGAACTTCTCTGCTCACATCGCAGCGACGACCAGAACCTGCCGATTCCTCCTGAGCAACGTCAGAAGGATCCGCCCCTTCCTGACAAAAGAAGCCACCCAACTCCTCGTCCAATCAACAGTCATCTCCCGCCTCGACTACTGCAATGCACTGCTCGCTGGCCTCCCGGCCACTGCCACTAAGCCTCTTCAACTCATTCAGAACGCAGCGGCCCGCCTGATCTCAAACCTACCGAAGTCGGCCCATGTCACCCCACTTCTTAGGGACCTGCACTGGCTCCCCATTGCTGCACGAATCCGCTTCAAGGCCCTCGACCTAGCATACCGTGCGGCAAAGGGAACCGCTCCCGCCTACCTCCGGTCAATGGTCTCTAACTACACACCCTCAAGACCCCTACGCTCTGCATCTTCTGGCCGCCTCAGACCTACTCCTATCCAAGCTCCGGGAGGGTCATCAAAGAGAAGTCGCCTATTCTCAGTCCTTGCCCCACAATGGTGGAATGAACTACCCACCCCAGTTAGGACAGCCGAATCACGTCCAATCTTTCGCCGTCGACTAAAGACGCACTTCTTCAACCATTATCTAAAAAAAAAAAAAAAAAAAAAAATCTAACCCTAACTAACTGTACTGTCATGCACTTGTCCTAATAAACTAACCTACACTGTAGCACTCAACACTTTGATGAACATTGTTGCTCAGCTGATAGAGTTGTGCCCTTCCTGATGGCTTGTCGTAGAGAACTTGTAAGTCGCTTTGGATAAAAGCGTCAGCTAAATGACTAAATGTAAATGTAATGTATAAATTGCATTAAGCGGACCTTAGTATTGCTGCCTGGCTGAGGGGCTTGTTGCGGCTCATGTGCATGCGCACGCTCGGCCAATCAGAGCAACGCGGAAGGGCTTGTTGCTTACCGAAAGTATTCACGCGGTTGGGGCTCCTTTTGCACAAATTACTGCATCAATACAGCTAAATATATACTTTTCCACGATATTCTAATTTATTGAGCTGCACCTGTACATCACTGTGCTCAGGAGGCAAAACGATGTCTAACATGCCTGCCATGTATCACAAACAGTACTGTATTTGCAAATCTGGTATGTCATAAATGTATAGATGTAGCAGTACTGTCTATCTGTATGTCATGTATCAAGTTTCAAGTTCAAGTTTCTTTAATAGTTGTCATACAGAAGTACAGAATACTTTTATACAAAATGCTTCTTTCTGTTACGCTCCAGAGACTGCTAGACAAAAGATAAGTGAAATAAAATAGTATAGCATGTAAAAAAAAATAGAAGTAAAAATAGAAGTCACGTACGTAGACACAGTGTAAGGGCCATATGAGTGTTTTGATTATGTCGGTAGCTTCTCCGATATATATATATATATATTTTGTAATTGTGTTTAGTTTAAGGCACAATTAGGCGCCGGTGTGTAGAATATTAGAATTCATTTTGTCTAGAATAGTGTCTTATTTATGTTTGAACACTAGAGGGCTCACCGCCTCCATTATAGCCAGCTGGAAGTCATGAGATTACTTGAATGTAATTCAAGCATATATACCTTTAGGAGTTGAACATGAAGTAGTATTTTAACTTTGGGTGGAATAAAGTTTTAGAAACATTTGGGATGAATACACCTTTAAAGCTATTTGTGGGAATACACATACAAAAATAAAAACGAAAGAATGGAAAAACATGCAGAACTGATCGCTAATGCTGTCACGTCCCTGATGAAGATGAACAGGAGCACTTGGATTGGCAAGGTATTGTATTGGAGCGGACCCACGACAGGATGAAGGATGACAGGATGGGTCAAGCGCAGATGACATTTCAATGGCAACCCCCCCCAAAGGAATGCGTGTGTGCTGCCCATCTCACATGTGTTACAAATAAAGACTTCATAGTTCCATTTCATTCATTTATTCATTCAAACTATTTGGGGTTATAAGCTTTAAAAGGATTTGGGGAAGACACCATAACACAATTGGGTATTAGAACCTTTAAAACCATTTGGGTGGAATACACCTTTAACTGTCCTGCTACTGTTGCATCACTGTGATGTACTGTCCTGCTAACCATTTGGGTGGAATACACCTTTAACTGTCCTGCGACTGTACACCTACTGTACTGATACTGTACACATACTGTACTGATACTGTACACATACTGTACTGCTACTGTACACACCTGCACATTGTGATGGGGCTGTCCTGCTAACCATTTGGGTGGAATACACCTTTAACTGTCCTGCGACTGTACACCTACTGTACTGCTACTGTACACATACTGCACTGCTACTGTACTGCTACTGTACACCTACTGATACTGTACACATACTGTACTGATACTGTACACATACTGTACTGCTACTGTACACCTACTGTACACACCTCCTGCACATTGTGATGGGGCTGTCCTGCTAACCATTTGGGTGGAATACACCTTTAACTGTCCTGCGACTGTACACCTACTGTACTGCTACTGTACACCTACTGCACTGCTACTGTACTGCTACTGTACACATACTGTACTGCTACTGTACACCTACTGTACTGCTACTGTACACACCTCCTGCACATTGTGATGGGGCTGTCCTGCTAACCATTTGGGTGGAATACACCTTTAACTGTCCTGCGACTGTACACCTACTGTACTGATACTGTACTGCTACTGTACACCTACTGTACTGCTACTGTACACATACTGTACTGCTACTGTACACCTACTGTACTGCTACTGTACACACCTCCTGCACATTGTGATGGGGCTGTCCTGCTAACCATGAATGAATGAAAACTTTATTTAACAGATTGCAGAATGGGTACAATACAGTACGGCTCAATACATACAATTGTTAAGGGGATGCAGACCTGAGAAAGACGTTTGTCTTGTTTCCATCAGGGTCCCCCATTTTCAATTCATATAGAATTTGGGTGGAATACACCTTTTTAACTGTCCTGCTACTGTTGCATCACTGTGATCCACTGTACTGCTACTGTATTAAAACCTTTAAAACAATTTGGGTGGAATACACCTTTAAAATCATTCGATTTGGGTTATAACCTTTAACACTATTTGGGTGGAATACACCTTTAACTGTCCTGCAGCCATTTTACCACTGTCCACTGTACTGTACAGTCCTGCTACATCACGGTCCTGCTAACCATTTGGGTGGAATACACCTTTAACTGTCCTGCGACTGTACACCTACTGTACTGATACTGTACTGCTACTGTACACCTACTGTACTGCTACTGTACACATACTGTACTGCTACTGTACTGCTACTGTACTGCTACTGTACACACCTCCTGCACATTGTGATGGGGTTGTCCTGCTAACCATGAATGAATGAATGAATGAAAACTTTATTTAACAGATTGCAGAATGGGTACAATACAGTACGGCTCAATACATACAATTGTTAAGGGGATGCAGACCTGAGAAAGACGTTTGTCTTGTTTCCATCAGGGTCCCCCATTTTCAATTCATATAGAATTTGGGTGGAATACACCTTTTTAACTGTCCTGCTACTGTTGCATCACTGTGATCCACTGTACTGCTACTGTATTAAAACCTTTAAAACAATTTGGGTGGAATACACCTTTAAAATCATTCGATTTGGGTTATAACCTTTAACACTATTTGGGTGGAATACACCTTTAACTGTCCTGCAGCCATTTTACCACTGTCCACTGTACTGTACAGTCCTGCTACATCACTGTCCTGCTACATCACTGTGATGTACTGTCCTGCTACATCACTGTGATGTACTGTCCTGCTACATCACTGTGATGTACTGTCCTGCTACATCACTGTCCTGCTACATCACTGTGATGTACTGTCCTGCTACATCACTGTAATGTACTGTCCTGCTACATCACTGTCCTGCTACATCACTGTGATGTACTGTCCTGCTACATCACTGTAATGTACTGTCCTGCTACATCACTGTCCTGCTACATCACTGTGATGTACTGTCCTGCTACATCACTGTCCTGCTACATCACTGTGATGTACTGTCCTGCTACATCACTGTCCTGCTACATCACTGTCCTGCTACATCACTGTGATGTACTGTCCTGCTACATCACTGTCCTGCTACATCACTGTCCTGCTACATCACTGTGATGTACTGTCCTGCTACATCACTGTCCTGCTACATCACTGTCCTGCTACATCACTGTGATGCTACATCACTGTCCTGCTACATCACTGTCCTGCTACATCACTGTGATGTACTGTCCTGCTACATCACTGTGATGTACTGTCCTGCTACATCACTGTGATGTACTGTCCTGCTACATCACTGTGATGTACTGTCCTGCTACATCACTGTCCTGCTACATCACTGTGATGTACTGTCCTGCTACATCACTGTCCTGCTACATCACTGTGATGTACTGTCCTGCTACATCACTGTGATGCTACATCACTGTCCTGCTACATCACTGTCCTGCTACATCACTGTGATGTACTGTCCTGCTACATCACTGTCCTGCTACATCACTGTGATGTACTGTCCTGCTACATCACTGTGATGCTACATCACTGTCCTGCTACATCACTGTCCTGCTACATCACTGTGATGTACTGTCCTGCTACATCACTGTGATGCTACATCACTGTCCTGCTACATCACTGTCCTGCTACATCACTGTGATGTACTGTCCTGCTACATCACTGTGATGTACTGTCCTGCTACATCACTGTCCTGCTACATCACTGTGATGTACTGTCCTGCTACATCACTGTCCTGCTACATCACTGTGATGTACTGTCCTGCTACATCACTGTCCTGCTACATCACTGTGATGTACTGTCCTGCTACATCACTGTCCTGCTACATCACTGTGATGCTACATCACTGTCCTGCTACATCACTGTGATCCACTGTCCTGCTACTGTTGCATCACTGTCCTGCACAGTACAGGACACAAAATGATTTAACTGCCTCTCCGAAAATGGGACCAAAGAAAAATGAGGAAGTTGACGAGATTAAAAGATCTCTAGATTTTCTACGACAACAGAAAGCCATCCTCGAATTAGTAATGGCGGTAAAGGCTCTGAGGCTGCAGAACGATGAGAAAGACCAGAGAATTAATTTTCTGGAGAGAAGAGTGGAGGACCTGGAGCAATACACCAGGATGAATAATGACATTATTGTCACTGGGCTCCAAATCAAACCCCGGTCATACGCTCGGGCGGTGCCGTCAGTGGGGATGATGGGCCGAGTGCGCTGGATTCAAACTCTGTGGAGCAACAAGTGGCTGCCTTCCTTCAGTCCAAGGGGATTGAGCTGCACTGTAATAACTGGAATAACTGCAATTCACACACTGACGGCGGAGGACACCATGCAAGGAGCCAACCTGCTCATCAGGAGCAATTAGGGGTTAAGAAGTCTCTTGCTCAACAACTGCTCTTCCTCCCGGAAGATGACGACTTGTCTATATAGCAGGCCATCAGGCTGCTAAACGAACAATGAATGAACACTACACAACAACAACCACCATAGATCCTCCCCCACACAACAACAACCACCAAACGCACATAGCACACACATCCACACGCACACACTCACTTTAAACAAACACACTGTAGCACCCACTCCACCCACTTTATAGCACACACCCACTTTAAACAAACACACTGTAGCACCCACTCCCCACACTTTATATTTATTGATGAAGGATTGCACTACAACTCGTACACCTTACTGTAAATTGTACCTAAATTGTACCTCATCCCATTTCTGCTTTGCACTATATAGTACTGTACATTAGTACACTGCATAGTATTGTATATTATATGGTAACTCAGAACATTGTACATATGTCTATACCGAACACTGTGACCTCATTTTCTTCTTCTAAACTACATGCTATACTATGTTATTTGATACTATCTTGTCTAGCACAGTCTCTGGAGCGTAACAGTAAGAAGCATTTTGTATGAAAGTATTCTGTACTTCTGTATGACAACTATTAAAGAAACTTGAAACTTGAACTTGAACTATACTACTATTTACTATGTTTTACGATACTATGCTGCCTATACGCCTATTTCCGTGAATACACCTCTTGATTCTCTAATAAATGTCCTTGAATTTGAAACAAACCTTGTTGTGTTGTTATTATATATCCTTTCTAATACTATTGCAATTGTATAGTTAGTTCATATTTCATGATCAGTGAACCGTTAATCATATTGGATGCCTTCATTTGAACAATTAATTTGCACTATATGAAATGAGTGGGGCTCGCTGTAGTATAGCCTAGTAGTGTGTGTGTGTATATGAAATCAGAACCTGGACAGTTTGCGTGCAACCAAAAATAAAAGGTCACATTTTTCGTGCTCCATGCGGGCAACGTTCCAATTACAGCCTTCCCTAACCTAAAGCTCACCCGCCGCCTATGGTATTACGATACTATGCCTATACTACTACCTACTATGCTAATATGTCTATACTATGTGTAGTAAATTCCTACAGAATCCTACAATAATCTAAGGTTATTGTAGTACAGTACAATGAGATTGCTTATCTGGAAGGAGGAGAAAGGGATCATATTAATAGAATTGTTGGTCTCTTCATCTGACTTAAAGCAGATGAAGAATTAAACGTGTAGCCAGACAAACCATGAACTATAGTCAAATTCAACATTTATTTGAGCCAGAGGCCAAGGTGAATAAGACAAAAGATTATCAGAAAACATTAACAGGGCTGTCGTGTACATAAATCACAATCAGGTTTGCATTCTCAAACCCCAATATGTACAGAAACAGTCACTTGGTAACATAATTTGAACATACATTGACCATACTGTAAGCCCTTTTTTGCATATAAGTAAGCCTGGTTTCTAAGCTAAGTTACATTCTAGTCTAACCAAACATCGTGGTTCCATCCGGCTTACTTACATGAAAAAGCAGTAGTCTCTCTGGTGGGGAGCGGGGTGGAGCCGCAGATCGGGGTTGGGTGATCTGGGCTCCTGAACTACCAATATGTTCGCTCTTATATACTATAATTTCTGGCCAATAATAGCACATTTTACTAATATGGTCCTCCAATCCGGGTGATGCTTCTGGAAGGGCGGTCCGCCCTTCCCCCTGGTTTCCTCTGGGGGGGGGGGGGGCTGGTTGCCCCCCCCTCCTTGATTCCCTGTGTGGGTCTTGTCCCACGGGTGGGGGCTGGTGTGATGTCATCTGGTGGGGTGGTGTGAATAGCCCCCTCCTTTGGGCCATATTACCATACAGTACTAACCAGAATTCTATAACAAGAGTGTAATCACCCTTCAAACCTTATTTCTAATATTATGGTTTACTCTTTTGATACTAAACAGTTGATTAATAGATAACTTTGTTTGTGTTTTAGTGTCCATGACTAATCATTTCTTCAGCATGTCTAAACTGGCCTGCCCTGTGGGCAGCGCAGCTGTCTTTGATCAGCATTTACATACAGTCAGTTTGAAAAGGTGTAGTGGGGGGTTGAGAATGGCTCTCCACTGGCAGTTGAGCCTGATTTTGGTGTGGTATTTTGCTGAGTACAGCAGGGTTTTGCTAGTGGCCCCCGTAGGTGTGGTTGTAATCTGGTCACAGTAGGTGTGACCTTTGTCTGTTCAACTGTCTCTAGTCTCGTTCCTCATTTAGCCCTGCAGCCCATTCTGCTAAACAGTATACAAGGCATAATGTTATGGTTTCCTAATTATTCACACCTATTAATTATGAAATTCAACGTCAATACTACCACATTTCCCCACTTTGACGATTCTTATCGTCACATATGATATATTGACTTGATTTTCTATACATACTAACCATACATTTAAATAATAAAATTTATTTTTTCCAAAATTAAAATTCATTTCTTCAAATGTCTCCATTTTTTCTTTTTCCATTTTTCTTTGGTACATATCATCAATTAGCTTTCTTGTCTTCTTCTTTTCTTTCCCACATTTGCCCCTTGACTATGATTCCCTCCCGGGAGTCCTGGTGACCCATTCATCAGGCCTTGTTCCTCTGGGCACTTTGAATATGCTAAAAACAATTAAAACAATTTAATCTAAACATTACACATTTAAAGTATAATCAATCACAATTTTTTTTTAAAAACCAATTTTTCTTAAGTTACAGCACTTTTGATTCCACATTCTTTCATAAGATCTGGGGAAGACACAAAAATTAGTATTCATTTTTACATACATTTTGCTTTTTTCTCTTGTTAATTCCTTTTCCAAGACAGCACAATCACATTTGCATAATCCATCAGTTGGTCTTCTCACCTATCCTCCCCCCTTTATGAACATATCATGGACATAATACCTACCACCTCGGCGCACCAGTCGGGCAGGGAAGGCGGAGCATCACTCAAGGAAATTTTTTTTTTCACCACCTCACTTTGGCCATAATCCACGCCTAATATTCTACCTATGTGAATGCGTTTAGTACCCCTGCGTTGTGTCATAACCTATATCAGTTGCTACCGTTCAGTTACCTCCCGTTCAACATACTAATCAAACACCACATCCCACAGAGGCCCTTGCTCAACTTCTTGCACAGTCTCTGACCGTTTTCGCCTCCCCCTCCACCCCGTTTGTAGGCCTGTGATCCCGTCACATTCTGACCCCTGACTGTATGTCCTTGGATCTACAGACGACTCTGCCAGTCTGGCGGTTTTTCCCAAACCTTTGGCCGCTGTTCTCGGGGCTATGATGAAGGAGGGGCCAGCGTCCACAAGCGACCTCTTTCCACAATCCAACAATCTCCCACAGGAAATGACTGAACGGGTTCACACCATTGTGTCGTAATCTAATGAAATATATTCCTACACATCCTCCATGATTCCTCTACCTGTGTTGGTCCGTCTTCCCCCCTCCACTGAAACCTGCGAGGGAATACACAAAACAAATTTCTTTTCACATAATATGAAATATATTTCCAAGAGAAACCAAATGGTAATCATTATGCAAACGTGATGGGACCACTTAGCTCTTGTCGACACTCTGTTGACGTATTGACGCCACTTCCTCCAGCCTCCAGCTTTCTCCACTCACCCAGACCATAACAGATGAGAAATAAGAAACAAAAGGCAAATAATTAAAAGAACATTCCAACAGACCTCACATGTGAAAGTAAATTACCATTCATACCCAAAAATAGCAAATCAATGAAATCAACAAGCTCCAAACTTAGACCAAAAGTTATCAGAAAGAAAATAAAAACCATGTTTTCCAAAACTTTACATTCAACATCTCATCACCCAACCGTTCCATTCACACATGTCAGTGACTTTGACACCTCTCAAGACAGCACAGTCACCCCGACAGGTCCCATTCAAACCCATTCAGGCCACACACTCAAAAATTAAAATAAACATATGTACTGAGTGACTACCCCTTCTAAAAGAAACAATACCAAATGAAAGCAATAAAACAAAATAAAATCACTTTAACCCTTAACTCTTATCACTCTGCAAATGACTATGTGTCTCTAATTCTAACCTGTCTTCCTATGTGTCCCTCGCTCACATCACAGTTTCAATCACCCCCTGAAATTAACACATCCTGACACACACTCACACGCCACTCAATTCATTCACAGTTACACTTATCATTTGAACCTAAACAAATACTTTCAAACTCTCTCTCATACAACCCGTTAATCAACCACAAACCGACAAACAATGTTAGTTTTTCTGCTCTCAACTTTTCTGCTCTCAACTTTTCTGCTCTCAACCTCAGGCTACTACAGCCTATCCTCACATCTGCTCCTCTACTCTCACTTCAAAGACGGACTGGAATCCATCTTTAATTCAGACCTATCCATGCCTTCCAGTGCACAGACAGACCCAAATATTCCCTTACCAAAACAGTTAACATTCATAAGTCATAACCCCAAATGAATGCCTACTTTGATTTCCCACACTCACACTCCAACTGTTTCCTGACAAACCTTCCCCTGTCTCATCTTCCTGTCACTTCCTGGCCCCCTGGCCCATTACCACCACTTCCTGTCCTCTGCTCTAAAAATAACTCCATCTGTTATCTCACTTTGACTGTTCTCTCCTATCTCCACCTGTGACCTCTCCCCCGTTGCATCTTGCCTCGTCATCCTGTCAAACAGCCATTGTAAACAACAGCTGTCCCCCTTGCCCCCGCCTGGGCATACAACGTTATCACTTCCTACTGTGAAGATATTCTTGGTCTTCCCCGTGAGCGTAACAGTGATCATAAACCACAGGTTTACCATCCCCCCTGGTCTAAAACCTATTCTCCTCTCTGCTTCCCTGCAACGTCATAAACCGCATCTGTTAACCATCCCCCCTTGTGACCTATCATACAGCTTTCAACTGAGGCCTTGTCGGCCCTCGGGCATACAAAGCCCCAGTATTTCCTGTAATCAACAAAGGGTTCATCATTGCACACAAATCATCTATAATATACACATTTTATCTCAACTACTGTAAACACAATCATATCATTAAAGAAACTAGTCCCCCGCCACTAAGTTATCCTATTGTGACCCCCGGACTCGCAATAGATCTTAATATAAACATCAGCCTATTTAAATCAACGGCCTCAAAGCTATACCAAGTATCAATATCTGACATTTTAACATCAATGCATTCTATACAAGTATCTTAATTCAGCTACATAATACACAACATCATTATTTCAAGCTTACAATTGTACATGTTACACAAATTTAAAAAACTGGAAATCTCCATCAACTCTAATTATTATACATGTAAGCATGTTTCATTTCAACATAACATTATAGTGGTTAATCCTAAATGTGCACCAAGCCTCAATTGTTGTAAACAGGTTTAGGAATGTTCCTCTACTGTATCTTACTTTTGTATGTATTTAGCTGTACTATTTTTTATCAATCAACTACTCATCCCCCCTTGGATAAAAATATTCCTGTGTCAAAATGTGCGTATGTAAACCAACCACTAACAATGTTACATTTCTCAGCCCGTGCACTTGTATTAAATCGCCAATGTACTAATAAAACTGCCTTCTCATACAGACAACAAGGCCCCACCACCAACTATAATCTCCCATAAATCTGAGACCTGTGTCCACATAATAACAGTGTACTAAAGATCTACCTCATACAAACATCTTAAAATAATCAAATCACATTTGTACATCCTCACAACCACCACTCACTAGAAAGCACATTATTCATCAGTTAAAGGATAACTCCACTTTTTTTTTAAATTAGCTTATTTAACATCTTCCCTGGAGTTAGACAAGAAGATGCATACCTTTTTTGTCTCTGTGCGTGCATTTTAGCTTTGGGAATAGACGCTCCGTTAGCATAGCTTAGCTTCATCACTGGAAGTGGGGGAGGACAGTAGCCTTACAGTGCCTTACAGTGTATTGCAAGGTCTGACATTGACCAAACTTGATATGCATGACCTTGGTGGGCTCTAGGTCAACTCCTGAAAAGGGGGTCAATGTCAGACTTTGCAATCAAAAGTTAGGGGGCTAATAACCCTTGCCATAATTTCAGTGCGCCCCTAACTTTTGATTGCAAGGTCTGACATTGACCCCCTTTTCAGGAGTTGACCTAGAGCCCACCAAGGTCATGCATATCAAGTTTGGTCAATGTCAGACCTTGCAATACACTGTAAGGCACTGTAAGGCTACTGTCCTCCCCCACTTCCAGTGATGAAGCTAAGCTATGCTAACGGAGCGTCTATTCCCAAAGCTAAAATGCACGCACAGAGACAAAAAAGGTATGTATCTTCTTGTCTAACTCCAGGGAAGATGTTAAATAAGCTAATTTAAAAAAAAAAGTGGAGTTATCCTTTAAGTTCCCACCATGCTAAGCCTCATAACTGTAAACAGAATATTCTGGAAACGCCTAGCCCTGTATACAGGTGACATGTGATTATAATGTAGATGTATTAATCAAAATATGACGCAAGCGATATGCCTTCCCCCTTGGATAAGACTCCCCCTGTGTAACATATTTATTGCCCATTTATTACAAGTACAATGTGTGTCTGGTATATGAATCCCAGTGTAAATTAAGGGCATGTATTTTAAATCATCTAATCCTATTTTAACCGCCCGTCCCATCACACGCTACCCCTACACAATTTGCAGTAATACCACCAAACCCACTCCCAGAACATCGTCTACAATCTACAATGCACAATGCACAATACACAAACACAACCACTTTACAAAATGCAGAATATTCACTAGAATGCACAATATACAAACACAACCATTTTACATAATGCAGAGTATACCCTTACCCGTTATTCCTGTCCCCTGAGCGAATTACCACGAATGCATTGATCCACGTTGTACCGCGCATGCGCAGTAGCCAACGGCGCACCCCGGACGATGTATTACGGCAAAGCATAACTAATATCATAAACGCCTTGTTTCAACACAACACACCACCACGACATCCACCGCGTTCTCTAACTCTTCCCAAACAACATTCTCAAAACTCGAAACGTAACATATGTCGCTCGCCAACTCCACAAAACAACGGCACGCAAGCTAACTAGCATAGCCAGCCCCAGCGCCTCCCAAGCCCTAGGTCCCACAATTATGACGTCAGAAGCGACCAACTTTCGCAAATAACTCCCAATCAACGTTATTATCACACAATTGCTTCACACATAAACATCGCTCACTCAACGCCACCCGCCGCTTCCAAACATAAAATTGCACGAACCCTTTCCACGGCGCTATCGCCCAAACTCTCATACCAGCTAGCCCGCTAGCCAACCCTAATGCGACGTTCAATGCCCTCACGGGAGCCGTGCCTTTCAAGATCCGTTCATCCATGTAATCCGCACAGTACCAATCCAACCATAAACAATTCTCACATCCTTAAAATAACCAACTACCTCAAAAGAAAATAATTTTTAAAACATTCACACCATCCAACGCCGCCCACATAGTCCAACACGAATCATCTCTCCTACCCTTCTCTCCGCCTGGCTCCATAGTACCGTGAACGTTACACACTCTCTTCAACACCATGACGTCATCAAGCAGCGACTTCTTAATATCATACACAATCGTTACCGCATCAATAATAACCCTCAAAACGGCCACAATCTCTCCAACCTACGCCTCGATTCGCTTCCTACCTGCAATCGCCGCCACAGTGTTTAATCAATTCTCTCATAACGCCATCGTAACGTCCCTAGTTTCACCGCAGACTTTTCCACAGAGCTAAGCTAGCTAGCCCCAATCACCAATATGACTCGCCCCAGACCCATGTTCGTTGGTCATTAAAATATCATAACAATACAACAATAAGCTCTTACGTTTCGTCAATCATCCCTAACCATAGCCATAGTCCCCACATTCAATCATTACTGAATGTTTAAGCTTACCATAGCTTTGTAATCGAATTCCCACTAAGTACTTTATCAGTCATCTTAACCAAATGTTTTTAAGCACATCGTCCTCCTGTATCACAGCGCACGCAATTAATCAACACGCCGGTTATGTTCAAGATCAAAAAGGATCTCCGGACCCGCTCGATATTATGCCTAAAGACGAACACATATCTTCATTTAATTCGGCCGACAGTTTCCCGCAGACACGTCCTGTCTATCACGCTCAGTCAGCAAACCACCATTATTGAGCCTCTCGAACACGCCAGCCCCGCTTATATCAATTTATTACGTGATACTCCTGTAACCGCACAAACCACGTTCCCCGATTACGCAGGTCCTATATCATCTTTACCACACCTGATTTGCATGTTCTAAATAGCAACAGAGCCCATCTTATACGCAGCTCTCTCCCCCTTCAGAACAAGCAAATTATCCATCATTACAGCGCCCTCTCCCGAGAATATATTCCAGGGATCCTTATACACTCAGGACGCGCTCCTGTCGCACGCCACCAGATTACCGCGCTTCCTGGCCAGAAAAGCCTTTCATCTGTCGCCATGCGACGCTATGACCATTTCCCATAACCAGATAGCCTGTGCCCCCAATACGTTCTTCATATTACATGAGGCCTCATCTTGGTGCAACCCCCCTCGTATAGTTCACAAAGTATATTCCACACGAGACTCAACCCCCGTGGCCCGCATAGGCCGGGAACGGCCTCTTGTGTCTGAACAAACACACAAACATAAAAAGCCCACGTTTGCATGTTCACTGCACAACAAGCGTGATCCCTATACCCCCGGGCATCCTAACCTAAGTCACCGCTCCCCTGTCCCTGTATGCAAAAGGCCATATTCACCGTGGGTCCCAACAAGTGGCGTACACAACCAGCCTCCATCCTGTCCCCCTGTCCTCCATTCCAGACAATAAGCCCCTGCCTGCAACTTCAAACGCAGCAACCCCCAGCTCTTTTCCCTGCACGTCCCCAACACACAGCAAGGTCCAGAGACCTCACCGCACCTCTTCAGGGGGGGATACAACAGGGTGGGAAGAACGGCACCATTTCTGTAGTAAATTCCTACAGAATCCTACAATAATCTAAGGTTATTGTAGTACAGTACAATGAGATTGCTTATCTGGAAGGAGGAGAAAGGGATCATATTGATAGAATTGTTGGTTTCTTCATCTGACTTAAAGCAGATGAAGAATTAAACGTGTAGCCAGACAAACCATGAACTATAGTCCAATTCAACATTTATTTGAGCCAGAGGCCAAGGTGAATAAGACAAAAGATTATCAGAAAACATTAACAGGGCTGTCGTGTACATAAATCACAATCAGGTTTGCATTCTCAAACCCCAATATGTACAGAAACAGTCACTTGGTAACATAATTTGAACATACATTGACCATACTGTAAGCCCTTTTTTGCATATAAGTAAGCCTGGTTTCTAAGCTAAGTTACATTCTAGTCTAACCAAACATCGTGGTTCCATCCGGCTTACTTACATGAAAAAGCAGTAGTCTCTCTGGTGGGGAGCGGGGTGGAGCCGCAGATCGGGGTTGGGTGATCTGGGCTCCTGAACTACCAATATGTTCGCTCTTATATACTATAATTTCTGGCCAATAATAGCACATTTTACTAATATGGTCCTCCAATCCGGGTGATGCTTCTGGAAGGGCGGTCCGCCCTTCCCCCTGGTTTCCTCTGGGGGGGGGGGGCTGGTTGCCCCCCCCTCCTTGATTCCCTGTGTGGGTCTTGTCCCACGGGTGGGGGCTGGTGTGATGTCATCTGGTGGGGTGGTGTGAATAGCCCCCTCCTTTGGGCCATATTACCATACAGTACTAACCAGAATTCTATAACAAGAGTGTAATCACCCTTCAAACCTTATTTCTAATATTATGGTTTACTCTTTTGATACTAAACAGTTGATTAATAGATAACTTTGTTTGTGTTTTAGTGTCCATGACTAATCATTTCTTCAGCATGTCTAAATTGGCCTGCCCTGTGGGCAGTGCAGCTGTCTTTGATCAGCATTTACATACAGTCAGTTTGAAAAGGTGTAGTGGGGGGTTGAGAATGGCTCTCCACTGGCAGTTGAGCCTGATTTTGGTGTGGTATTTTGCTGAGTACAGCAGGGTTTTGCTAGTGGCCCCCGTAGGTGTGGTTGTAATCTGGTCACAGTAGGTGTGACCTTTGTCTGTTCAACTGTCTCTAGTCTCGTTCCTCATTTAGCCCTGCAGCCCATTCTGCTAAACAGTATACAAGGCATAATGTTATGGTTTCCTAATTATTCACACCTATTAATTATGAAATTCAACGTCAATACTACCACATATGCACTCAGAGCAAAAAGTAGTGTGCCTTAATCATCAAGTGAGTCAAGGCTATGTTTGTGCAGCGCAATAACTTGATTACTTGATTACTGTGCATGAATGAAAATAATATTAAGATAATTATATATATAAAGAATATATAAAAGAGTATCTGCTGCATTGCCTGTTGGTTTGTGTTTCTTTGTGTTTGTGTACTGTATACAGCTACAGTATAGATAACGTCCGTTAGCCAATGTGGAAGAGAATAGACCTGGGGAGTGAGGTTCCGCCTGTGATCACACATTGAGCAAAGAGCAAGTCTATCGTGGTAAATGTGTAACCCAGAGAGCAAACCTGGCTAACGGGAGAATAGTTAAGATGAAGGTGTTGGTTGTAGGTTGAAGGCGTAGTCAGGTTGTGGAGAGCCTTCCAAAACACGTCCTCACTCACTGGCGGCTGCGATATGAAAGCCAAACCGTATAGTGTAGGTTCATAATCTTTGACGGAGGTGTAGATAATTTAATTCCTATACTGTTACAACCAGTAAAGGTAAATGTTTTAACTTAATCTTTGAGAAAATGTGTTTTATATTGTAATCTTTACTTGTTTCCATGGTAGCTAAATGTATTTGTAGAGCCCGAAATCACATGGATTGCCCCCATGGGCTGTACAGGTCAAGACGAAACATCACAATAGATCCAGAACACAAACCACCATAAAATCTAAAACCTATGCAATTCCTTTATTAATAATAATAATAATAATAATAATAATAATAATAATAATAATAATAATAATAATAATAATAATAATAATAATAATAATAATAATAATAATAATAATAATAATAATAATAATAATAATAATAATAATAATAATAATAATAATAATACACTTTATTTGTATAGCACCTTTCATACAGAAACTGCAGCTCAAAGTGCTTCACAACAGAAAAAAGACAGGCATAAAATGAGCACATAAAATCACAGTTTTTCACATTAGGATCTAACATCCCAACAGGCCACCTTGTTTATAGTTTGATTTAGGTTTAAAAATAGACAATAATAAAAGGAGCAAGATAAAATAGACACAGTAAAATAGTGCAATAGTGCAGTGCAATAAAATTGTAGAATAGAATAAATTAAAAAATATATATATTTTACAGTGCAATAAAATAGTTCTGCATTACGGATTCAAAGCCGTCCCAAACCTTTGTTCGGTATCCATAGTTCAAAACATGACAGTCTTCTCTTCTGCCTGACACCACAATGCACATTTTAAGGCAAGCCGTATCAGACAGTAGTCTCCTGCTGATGACAGTCTCTTCTCGATACACACACAGTTCAATACCCGACAGTTTATAAACAATAGACAGAAAGCTGTAGCCCAGTGCTTTATTGAACCCCTTAGGGAAATTTGGGTGTCATAGCAGCATGGGTGGGGGGTTATGAGAATATAATTCCAATAGTGTGTTATGTTTGTTGGTTTGACTGTTTTGGTTTCGTAACATCGTCCTCTCAGCTCCGCAGACTGGTCTTCGAGACTGGTCTTCAAATGCAGTTAACCCTGGAAAGATGTAGCTTTGCGGCGGCTACGTGGCGTAGTGGGCAAGGCACTCGCCACGAAATGCTGGAGACGCTGGGCTTGCCTGTTCAAGCCCAGCGTTCCACATTTGCTTTCAGTTTAGCTGGTCGTCCGTACTAATACACATTGGCCGTATTAGGGGGTGGGAAACTGATGGGTGGGGATCGGGCGTTGTGGACAGCGACTCCTACAGGTCGGTTGGTGCGCCTGCGCAGTAGAATCAGGAAGTGTCGGGGGCAGCGTGAGCCTCCCACGCGTTACTCCTCGCCACTGAGAGATCGAGCTGCGCAGGTGAAAAGATGCGACTGCTGTTACCTCAAGTACCGGAGGGGACTTGTGCTATGTATGACTTAGTCCACATTGCAGCCGGCTTGTGGGAGGCAAGAAACAGTGTCCGTGACACGGGAGGGTTGAATTGGATGATACGAAATTGGGATGGGAGAAAATATGGAAAAATGGGAGAAAAAGTGGATAAAAAAAAAGAAAGATGTAGCTTTGCACTTTGCATTAGGTACACAGTCTTGTACCCATGACCTTTTTCTAATTTTTCTCAAATGTAAAAACGTAGATCTCGTTTAATTCTGCTCAACTCTGCTCCCATCAAATGTCAGACCAATTGAATGAGTGGAACCATATAAACCCTCTACCTTGAGAAATGCCTAAAAGAAAAACACTTGACTTGACTTGTTTCATCCATGCTAGGTTCTGGCCCTCAGCTCACCTGACTCAGCACGTCAGATCGGAATCATTTATGTCGAGTTCAAAACATATGCATACATCTATTACCTGTTATTGGTACTGTTAAAGAGTGTTTCGCGCTTGATCCCACCCCACCCACCCAACCACCTCCAATGTACAGTTCCTCCCCCCCACCACAACCCCCTACCCAACCCCCCACCCCCACCCCACCACCCCAACCTCCTCCAATGTACAGTTCCTCCCCCCCACCAAAACCCCCTACCCAACCCCCACCCCCACCCCACCACCCCAACCTCCTCCAATGTACAGTTTCTTCGTCAAATGTATATACTCTCTTTTTGTATCACAAACAGTACTGTATATTTGTAGATCTGGTATGTCATAAATGTATAGATGTAGCAGTACTGTCTATCTGTATGTCATATATTATATATGTTATGATGAATTGAAAATGGGGGACCCTGATGTAAACAAGACGAAAGTCTTTCTCTGGTCTGCATCCCCTTAACAATTGTATGTATTGAGCTGTACTGTACTGTACCCATTCTGCAATCTGTTAAAAAAGTTTTCAATCAATCAATCAATCTCAAATAGGAAGTGGTTAGCTCGGTGATCGGAAGTAGCATGCCTGTAGGTTTTCACAATAAAAGCATCCTGGATGAATACCTGGATGAATACCAGTATGAACGGTGGTGTAGTGGTTAACACTGTCGCTTCACAGCTAGAAGGTCCAGGGTTCGATTCAAAGGAGAGGTAAAGAAAGGCCCAAACAGCATCTTGTAAACCATCTCTCAGCTCTTTGTTTATTTATACTCTGGGAAGTTTGTCCTTAAGTGCTGTTCTGGCCGACACACTGGGGTGAACCTGTGACAAACAACGAACTAGCGCCCAGACTGAGCACATTAGTATTATCCCCACTAGTACACACACTCTGGTGGAGATTAGGTTAAGAACAGAGGTGGGAAAAAAGTACAAAGATATCCTACTCAAGTAGAAGTACTGTTACTTTGATTACATTTTACTTAAGTAAAAGTATTACTAGTGTGCAAATCTACTTTGAAAGTTGTTTTTATTTAGGCGGCTGGGTGGCGCAGCGGTCTAAGTGCTCGTCACCAACGCGAGAGACACCGGTATCGAATCCGGCTGTCGGCGTTGCCTCCGGCTTGGCTCGATTGGCAGAGTCAGCGGGAGGGGAGTCGATGGGTGGTGATCTGGTCGTTGTAAACAGCGACGCCTACAGGTCGGTCAGGGCGCCTGCACAGCAAGGACAGGAGATGGCGAGGGCAGTGTGAGCCTCCCACGCGTTACACCTCGCCAACGAGAGTCCGCGCTGGCAGGTGAAAAGATGTGGCTGGCTGACTCCTCGTGTATCGGAGGGGACATGCGATAGTATCTTTCAACCCTCCCTATGACCGACCAGTGGGGGGCACATGCGAGCAACGATCAAGACAGGGGAGGGGGGAATTGGCATGTAGGGAGACATTAATGCTAGCGTCTGTGCCGACATACAACATAAAATGTCAACATTCATGGAGTAAATGATTATGTTTAGCTCAAAGGCATGTTGTCCAATAGTTGGAGATGCTGAGAGAACCTGACTCTGGAGTGAGCAGTAGATTATAGCCTATATAAAATAGATGTATTATTATTATTATTATTATTATTATTATTATTATTATTATTATTATTATTATTATTATTATTATTATTATTATTATTATTACTGTTGTTGATGACAAACTGAAGGCTCTAATGTGAGCATGTGGCTGCTTGAAGCAACAGATGCTCGAGGCCTGGGCGTGTGGGTCTGTGGTGTCCTTGGTTGCTGTAAGGAAGGTTTACTCCCAATTAAATGATACGCTAAAAAAAACGTACCTCTTCACCATAGCCTTCTAATACACCCCGCTGTTGATTGTACTGTAGCACTATTTTACTCTGTCCAATCTATTGCATAATTTTACTATCTATTCTATTCTACTATTCTATTATTGCACTGTGTTATTTTACTCTGTCTATTGCTTTTTATTACAGGTTCAAAACGATCAGGTATTAAACTGTGTGGGTATCAAACAAGAGACTACTGTCAGGCTACTGTGTAGGACCCAGGCCTGGAACTGCACCCTGAGAGAGGGAACTGCGCCCTGAGAGGCAGGTTTGCCCTGAGTGGGCGGTTCGAAGGGTCAAAGTGGATATCAAACAGGAGGGAAGACTGTCAAGTTTTAAACTGTGGATACCAAACAGAGAAGGTAAAGACGACTTTGAGCTGTTGAACAGTTGTTCTGAAGGTCCAGATTAACACTGAAAGTCTGCGTTTATTAATTTGTATAACTTATATATTGTTTATATATATAAGATATATATCGTTACGTCATCTGTTTGCCTAAACAGTATTCTCCATTCGATTATGGTAGATCCCATTCTGAACGACTAGGCGCCAGAGACGCGCCCCCTAGACATGGTTTCTAGACATGTTCAGACACGTTCAGACAAGCCCAGAGCAAGCGCATTGATTCTGTACAGGTGAACAGGCTGAGCCCAATAGGGATCAGTTTGAGTATATATTGTGGACGGTGCAAGCAGCCGCAGCGGCAGTAACATAACAGGAAAACTAGCAGAGCGAGCAAGAGTGTGAGACGTCCGGTACAGTTGTACACAGACCGATAGCAGTGTATCGTTATAGAGAGCTAACAGCTACTTAGATACGACTATAATATTGTCGAGCCATTATTGGCACAGTATAGTGACTCGTGTAAGCGAAGTAACGTGGAGAGACTTATAGTTAAACCCAGCGCCGTTTGGATATAACTACTCATTGGAGACCGTCTGCGGGTTAGCTTCAAGTACAAACGAAGCTAGCTAGCTACCATCTATGCCAACAGGCTTTTGGATTAATAGCTATTAACCCTGCCATCGGGCGCTAGGAATACAAGGACCGGTTCCGTACGAGACCCCTTCTTCCAGCGGCGACAGGATTATCCGACCGGTCTACAGTTCCTCCGGAGCAGGACCTCTAGAGAGAAACCATCGTCTCCAGCCACCATTTGCTTTTCCCAGTATCGCCTCGTTTCGTCTCACTCCCTTCAGAGCTCCGGTCGAGTATCCGTAATCTAGGAACTATTCATTACCGCTGACTTTGCTGCACTGACATTCTATTATTAAAGGAGAACCGTGATAACTAATATGTATGTTGCTATGACTATTAAAATACTGTTAACTTGGTATCCCTGTCCCCGCGCAGTCAATTGAGTGTCCGCCATTTTGTCTAACTGTACTGTCTGGCTATTAATATTCTTTAGCAGTGGTTTAATCTAAACAATCTTTAATACAGTCAGGGTTGTGTAGCCCCTTAGCTACAACAGTAATCCAGAACAATTTTATTGCACTGTAAAATATATATATTTTTTAATCTATTCTATTCTACAATTTTATTGCACTGCACTATTGCACTATTTTACTCTGTCTATTTTATCTGACTCTTTTTATTTTTGTCTATTTAAAACTGAATCGAACCATAAACAAGGTGGCCTGTTGGGATGTTAGATCCTAATGTGAAAAACTGTGATTTTATATGTCTGCACTTTATGTGCTCACTTTATGCCTTATGTCTTTTTTCTGTTGTGAAGCACTTTGAGCTGCAGTTTCTTTTTTTTATCCACTTTTTCTCCCATTTTCCATTTTTCTCCCATCCCAATTTCGTATCGTCCAATTCAACCCTCCCCTGTCTCGAACGCTGTTTCTTGCCTCCCACAAGCCGGCTGCAATGTGGACTAAGTCATACATAGCACGAGTCCCCTCCGATACTCGAGGTAGCAGCCGTCGCATCTTTTCACCTGCGCGGCGCGATCTTTCAGCGTCAGGGGTCTGCGCTTTGGAGGGGCGCCGCTCCCGTCGCTTCTTGATTCTACTGCACAGGCGCACCAACCGGCCTGTAGGTGTCGCTGTCCACAACGCCCGATCCCCACCCATCAGTTTTCCCTCCCCCTAATACTGCCAATTGTATTAGTACGGACGACCAGCTAAACTGAAAACAATGTGGAGAGCTGGGCTCGAACCCAGCCTCTCCAGTATTGGTGGTGAGTGCCTTGCCCACTGCACCACCTAGCCGCCCGAGCTGCAGTTTCTGTATGAAAGGTGCTATACAAATAAAGTTTATTATTATTATTATTATTATTATTATTATTATTATTATTATTATTATTATTATTATTATTATTATTATTATTATTATTATTATTATCTATCCAAATCGCTTTAAAACGTATGCCTCACATTCACCCATTCATTCACACACCGACGGCGTAGACGAGACCATGCAAGGTGCCAACCTGCTCATCGGGAGCAGTTAGGGGTTAAGTGTCTCGCTCAAGGACACTTGGGAAGTTGGGAGGCCTATATTCGAATACCAACCGTTTTGTGCGTTTTGCGAATCTGATTGGCCACTGACGTTTCTGGTCATGTGACATGTGCACCAATCGTGTGACGGCAAGTTCTTTCGACGGTTAAGCTTAGGCGACTCTTTCGAAGTTGGTTAAGGTTAGAGTTTGTCGACTTCCGGTTATGGCGTTGGGCTGATAGGACGCACGACGTTTGCTCCCTGAGACTTTTGATAGTTTGAAGCATTTGCACCTCGACTTTTGCTAATATCCTCCACTCTTTAAGGTACACTAAGTACCATAACTTCTTCCCGGTACCAGAATGACGGGTCGTGGTCGCAAGACCCAACTACTACTTCATCAACACTTTAGCCCGCAGCACGAGGAGAGATCTGCTACTAGCAAGACTCCATTGCCAACATAGCGTCAGAAGCTAATGCTAACGCGGCGCAGCTAACACTCGGAATGCTGGTGGGTGAACTTGATAAACTGCGTAAAAATGTAACAGATGAACTTACCGCATCCATGAACGCCGCCTTAGCCCCACTCCAAGCCTCTCTTCAACAAATCACCGACACGGTAACTTCACACACCACCACGATGACTGCAATGGAGACGGCTCTTTCTGCACATTCAGATGATATTACCACACTGGGACGTGATGTGGCCGTGTTGAAGTCCAAACTGGAATCCACTACTCAGATGAATGAGAAGTTGCAACTAACCATTGAGGATCTGGTGTCACGCTCTAAGCGACAAAATCTCCGTGTGATCGGCATCCCAGAGGGAATGGAGGGAGAAGACCCCCGGCTCTTCATGGCAGCGCTGTTCATGGAGGTGGCGAGAGACGCGCAGCTGGACCCCAACCTGGAGTTGGACCGCGCACACCGCAGTCTGGGCCCGAAGCCGCAGCAAGGATCCCGACACTTCATTGTCCGCTTCCATAAATATACCCAAAAGGAACGGGTGCTTTTGTGGGCTAAGAAGAACCGAGACGTCGTATACAAAGGGCATTCTATCCGGATCTTTGAAGATTTCAGCGCCACACTCGCCAAGAAACGGGCCACCTTTAACAAGGTGAAATCCCAGCTCTACAAAGATGGGATACGCTTCGGCCTCGTCTATCCAGCCCGCCTTCGGGTTACCGTTAACGGACTGACTCGCATGTTCGAGACCGCGGAGGAAGCAGAGCTTTTTTACGAGGGTATTAGCAGTAAGTGACCAATTATTAGGACTGCCCACATATCCCATTCGAATAATTATTTACAGTTTGTTTGTTTGTTTGCCTTTTTCCCTAATTACTCATTAGGCTGTTATAAATGGACTTTGGGAACACTACAGGCTTGTTTATGGGATGTGTGATGTGAAAGGACTTGCATATCAGAAGTGTATGTTACAATATAGTATGATCGTGGGGTTACAAACGTCGTCCTAACTACAGTAACTGGTTGTGCTGATTAAAACGGTACATCACGTGTCAAGTTCAGGGGGATACGGGGGGAGGGAGGGTTTGTTTGTTATTGTGTTAAACACAGACAGGTTTGATATAAAGAGGCATTACGTGCCTAGCTCAGGGGGACACGGGGCTAGGGGGGGTTTCTGTTTTTTGTTTTCTATGTTACACTCAGACAGGTTTGTGAAATTGTTTTTAATTTCTCACCTTTATATAACTACCAGCCGCTCTATTATTTTGCTATGTATATCTGTGCTTATTAGCAGAAGTGTTTTTCTTTTCTTGCTTATATATGGCAGCAACTCAGAATAAGATCCAGATCGGAGGTAAAGCTGTCACGTTAGTTTCCTGGAACGTAAGAGGACTAGGCAATATCATGAAAAGGCAAAAAGTCTTCAGGCACCTTAAATCTCTGTCTGCGGACGTGATATTTTTACAGGAGACACACGTCAAAGCCACACAACAACGTAGCCTGAGGTGTAATTGGATTTCGCAGGCCTATCACTCGCCTTTCTCCTCCCATGCTCGCGGCGTGGCTATCCTTTTTAAGAAAAATTTCCCATTTCAATTGACTTCTATGACTGCTGATCCTTTTGGTAGATATATTTTAGTTTCAGGCACCATTAATTCATTCCCCTTGACTTTACTTAACATCTATGGTCCAAATACTGATGACCCAAATTTTTTTAAGAACGTTTTCAACCTGCTCCCCGACACTAGTAACTCAAATGTAATAATTGGCGGTGACCTGAACTGTTATCTAGACCCATACATGGACAGACTATCTACACGCCCACCCCCAGATATCTCATCAGTTCGGGTTCTGAACAACCTGATTAAATCCAGGAACCTAGTAGATATTTGGAGGGTTCAGCACCCGACTGACAGGGATTACTCATTCTACTCTCATCCCCATAAATCCTATAGTAGAATAGACTATTTTTTATTAGACTCCCAACTAATCTCCCATGTCACCAACACAAAATACAACAACATATTGATTTCTGACCACAGCCCCCTGTCAATGTCCCTAGATCTCTCCATCCCCAAGCAAACATACTCTTGGCGTCTCAACCCCTCCTTACTTGCTGAAGGGAAGTTTGTAGAGTATATCACCACCAAATTAACATCTTTTATGGAATTTAACGACAATGGTGAAGTGTCAGACTCCACACTGTGGGAAACATTAAAGGTTGTAATTCGTGGGGATGTAATCTCATATGAATCCACTGCCAAAAGGGAGAGAGAAGGGCGACTGATTGAGATTAACAATGCTCTTCCCGCCCTCGAGACGGCATATCAGGCCTCAAAATCCCCTGAAGATTATAATAAAATATTGAAGCTAAAGTATGAATATAACTGTATATTGGGTGGTCAAATAAACACTCTCCTTTTAAAACTAAGACAAAAGCAATTTGAAATGGGAGATAAGCCTGAGCGTTTCCTGGCGCGACAGCTCAAGGGTGCTCAGGCCTCTAGGTCAATCCTCTCCATCAAGTCTAAGAGTGGCGCCCTGCTGACTAACCCCAGTGAGATAAATGACCGTTTTAAGGAGTTTTACAGTGAACTTTATTCATCTAAATGTGATCCCACTCAATCTGATTTGAACGACTTCTTTGACCCTCTTGAAACACCCAAACTGAGTGATGATGCTAGAAAGGATTTAGACTGTGATTTCACATTGGGAGAAATAACTTCAACCATTAAATCATTCTCATCAGGTAAAGCAGCTGGGCCAGATGGATACAGTGCTGAATTTTACAAGAAATTCTGTGACATTCTCGCACCACTCCTCCTCAGAATGATATCCAGTTCTGAGAAGGACGGAGTCCTACCCAAAACATTATACGAAGCTAATATTGCCCTCATATTAAAAAAGGGGAAGGAGGAAGTAGACCCGGCCAGCTTCAGACCCATAGCACTCCAAAATTTCGACAGAAAGGTAATTACTAAAATGCTGGCTGTTCGACTAAATAAACACCTGTCAACCATCATTCACCCTGACCAAACAGGGTTCATTCCGAATAGATTTTCCTTCTTCAATGTCAGACGCCTCCTCAACACCATGTATGCTGGTCATAGTCGGACCAGGGGTGCTGCGATTTTATCACTTGACGCACAGAAGGCGTTCGATCAGGTTGAGTGGCCTTATATGTTTGAGTCACTGCATAGATTCGGGTTTGGTGATACATTTATATCCTGGGTAAAACTCATATATGCCAGTCCAACATGTTCAGTTATAACCAACGGGGAGAAGTCAACCAGGTTTCCACTGCTCCGTTCTGTCCAGCAGGGTTGCCCTCTTTCGCCGGCGCTTTTCGCCGTTGCGCTCGAACCCCTTGCCCTAAAAATACGCAGTCACCCAAGTCTTGTAGGCTTGAAAGTTGGAGGCGTCGAGACACGCATCAGCTTGTATGCTGACGATGTAATATTATACCTACACAATTCAGAGATATCGATTCCCCCTCTTTTAGAATTAATTACCTCTTTCGGTGAGCTATCCGGATACACAATTAACTGGACAAAGAGTGACTTTATGCCTCTTTCTGACACCTTCACTCCCGGTTTCCTGGAAAATCTCCCATTCAAATTGGCAAAAGATCGCCTCACCTATCTTGGTCTGACCATACCCAAAGATCCTAAATTAATATTTAAATTGAACTTTGCCGACTATGTTTCAAGGCTAAAACAATGCATTGAAAATTGGAAAGTGCTACCCCTCTCCATGATAGGCCGCATAAACTCTGTCAAGATGGTCTCTCTCCCCAGATTCCTATACCTTTGTCAAAATCTTCCCATCTTTCTCACAAAGTCTTTTTTCAAGGAACTGGACTCTGTAATTCTGTCTTACATCTGGAATTATAAGAATCACAGAATCTCAAAAATGCACTTGCAAAAACCTAAATCTGAGGGAGGGCTGGCCTTGCCAGTATTTAGGCACTACTACTGGGCTGCCAATGTAAGGGCTCTGATGTACTGGCGGCAGGGGACAACAGGTGAATTGACTCCTGGGGCCCCCTTGTGGCTGAGAATGGAGGCTAACTCCCTTATTAACTCATCCTTGCCAGCTATGCTATTTGTCAAACCAGGGGTACCCGGGATCTTAAGAAGCTTGAAACTAAGTTTTATCGTGGACAACTCTGTCAGAATTTTAAATCAAATCAGGGGTGCTTTGAGCCTACCAGATGTTTCTATCCATGCACCAATCTGTTTTAATCACACTTTTTCGGCTCCATGGACAGACAGGGGCTACCTTGCCTGGAGTGGGAAGGGGCTAGCTTCCATTAAGGACTTATACATAGACGGTCACTTTGCATCCTTCGATCTACTAAAGAGGAAGTTTGAGTTGCCCGGCACCAACTGGCTCAGATTTTTACAAGTCAGAAATTATGTTAGATCCAAAGTTCAGGCTTTCGAAGAGCTCCCAATTGAACATTCTTTCTTTGATATATTGCTGAGCCCTCCCCACTCCAAGCACCTCATCTCTAGGTTTGTGTGTCTGTTTGACAACTGTAATATGGCCTCTACTGAGAAGATTAAAGAACAATGGCAGGAGGAACTCGGTATTGATCTATCTGATATTATATGGGATAGGAGTCTGTCTATAGTACAACTTGGCTCAGTCAATAGTAGACACCAGCTGATCCAATTTAAAGTTGTGCATCGTCTCCACTACTCCAAGCATAGATTGCACAAGATCTACCCCTCTGTTTCACCTCTGTGCGACAGGTGCCAGGTATCAGAGGGTACACTTTCTCATGCCTTCTGGTTTTGCCCTTCACTAACAGGATTCTGGGCCAAAATATTTGACTGGTACTCTAAGGCCTACAAGATAACTATACAGCCGGGGGCAGAGCTCGCCATTTTCGGCTGCTCTGAGTCCTCTCTGAGCTTTCCTACAGCTGTACAACAATCTTTGACACTGGGGACAACGGTTGCTAAAAAACAAATACTGATGGAGTGGAAATCCTCCTCAGCACCTTCTTTCCAACTGTGGATGGCGGACATGACCTCTGTCATACGGATGGAGAGACTTAGGTTCCTGAGAACCGATTCACTTAAAAGGTTTTCAAAAATCTGGGACCCGTTCTTAGCCTACCTCGATGAGGCTAGAGGCGGCAGCTGATTCGCCCGTCTGATCTCACAGCCCCTATGAGGGACCCCAAACCAAACACAATATTTCTCAGTCATGTATGGCTGGTAACCGTGTTGTAATATCAAATGTGAAAAATTTGTTATTGTTTTTTTTTCTTTAATGTATCTTTTTACTTTCACTATCTGAGTCTGTCTGTAATGTCATGTTGGTATACTGTTTGTCATGTTTGTACAATGTTCTGAAAAATGTAAAATAAAATATATAAAAAAAAAAAGGTTAGAGTTTGTCTTAGAGCAGGACGTTAGAACACCAGCCCCTGATTCCAAACTCTAACCTTAACCAACTTCGAAAGAGTCGCCTATAAGCTTAACCAGTGATAAACTAGGCGTTAGGTATAGTTTGCAGGCTGTTCGACGCGGAAATGGGCAAAGACACGATTGGGCGCACATGTCACATGACCAGAAACGTCAGTGGCCAATCAGATTCGCAAAACGCACAAAACGGTTGGTATTCGAATAGATGTGCCCGGGAGGAGCGGGAATCAAAGCAGGAACCTTCCAGATTACCATACGACCGCTCTACCTCCTGAGCCTCTGTCGCCCCCCCGAGTGATATCCCACATAAGAATGCAGATGTAATTAAGTTCATTGCAAGTGGCCCCACCCTACCTCACCGAGATCCTGCACCCCTACACACCCCATCACGGTCTCTGAGGTCTGCTGACCAGTCCCTCCTTGTTGGCCCTAAATCCAGGCTAAAAAACAGGGGGGACCGTGCGTTTTTTTATTTTTTTTTATTTTTTTTTAAACATAACATCAAATTAGACACACAAGCATTAACAGTAAACATCCAATGAAATCACCATTTGAATCATTATAAATGTAGTTTACGAGATATATACCTAATACTTGCTATCTAATACCCTACATACATATGCTCTCGCTCGCTCACCCCCCCCCCCGGACCCCCACTTGGATAATCCATCCATTTTCATTTGTTTCTAACCAGGCACTACAATTCATATGCTAGCTTTTATTCTCTCCACCACTTCTAACCACATTGCAATGTTGGTTTCACTGACACCTACAATTCTTGCTGTAGAAATTTCTAGATAAATCACATCGAGATAGGTAAGAACCTTCCGGCACATTTTTTGATGTGATGCTATCAGCTTTTTAGCAGCTGTGAGACCGGATAAAACTAGTCTCTTTAGCTGTATAGGGGCTGCAAACTGAAAAACATCATTCAACAGCAATACAGAGGGGTGTACAGGTATGTTCAGAAATAAGAATTCTGATAATTGCTGGGACACCGTGCGTTTGCGGTTGCAGCCCCTGTAACAGATCGGTTCTTCGGACATGCCCCGAGTGGGAGTCAATGAACCCCGGTCTCCCGTGTGACGGGCGGCATCACAGACCACTGTACCAAGAGGTGAATTCACTTCTAAGTAACGGGTCTGGATGCCTCTGGGGGGAGTGAGTTTACTTGCAGTACCGCTGCCATCCACAGTCACTTCACAACACTGTCCATGTGAGTGTAGGATAGACACATGGCACCTCCGTTACACCCCCAAACTGTGGAAGGAGTTGCTCCCCTCCCCCCGCCCCCACATTAGGCTGTGGCCCCAACGCTCCCAGTGTTTAAGTCCCATCTTAAGACACATTTGTTCTCCCTAGCTTTAAAAAAAATAATGTAGTCTGCTGCTGTAATTTTGTTTGTAGTTCTGTGTTACTTTGTATTGTGTTTGTGTTTTTTTTTTTACTATATTATGGTTTTTACTGTGAAGCACTTTGGTCAACCATGTTGGCAGGGCAGCGGTGGCCTAAAGCGGTGGCCTGGTCTACAAGATACACTACACGACCAAGGTACCCATGTACATGTCAAAATACTTCCCAAAGGTCAGTGAATACCACGATCACAACACCAGAGGGAGCTCCACAAATCATGTTAAACCCAGATTCGGCTCAAATAAGGGACTAAACACGTTTCGTAATTATGCCACATCAATGTGGAACGCCCTACCCAAAGCTGTAAAGGAATGTGGATCACTACCCACTTTCAAAACCTCTCTCAAGGGACACCTACGGGAGACTGCAATTCAACACTGGCCCCTGTAAATATCCTAACCCAACCCCCTCCAATGTACAGTCATTTACCTAGTATGGTTTTGTCAATAGTCCAATGTACAATTTTGATTGTTTGTACAGTGTCTCCCCCCCCCCCCCCCCCCCCCCCTCAATGTACAGTTTTGCTTGTTTATACAGTGTATCTCCCCCCCCCCCCCACCCCAACCACCTCCAATGTAAATTACCCAGTATGGTTGTCAATATCCCAATGTACCCAACCTCCAATGTACAGTTTCTACGTCAAATGTATATACTCCCTTTTCTTAACTCCTTCTGTATCACAAACAGTACTGTATTTGCAAATCTGGTATGTCATAAATGTATAGATGTAGCAGTACTCACTATCTGTATGTCATGTATGTCATATATGTCCTGATGAATTGAAAATGGGGGACCCTGATGTAAACAAGACGAAAGTCTTTCTCTGGTCTGCATCCCCTTAACAATTGTGTGTATTGAGCTGTACTGTATTGTACCCATTCTGCAATCTGTTAATAAAGTTTTCAATCAATCAATCAATCAAAGGTTAGAGAAGCAGGTTTGTGACTGGAAGGTTGCCGGTTCGATCCCCGGGACCGGCTGGAACACCAACCGCTGAAGTGCCCTTGAGCAAGGCACTTAACCCCCAACTGCTCCAGTGGAGTTGCTCAGTGGCCAACGGTGGCAGACTGTGGTTGTACTGGGCAGCTCCCAGGTGTCAGACTGTGGTTGTACTGGGCAGCTCCCAGGTGTCAGACTGTGGTTGTACTGGGCGGCTCCCAGGTGTCAGACTGTGGTTGTACTGGGCAGCTCCCAGGTGTCAGACTGTGGTTTTACTGGGCAGCTCCCAGGTGTCAGACTGTGGTTGTACTGGGCAGCTCCCAGGTGTCAGACTGTGGTTGTACTGGGCAGCTCCCAGGTGTCAGACTGTGGTTGTACTGGGCAGCTCCCAGGTGTCAGACTGTGGTTGTACTGGGCAGCTCCCAGGTGTCAGACTGTGGTTGTACTGGGCAGCTCCCAGGTGTCAGACTGTGGTTGTACTGGGCAGCTCCCAGGTGGCAGACTGTGGTTGTACTGGGCAGCTCCCAGGTGGCAGACTGTGGTTGTACTGGGCAGCTCCCAGGTGTCAGACTGTGGTTGTACTGGGCAGCTCCCAGGTGTCAGACTGTGGTTGTACTGGGCAGCTCCCAGGTGGCAGACTGTGGTTGTACTGGGCAGCTCCCAGGTGTCAGACTGTGGTTGTACTGGGCAGCTCCCAGCTCCCAGGTGTCAGACTGTGGTTGTACTGGGCAGCTCCCAGGTGTGAATGGAACTGTGTGAATGTGAAGCAGGGCGTTCCTGAAAAAGAGCATCTGTGCTCAGAGAACCTACCCTGGGTAAATAAAGGTAAAAAAAATAAAAATGTTGTTTTTAAATGTGCTATACAAATAAAGTTGGATTGGATTGGAAGTGTGGTATAGCCAAAGTAAAAATGCTTGTTGAAAACAGAATAATGAGACTAGTAGAGAGCCCACATGAAGAAGAGGTGCGTAACGTGCCATGCCATGGAGAGCGAGGGATGCTTGAATCTATAACTGCGTTATGAACGTCTATTATTGTTTGCACTCCACAAAGCACTGTTGGTTTTACACACAAGCACACGATTGATTGATTGATTGATTGAACATTTTATTTAACAGATTGCAGAATGGGTACAATACAGTACGGCTCAATACACACAATTGTTAAGGGGATGCATTGCAGACCAGAGAAAGACTTTCGTCTTGTTTACATCAGGGTCCGGTCCCTCATTTTCAATTCATAATGAAAGATAACGAGATAACCTACATGTTGGACATCCTAAAGTAGACCAGGTTAGATTCCACTTTTTGATTTGACTTAGAAAATGTATGTCACCTGAGTGGTAAAAATATGTATTTCCCTGTCATTCAATAACGTTACAAAACTCACTATCTGTTAAAACGTGTAGACAAGCTCATTGTTACAGTTTAGCAGTGGTGGGAAAAGTACACGGTTCCTTTACTTAAGTAAAAGTAGAAATACTCCGATAAATGAGTACTTTGGTAAAAGTCCTCTATTAAAATTCTACTTAAGTAAAAGTAGAGAAGTATTTGCTGTTGAATGTACTTAAGTATCTAAAGTAAAAGTACACATTCTACATGACGTGTATGTATCCATTGACCTCTATAGGTTGTGGTAAAGTGGTATGTGGTCCAGTTATACTGCTCTGATTAAAGGTTATGTTAAAGTGGTATGTGATCCAGTTATGCTGCTCTGATTAAAGGTTATGTTAAAGTGGTATGTGGTCCAGTGATGCTGCTCTGATTAAAGGTTATGTTAAAGTGGTATGTGGTCCAGTTATGCTGCTCTGATTAAAGGTTATGTTAAAGTGGTATGTGGTCCAGTTATGCTGCTCTGATTAAAGGTTGTGTTAAAGTGGTATGTGGTCCAGTGATGCTGCTCTGATTAAAGGTTATGGTAAAGTGGTATGTGGTCCAGTGATGCTGCTCTGATTACAGGTCATGTTAAAGTGGTATGTGGTCCAGTGATGCTGCTCTGATTAAAGGTTGTGTTAAAGTGGTATGTGGTCCAGTTATGCTGCTCTGATTAAAGGTTATGTTAAAGTGGTATGTGGTCCAGTTATGCTGCTCTGATTAAAGGTTGTGTTAAAGTGGTATGTGGTCCAGTTATGCTGCTCTGATTAAAGGTTATGTTAAAGTGGTATGTGGTCCAGTTATACTGCTCTGATTACAGGTCATGTTAAAGTGGTATGTGGTCCAGTTATGCTGCTCTGATTACAGGTTATGTTAAAGTGGTATGTGGTCCAGTTATGCTGCTCTGATTAAAGGTTATGGTAAAGTGGTATGTGGTCCAGTGATGCTGCTCTGATTAAAGGTTGTGTTAAAGTGGTATGTGGTCCAGTTATGCTGCTCTGATTAAAGGTTATGTTAAAGTGGTATGTGGTCCAGTTATGCTGCTCTGATTAAAGGTTATGTTAAAGTGGTATGTGGTCCAGTTATGCTGCTCTGATTAAAGGTCATGTTAAAGTGGTATATGGTCCAGTTATGCTGCTCTGATTAAAGGTTATGTTAAAGTGGTATGTGGTCCAGTTATGCTGCTCTGATTAAAGGTGAATGAATGAATGAATGAAAACTTTATTTAACAGATTGCAGAATGGGTACAATACAGTACGGCTCAATACATACAATTGTTAAGGGGATGCAGACCTGAGAAAGACGTTTGTCTTGTTTCCATCAGGGTCCCCCATTTTCAATTCATATAGACATATATGACATACATGACATACAGATAGTCAGTACTGCTACATCTATACATTTATGACATACCAGATTTGCAAATACAGTACTGTTTGTGATACAGAAGGAGTCAAGAAAAGGGAGTATATACATTTGACGTAGAAACTGTACATTGGAGGTTGGGTGGGGGGGGTTGGGTACATTGGGATATTGACAACCATACTGGGTAATTTACATTGGAGGTGGTTGGGGGGGGGGCGGGGGGCATACTGTATAAACAAGTAACACTGTACATTGAGGGGGGGGGGGGAGGAGACACTGTACAAACAAACACAATTGTACATTGAACTATTGACAAAACCATACTAGGTAAATGACTGTACATTGGAGGGGGTTGGAATGATTGGGTTAGGATATTTACAGGGGCCAGTGTTGAATTGCAGTCTCCCGTAGGTGTCCCTTGAGAGAGGTTTTGAAAGTGGGTAGTGATCCACATTCCTTTACAGCTTTGGGTAGGGCGTTCCACATTGATGTGGCATAATTGCGAAACGTGTTTAGTCCCTTATTTGAGCCGAATCTGGGTTTGACATGATTTGTGGAGCTCCCTCTGGTGTTGTGATCGTGGTATTCACTGACCTTTGGGAAGTATTTTGACATGTACATGGGTACCTTGGTCGTGTAGTGTATCTTGTAGACCAGGCCCATTGCAAGTTGTTGTACTCTGTCGTCTACTCTAAGCCATCCTAGGTTGTCGAAGTGGGCAGGGGTGAGGTGGGTTCTAGGAGTAAGGTCAAGCAGTAGTCTGACCAGTTTGTTTTGAGATGTTTGTAATTTTGTTTTTAGCGCCTTTGAGGTGCTTTGGTACCATGAGGTGCAAGCATAGTCGTAGTACCCCTGAATGAGTGCTCCTGCCAGAGTCTTCAGGGTGTTCTTGTTTACCAGAGAGGAGATCCGGTACAAGAATCGAGTTCGTTGGTTGACTTTTTTTATTACATTGGATGCCATTTTGTCACAGGAGAGATTAGCCTCTAGGATGGACCCCAGGTAGGTAATTTCATCTTTCCTTGTGACAATATTGTCACCCACTGTAACTGAGAAGCCGTCGGTCTTGCTGAGTTTGTTATTTGAACCGAAGAGAATGGACTCTGTTTTGCCCATGTGTAATGATAGTTTGTTATCAGCGAGCCATATGCAGATTCTGCCTAGTTCCGAGCTGAGGGTTTTTTCAACCTGTAACTTGTTCTTGTCAGAGACCAGCAGGGCTGAGTCGTCCGCAAACAGGAACAAGTTGCAGTCACAAGCTGACGACATGTCATTTGCATAAATTAGGAACAGTAGCGGTCCTAGTATGCTTCCTTGTGGAACACCACAGCTCACTGTGAGGGGGGGGGATAGGGTACCGTTTACCTCCACCATCTGTTCCCTCCCCTCAAGGTAGGATTGCATCCAGCTCACTGATAGACTATCAAAACCAATTGCTTTTAGCTTGTCAATCAGAATGGAGTGATTGACCGTGTCAAAGGCCTTTTGTAGGTCCAGCATGACCATGCCGCAGTATTTGCCTGCGTCCACCTCTTGTTTGATGTGGTCATTCAAATAGAGAAGGCATGTGTCAGTGGAGTGGGATGTTCTGAAGCCAGATTGGAATTCGTAGATTAGATTTTTTTCCGCTAGGTACTTTTCGACCTGTTCGTAGACTATTTTTTCCATGACTTTCGAGATGGAGGTGAGAATAGAAACAGGGCGGTAGTTGCCTGGGTCTAATTTGCTGCCCTTTTTGTGCAGAGGGGTCACCCTCGCAATTTTGAAGTCCTTGGGGACGTGTCCCTGTTTTATGGAGAGGTTTATTATGTGTGTGATGATTGGTGTGATGGCGGCTGCTGAGTCTCTGAGGAATTTGGAGGGGATGTTGTCATGGCCAGTGGCCTTGTTAGGTTGGAGGGCGCTCAGTTTATTGAGTACCTCATCTGTTGTTACCGTTTCCAGCTTGAAGTCGTCCTTGCGGACCCCTAGGTTTTTGTAGAAAGCTACTATGTGTTCTACCCCATAAAGCCCTGAGTGGGAGGGTAGTTTGTTTACCAGTGTTGTGGCTATGTTTGTGAAGAAAATGTTTAAGTAATTGGCTACATCCAGCTTGTCTGTGATGAGCGTGTTGTCAGTTTTTATGTTTATGTTTGAGAATCTGGTTTTAAGTTTTTTACTGCATCCTAGTTGATTATTGAGTAATTTCCAAAGTTCACGTGGTTTGTTTTTGTTTTCCTCAGTTTTGTCATTGATGAAATTCTTTTTTGCAGTTTTGATCATGGAGTTTACGTCGTTTCTTAGTCTGTTTCTTTCTAGTTTGAGTTCAGTCACGTGGGCTTGGAGTTCACTGCTCGTGCTTTTAGTAAGCTTTGACTGACTTTTACGAAACTCAGAGCATTTTTTGTCTCTGGTTTTCATAGCGGCCAGTATTTCGGAGTGCATCCACGGCTCAGCGCGATTTTTTACCCTGGTGGTTCTTAGGGGGGCCATGTCGTTTAGTATTGCTGAGAATTTGGTTTTGAAACCAAGCCATGTTTCGTCAACCAGTGTACCATTGAGTTCATCTGACCAGTCCAGACTCTCCAGTTCAAGGTTGAAGGCCTCGCTAGAGTAGGTTTTGAGGTCTCTAGATGTGACTGTTTTGTGGCAGCCAGCCTTTTGTTTTAGTTTTTTTCGGGTACAGAATATCATATAATGATCACTTAACCCACATGCTATAACCCCTTTATTTGAGATCTTGGACTTGTCGGAGGTCAGAATGAGGTCAATGGTAGTCTGAGTTGATTCACATACACGTGTGGGTTGGGTGATTAGCTGGCTGAGGCCATGCAGATGGTCTTGTTAAAGTGGTGTGTGGTCCAGTTATGCTGCTCTGATTACAGGTCTGATTACAGGTCATCTTAAAGTGGTATGTGGTCATTATGTTGCTCTGATTAAAGGTTATGTTAAAGTGGTGTGTGGTCCAGTTATGTTGCTCTGATTACAGGTCATGTTAAAGTGATATGTGGTTGTTATGTTGCTCTGATTAAAGGTTATGTTAAAGTGGTATGTGGTCCAGTTATGCTGCTCTGATTAAAGGTAATGTTAAAGTGGTATGTGGTCCAGTTATGCTGCTCTGATTAAAGGTTATGTTAAAGTGGTATGTGGTCCAGTTATGCTGCTCTGATTAAAGGTCATGTTAAAGTGGTGTGTGGTCCAGTTATGCTGCTCTGATTAAAGGTCATGTTAAAGTGGTATGTGGTCCAGTTATGCTGCTCTGATTAAAGGTCATGTTAAAGTGGTATGTGGTCCAGTTATGCTGCTCTGATTACAGGTCATGTTAAAGTGGTATGTGGTCCAGTTATGCTGCTCTGATTAAAGGTCATGTTAAAGTGGTATGTGGTCCAGTTATGCTGCTCTGATTAAAGGTCATGTTAAAGTGGTATGTGGTCCAGTTATGCTGCTCTGATTACAGGTCATGTTAAAGTGGTATGTGGTCCAGTTATGCTGCTCTGATTAAAGGTCATGTTAAAGTGGCGTGTGGTCCAGTTATGCTGCTCTGATTACAGGTCATGTTAAAGTGGTGTGTGGTCCAGTTATGCTGCTCTGATTAAAGGTTATGTTAAAGTGGTATGTGGTCCAGTTATACTGCTCTGATTAAAGGTTATGTTAAAGTGGTATGTGGTCCAGTTATACTGCTCTGATTAAAGGTTATGTTAAAGTGGTATGTGGTCCAGTGATGCTGCTCTGATTAAAGGTTATGTTAAAGTGGTATGTGGTCCAGTGATGCTGCTCTGATTAAAGGTTATGTTAAAGTGGTATGTGGTCCAGTTATGCTGCTCTGATTACGTCCTCTTGAAGTCGACGGGCTTCAAATGTGAAAGTATATCATCTTCATTTATTTTGTATATATGTTTTCTATGCTAAATCCTTTTCTTCAAAGTAACTAGTAACTGATGGGTTCAGATAAATGTAGTGGAGTAAAAAGTACAATATTTCCCTTGAAAGTGGAGTAAAAGTATAGAATAGAATAAATATACTTTAATCATCCCGATGGAAATTTGACATATATAGAGTTGCCTAAAATGAAAATACTCACAAATACTCACAAGTACAGTAGCTTGGAATTGTACTTGAGTAAAAAACTATAATGAGTTGCTTTCCAACACCACTGCAGTTTAGTGAGCTAGAGAGACAACCGGGCTAATAATGCAAACCATCACTGAGATGCATGATAGCTGTTTTGAGCTAATGTTATAGCTCATATATCTGAGTAGTCAACCTACTTGAAGCTGAAGTGGTCGCTTGATTCCCCACGATGTGGCCAAGGAATCACGTCACTTCTTAGAATCCATATTCACCTTCATCTGAGTTGAGCTCCCTCTCAAGATCAAGTCTGCCAACACCGTACAGACATTCAAGGCCCTCGCTTAAAACCCACCTTTTCTCTCTGGATGATCACTGAGTTACTTTGCTGTGGTGTTGTGTGTCTGAGGTGTTCTTATGTTCTCTGTCTGTCCGTCTGCCTGGTTCCGTTTTCTTTGTCTTGTCCATTTATTCATATTCTTTTTTCCCCGGGCTGCGCCCCGGACCGATGTAAAAATTGGCTGGGGGGGGGGCGCATTATAAATGCAAATATCATATCATATCATATCATATCATCAGGGTTTAGCTCTGCTGGTTTGCTTTTTGCTTTCTGGCTCGTCTATCTCCATCTATCCATCTCACTGATTTAGCAGCAGATTGTTCTCCTCCTCATCGCTAATTGACTGCGTTGCTGCAAAAAAAACTGGCACAAAGCGTATGGAAAGGCTACACAATGTTTACTTTGTAACAAATGCTATTTAAAGTTGAACTAATTACAATATTTGTAAAAGTGAAATGGCTTTTTGATGATGATGATCAAATGATTTTGAAAACTACTCAGAAACGTAAATGTATTTACTAGTTACTTCACCCTGAGAATTTCTTGGCAGTTAGGACTGATTTTCTACTCTTAAGATGCTTGATAAATATGGGCCCAGGTCTATTAACCCATTCACTACCACACTACAACAGGGTTAACACTTTCACTACCACACTACAGAAGGTAAACCTGTTCACTACCACGCTACAGAAGGTTAACCTTTCACTACCACACTACAGAAGGTTAACCTTTCACTACCACGCTACAGAAGGTTAACCTTTCACTACCACACTACAGAAGGTTAACCTTTCACTACCACACTACAGAATTGTTAACCTTTCACTACCACACTACAGAAAATTAACCTTTCACTACCACACTACAGAAGGTTAACCTTTCACTAACACACTACAACAGGGTTAACACTTTCACTACCACACTACAGAAGGTAAACCTGTTCACTACCACGCTACAGAAGGTTAACCTTTCACTACCACACTACAGAAGGTTAACCTTTCACTACCGCGCTACAGAAGGTTAACCTTTCACTACCACACTACAGAAGGTTAACCTTTCACTACCACACTACAGAAGGTTAACCTTTCACTACCACACTACAGAAAATTAACCTTTCACTACCACACTACAGAAGGTTAACCATCTGTAGTGTGGTAGTGAAGAGTTGACCTTCTGTAGTGTGGTAGTGAAAGGGTTAAACAGATTTAAGTAGCCAGATCCCTCCTCTACTCCCAGATCCCTCCCTTCATTGGTGGGCGGGAAAATGACATCTGTCGACCATATAAGTGCAAAGAGAAAGAGAAGAACATGTTGACAGAGCAGTTAAAAAAATGTAAATATGAGAATATTGGAAAGTGAATCATTGCAGCGTGGTGGTTGAATGTGTGTATTGATGGTAACGGTCAGGCTCGACTACTAGAGCAGCCATCTTGGCAGCGTGGTGATTGAATGTGTATTGATGGCAACGCCCAGCCTCGACTAGATCATCTTCATTTTCCACCTCAGTCTGGCTTTCAGTTAGTAGTCAGGGTATTAACAATTATGTTAAGCTCCTTTAGTGCATCAGAACTGATGATTATCTGTGTTTATTTCCTATTTGGGTCATATTGTACACACACAAAGCTGTGCACCACTACATTAGTACATTAGTGCATTACTACCGTCCCTGCCCTGCTGTAGCTGCTGTGTGCATAACTGAATCGAAAATAGAAAATCATTTTCTGAACAGAGAACAGAACTTCCACACACTAGCGTTAAGCGTTTTATTAACATGTCTATTTACCATGTCTATTCTAGTTATCTTTTTTTATTTATTATTATTACTATTACTATTGTTTTTATTGCACACAGTCGAAGCGGGGGCAGGGCCAACCGCATTTCCAGTACAGTAAATTACCAAGTATGGTCTTGTCAATAATCCAATGTACAGTGTTGTTTGTACAGTTGTACAGTGTCCCCCACCCACCCCTCCTACCCAACCCCCCCCCCCCCCCCCCCCCCACCCAACCCCCCCCCCCCCCACTCCTAACCAACCCCCCCCCCCCCCCCACTCCTAACCAACCCCCCCCCGCCCCCACCCACCCAACCACCTCCAATGTACAGTCCCCCCCCACCCCCACCTACCCAATCCAATGTACAGTTTCCACGCCTAATGTATATACTCTTTTCTTTCTGGACTCTTTTTGTATCACAAACAGTACTGTAATTGCAAATCTGGTATGTCATAAATGTATAGATGGAGCAGTACTGTCTATCTGTATGTCATGTATGTCATATATGTTACGATGAATTGAAAATGGGGGACCCTGATGTAAACAAGACGAAAGTCTTTCTCTGGTCTGCATCCCCTTAACAATTGTATGTATTGAGCTGTACTGTACTGTACCCATTCTGCAATCTGTTAATAAAGTTTTCATTCATTCATTCATTCATCCCTGTCTGCCCTTATGAACATTATGAATTGAAAACGGGGGGACCCTGATGTAAACAAGACAAAAGTCTCTCTCTGGTCTGCATCCCCTTAACAATTGTGTATATTGAGCCGTACTGTATTGTACCCCATTCTGCAATCTGTTAAATAAAGTTTTCATTCATTCATTCCTGGTATGTATGTGATGAATAAAACTCTTGAATCTTGAATCTAGAACGTTGATTTGTTTCACGTCCACCAGGTGTCTCTGTCTCACCGAGACAATCTTGAGGCCTCTGTCGTTCTCAAAGGCAGGTCTCCGTTAAAAGTGGGGTCGTAGACCATTTCTGAGAAGCAGTGGCGGACTGGCCATCGGGACGTTCGGGACGAATCCCGATGGGCCGGGACCAAAGTGGGCTGGTCCAAAAAAAAAAAAAAAAAAAAAACGTTTTTACTTTTTTTTTTACTTTTTTACTTTTTTTTTTTTTGCCAGTGTGTGGGCCAGTGTGTGGGCCACTAATGTGGGCCGGTGTGTGGGCCAGTGTGTGGGCCAGTGTGTGAGTCGGTGTGTGGGCCACTAATGTGGGCCAGTGTGTGGGCCGGTGTGTGGGCCAGTGTGTGAGTCGGTGTGTGGGCCACTAATGTGGGCCAGTGTGTGGGCCGGTGTGTGGGCCAGTATGTGGGCCGGTGTGTGGGCCAGTGTGTGGGCCGGTGTGTGGGCCAGTATGTGGGCCAGTGTGTGGGCCAGTGTGTGGGCCAGTGTGTGGGCCAGTGTGTGGGCCACTAATGTGGGCCGGTGTAGTGTGTGGGCCGGTGTAGTGTGTGGGCCAGTGTGTGGGCCGTATGTGGGCCGGTGTGTGGGCCATTCAAGTTTCTTTAATAGTTGTCATACAGAAGTACAGAATACTTTTATACAAAATGCTTCTTACTGTTGCGCTCCAGAGACTGTGCAAGACAAGATAAGTATGAAATAAAATAACATAGTAAAATAACATAGTAAAATTAGTTATGCAATAGTGCTGCTGCTTTTTATTTTGTTCAAATGATTTAGTTAATACGTTAATACGACTACAGTGATTTCATGGCGGCTTCCTGTCCTCACGTCTAAAACGTCCGTTTACCGGTACATCGCGTGAAGATTTTAAAATCCATTGGTAAACAAACAGTGCTGAAAATATACACTTTGACTGCTGTTTTGATAGGGTTAGGGCAGGGGTGTCAAACTATATTTCACAGAGGGCCACATCAGCATGGTAGCCCTCAAAGGGCCAAAGTATAAATGTAAATATAATGTAATGTAAAATAAATGCAACTACTCCTTTACATATTGTTAAATAACTGTTTCTGTATTCATTACTTCTATTCTATTACTTCAAGTTACAAATATTACATATTGTGATAGGAAAAAATTGTATTTGCTCTTTAACCCTGCTCAGAAAATGTCTACAATGCACTTCTGTGGAAATTGCCTACGTTTTTCTGCTCTATATTTCTTCGTAAAGATGCAAGGAGATACACAGGTGTTACTTCCAGTCCCCTACACATCCTGCTACGTCAAAAATAATGATAAAACTGCCCGTTGCCAGGGCAACACAGGAAGCTTGTTTCCAGTTAGAAATGGCAGGTTTGCATTTTTGCCCCCCACCCCCGGTATGCGGTATCCTGTCTCTGCATTTAAACTCTTTTCAGCTACACCTTGTAAACTGAAGTGAGACTCTGTACACAGATAATACATTTAGCTTATCAGCTTCTATCCTTGATTCAAGTAAGCATTCGTTCACAGTTCCAACTGGGTAATTTTTTGCTAAAATTCCACCACAATATGCATTTGCATAGATGTAAAAATATACGTTATTTTAAGATAAATCCTTTTGATTTATCAGGTTAAGAACCCCATATTACAATCAATGATCAAGCTATTTTTCATTTTCATTTAATTTTTATTTATTTGTACATGGAATTGTTACAGTCCAACAGTGTCTTCAGTACATATTGACTTAATATGATCCACTAAACTCCATGGCCGAAAGGAACAGGAAGAAGAAGGCTCAATATTGTACCTGCCCCTACACACATACAGTACACTGATAGACTGTTCATAGCGCAATGTTTACCAAACCAAACAAAATGTACATACTTATTTTGCAGAAATTAAAACATAAACACAATTAAATTAACATAAATAAATAAATGTTGTGTATATCAGTTAAATTACATATTTACTGAGGTTCATTCATTTATACACACAGACACACACACATGTATCTATATATTTATAGTACACTGTTCTATTATATCATGTATTATTCTATATAATTGTATTATTTTTATTTTATTATACTATAACTAAATTATACTATATTATACTAAAGTAACTAGACTATATTATATTGGTATACAGTAATATACAATATTATTTTATATACTGTTATTTTAATATATTATTATTCTATAATATATATAAATCAAATCAAATCAAATTTATTTGTAAGGCCCGACAACACACGTTAATGTCCCCATGGGCCGTACATGTCTTCTTTAAACAAGTCAAGAAGAAACATAACAATAAGTCAAGAACAGAACAAAAACACCATAAGGTCCAACACATTTAAAATAAATGCAAATAAATGAAAGAATATATATATATATATATATATATATATATATATATATATATATATATATATATATATATATATATATATATATATATATATATATATATATATATATATATATATATATATATATATATACTACTATATTACTATACTGTAATGCTTTGCTATATTCTGTTATGATAAACTGCAATACTATACTAAATGTGCTACTCGTAGTTAAACAAATGTGATTGCATATAACAGCTAACTGCTACAGCTAAGTTGGTAGTTAGCCTATTCCATTAATGTTGAATGTATTTATGAAGGTTGTTGATGGTGGTTGGCGCTGATTAGCAGACATGATTCCGTCAGTCTGCCACAGGGCAGCTGTGTTTGCTGATGCTGCTCACAACCACCAGTAGTGTATGACTGTGTGAGTGTGAATGCTTGATGGTTTCTGTGAAGCGCTTTGTGGAACAATGCTGATATACAGTTAAGAATGAGTAATTCGCTTTTGGTTTTGTAAAGCTATTTTTGAAAACTACAAGGGTGAATAATACTGTTTTCTTTTGCTATTTTCTTTTAGAATACTGTTTTGGAGTCTTAATTTTTTTAATTTGTTTTTTTTTATCCACTTTTTCTCCCATTTTCTACATTTTCTCCCATCCCAATTTCGTATCATCCAATTCAACCCTCCCCTGTCACGAACGCTGTTTCTTGCCTCCCACAAGCCGGCTGCAATGTGGACTAAGTCATACATAGCACAAGTCCCCTCCGGTACTTGAGGTAACAGCAGTCGCATCTTTTCACCTGCGCAGCTCGATCTCTCAGTGGCGAGGAGTAACGCGTGGGAGGCTCACGCTGCCCCCGACACTTCCTGATTCTACTGCGCAGGCGCACCAACCGACCTGTAGGAGTCGCTGTCCACAACGCCCGATCCCCACCCATCAGTTTCCCACCCCCTAATACGGCCAATGTGTATTAGTATGAACGACCAGCTAAACTGAAAGCAATGTGGAGCGCTGGGCTCGAACAGGCGAGCCCAGCGTCTCCAGTATTTGTGGCGAGCGCCTTGCCCACTACGCCACGTAGCCGCCAATTTTTCTTAATTTTTGTTAATAATATAGGACAGGCATATATAAGCATTATGCTTCAGTCTGTACCTTTTCAGTCACTGTAAAATCAAATATTGTTAAATGATGGGGTATATTGTATTGTGTGAGATGATGACTGAATAAACTACTACTACTACTACTACTACTACTACTACTACTACTACTTTGGGTGTTTTCAAAAGGCTGAAAAACGCTGTATGAATTCAAGCCATTATTATTGATTGCTGATGTTCTTCTTATGCAGTTGACTCTGAGGAAAGAGAGAGCGCCCAGTCCAGCACAGCTGACCCTGAGGGGAGAGAGAGCGCCCAGTCCAGCACAGCTGACCCTGAGGGGAGAGAGAGCGCCCAGTCCAGCACAGCTGACCCTGAGGGGAGAGAGAGAGCCCAGTCAGACAGACAGACAGACAGACAGACAGACAGACAGACAGAGAGAGAGACAGAGAGACAGACACACAGAGAGAGAGACAGAGAGAGAGAGACACAGAGAGAGAGACAGAGAGAGAGAGACACAGAGAGAAAGACACAGAGAGAGACACAGAGAGAGAGACACAGAGAGAGACACACAGAGAGAGAGAGACACAGAGAGAGACACAGAGAGAGAGACACAGAGAGAGACACACAGAGAGAGGGAGAAACAGAGAGAGAGAGACACACACACAGAGAGACACATACACAGAGAGAGAGAGAGAGAGAGAGAGAGAGAGAGAGAGAGAGAGAGAGAGAGAGAGAGAGAGAGAGAGAGAGAGAGAGAGAGAGAGAGAGAGAGAGAGAGAAAACAGGCTCTTGGAATGGGTGTCTGGGAGGAAGTGGGGGGTCTTTCAATGTTGATTAAACGGCAAGCAACTAATGTCATGAGTGCCAAATTAAAGGACAATAAATCCAATCTAACTGAAATTGTGTAGCACAGATCTTTCTATTAGGGATGCTCGATATTGGCTTTTTTACCGATACCGATATACCGATATTGTCCAACTCTTAATTTCCGATACCGATATCAACCGATACCGATATATGCAGGGTTTCCCGCCCCAAGAAATGGAATAATTTCAGGTAATTAACATTACATATCTCTTGTTGTGGAATTAACACAACATTATGCATACTTTTGACAATAAATAAAATCAGAATTGGTTCTTACTTGCTTGCCTGGGTAAATAAAGGTTATAGAAATGTAAATAAAATATTATTTTTTAAAAACCAATACCGATATTTTTCGATATCACATTTTAATGCCGATATCGGCCGATAATATCGGTAGGCCGATAATATCGGACATCCCTACTTTCTATGGATCAAAACCTCAATATTATTATGGTGTAGTTAATACTTCATGTATCCTTAATCCCTAGGCTAATGAGGCACTAAGATGTTAGTAAAAAAAAAAACATATGCCAATGACGGGAAGTAACGGTATATGTATGTGTGTGTCTGTGTGTGTGTGTGTGTGCACTGTGCATGAGTGCACATCTAGGGGCGGTGTGTAGATTTGGTCTCCCTGATGTTGACTCCTTAGCCACAGCCTTGGGTTGTTTAATATTGGACAAGTGTTTCATAACGCCCGTTGTGTGGGCCCGGTTTCGGGGCCGGTGCGTGGGCCGGTGTGTGGGCTGGTGTGTCTGAATATCCCGGGCTGAATTTGTGTCCCAGTCCGCCACTGCTGAGAAGTCAGCAAGAGCAGAAATGGAGTACACGCTCAGTATCCATTTTACAACAAGCCAGGTGCCGTGCACACGGTGACACGCAACAACTGCTTTCCCACAAACTCCCAGAGGCACAAGCAGCTGTTCAAGCTGGATTTTTGACAAGTAAAAAAAAAAAAAAAAGTTTCCAGGCCTCTGATTGTGGCAGGCGGTTTTGCACAAGGTGCATACTTTTCGGCGATGAATGCAATTCATTTTGTGAGCCAAGGAACACCAAAATAATGATCATGATGATTTTGGAATAGATGATTACAGCAGGGCCCATGGGACAGTTGCAGATATACCCGATTTTCTTCTCAGAACATTTGATTTATTGGTAGTTGTTGGGATGTAAAGAGAAATGTATACCCGCCCCGCACTGATGTGGAATAATATGATCAGATTATTCACTGAGGCGAACAACAGAGACTTTGATTAAGGCTAGAGTTCACTGACAGAATGACATGTTGCAACACGGTATTAAGTATTTATACATGATAGTAGATCAAACAAGCAGAGCACTCGCATGCATAGTGAGTTATGATGTACAGAGAGATATGGATAATGACATATAGAGATAGATATGATTGGGAATGACGGTAGAGATATGAGTGGAGGTTACATGTGTGTGTGTACATGCGATTGTGCATGTGTGGGCATGTGTGGGCATGTGTGTGTGTGTGATAGAAAGAGAGACAGAGAGGGGGGGGGGGGGTGAGTGAGAAAGAGAGATGGGGGGTATGAGTGAAGGCATGTGTATGGATTGTGAGAGAGAGAGAGAGAGAGAGAGAGAGAGAGAGAGAGATATATATATATATATATATATATATATATATATATATGTGTGAAGTGCCACAGAACAAGTGACACTTTTGGACAATGACATCCTGGGTCGTTCCTATATGACCAGTATAAATCTTTAAACTGAACTCTGGAAAGACAGCTCTATGATGGCTCTACTTATAAAAAAAATGGAACTGAGCCTTTAAATGTCTCCATAGAAGGGGCCTGTCTGTGAAAAACTGTGAAAAGGGAGTGAACCAGCGGAATGTGGGCCTCAGGAGAGGAGAGAGACAGAGACAGAGGAGAAAGAGCTGTAAAATGTTAACCCTTTCAGACGGGAAGGGTTGCGGGTTGAAAAACAGGGAGTCCTGAATCTATAGAGGGAAATCTTAAAAAACTATATAACAATTAAATGTTTAATGTGTACAGTAAAAGTTTTCATAAATGGCATGCTTATAATTAATAGGAATTAACTGTCATTAGAGAATAATACTAAAAGAATGATGGGTAAAAACTGCTTTCTGGAGGAGATCTTTTAGGAAGCTTGATAAGAAATCCTAGGGATGGCTTCGTGCCCGGTACCATGTCACGTGATCCCCACAGACAAAGCAGTTGTCTGTTCTGAAGGAATAAGGGACTTTCTGTTACTTAAAAACCACTAGGTAACGAGAAGTAACGTTAGTACCAAGAAGGAGGAGCTCATACGAATTACGTATTGTACTCTGGTTTGCTAAACAAAAGTGACAGCCTGTGACTTCACTGTGTTTAGACCAATCGGAAATATTGTAAGATGGATATAAAAGGGACGGTTGCCCTTTCAAAAGCCAGACTTTTTTGAGAGATGGAGATCTTGCTGCCAGACACGGGGCACAAGCCGTGCAGAGATGAGATGTTCTGTTTTCTGCTTATTTTAAACTGAATGGAGATCTTTCCACTTCAGTCTCTTCTTGTAACTAGCTTTTTCTAATTAAAATTACCTCTTTATAAATATGATTTGTATCCTTTCTTCTGACCAGACGACCGGGTAAGCATGAAATGTGTTTTGCCTTGTAACTTCACCCTATTGCGTTTTGATTAATGATAAAAACTTTAGAAGTGTGGCTTTATCCCTACGGAGTAAAAGGAGACATATGATTATGCATTAAGGCAAAATAGGATAAGTGGCTTTATCCCTAGCTAAAATATGATTATGCATTAAAGACTAAAGGTGGATTCTGTATAATGGGATTATCAAGTAAAGCCATATAGTGATAATACGTGTAAGTGGCTTTATCCCTAGCTAAAATAGGATTATGCATTAAGGACTAAAGGTGGGTTCTGTAAGCCTGGTTTTACCATAAAAACTTTAGAAGTGTGGCTTTATCCCTACGGAGTAAAAGGAGACATATGATTATGCATTAAAGACTAAAGGTGGATTCTGTATAATGGGATTATCAAGTAAAGCCATACAGTGATAATACGTGTAACGGATAAGGGAAATGGACCTCCTCTGAATAAAGAGAGCCAGTCCCAGTGCAAATAAAATAAAAGATTCCGCAACTTCAATCACTCGACCTAAGGTCGATTGACTGACGGGGGTCGGAACGGTGCATTCGCTATCTCTTGTCGGTCAGTGGTAACAACAACATTTTGTAGACTCGTTTGGTTCTGCGTGTCAACCACTTCGCAGGACGCTGTTTGATGTCAAGATAAGCAGACCAATGAGTTATGAAGTTATCGATCTGACCTAAGAGATAGTGTGGGCATTCAACAATATATATATATATATATATATATATATATATATATATATATATATATCCCAGGCCAGCAGGGGTAGTAGTAGTAGTACACGTGGTCCTAATGACCCCAAAACACTCTTGGCACCATTTCTTCTGAAAATCAGAGGCTTGTTGAAAGGACAACACACTCATGATGCAGTGGTGTAAGAAGAACACAAGTCACCACAAGTCACAAACCCAGACATCTTTTAATTAATCCACACTAATATCTGAGCTTCTGGAGCATGATGATGATATTGTGGTAGAAATAGGCAATGAATGCTTGCTTTTGCATGTTGTGGCGTGTGGATTCACAGATGAGAAAAACGAACACAGATTTGAGGGTGAATAGAGTTAGGAGGTTTAGACAGATGATCGGTTTAATGCTTTCCCATTGTTTAAACTTTGTAAAACCCACACACACATATGGAGGATGATCTACAGAGTTGATTCATATAAAAAAAAATATTAAAAAAATTGAGTTATGAGGTTTTGTCCCGACAGCAGCGAAATGTAACAGTACTATATACCTGTATGTCATGTATGTCCCTATGCCATAAATGTCATGATGTCATGTATGTTGTGTAATGTCATAAATGTCACTATGAATTGAAAATGGGGGACCCTGATGGAAACAAGACGAAAGTCTCTCTCTGGTCTGCATCCCCTTAACAATTGTGTGTATTGAGCCGTACTGTATTGTACCCCATTCTGCAATCTGTTAAATAAAGTTTTCATTCATTCATTCCTGGTATGTATGTGATGAATAAAACTCTTGAATCTTGAATCTAGAACGTTGATTTGTTTCACGTCCACCAGGTGTCTCTGTCTCACCGAGACAATCTTGAGGCCTCTGTCGTTCTCAAAGGCAGGTCTCCGTTAAAAGTGGGGTCGTAGACCATTTCTGAGAAGTCAGCAAGAGCAGAAATGGAGTACACGCTCAGTATCCATTTTACAACAAGCCAGGTGCTGTGCACACGGTGACACGCAACAACTGCTTTCCCACAAACTCCCAGAGGCACAAGCAGCTGTTCAAGCTGGATTTTTGACAAGTAAAAAAAAAAAAAAAAAAGTTTCCAGGCCTCTGATTGTGGCAGGCGGTTTTGCACAAGGTGCATACTTTTCGGCGATGAATGCAATTCATTTTGTGAGCCAAGGAACACCAAAATAATGATCATGATGATTTTGGAATAGATGATTACAGCAGGGCCCATGGGACAGTTGCAGATATACCCGATTTTCTTCTCAGAACATTTGATTTATTGGTAGTTGTTGGGATGTAAAGAGAAATGTATACCCGCCCCGCACTGATGTGGAATAATATGATCAGATTATTCACTGAGGCGAACAACAGAGACTTTGATTAAGGCTAGAGTTCACTGACAGAATGACATGTTGCAACACGGTATTAAGTATTTATACATGATAGTAGATCAAACAAGCAGAGCACTCGCATGCATAATGAGTTATGATGTACAGAGAGATATGGATAATGACGTATAGAGATAGATATGATTGGGAATGACGGTAGAGATATGAGTGGAGGTTACATGTGTGTGTGTACATGCGATTGTGCATGTGTGGGTATGTGTGGGCATGTGTGTGTGTGTGATAGAAAGAGAGACAGAGAGGGGGGGGGGGTGAGTGAGAAAGAGAGATGGGGGGTATGAGTGAAGGCATGTGTATGGATTGTGAGAGAGAGAGAGAGAGAGAGAGAGAGAGAGAGAGAGAGAGAGAGAGAGAGAGATATATATATATATATATATATATATATATATATATATGGGTCAATATCACCATAGAGTGCCTTTCAACCCTCACAATACTCAGAAATGTTTATCTTAATTTCCCATTCCCTTTATGTCTTATCATAAATAGTAGATACTCAAGTTGTAGAAATATATATAAGCTGAGCTCCCACACATATTTTCAGATAATTATGGGCATATATTCGCAGAATAAACCATGAGATATGTCCACCCTGTCATGGACATAATACATTACTGTTAAATATGTTTTCATTGCAATATTAAGATGAAAATTACTTTTTCAGAAAGGTATGATGTCCTTTTCCTGAACAGGGTTATTTGTTTGCTTTAAATTATAAATAAATAAAATATTTTATGTAAACCATCTGTTTTTAAAAGACACACATACAATTCGCACATATATATTTTATAATTAGGAGAAAACTGTGATATTTGGATGCAGTTTTTTATTTGCATATTATTGCCCCCCACTTAGCTATTGAACACACTAGATTATTTAAACATATCTCACAGTATGATTGAATTATTATAAAAAAATATCAAGATGACAGGGTGGACCAGTGCATGACAGGGTGGACCAGCACATGACGGGGTGGACACATTAAGCAGAACACACAAAGCATCACAAAATATGAAAATGAAACATTTATTCAACTTTGAAAATGGGTACATTCTCAATCTATTTGAAATAAATAATTTACCATAGAACATACCACACACCATAGAACATACCATAGAACATATCACATACCATAGAACATACCACACACCATAGAACATACCACATACCATAGAACATAGCACATACCATAGAACATACCACACACCATAGAACATACCATAGAACATATCACATACCATAGAACATACCACACACCATAGAACATACCATAGAACATAGCACATACCATAGAACATACCACACACCATAGAACATACCATAGAACATATCACATACCATAGAACATACCACATATACCATAGAACATAGCACATACCATAGAACATACCACACACCATAGAATAGACCACACACCATAGAACATACCATAGAACATACCAAATCCCATAGAATATACCACACACCATAGAATATACCACATACCATAGAACAGGGGTGGCCAACCAGTCAGAGACTAAGAGCCACAAAAATGACTGTGGTACCACAAAGAGCCACACCATATACCAGCGTTTCTCAACCTTTTTTTTCAGTCACGGCACCCTTCATGTGTTTATAGGTGAGGGGCGTATCTCGACCCAGCACTTCAGTAGGGCACAGAAGGGCACCAAAAACGATGAAGAGGGAGCGCGTAGCGCGACCGCGAAAAACTATTTTTTTTAAACTTTATTTCGGTTTTAGGGTTAGGTTAGGGTTATGTTATTTAATTATTTGGGGGAGCCAGCCCCCCAAACTCCTGAAATGCATAGAAATCTATGAAATAAATAAAACAATCTGACATTTATATTAAAAAGAGCTAGCCCCCCAAACCCCTAAAATACATAGAAATCTATGCATTTTGGAACAGTTACTATATATATAGTCAAGAAAGCATTTAGTCATACTTTAAAGTGCTTTACTTGCATTGAACATTGCATTGAACATTGAACATTGAGGAGACATCATTAGAAAGCACAATGTATGTTTCCATAGTTACGCAGATTACACACAATTGTACATCTCCGCTGAACCAAATTATCACACAGCTATAAACTCCATTTCCGCCTGTCTCTTAGCAATAAACAAATGGATGACGAACAACTTCCTAAAATTAAATGAGGGCAAAACTGAAATCCTACTAGTCGGTCCTATAACAAAAAGAGAAATGTTACAGAGCAATATGGGGCAACTTACTCCTTGGATCAAACCCAAAGTTACAAGTAAATAACCTACACTGGCTTCCGGTAACATTTAGAATTGATTTCAAGGTCCTCCTCCTTATATACAAAGTATAAACATTGCGATCATCTACTATTGAAGGTTCCAAGCCACAGTCTAAAGAAAATCGGGGATGCAGCCTTTGCTAACTATGCACCAAAGTTATGGAACACACTACCCATGGACATTAGGGAAGCTAGATCTCTTAATATTTTCAGAAATAAGCTAAAAACGTACCTCTTCACCATAGCCTTCTAATACACCCCGCTGTTGATTGTACTGTAGCACTATTTTACTCTGGCCATTCTATTGCATAATTTTACTATCTATTCTACTATTCTATTATTGCACTGTATTATTGGTGTGCAAACCAGTCAACTTACAAAAAAGAGCCTGTTGGAGGATTTCAACAAGATAAATGCGACAACATTGCAAAATATTTCACTATAATATTTCAAAGTGAAGTAAAAAATATTATAATAATTATTTGATCATGTTAAATGATCATTTGATCATGTTAAAAAAGGGGAAATAAAAAACATTTGTAAAAAAAGAAAAAAAAATATATATTTTTTTTTTAATCAGTGGGGCACAGATGATCATCAGTAGGGCACGTGCCCTACTGATAGTGGTCTAAATACGCCGATGGCCACCTCTGGCCTCTGAAGTTGCTAATGTCTTTTTTATTTGGGCCTCACAGGGTTAAAAGTACCCTGTGAGACCCACGGTTGCAAAATTACAAAATCACTTTTAGCCATTTAAAAAAATAATGTTTATTTAAAAAATGTTAAAGGGGAACTATTTGACTATTTCTTTCACTATTTGGGCACTTTTACACAATTCCTGTGAGTCTATGGAACACCTAGGTTTTTTTCAAATGGTGAGGTAAGTACCACGTCCTTCCTTCCTCTAGATTTAACGTACGGTTTGTATTTCTAATCAAGTACTCAAAAACCGCATTTTTCTATCTCAAGATCTTAAGCCGTTTTGACTCAGGCTGGGCTCCAACCACTGTGTGGCCTGGTGCCAACTGCCACATCAACTGCCACATTATTATGCAGCTGAGAAATCTCTGACATCACAGATATGCAAATTTTCAGATGACTCAGTTCAGTGAGGGTGAATATTGTGAGAGGAGAATTGGAAGAATGCGCCAATATGAGAATTAGAGACATAGATCATATTAATATAAGTCCACATAGCTAGGAAACAATGCTAAACGCTGAAAAGGCCATTTATAAGATAGTTCCCATTTAAGCACATGTATAGTCAATTGGTCCTGTTGTTCAGCCTCACAATGCTATTTGATAGTAAATGTGTTTATTATGTCCCACCCTCTGGCCTCTGAAGTTGCTAATGTCTTTTTAATTTGGGCCTCACAGGGTTAACCTCTTAAGCCCGAGATATACAGTAAAAGTGTATATTTTCAGCATTACGTTTGTTTACCAATTATTTTAACTGTTATTAGTGAAATATAAGATTATAGAAATCTCAGGGCATTGAGTCGGAAACCGGCGCATATTGACAGGAGGAAGTGGCACATCCAAAAGTGAGTGTAGTCTTTTGAAGGAAGAGACGCAGGGCTTTCAAATTTTGAAAAACGACCCTACCCAGCTCACACCAACCCCTGTCAATCATCTGACTTCTGGATTAACTTTTTTATTTCTCTTATTTTTTGGGATTATCTCCCACAAACCTGAACGTTATTGCCATAAAACAGAACGCAGTTAGTTTCTCTACCTTTCTGTGAACGTCTTGCAAAAAACGGTGTTGCAATATGATGAAAAATGGTGGAGAAATTCCCTAGATTCAGATACCAAGAACATGCAAATGGACCATTTAAAAAAGAAATTAAATGTTTATTCTACGTCCTTGTGGAATGAGTGACATAAAAAAAAAAAAAAGTAAAAAAAAAAATTATAATATTTTTTATTTGTATTTTTTTTTATGGATGGAAGAGCCGCATATTGACGGGCAAAGAGCCGCATGCGGCTCGCGAGCCACGGGTTGGCCACCCCTGCCATAGAACATACCACATACCATAGAATATACCACATACCATAGAACATACCACATACCATAGAACATACCACATACCATAGAATATACCACATACCATAGAACATACCACATACCATAGAATATACCACATACCATAGAACATACCACATACCATAGAATATACCACATACCATAGAACATACCACATGCCATAGAATATACCACACACATACCATAGAACATACCACATACCATAGAACATACCACATACCATAGAATATACCACATACCATAGAACATACCACATACCATAGAATATACCACATACCATAGAACATACCACATACCATAGAACATACCACATACCATAGAATAATATACCACATACCATAGAACATACCACATACCATAGAATATACCACATACCATAGAACATACCACATACCATAGAATATACCACATACCATAGAACATACCACATGCCATAGAATATACCACACACATACCATAGAACATACCACATACCATAGAACATACCATAGAATATACCACTCTCTGAAGGATCTCTCCTCTCATCGGTCTCGGCATGACCAATGTCCCTCTTAGGACAAGTCCATTTCGCTCTGACAGCTCTGATTTCACTGGGACATAGGATCTCGCCTCGATAGGCACCTCAGCTAGGTGTTCAGGCCATCCCTTTTTGATGAGTCTGGCGACTGACAGCAGTTCGGCCTCAGCTGCTGTGGCCGCTCTGATCTCGTCCATCTTGCTTGCGGACGCTGGGATCCCCTCCATTACACTAACCACATAGCATGCCACCTCACGCTGTGTGTCCAAGTCTGCACCTATGTTGGCCATTGGGCTGCATGACAGAGTATCTGCGACGACCATAGTCTTTCCAGGACCATACTCTGCCACCGCATTGAACCTCATGAGCCTCATGAGGAGTCGCTGGCATCGGAGAGGCACATTGTCCAGGCTGCAAGTGTTAATGAGAGGTACAAGGGGCCTGTGGTCAGTTATTAGCTTGAACTGGTCCAGGCTACTGAGGTACCGGTCGAACCTCTTGCACGCCCACACGCCCGCCAGACCTTCTTTTTCAATCTGGGCGTAGCGCGTTTCTGCTTCGGTGAGGCATCTTGAGCAGTACGCCACAGGTTTCCACTGCTCACCATGAAGTTGAAGTAGCACGCCCCCTAACCTGTAACTGCTTGCAGACACAACGGTGGGCTTGCTCACGTCGTAGAAGGCGAGTACTGGTGCTGTGGTCAACATCTCTTTGATCCTCTGAAAAGCTGTTTGCTGGGCATAATTCCATGCCCATGCATTCTTGTGCTTCAGGAGCTCATACAGCGGCTGTCCTACTGTTGAGAGGTCTGGGACGTACCTGCCGAGATAATTCACCATTCCCAGCACCCTCCTCAGCTCCTGCATATCTGTTGGCGGCGCCAGCTGCCGGATAGCCTCCACTTTCCCTGGGTCAGGCCGGATCCCGGACTGGTCGATGATGTGCCAGAGAAACCGTAGCTGACTTTGCTTGATGGAGCACTTTTCTCGATTCAGCTTCAGCCGTCTCTATGCGCTGCATCACCTCCAGGCGACTGTCATGCTCCTTTTCTGTGGCCCCATAGACGAGAATGTCTTCCATAAAGATCTCGACGCCCTCTAACCCGTCCAGGGTCTCCATCATCTTCCTCTGGAAGATTTCAGGCGCGCTTGTGATCCCGAATGGCAGTCGCTTGAAGTTGAACCTGCCAAACGGCGTGATGAAGGTGGTGAGTTTACAGCTGTCTGGGTGCAACGGGATTTGGAAGAATCCACTGGCGGCATCGAGTGACGTGAAGACTGTGGCCCCGCTTAGCTTTGCTGTGATCTCGTCGGTAGTGGGCAGGGTGTACTGTTCTCTTTTAACAGCCTCGTTCAGCCTCTTGAGATCCACACAGATGCGGGCTTTGCCTGTGCTCTTCAGGACCGGCACCATGGGTGCACACCAATCGGTAGGCTGTGTCACCCTCTCGATGATGTCGTTCCCCTCCATCCTCTGGAGCTCCTCCATGACCTTCTGCAGCATAGGGAGAGGTACACGTTGCGCTGTGTATACAGCGTACGGCTGGGCGCCACCTTTCATCAGTATTCTTACTGGTTCAGTTTGTAATGTCCCATGCCTGCCTGCAAATGTAAATTTTTCCCGCTGCTGCTCACCATTTCCTCCACTCTTCTCACTAGATTCATTTTCACTGATATTGGCCTGCTGAGTAGGTTGTTTACTGTAGGCCCCCGGATGACATAAGCTGTAAGTGGGTGTGTCTTACCCTTGTAGGTCACAGTGCTCTGGATCTGTCCTATGCACTGCAGCTCGCCACCTGGGCTGTCCAGTGGTATTTCCGCAGGCTCCAGCGGTCTGTTTGGCATGAGTGAGTGGTAGGTCTCCTCACGAATGATGCTCACATCCGCCCCAGTGTCGATTTTGAACTTGACCGGTGTGGAACCCATCAACACCTTGACGGCCCACTTCTTTGGTGACCCACCTGCTTTACTCACTTCCCACATGTAGTACCCATCTTCTGACCCGGAGTCCTGCTGTTGTTGCTGCACTTCTTTTTGTTCTCTGACCTCACGTACTGCTTTCCTATTCCTACACACTTTGCTCCAGTGCCCTACTTTGTCGCAGGTATTACATGTGGACTTTTTAGCTGGACAGTTCTCATCTCTACTGTGCCACGCTTTCCCACATTGTCTACCTTGTCCTCTGTCGCCCCCTTGTGGCTTACCCTGGCTGCCATTGCCTTTGTAGCGCTTGTTGTGAGTGACCTTGTGTATCGACCGGCCTCCAGCTGTCTCTCCTTGCATGCTGATCTGCGAAGCAACCTCTTCAGACTGCCTGACCGTCTCAATGGTCAGCGCGAGTGTCAAGTCCCTTGTCAGCTGCAACTTACGGGAGACTTATTCTCCGACTCGCTTCCCATAGCATATATCAGACTGCTAACCTGCACGGCACCATCTTTCTTATCCAACTTGGTAGCCGTTCTGAATCTCACAAAACGTTGCTTCCAATCGGGCCATTCTCCTGGTTTGTCGAAAGGAAAACTCGCCGTTGGGTGAAATTTTGCCATTTCTGTCTACTTTACTTCTGACACCATTTATTGTCGATTAATCGTCTGGAGGCTTTGACTTGGTGCAAGCTCTGCTAATTTATTGACAACTTCCGTATGCAGTAACCCACTGACTCATTCACGTTCAGTGTAACAATATAACTCCAGATCAATGCGCAGGCCTTAGAACTACCCACGTATATCTTATATACTTCCATATATGACAGTATGCTTAATAACATTAGAGTTAGAGCGTTAGAGAGAAAATAGTTATTTCATGTTTATTAAGGCTTTATTAATGCATAATGATGCTACACTTAATATACAACTTGACCCAACAAGGAATAAGCAATAATATAGACTAATATGACCTAGTGTGTGTGTGTGTGGTTGAGTCCATTATCAAAGGGATGATAAATTAACATCCATCTACAAATTACAAATTAACTATATGTCCACCCTGTCATGTGTATGTCCACCCTGTCGGGTCTAAGTGGTCGACAGGGTGGACATTTTGGGACAACGATAGGGTGGACATTTTGAGCTTCAGTTAGCATATTAGCTTACAACAAACTGTGACTAGCTAACTAGCTAGTCTGGTTGTTGAAGAGAATTTGGTATAGTTAAACTTACATATTTTGAAAATATTGTATTCTAATCACTTCCAGCATATTTTATGCTGACAGGGTGGACATGTTAAGCTTGGTCAGAGCAAGTAAGCAAACTTATAGAAAGAAAATGTGTCAATAGGAAAGTCAGCTACTCATTCACCTCAGCCATTGAATTTCCCGCCACTGAAGAGAGGAAAAAACTGTCGTTGTGATGTCACTAGAGTGGATAGCCTTTTCTTAAAGGGGCGGATTCCCCAATATGACAGGGTGGACAATCATTTAAAGGACACACACAAACTCTTATTTTTTTAGTATAAATACAAATATTAATTTTGTTAAATAAGATAATACACTTAAGTTGAGTAATATCTTATTTAACTAAATAATATTATGAAAACAAAATAATTATTTTTTTGGATTTGACTATTTTTTACGCACATTGAAATTGAATGAGCAGTGCATGGGACATAGCAAAACAGCATGCATCCTCTCATACAAAACTGAAAAAAAATCTGGAAAATGTATTTAAAGAGCCAGGTAATGCTTTTTTATTAATATAAAGACTTAGCCCAATATACCAAACCCTTTCATAATAATCTTTATGTTAAATTGACATGACAAATGTATTATTTATGTACAGGACACCAAAAGGCACCCTACAGCGATATTATATATATATATATATATATATATATATATCACTGATTCTTGAGAGTTGGGACAAAACATGTCCTACATAGAAAAGTCTAATTTATATAAAAAATTAAGAAATTCATAATGAGTGATATACTCACAAAGTTACATCTAAAGGTATTGTGTATACTGATGTTATGTTTTAGCACATATATTTGTTTTTTGGGGGATATTTGTTTAAATGTATAATCTGTGGTTAGAAGCTCCCATGTTAATTATCTTGTCCTCAGCAAGGGGTTACATTATTGACCAGCCCAAAAAAGCTTGAAAGACCTCTCCACTTGTGAAAACATACATATCAAATCAAAGATAAGGGTTATACATGTATAAAACAATGCATGCCATGAAACTCAAATAATATTGCCCATAGAAATCTACCTATCAAAGTTGTGTCCTCAGTTTATGTCAACTCTGTCAGACCTTTTCATAAACCTAATTAAATCAGGCAATAGCATGGCTAGCTCTATCCCTGAGGACCCCTTTTCCTTCCCCTGAATGTGGTGAATGCAACACTACCACACATGGTCTGGTAAGTTTTACACTTTTTGATATTTTAGACAAACAATGTCAATATTCCGATGGTCACAGCTGGAACATGTCAACACCGTCTCTCCGTTATTATACTTTAAAAAAAACAATAGTGGATTGAATTCAAGTGTTTCAGTTAGATTATTAAGACAGCTAGCAACTGCCAAAAAAACTAGCTAGCTGCAGTGCACAATACAGGCTTGGAGGGAAAATGTGTGCCCTTTTGTCAACTCCGTCAGACGTCAACTCCATCAGATTGTGTGTCTGACGGAGTTGACGTGTAAACTGATGGAGTTGACAAATCCATCAATAACCTCATAATATGCTATTATTATACTATTTTTGAACATGGTAAAGGATTTAAATGTTATTTCAGAGTTTTATCTGCACAGAAGTGTGCATATAATAGCATGCATCAGAGCATGGGCAGGCTGTGGTCTGCTTATTGAATAATTGTCTTACTTTCCCAGCACATGTGTTCATAAATAAATATAAATATATCACTTGTCTACGTTGATTGATTGATTGATTGATGTAAAATATGGTGCAGTGTGTAGTTTTCACTACCAAACATCTACACTCTTGCAGGGAAGGAGTTCCATGTTGCCCTTTCATATCCCAGAAGAGATACAAGACAGAAGAAAACAGTTATTCTTGTTATTATACTGTTTACTTAGATCATCAGAGCAGAGGGGCACAGTGGTAAACTGTGGATATTTGTTAGGTTTTAGTGAGTTGTTCCTTACCTTCGCGTGGGGTATGTCTGGGAGTGCTTGCATTCTTTCATTTATTTGCATTTCTTTTAAATTTGTTGGACCTTATGGTGTTCTTGTTCTGTTCTTGACTTATTGTTATGTTTCTTCTTGACTTGTTTAAAGAAGACGTGTACGGCCCATGGGGACATTACCGTGTGTTGTCGGGCCTTACAAATAAATTTGATTTGATTTGATTTCATCTTAATATCTTTATAATAATTCTTAATATAGGACTGGTCCATGCGTGTCTAGATTGCTGCATCATCCTTTCTCTGACTTTCCATCCATAGTGTAATACATTATGGTATGGAGTGATCAACAGGATAATTCTTTGCTAGTCAGTTGTCACAATCTTTGTTATGGTTTGTAACCGACCCCAATCGCACAACACAAGACAGGTATGATGGTTTGCCAAGAAACAGATATTTATTTAGAACAGGGAAAAAGGGCACTGTCCCTTTAAGGGAGAAAACACAAAACACTGGAATAACACAAGAGGGGAAGGTAAAGTGCCTTTAAGAGGCGGGCAGGAAAAGGGAACACTATGGGAAGGTAAGGGAACGCCTAAGGGAAGGTTAAGGGAACGCCTTGGGAAAGTAAGGGAACGCCTAAGGGAAGGTTAAGGGAACGCCTTGGGAACAGAGGAACTAGGGACTAGGAGAGCTAGGAATAGAGGACTAGGGACTAGGAGATCTAGGGAAAGAGGACTAGGGACTAGGAGAACTAGGGATAGAGGACTAGGGACTAGGAACTAGCTGGAACAAGAAGGGGAGAACTTGGGACAGGAACTAGGTGGAACTAGAAACAGAGGGGACTGAGGCCCGCGGAGGCGGGCTGGGGAACAGGGAGGAACTGGGGACAGAGAACCGCGGAGGCGGGCTGGGGACAGGGAGGAACTGGGGACTGGAGGGAAAACATCTGGGCCGCTCTGCAGAACAGAGGAGAGGGTTAATATTCAAAGGGAACAAACAGAGCAGAATGCAGAACAGTCCAAATAACAAAGTAACAAAGTAAATACTATCTTCGTGTGAACAAACACACAGTGGGAGATGGAATGTCCAAAATAATATCCACGAGAGAACAAAACAGAGTGGGAGATGAAATGTCCAAACTAATAACTAAGTGAGAACTAAAGGAGGCAATACGCTGGGAAACAGCAGCGGGACGAGGGCAAGGGGCATTACGCTGAGTGAGTGACATCACAATCAAAACTCACCCAGGCGTATGCGTAAAGGTACAGGGACAGCAGCGGGAACGGGGGCAAGGGCACTACGCTGAGTGAGTGACATCACAATCAAAACTCACCCAGGCGTATGCGTAAAGGTACAGGGACAGCAGCGGGAACGGGGGCAAGGGCACTACGCTGAGTGAGTGACATCACAATCAAAACTCACCCAGGCGTATGCGTAAAGGTACAGGGACAGCAACGGGAACGGGGGCAAGGGCACTACGCTGAGTGAGTGACATCACAATCAAAACTCACCCAGGCGAATGCGTAAAGGTAAGGGACAGCAGCGGGGCGAGGGCATCGCCACCGGGTGGCTGGCTGTCCGAGCCGAGGAACAGAGTGCTGGAACAGTGGCGGTGACGAGGGAGTCGTCCACCGGGTAGCCGACTGTCGGAGCCGAGGAACAGAGTGCTGGAACAGTGGCGGTGACGAGGGTTTCGTCCACCGGGTAGCCGCTGTCGGAGCCGAGGAACAGAGTGCGCGCCACACCTTGGTGTGCGCGTCGGAACAGTGGCGGTGGCGAGAGCGTCGTCCACCGGGTAGCCGCTGTCGGAGCCGAGGAACAGAGTGCGCGCCACACCTTGGTGTGCGCGTCGGAAACAGAGAGCTGGAACAGTGGCGGTGGCGAGGATGTCGTCCACCGGGTAGCCGCTGTCGGAGCCGAGGAACAGAGTGCGCGCCACACCTTGGTGTGCGCGTCGGAACAGAGAGCTGGAACAGTGGCGGTGGCGAGGATGTCGTCCACCGGGTAGCCGCTGTCGGAGCCGAGGAACAGAGTGCGCGCCACACCTTGGTGTGCGCGTCGGAACAGTGGCGGTGGCGAGAGCGTCGTCCACCGGGTAGCCGCTGTCGGAGCCGAGGAACAGAGTGCGCGCCACACCTTGGTGTGCGCGTCGGAACAGAGAGACGCCTCGGGGTGCGTCTGCGAGGAGGAGTGTGCCAAGCACGAAGGTCTGGAAGATGCGCGTCGGCGCGCTGAGGTCTGGAGAGCGTGCCAAGCTCGAAGGTCTGGAAGATGCGCGTCTGTGCGCTGGTACGGAGGAGCGTGCCAAGCTTGAAGGTCTGGAAGATGCGCGTCAGTGCGCTGGTACGGAGGAGCGTGCCAAGCTCGAAGGTCTGGAAGATGCGCGTCTGTGCGCTGGGACGGAGGAGCGTGCCAAGCTCGAAGGTCTGGAAGATGCGCGTCTGTGCGCTGGGACGGAGGAGCGTGCCAAGCTCGAAGGTCTGGAAGATGCGCGTCTGTGCGCTGGGACGGAGGAGCGTGCCAAGCTCGAAGGTCCGGGAGATGCGCGTTGGTCTAGATGTGCGTCAGGACGAACAGCTGCGCTGGGGTCTGCAGTGGAGCGCTGGGGTGCCTCCCGTGGAAGTTACAGGGAGCGCAGAACAGTCTCCTCCACAGGCTACGGCGACAGCAGACGAAGGCTGGAGCAAACATCTCAAGGCTGGAGAGATCCATCTTACAGCATTGGTAGACCAGAGGATCTCCCGAAAGAGTCTAGATGTTAGAGAATATGACTCAGCATGAATACAACACGACCCCACGCCAAAACGAGGGGAAGCGCCCTGGTATTTAAAGCCCACAGGGGGACTAATTAGCCTGCCACCACAGGTGCGAGAGATAATAGAATATCAAACAGGTGTGGCCACTAAGGGTAAGGAACGAGAGGGTGGGGGCTAGAGAGAGTGAGTAGGGAATTCCTAACAGTAGGCTTAAAGAAGACAGAGAATAGGGAATTCCTAACAGTAGGCTTAAAGAAGACAGAGAAAAGGTAGTGAGCAGCGGGCAAAACCTCACAGTATCCCCCCCTCCAACGGGAGCCACCCGGCGACCCAAAACAAATACAGACAGAGTGGCAGGGGGCAAAACAAGAGGTACTGGCCAAGCCAGCAGGGGAAGCCACCACAAGAGTGGGGCTAGCAAAAGAAACAGGGTCGCCGAGGGGTAACTAGGGTAGCAGAGGGGCAACTGGGGGAACTGGTCTAGAGGAACTGGGTCTAGAGAACTAGTCTAGCGAACTGGGCAAGAGAACTGGTCTAGAGAACTGGTTTAGAGAACTGGTCTAGAGAACTGGTCTAGAGAACTGGTCTAGAGGAACTGGTCTAGAGGAACTGGGTCTAGAGAACTGGTCTAGAGCAACTGGTCTAGAGGAACTGAGGGGCGAGCAGGGTAGCTAAGGGGTAACCATGGAAGCACCGGGAAAGGGCTAGCAGAGGGAAGGTTAGCTGCCAGGGCACTGATAGCTACAGGGCCTATGCTAGCTGTACTGCTACATCAACATAGAGGCTGCGCTAGCTGCCGGAGCTAGGCTGGCAGACAGGGCTGGACCAGCATGAGAGCACAAGCTAGCTGGAAGGACAGTCCTAGCTGTGTGAGAAAAACTGACCTTGCTAGCTGAAAGGGCAGTCCTAGCAGTGGGATAAACTACACAAAAAAGTGGAGGCCATGCAGAGGGACCGGGTTAGCTGCTTGGGCCTGGCTAGCTACAGGGCCTATGCAGCTTTAACATAGAGGCTGTGCTAACAGCCGGGGCCAAGCTAGCAGACCGGGGCCATGCAGAGGGAAACTGGGTTAGCCGCCAGGGCATGGCTAGCTACAGGGCCTATGCCAGCAGCAAGGGCTGCATAAACATAGAGGCTGTGCTAGCAGCCGGGGCTAAGCTAGCAGACAGGGGCTCTGCTGAGGGACTGGGTTAGCCGCCAGGGCATGGCTAGCTACAGGGGGGTCAAACAGGGCAAAACGGGAAGCAAACAGGGGAGCTAACCGGGGAGACCAACAAGCTAAACAGGGGAGTAACAGGCTAACAAGGGAGCTAAACAGGACTAACAGGGAAGCTAAACTGGGCAAACAGGGAAGCTAACAGGGCTAACAGGGGAGCTAGAGGGGACAAGAAAAAAAAAAGGCAAACTCAACATACACCGTCTGTGCTGGCTGGGGTCGTCGATTTGGTGGGGTCGTACTGTTATGGTTTGTAACCGACCCCAATCGCACAACACAAGACAGGTATGATGGTTTGCCAAGAAACAGATATTTATTTAGAACAGGGAAAAAGGGCACTGTCCCTTTAAGGGAGAAAACACAAAACACTGGAATAACACAAGAGGGGAAGGTAAAGTGCCTTTAAGAGGCGGGCAGGAAAAGGGAACACTATGGGAAGGTAAGGGAACGCCTAAGGGAAGGTTAAGGGAACGCCTTGGGAAAGTAAGGGAACGCCTAAGGGAAGGTTAAGGGAACGCCTTGGGAACAGAGGAACTAGGGACTAGGAGAGCTAGGAATAGAGGACTAGGGACTAGGAGATCTAGGGAAAGAGGACTAGGGACTAGGAGAACTAGGGATAGAGGACTAGGGACTAGGAACTAGCTGGAACAAGAAGGGGAGAACTTGGGACAGGAACTAGGTGGAACTAGAAACAGAGGGGACTGAGGCCCGCGGAGGCGGGCTGGGGAACAGGGAGGAACTGGGGACAGAGAACCGCGGAGGCGGGCTGGGGACAGGGAGGAACTGGGGACTGGAGGGAAAACATCTGGGCCGCTCTGCAGAACAGAGGAGAGGGTTAATATTCAAAGGGAACAAACAGAGCAGAATGCAGAACAGTCCAAATAACAAAGTAACAAAGTAAATACTATCTTCGTGTGAACAAACACACAGTGGGAGATGGAATGTCCAAAATAATATCCACGAGAGAACAAAACAGAGTGGGAGATGAAATGTCCAAACTAATAACTAAGTGAGAACTAAAGGAGGCAATACGCTGGGAAACAGCAGCGGGACGAGGGCAAGGGGCATTACGCTGAGTGAGTGACATCACAATCAAAACTCACCCAGGCGTATGCGTAAAGGTACAGGGACAGCAGCGGGAACGGGGGCAAGGGCACTACGCTGAGTGAGTGACATCACAATCAAAACTCACCCAGGCGTATGCGTAAAGGTACAGGGACAGCAGCGGGAACGGGGGCAAGGGCACTACGCTGAGTGAGTGACATCACAATCAAAACTCACCCAGGCGTATGCGTAAAGGTACAGGGACAGCAACGGGAACGGGGGCAAGGGCACTACGCTGAGTGAGTGACATCACAATCAAAACTCACCCAGGCGAATGCGTAAAGGTAAGGGACAGCAGCGGGGCGAGGGCATCGCCACCGGGTGGCTGGCTGTCCGAGCCGAGGAACAGAGTGCTGGAACAGTGGCGGTGACGAGGGAGTCGTCCACCGGGTAGCCGCTGTCGGAGCCGAGGAACAGAGTGCGCGCCACACCTTGGTGTGCGCGTCGGAACAGTGGCGGTGGCGAGAGCGTCGTCCACCGGGTAGCCGCTGTCGGAGCCGAGGAACAGAGTGCGCGCCACACCTTGGTGTGCGCGTCGGAAACAGAGAGCTGGAACAGTGGCGGTGGCGAGGATGTCGTCCACCGGGTAGCCGCTGTCGGAGCCGAGGAACAGAGTGCGCGCCACACCTTGGTGTGCGCGTCGGAACAGAGAGCTGGAACAGTGGCGGTGGCGAGGATGTCGTCCACCGGGTAGCCGCTGTCGGAGCCGAGGAACAGAGTGCGCGCCACACCTTGGTGTGCGCGTCGGAACAGTGGCGGTGGCGAGAGCGTCGTCCACCGGGTAGCCGCTGTCGGAGCCGAGGAACAGAGTGCGCGCCACACCTTGGTGTGCGCGTCGGAACAGAGAGACGCCTCGGGGTGCGTCTGCGAGGAGGAGTGTGCCAAGCACGAAGGTCTGGAAGATGCGCGTCGGCGCGCTGAGGTCTGGAGAGCGTGCCAAGCTCGAAGGTCTGGAAGATGCGCGTCTGTGCGCTGGTACGGAGGAGCGTGCCAAGCTCGAAGGTCTGGAAGATGCGCGTCAGTGCGCTGGTACGGAGGAGCGTGCCAAGCTCGAAGGTCTGGAAGATGCGCGTCTGTGCGCTGGGACGGAGGAGCGTGCCAAGCTCGAAGGTCTGGAAGATGCGCGTCTGTGCGCTGGGACGGAGGAGCGTGCCAAGCTCGAAGGTCTGGAAGATGCGCGTCTGTGCGCTGGGACGGAGGAGCGTGCCAAGCTCGAAGGTCCGGGAGATGCGCGTTGGTCTAGATGTGCGTCAGGACGAACAGCTGCGCTGGGGTCTGCAGTGGAGCGCTGGGGTGCCTCCCGTGGAAGTTACAGGGAGCGCAGAACAGTCTCCTCCACAGGCTACGGCGACAGCAGACGAAGGCTGGAGCAAACATCTCAAGGCTGGAGAGATCCATCTTACAGCATTGGTAGACCAGAGGATCTCCCGAAAGAGTCTAGATGTTAGAGAATATGACTCAGCATGAATACAACACGACCCCACGCCAAAACGAGGGGAAGCGCCCTGGTATTTAAAGCCCACAGGGGGACTAATTAGCCTGCCACCACAGGTGCGAGAGATAATAGAATATCAAACAGGTGTGGCCACTAAGGGTAAGGAACGAGAGGGTGGGGGCTAGAGAGAGTGAGTAGGGAATTCCTAACAGTAGGCTTAAAGAAGACAGAGAATAGGGAATTCCTAACAGTAGGCTTAAAGAAGACAGAGAAAAGGTAGTGAGCAGCGGGCAAAACCTCACAATCTTATCAGTTGTAATTAAGGCTGTCAAAGTTAACACGGTATTAACGCGTTATCGCCCGATTCTATTAACGCCACTATTTTTTTTAACTCACGATTAACTTTTAAGATTATTATTATTTTTGTATTACTAGACTTCACTCAGGTGTATTATTGATGCTCTCATTGATACTATGTTTGTTTCTGAAGTGTGTGTGTGTGTGTGTGAGATATATATAGAGAGAGAGGGGGGTGAGAGAGATGAGGAAGGGGCAAGAGAGAAAGAGAGCCGGGAGAGTGTGAGTGTGAGAGAGAGAGAGGGGGGGTGTGTGATTACTCAGCCCTTGTGTGGGTGAATGTAACAAGTTCCTAACATTTTCTTTCCCCTATTATTTCATGCACACTTTATTCATTGTTTTAAATTATTAATTTCTTTTAAGTTATTTTGTGCATCACTCTGTTTTGAATTTGATGCAAATTTGCAATGCATGAGGGTCATCCTTTTGTGTTAAATGGCTGCATAAAGCAAGCATTTGTTGACTCATGTTGATAAGATTATTAAAACTTGGAACTTGAAAAATATCTGTTTAAGGTAGATAAAAAAAGATATGTTAAAAAAAATGTGATTAATTCATGATTAATCGCGAGTTAACTATGGACAATCATGCGATTAATCACGATTATATATTTTAATCCATTGACAGCACTAGTTGTAATATACCCTAGGATTATTGGAATGAATGTCTTTGAATTTTCTCCCACTGCTTCCACTGAACATGGATTTTGTCTGCACAAGCCAGTGTGAAGATGTTTGCAACATCTAGTTGTAGAAACTACGCACTGCAGCTTTAACGTCAATCAATCAATCATGTTTAGTAAATAGACACCTGATTTTATAGTCTTATTCTAATACATTTTCATGACTTTTGTATTATAGGAAAGCATGGCTAGACAGAAATTGTCAGTTGAGGAGCGAAGGAGAAGAAATAGAGAGTACCAATGAAAGAGAAGAGAAGAATTACACAGTGACGAAGAGAGCAAACATGTCATGCAAGAGCAGGAAAGACAAAGGTGGAAAAAGAGGGTTCAAGACAAAAAAGTAATAGAAATAGACAAGATGGGAGACAGGGCACAGAGGTATCGGAGAAAATATTGGAGAGAGGTCCAGAAAAGGTGCAGATAGAAAAGGTCCTGTGAAGGTGCTGTGCTGGAGGCAGACACCCCCCCAGATCAGGATATTCTAGATAACAATGCCAGACAGCGCAGAGAGTCTCTCAGACAGGAACAGAAACAAAGTAAAACACGAAAAAGGCATTCAAGATAAATACAAACTTTAAAAGAGAAGATTACAAATGTAACAAAGCAACAAAACAACCTGAGAAAAACAATAATGTGCTGAAAAAAGGCTACAAATACTGTACATCACCACTGGACTCTCCAGGCACGGAAACAAAGAATATGCTATCAGGAAGCAAAGTAAGGAATCAGAAAATCCAAAAGGCCCTGCTATTCCACCACATCCTCAGAAGAGAGCTGAAGACAAACAAACAAACTCCTGGCCCACGGCGCCAAAAACCAGCACTGAGTTCATCAGGCACGATTCTTAAAAAGTATCGTCTTCTTCAACAAATGAAAGACTTTGGGTTAACCTATAAGTTAATGAGAGAAAGGGAGCATCCTCAGAAAAAGCCAACATTCATACAGGGTGTAACACAGAATGTCCAGGATTTCTTCCTGAACTCTGCACGTGTGACGATGTGTGATGATGGATAGTGCTAATGATGGCTTTGTCATTATAAATTATTTCCCATATCTTTTAAAATCTTCGAAATTTTGCAATACAAAATTATGTAGGTTAGAGTTATCCTATCCCAAAAATGTTCATAAATACTCATATTTAAATTCCCCATTAAGAAATGCATCATTTAGACACCTTGCATGTTAGGATTTCCTTCAGATTCATGTTGGCATCCATGTATGGCGAAGGCCCGGACTGGCCATCGGGAGCTCTGTCTGTCACACACACACAAAGGGAGCCGCATGTGATTGGTGGAGGCGGTACCAGGCCATACAACTGATTGACAGTTGAGATGAATGAATGAATGAATGAATTACTTTATTTGACAATATAAAAAATAAACATGTGACAGAAGAGCACAGTCGGGATATACTGCCAAGGATGAAACACAAAAAAGCTCAGAGCTTATTTCCATTGTGGTCCTTGTAGGGGGGTGGGGGAATGTGATGCTTAAAACATGCATCATACTAAACGTGACATCACAACACATCACATATACCATTCAACATTTATATACATACAGACTCATACAACATGCAAGGGTGCCTTAAGCTAAGTGTCTAGGTATAGTCCCTTTTGAGCCATGTCTTCAGATGGCGAATGGAATGGCAGATGGCACTTCTGCAAAATGACAGGGAGAGACAGCGAAAGACAAAAAAATGTCAAGCATAACCTGCGCTTGAAGATGGACAGTGGAAAAAGAGGAAGGGTCGAGCAGAGAGGGAAAGAGAGAAAAATTCATACTGCTGACTGCTTGTATTTCACAGAACAGTCAGATGGGAATTACTGGAAATGAAATGTTTCAACACTTCAACAGTGAAAAAAAGAGGAAGCATGGAGCAGAGACGGGACGCCCTAAATGTTGCCGCTAAATGTGGCAACATTGACCAAATGTTTTCTTGCACCACGGGACCACCAGGTTAGTCAGTGATAAAAATAAACATGCTAGCTAGCTAACATAGCTAATGTTACCATGCATCATCATCATCCCCTGTCATTTTTTCCCCGCATAAATCTTTTATTCAACTTCAGTCCTGATCATAACCATTTACATTTTTCTTGTAATGTCAGATTAAAAATGAAATACTCTAACTTTTCTGATTTCTGAGTTGTTAAGTCTGACATTACAAAAACAAAAAATCCATCAAAATCAGTGTTGTTGCTAATCATTGACACATGATGATTATAACAATTATTAGCCTGTAATAATCCCCCCCAGAAAAATCCACTTTGCATTTGATATATTGAAAATATTTAAATGTGTGTGTTTTTTTAACAATAATTTGTGATGCCATCACAAACAATGGCATTTAAAGGGTAAACATTTTAAAAGTCCTGCACCAGCATGTAGGGAATTAAGTCATTGTAACAAAAATCTTCCTGGTGGGGGACCCCCAGACCCCCTGCTTAAAAATTTGCCTGACTTGGGCTATATTTCGCACTATATTTCCTGGCCTGAATAATTCCCCCAGTCCGGCCCTGCAAAGGGGTGAAAAATGGTCAAATCTGCCAGTTTGAAATACAAAATGATGTAAGTTAGAGTTATCATATCCGAAAATGTTTCCTATATTTTAATTCCCCACAAGAAACACATATTTTAGACACCCCTCATGTTAAGATTTCTTTAAAATTCATGTTTGCACAAAAGTATGGCCCGCCCTAATATGATGACCACTGGTGGCTAGCTAAGATCATCGATGTGGATACTGATCAACAAGATGTAAAAGTGGAATTTCTGCATCCTCATGGTCCAACAGAAAAGGTTCTGTTTCTGCCCAGTTCAAGACATCATAGTGAAACTAATCGGAAATGCAGAAGGAAACGAAGAGGAGAAGTGCAGGGTGAGAACGTGGAGATCAGGAAGTTGGGTAGATGAAAACAGGGACGAGAAGAAGGGGTCCTGGGCCCCGTTCCCCGTACCTGGATAACTGAGTTAGCCGGATAACTTTCGGGTAAGTCTGACTTAAGCCGGACTTTCCGATTCCCCGTACCTGGATTTTCCAAATCACCATGACAACAGATCCAAAAGTTTGAGCCTGGTCGAAAGCAGAGTTTAAGTTCAAGTTAGCCGGATCAAGCAAAGCCACACCCCCGCAAAGAAAGTGACAGCTCGTTTCCTGAAATTATTCCCACAGCCTAGGATCTGCGTTATACCATTCTGAATTATGTTTTTGTGCTCCATTCTTCCAGAGGGGTCTTTTGAAATGTAAAATAGACCCAAAATGCTGATACTAAATTCACTTTGTCCTAAATAATGCACGTTATATACCGTGGCGCTCGCTCGGTGCAACAACAACAAAATAAAGAATATTCTAAACACGGGTCTCTCGTTCATTAATGTATAAACAATGAATTTATCCCATCTGGCACAGTGGCGTAGCGGTAGTGCTCAAGCCTGGCAACCTGGCGACCGGTGTTCGAAACCCCGTGTTTCCAATATAACTTTTTGGAATATAATATTAATGATTATACGCAAAGGTAGCCTAGTTTTAAGTCAAAATATTATAAATCTACATGCATTGAGGATGTCATTCTTTATATAGCTCTCAACGTGCACCAAATTGAATTATTCCTATATTGCAAAAAGAAGGAGACAACTGGGTCTCGAACCCCGGTCGTCTGCGTGAAAGTCAAAAGAAGAACCCGTTACACCACAGAGAAGATAAGTAAAAGATCGACCATACATCAATCAATGGGTAAGGGAGCCGTATCGTTATTCTGTATAACAGTTTTACTAATTATTTTCGCTAGCAAGATCTCATTTGATTATTCAATCCAGCAGGCAAGTTTAAAGAAATATAATCTGATTGATTGAGGTAATGAGGGACTTGAAATTAGCCTATAGATAACGCATTTAACTTGTCGGCGAGGCGATTGAGCCGTACTGCAATATGTTACTAAAGTTTTAAATCAATTAATCAATCAATGCCGCTAGAGAATCAGGATCTCTGCTCTCGACACTTGCTGCCTTCTCGGCTGAGGCGGGCACGCGCACTTATCCTGGGTCGCAAGTCTGGCTTGAGTTAACGAGACTGAATCCACCTTCGAGGAACAGGAAAATCCCGGCTTCAAACATCGGGTTAACTGAATCTGGATAATGACATCTTGATCGACTTAGTTGAACCAGGTACGGGGAATAGGGCCCTGGTCTCCATGACTGTTTTTGTTGTTGGAAACAGTGCATTTTGTAATAGTTGGAAACAGTGTATGTAAAGTTTGTTGTTATTACAATTGAGTTAACAAAATGTTCAGTATTAACATTAACAAGGAGTTATTAGTTCTTATCATTGTCACTTCCATCTGTTTAAAAAATGCATGTGTTCATTTATCAGAGATGCATATACAATTTAGTCAACTCTGTCAGTTTCTCGTCAACTCCGTCAGATCTTTGTCAACACCGTCAGATGTTTGTTTTTGTTAATTCTGTGGAAAATACAAATTCCTTCTTCAGTTTATGTTGTTTAAGTAATAAAGGAGCATCAGATCTTCATCCTCTTGTCTTATTTACTTAATGATCTTTTTTTTTATCATATCAAAATTAAAAACAAAGTTTGAAAATGCAAATATTTCTAAATCTGTGTTTTCAGAATAGTGTGAAATTACACCTGAGGTTTATATATTATATTTGATTGCATACCAGAGTAACTAAACACTATTACAACATACTTCAGAACCTTAGATTCTTGTTGGACTGGAATAATTAGAATTATATACTTTTTTGTGTGTCTGACGGAGTTAACCCAAATCAAGTTTCAAAGGGAAACATGTGAATTTGTTCAAAATGTTTTTCTATGTAGAGCCCGCACCTTTACATGGTTAAATAGCTCAGACCTTTCTCTACATGAATATACAACTCTAATCAATATAGTGTGCATTCTCAAAATATAATATTAAAAAGTGTTTTGTCCCGACTCTCAAGAATCAGTGATATATATATATATATATATATATATTAGTGCTGTCAGGCGATTAAAAAAATTAATCTAATTAATTACAGGATTTGTAATTAATTAATCTAATTAATCGCATTTTAATCGCATTACCATTTTATGCCTCATATTCTATATTCTATAATCATATTTCAAATTGCATGTGACCGGATGGCAGAATTCAGTACTGTATCTACAAAACCTTCTGGATCAGTTATTCACCGCCGTCTGTCCGTGGTCCTGTCAACTGATTAACAGACTGTTAACAGATTAACAGTCAACGCGGTTTCATTGCTGGGTTAAGTACTTCTATTCTATTCACATAATACGCTTACTTCATATATCTACTCCATTCACATATATGCCTACCACTTGTATCTATTGCTATGTCCGCCTACTACAATCTCATGAGCTGTCTAACGCCTGTCCCGTCTCCCTGTCTTCCTATGACTTGCTGTCCTGGAGTGTTGACCGGAGTGTTGGACGTCCCGTGACGAAGGCCGGGAGATTGCGACCCCCTCTGCGTGCCCCCCTGTCTTCGGAGGTCTCGTAGTGGTGACCGGAGTGCCGGATGTCCCGCGATGATGTCGGGGAGTTCGCGACCCTCTCTGCGCCACCCCCCTTCCCCCTGTCTCCGGCTGTCCCTGAGCAACGACCGGAGTGTTGAATGTCCCGTGACTAAGACGGGGAGGACGTGACCCTCTTGCGCCGCCCCTGTGCCTCAAATAGATCCGCTATCAACTCTATCTTTAATCTTTCAAAATGTTCAGTTGCTATCGCTATTAGCTCTATCTTTAATTTTTCAAAATGTACAGTTGCTATTGCATGCACTCATCTGTGTCTCACCACCAGCGTTGCGTTGTTATTATGGGCTGAGCCGCCACGCAGGATAATGACGCCGCGCGCACGCGCGCACACGCACGCGCGGCCCCGCGCGCATGCGCATATGTTCCCTCGCGCACAATAATACACTTTGTTTGTATAGCCTTTCATACAGAAACTGCAGCTCAAAGTGCTTCACAACAGAATTAAGACAGGCATAAAATGAGCACATAAAGTGCAGACATATAAAATCAGTTTTTCACATTAGGATCTAACATCCCAACAGGCAACCTTGTTTATGGTTTGATTCAGTTTTAATATAAATAATAAAAATAAAGAGAAGATTAATTAATTATCTACTCAGTCCCGAAGTTTGTGATGTAGATATGGAATGTCCCGGGTTGCTGCTGTTTGCAGAGTGTGTTGTTGTCCGGGGGTGAGTGGTGGTGGGTGGGGGGTTGAACAAAGAGTCCCAGACTGGTTGAAGACACCAGCCTATAGCGGCTATTGTTATGATAATGCGAGGTAGCGCCGCAGGTAAACACAACGATCCGAGCCGAGCGCAGCGCGTTCTCGCGAGCGCGTGCATGTGCGTGCACACGCTTCTGCTCAAATCTTTAATACTCAGTGAGGTACCACTGAGTGGTACCCCGTGCCATGAACAACGCATGCCTGCTCACCACACACATGAGTGCATGCTTACCAACTGTCCGTCTGCAACACTACTATCACCGACATCTAAGAAGGGAGATCCCCCCTTGAACGGCCCTTCTAAGGTTTCTCTCCTCCACATTGCCTGTGGAGCTTTTTTTTCCCTATTGTTAGGTTTTAGTGAGTTTTTCCTTACCTTCGCGTGGGGTATGTCTGGGAGTGCTTGCATTCTTTCATTTATTTGCATTCATCTAAAAAATGTTTGGACCCTATGGTGTTCTTGTTCTGTTCTTGACTTATTGTTATGTTGTCTTCTTGACTTGTTTAAAGAAGACCTGTACGGCCCATGGGGACATTAACGTGTGTTGTTGGGCCCTATAAATTAATTTGATTTGATTTGATTTGATCTTCCATCTATTAATTTGCTTAGATTTTTCAGGTCTGGTCAATTTGAGCATGGTGTTATTCACAGTCAAAGATAAAAAAAAAGATTTATTGATATTCTCATTTGGTTCATTACAATTTACTCAAAATAAAATGTTCATTCAATCAATCACAGCGCAGATTGATTGATTGAATGAAAATGTTATTAACAGATTGCAGAATGGGTACAATACAGTACGGCTCAATACACACAATTGTTAAGGGAATGCAGACCAGAGAAAGACTTTCGTCTTGTTTACATCAGGGTCCCCCATTTTCAATTCATAATGAATTGTAAGTAAGGGTGCAACTTGCACCGTACAATCCATTATTTGTGGATCTAGCCCACAGTATTTCTGACACTGGGAATACATTCCCTGAGATTCATAGATGTCCCTAGAATCAGATACCAAGAACATGCAAATGGACCATATTAAAAAAAAATCTGTAAATGTGTATTCTACATGCTTATGGAATGAATGAGATACAAAAAAAATATTATTATTAAAAAAAAAAAAAAAAAAAAAAACTTTTTTGTAATTAATTTTGAGTTAATTTTCATAACGCGATTATTTGCTGTGTAATTAATTAATCTAATTAACGCGATAAACTGACAGCCCTAATATATATATATATATATATATATATATCCCAGGCCAGCAGGGGTAGTAGTAGTAGTACACGTGGTCCTAATGACCCCAAAACACTCTTGGCACCATTTCTTCTGAAAATCAGAGGCTTGTTGAAAGGACAACACACTCATGATGCAGTGGTGTAAGAAGAACACAAGTCACCACAAGTCACAAACCCAGACATCTTTTAATTAATCCACACTAATATCTGAGCTTCTGGAGCATGATGATGATTTTGTGGTAGAAATAGGCAATGAATGCTTGCTTTTGCATGTTGTGGCGTGTGGATTCACAGATGAGAAAAACGAACACAGATTTGAGGGTGAATAGAGTTAGGAGGTTTAGACAGATGATCGGTTTAATGCTTTCCCATTGTTTAAACTTTGTAAAACCCACACACACACATGGAGGATGATCTACAGAGTTGCTTCATATAAAAAAAAAAATATTAAAAAAATTTAGTTATGAGGTTTTGTCCCGACAGCAGCGAAATGTAACAGTACTATATACCTGTATGTCATGTATGTCCCTATGCCATAAATGTCATGATGTCATGTATGTTGTGTAATGTCATAAATGTCACTATGAATTGAAAATGGGGGACCCTGATGGAAACAAGACGAAAGTCTTTCTCTGGTCTGCATCCCCTTATTAACAATTGTGTGTATTGAGCCGTACTGTGTATTGTACCCATTCTGCAATCTGTTAAATAAAGTTTTCATTCATTCAGTCCCCCATTTTCAATTCAAGACCCCACCATAACCAAAGTAAGTTAAACGCTTTGCATCCCACACTACAACAAGTATATTTCATACAACTCCATGTCCAAAAAACGGAACTATCCCTTTATTAAAAAAGTAGCCATGGCCTCGACGTCACGTGGTGCCACTGAAGAGTTAATAATCTCTCAGTCAGTTGTCCTGCTCTCTCCTCCTTCTCCTCCCACACGCAGCCCAACCAGTATAAACAACTCATATAGTGTACACACAGGCAGAGAGAGAGAGAGAGAGAGAGAGAGAGAGAGAGAGAGAGAGAGAGAGAGAGAGAGAGAGAGAGAGAGAGAGAGAGAGAGAGAGAGAGAGAGAGAGAGAGAGAGAGAGAGAGAGAGAGAGAGAGAGAGAGAGAGAGAGAGAGAGAGAGAGACTACTCCCTCTTTACGCACAGTCTTCGAGGGCGCACTGACATCACACCAGTACTGTAGGCAGACTGGCACAGACTGACTGAGATCATGGCACACAGCAGCAGCGACAGCGGACCTTCATCCTCCTCCTCCTTCCCCGGGATAATAGACTTGAACGTGGGGGGCCAGGTGTACACGACCCGACTTCAAACTCTCACTGCGGTTCCGAACTCTCTGCTGTGGACCACGTTCACCCACATGCGCCCGGGCGACCAGCCCAAGGACAGCAAGGGACGCTTCTTCTTCGACCGTGACGGCTTTCTGTTCCGTCACATTCTGGACTACTTGCGGGACCTAAAGGTCGTCCTGCCCGACTCTTTCAAGGAGAGGAGACGGCTGCGGAGAGAGGCGGACTACTTCAGGCTCCATGACATGTCACGGAGCCTCGGGGCGGCTAAAGACAGCGAGGAGACCGGGGATCATCTGGAGGAGGAGGAGGAGGAGGGGACCGCCGCGCCCGGGTCCTTGGCGCACCGGGCACTTGGCTGCTCCGGTGGCACCGCCGCCACCAAGTCGGGGTACATCACCATCGGTTACCGGGGCACCTACACCATCGGGAGGGATATCCAAACGGACGCCAAGTTCCGCAGGGTGGCGAGGATCACCGTGTGCAGTAAGATCTCGTTGGCGAAGGAGGTGTTCGGTGAAACCCTGAACGAGAGTCGCGACCCCGACCGCACCTCGGACAAGTACACGTCCCGGTATTACCTGAAGTATAACTTCTTGGAGCAGGCGTTCGACGCGCTGGCGGAGGTGGGCTTCCACATGGTGACGTGTAACTCCACGGGCACTTGCGCGTACACCAGCAACGAGCCGAGCGAGGACAAGATCTGGACCAGTTACACCGAGTACATCTTCTCCAGGGAATGAATGATCGATCGATGACTCATGTTTTTTTTTTACCCCAAAATGAGTACGTATATAGAGATTGATTGAAATTGATTGATTGAAAATGTTATTAACAGATTGCAGAATGGGTACAATAATATACAGTATACGGCTCAATACACACAATTGTTAATAAGGGAATGCAGACCAGAGAAAGACTTTCGTCTTGTTTACATCAGGGTCCCCCCTTTTCAATTCATCATAACATACAGTATATGACATACATGACATACAAGATAGACAGTACTGTTACATCTATACATTTATGACCAGATTTACAAATACAGTACTGTTTGTGATACAAAAAGAGTCTAAAAAAGAGAGTATATACATTTGAGGGGGAAGAAACTGTACATTGGAGGAGGTTGGGTAACTAGGTGGGGGGGGGGGGGGAACTGTACATTGGATGTGGGGGGGGGGGGGGGCTGTACATTGGATTATCCACGAAACCTTACTTGGTCCCAAGAAGAGGGTCTGGTGTATATTATTGGGTTAGGACATTTACTGTACATTGGAGGGGGTTGTGTTAGGATAATTACAGGGCCCATGCAGAGGCCCGGCTCGCCTTACACTGCTCGTCATTCCCCCCCCCCCTCTTTTTTCATACTGTATTTGTACATGCATTAGCCCATAGTGATAGTTAAGTCATCAAAGAAGCGTCCAGAGAAACAGAGAGGCATAAATATAGGCAATAACTGGTTTATGTGGTCCCTATAGAGAGGCACATCTTGTAAAATTGTTGGCATGACAAATTGCAGGCACAAAGTTGATGTTTTGAGGAAATGCTGTCGGCGTAGCCTGTCGGTCTTCAGGCTCAAAGTTAATGTTTTGAGGAAGTTATTATAGCTAATCCTGTATGTAAATACTGATGTTTGGCCTAGAGCCAGGAATATGCTATAGGCCGGAGTAGGGTATGGAAAAACATTGCTATTTTGGCACGACATTTTTATTATGATTTGTGAATTGTGTTAACTGTATAACTCAGCAGAAGTTACATCTGATTATGATCATGGCTGGTATACAGTTTGACAATGGATATTGTAACTTTTTTTCTCCACATTGTGTTGTCGTTATTACATGCTGTCATCTGTTGTCATAGCTTTCTTTCTTGCCTTTATAGTTATGCAGCTTTAAGCTAAATAAACGAAGTCACAAAACTAACAGTATAGCCCCCTGAGTTCATTGTGATTAACCCTTTCACTACCAAATGGTTAACCCTTTCACTGGGACAATACAGAAGGTTAGCCCTTTCACTGCCACACTATACCAAAGTGTTAACACTTCCACAACCACACTACAGACGGTTAACCGAGAGCACAGGTTCCGATGAAAATAAAAGAAACAGACAATATTCAATTGCATTCATTCACTGGGGAGGGTGGTTAATGAACTTAACGTTACATCAAATTAAAGATAAAAGGGAATGCTTTACTTTCATCACTCATATCTTGGAAATGATTTCTCTATAAATCTTTCACATTTAATTTAAAATACAGACCTACAAAGTACAAATCTCACAGGTCCAACCATTTTAATTAGTGTATTTGTTTCTCTGCCTGAACTAACGTTAACGTTATTAATCCTGCGGCTTTATTTAAAAACAGCCAATCAAATCCCCATCAATGGAAAATGAACCCGCCCATACCCATGCTGATTGGTCCTTGTGCAAGACTAGAAAGCGGGGGTCTTTGATTAAACAGCTGCTATCAGAAGAATAGACAGTCAGAAAAAAAGTTTTTACTTAAAAAGTTTAGTACTTAAGTACATTTAAAAGTAGACACTTTTTTTTACTTTTACTCAAGTGTGTTTTTAGCCAGATACTCTGACTTATACAAGAGTACGATTTTGAGATGGTACCCATACAGCAGCTTTTATCCAAAGCGCTTTACAATTTTTGTTCCTCACATTCACCCATTCACCCACACATTCACACACCAACGGCGGAGACAACCATGCAAGGTGCCAACCTGCACATCGGGAGCAATTAGGGGTTAAATGTCTTGCTCAAGGATACATCGACACGCTGCCCGGGAGGAGCTGGAATCGAACCGGGAACCTTCCGACTACTAGACAACCGCTCTACCTCCTGAGCCCACCATGGATTAACGATGTATGGCTAGATTACCGAAGAAGAGCATATAGGTGCTCAAAATATCACATATGGTGGTAATCTATACCAGTCATGTTCATGGGAGCATAATCTAGTGTGCGGACTCCATCTTTAATTTCTTAAAGGCTATAGAGGAGTAGCAGCTTTGTCTCTAACACAGATGAGTGAGTATGCATCTCTCTTGTGCAGATTGGATGAACCTTTAGCCTTTCGCCATTAGCCACATTAGCCTTTAACCTTTAACCTTTAGGTCAATATCTAAGTTCCTATAGTATGGGGGCACAATCATCCCAAGTGTTCGTGAATGACAGCACAGGGAACGGCTGAATATGTGTCCACATAGGCATCGGTTTAGGGGGGGGGGTCAATCCGTCCCCCTTAAAAAATATATACAGGTAGCTAATATGAAAGACAACCCCCCCCCCCCCCCCCCCCCCCCAAAAGAGGTGAAAAATAAGGGGGTCGAAACATTTATATATCCTTCTAATCTGTAACTATATATTAACCAACAGTTTCAGACGCCCCCCCCCCCCCCTACGGGACCGTACCATCTCCACCCTGCAGACGTGCCACTCATAAAGGCGTCTCGGGGGGAATGCAGGAAGTGAACCGCCAACCCCCAGAGCTCAACGTGTCACCTCCAGCGCTGGAACCAAAAGCTACGCCCCTTGCGTGTGCACGTGCACTGTGCACGTGTTTGACTGTCGTTTATTTTCAGATATTATATGATAGGTGTTGAGCTCATGAGGATTTTTGTGAAATTAACTAATGGGATTTCTATGATGACATGCGTGCACGCAGACACACACACACACGCACACACACACACACACACACGCACACACACACACACACACACACACACACCTCTACCACAAAAGAACTTAAAAAGTGTCAGACAGTAGTTTCTATAAAAAAAAAAGACCTCATATCGGGTGTCAGCTGACGCAGCCATCTGGACAGGAAGAGGAAGTGATAATAGTGTGATAATGTCGAAACAGGAAGTGCTGTCTACCGTCCGTCCCCGACTAAAGGACAGGGACCCTTCTGAGAGTCTGAGCCTTTGTGTTTTATGCACTGAACGAGAACACAGAGTGACAGCGTGACGACAACATTTCGTTGCTCTAGGAAAAACATAGCGAGCACGTATGTTGTGTGCGGATTGGACGACTCCCTTGTGTGCAGATTGGACGACTCCCATGTGTGCAGATTGGACGACTCCCTTAATTGTGTGCAGATTGGACGACTCCCTTGTGTGCAGATTGGACGACTCCCTTATGTGCAGATTGGACGACTCCCTTGTGTGCAGATTGGACGACTCCCTCGTGTGCAGATTGGACGACTCCCTTAATTGTGTGCAGATTGGACGACTCCCTCGATTGTGTGCAGATTGGACGACTCTCTCGATTGTGTGCAGATTGGACGACTCTCGTGTGCAGATTGGACGACTCCCTTGTGTGCAGATTGGACGACTCCCTTGTGTGCAGATTGGACGACTCCCTCGTGTGCAGATTGGACGACTCCCTCGTGTGCAGATTGGACGACGCCCTTAATTGTGTTCAGATTGGACGACTCCCTCGATTGTGTGCAGATTGGACGACTCTCTCGTGTGCAGATTGGACGACTTCCCGTCAAATGCATCTTCAGAGAAGAATGGACCCTTTGTTTAGAGGCCTCACATTCACTAAAAAGAATGAGTCAGGGACTAAATGAAACAGAGGGCTGGTTGAACAGATCATAGAACCAGTAAATGACCCTTAATTCCGCATAGTTTCTCTGTGGACACGAATGACACGCCCGCCTGCCTGGCTGTAACTCCGCCCCCAAGTGTTGCTTTGTGTTTTGAGGCCTGAATGAAAACGTATCGCCGTCATCCATTTCGTACATTTTGTTTTTTCCTCTACTATTGCATTTTGCTTATCTGTGTGTGTGTATGAATGAATGAATGAATGAATGAATGAATGAAAACTTTATTTAACAGATTGCAGAATGGGTACAATACAGTACGGCTCAATACACACAATTGTTAAGGGGATGCAGACCAGAGAAAGACTTTCGTCTTGTTTACATCAGGGTCCCCCCATTTTCAATTCATAGTGACATTTATGACATACACAACATACATGACATACAGGTATATAGTACTGTTACATTTGTGACATATACGATATGCAAATATACAGTACTGTTACCCAGAGATCCTAACAGAGTATATACATATGATGGGGAGGAGACTGTACCATAGGAGGGGGTGGGTGGGTGGGAGAGAAATATACATACGGTGGGCAGAGAATATATACATACGGTGGGGAGGAGACTGTCTATTAGGAGGGGGTGCGGGGGTTTGGACATTTACGGTGGCCAGTTTTGAATTGCAGCCTCCCGTAGGTTCTCTTTAAGAGCGGTTTTGAAAGTGGGTAGTGATTCACATTCCTTTACAGATTTGGGTAGGGCGTTCCACATTGATGTGGCCTAATTGCGAAACGTGTTTAGTCCCTTGTTTGAGCCGAATCTGGGTTTAACATGATTTGTTGAGCTCCCTCTGGTGTAGTGGTTGTGGTATTCACTGACCTTTGGGAAGTATTTTGACATGTACATGGGTACCTTAGTGGTGTAGTGTATCTTGTAGACCAGGCCCATTGCAAGTTGCTGTACTCTGTCGTCTATTCTAAGCCATCCTAGGTAGTCAAAGTGGGCAGGGGTGAGGTGGGTTCTAGGAGTAAGGTCAAGTAGTAGTCTGACCAGTTTGTTTTGTGATGTTTGTAATCTTGTTTTAGCGCCTTTGAGGTGCTTTGGTACCATGAGGTGTAAGCATAGTCGTAGTACCCTTGAATGAGTGCTCCTGCCAGAGTCTTCAGGGTATTCTTGTTCACCAGAGAGGAGATCCGGTACAAGAATCTAGTTCGTTGTTTGACTTTTTTTATTACCTTGGATGCCATTTTGTCACAGGAAAGATTTGCCTCTAGGATGGAACCTAGGTATGTAATTTCATCTTTCCTTGTGACAATATTGTCACCCACTGTAACTGAGAAGCCGTCAGTCTTGCTGAGTTTGTTATTTGAACCGAAGAGAATGGACTCTGTTTTGCCCATGTGTAATGATAGTTTGTTATCAGCGAGCCAGGTGCAGATTCTGCCGAGTTCTGAGCTGAGGGTTTTTTCAACCTGTAACTTGTTCTTGTCAGAGACCAGCAGGGCTGAGTCGTCCGCGAACAAGAACAAGTTGCAGTCACAAGCTGACGACATGTCATTTGCATAAATTAGGAACAGTAGCGGTCCTAGTATGCTTCCTTGTGGAACACCACAGCTCACTGTGAGGGGGGGGGGATAGAGTACCATTAACCTCCACCATCTGTTCTCTCCCCTCAAGGTAGGATTGCATCCAGCTCACTGATAAACTAAATAAACTAAATAAACTGATAAACTAAAAACCAATGGCTTTTAGCTTGTCAATCAGAATGGAGTGATTGACAATGTCGAAGGCCTTTTGTAGGTCCAGCTGACCATGCCGCAGTATTTGCCCGCGTCCACCTCTTGTTTGATGTGGTCGTTTAAATAGAGAAAGCATGTGTCAGTGGAGTGGGTTGTTCTGAAGCCAGATTGGAATTCGTAGATTAGATTTTTTTCCGCTAGGTATTTTTCGACCTGTTCGTAGACAATTTTTTCCATTACTTTCGAGATGGAGGTAAGAATAGAGACAGGGCGGTTGTTACGAAGGATCAGATTAAACCGAATATATATATTTACTACTTGATATATATTGCATAATATTTGTATATCGTCTGATATCCCTTGTGTATTCTTTGTACATATACACGGAATATCCCTTTACCTAGTACAGACCATAATATTTCGTTCTCCTATTGGACAGCGGTCCCTTAGGCGCCACTGCCATACCCCCAAGGTCTAGTTCAAAGTCACCGCCAAAGACATGCCTGGACATGAACGGCTCTGCGCAAGAATACGAGACAGGAATAAGGCTGGTACTAGTTTGTTCACCTAACGTATAAATACGGCGCAGGTGAATACAGAAGTCAGTTAACCTAGTTCGAGTTACCCAAGTGAAGCCTCACCCACGATACAACGTGCGGTGAAGTAGGGCCCGTTTGGCCCCAAATAGAGCATTGAGACCGCGTGCGAATTGATAGCTGAAGTATCAGAGTTTAACGCTGTACCGTCGAGTTCGACCTATTCTATTAATTCAGTAATAGTCTATTTATGTATAGTGTATCGTGCGGCTACCGTTCTACAGTGACCAGCATTACCAACGTTTCCTCGTACCAGCTAGTGTGCTTATCCAGGCTGGGCAGCTTACCCTGGCGCCTTCATCCGAGGAGCCCTAGATGAGGACCGTGTGGACATGTACACTGGATAACCTACCCGACGACTACATAGCCCTTTTCGGCTGGATTATATTTGCTTTGGTCCTGTAGCTGATGGAGCGGAGAACCTCTAAGAAGCCTGAGGCTGGCTAGCTTTCTTCCATGCGGAGCTGCATGCCGGAGAATAGCTGTTATTCGTCTGCGGATCAAGAGATTATTGCACTGTCTCCTGTACCTGGAGTCTCCCTATTCTTCGTTGACCCAGACTTTGCTACCGACAAATCCTCTCCCCTTGCTGGCCTACAACCGGAGGGACCCTACTAGTATCTCCCGCTGCCCTACTAGTGTACCATAGATATAATTCCTAGGATACAGGTGGTATTCATTATCTCCTGCGTAATATTATAATGGACTTACGCTCTTGACTTACTTACGCACATTCTTCGCCTTACAAGCGCGACTCTAAGTAAAGTATTGTAATCTACTATTATTGCTGCTAATAAATATTATTATAACCAAGATTTGTGTGGAACCGTGTCATTGTGGAAGTGTTCATCTAATATACCTGTGTACTGTATGGCCAGTAGTAATGTACATAAGACAGTAGTGGTTTAATGATACCATACTTATTTAATACAGTCAGGGAATTGTACCCCTCAGTTACAGCGTACTGAGGTAATTACCCAGTAATTGCCTGGGTCTAATTTGCTGCCCTTTTTGTGCAGGGGGGTCACTCTCGCAATTTTGAAGTCCTTGGGGACGTGTCCCTGTTTTATGGAGAGGTTTATTATGTGTGTGATGACTGGGGTGATGGCGGCTGCTGAGTCTCTGAGGAATTTGGAGGGGATGTTGTCATGGCCAGTGGCCTTGTTAGGTTGGAGGGCGGTCAGTTTTTTGAGTACCTCATCCGATTTGAAGTCGTCTTTGTGGACCCTTAGGTTTTTGTAGTATGCTACTATGTGTTCTACCCCATAATGCCCTGAGTGGGAGGGTAGTTTATTAACCAGTGTTGTGGCTATGTTTGTAAAGAATATGTTTAGGTATTTGGCCACATCCAGTTTGTCTGTGATGAGCATGTTTTCTGTCTTTATGTTTATGTTTGTAAATCTGGTTTTTAGTTTTTTGCTGCAGCCTAGTAATTTCCAAAGTTCGCAGGGTTTGTTTTTGTTTTTCTCAGTTTTGTCATTGATGAATTAATTTTTTTGCGGTTTTGATCATGGTGTTTACGTCATTTCTTAGTCTGTTTCTTTGAATTTTTTGTTCAACCACGTGGGCTTGGAGTTCACTGTTTGAGCTTTTGGAAAGCTTTGTCTGACTTTTATGAAGTTCAGAGAATTCTTTGGCTCTTTTTTTCATAGCGGTCAGTATTTCAGTGTGCATCCATGGCTCAGCGCGATTTTTAACCCTGGTGGTTCTTAGGGGGGCCATGTTGTTAAGTATTGATGTGAATTTGGTTTTGAATCCAAGCCATGTTTCTTCAACCTGTGTACCACTGAGCTCATCTGACCAGTCCAAGCTCTCCAGTTCTTGGTTAAAGGCCTCTCTAGAGTAGGTTTTGAGGTCCCTAGATGTGACTGTTTTGTGACAGCCGGCCTTTTGTTTTAGCTTTTTGCGGGTACAGAAAATCATATAATGATCACTTAACCCGCATGCTATCACCCCTTTGTTGGAGATCATGGACTTGTCAGAGGTCAGAATGAGATCAATGGTGGTTCGTGTTGAATCACATACCCTTGAAACCGTGTAGATCACAAAACCTACTGAGGGCCTTGAAGACGGGTGCTGCTTTACGTAGCATATCCGTGTTCCAGTCCCCAATGTGTGTGTATGTGTGTGTGTGTGTGTGTGTGTGTGTGTGTGTGTGTGTGTGTGTGTGTGTGTGTGTGTGTGTGTGTGTGTGTGTGTGTGTGTGTGTGTGTGTGTGTGTGTGTGTGTGTGTGTGTGTGTGTGTGTGTGTGTGTGTGTGTGTGTGTGTGTGTGTGTGTGTGTGTGTGTGTGTGTGTGCGTGCGTGCGTGCGTGCGTGCGTGCGTGCGTGCATGCATGCGTCTGTTGGTATGATGTAAACCTCCTACAACACTTCACTGTTACTTTGACTGAAGTCAGTTGGCTATATCGGAATCAGGAAGCTGATTATACACACAACACACGAGAGAGAGAGAGAGAGAGAGAGAGAGAGAGAGAGAGAGAGAGAGAGAGAGAGAGAGAGAGAGAGAGAGAGAGAGAGAGGGGTTAAAGTAAACCTGCTGAGTTGGAGGCAACAAGTGAAACCAAACACTAGCCTGTGTGCCACTTGTAATTCACATACAAATTGAAAGTGTTCTTCACATGAGTTTTCACTAATGAGCGTGTCATACTCACAACACACGGTCACAGCTCAAATCCCTATCTAGGGTCACAGAGAATAATGCATAGACATTATCTGAAAGGATCAGTGTTTTTATATACTAGCGAAAGCTCCGAGTTTGAGAGCAGAAAAAGGGGGTCTGACCTATTGTTGAATGAAAGGAAGTGTACTCCTTCTATTTCCGTATTATCTGAAATTCCATGGTTTGTATACGCCAGCCTATAGGGCCCCACAAGAGAGCTTGACATTTCTTTCTTTTTTTTATCCACTTTTTCTCCTTATTTTTCTATTTTTCTCCCATCCCAATTTCGCTGTTTCCAATTCTCCCCTCCCCTGTCTTGAACGTTGCTTGCATATGCCCCCCACAGGTCGGTCGTAGGGAAGGTAGAAGCCTTGCATCACGTGTCCCCTCCTCCGGTACACGAGGAGGCAGCCTGTCACATCTTTTCACCTGCCAGCGCGGACTCTCATTGGCGTGGTGTAACGCGTGGGAGGCTCACACTACCCCCGCCATTTCCTGTCTCTGCTGTGCAGGCGTCCCCCAACCGACCTGTGGGAGTCGCTGTCCACAACGTCCAGACTACCACCCATCGACTTCCACCCGCTGACTCTGCCAATTGAGCCAGTATGACGGCCGGCCCAAGCCGGATTTGAACCCGGTGTCTCTTGCGTTGGTGATGAGCGCAATGTCCGCTGCGCCACCCAGAGCTTGACATTTCTTACGATATATTATATTATATATTACATTATATATATTATTATACAAAGAGCTTCTTTCATCTGGGTGGAAACAGGCCAAACAACCACTGGACTCTTTTGTAGAGGAAAGAAAAAGTGATTTAAATGTCTGTATAGTTTGAAAAAGAAAATGTTAAATGCACTTTCACTGGGGAACCCTGTTGGTTGCCACTTCCTCTCTACACTTTACTTGCCACTTGGTATCAGAGTGAACACTTTATTACTTAAACAGACCCAGGATGTTTAAACTGTGGTTATAAAAATGGGCATGTTGTGACAGGGAACACAAGACTTGCATCACCATCGTAGACCAAGATATACTGCTTGTTTGACAACCGATAAGCTACCGGAGAATTTACCAAAGTGTCAGGCCTATACCACGCGGAGAAGCCATAATGATGCCGCATGGTTTTATTGGTCAAAAGAAAAACTAGATCACCCGGTCAATGGGTAACCATGTGGTTGTTTATTCACCTCAGGCCAAGGCAGTGAGTCAGTGAGTCAGTGTGTGTGCGTGCGTGTGCGTGTGTGTGTGTTCATGCATGTAAAAGTATGTGTGTTAACTGTTTGTCTTGTGTTTTCATGATTACTATTAATCTGTATTGTTTACACAGCTCTTTCCCAGACCCTATCCTTTAATGTACTTTCACCTTTCACACCAGAACAAGAACATCCTCTTTCACAAGCACTTCCTCAAAGCCACTTGGCACCGAACAAGCTGGCGCTTTTATCCAAAGCGACTTACAAGTTCTGTACGACAAGTCATCAGGAAGGGCACAACTCTATCAGCTGAGTAACAATGTTCATCAAAGTGTTGCATGCTACAGTGTAGGTTAGTTTATTAGGACAAGTGCATGACAGTTAGGTTAGTTAGGGTTAGAGTTTTTTTTTCAAATTTTTATATATATTATTATTTCAGATAATGGTTGAAGAAGTGCGTCTTAAGTCGACGGCGGAAGATTGGACGGGTTTCGGCTGTCCTAACTGGGGTGGGTAGTTCATTCCACTATTGTGGGGCAAGGACTGAGAATAGGCGGCATCTCTTTGATGACCCTCCCGGGGCTCGGATAGGAGTAGGTCTGAGGCGGCCAGAAGATGCAGAGCGTAGGGGTCTTGAGGGTGTGTAGTTAGAGACCAGTAACCGGAGGTAGGCGGGAGCGGTTCCCTTTGCCGCACGGTATGCTAGGTCGAGGGCCTTGAAGCGGATACGTGCAGCAATGGGGAGCCAGTGCAGGTCTCTAAGAAGTGGGGTGACATGGGCCGACTTCGGTAGGTTTGAGATCAGGCGGGCCGCTGCGTTCTGAATGAGTTGAAGAGGCTTAGTGGCAGTGGCCGGGAGGCCAGCGAGCAGTGCTGTGCGCTGCAGTAGTCGAGGCGGGAGATGACTGTTGATTGGACGAGGAGTTGGGTGGCTTCTTTTGTCAGGAAGGGGCGTATCCTTCTGACGTTGCTCAGGAGGAATCTGCAGGTTCTGGTTGTCGCTGCGATGTGAGCGGAGAAGTTCAACTGGTCGTCGAGGACAACACCAAGGTTCTTGGCGGTCGGGGACGCGGTCACAGCTGCATTCTCGACTGTGATGGAAAGGTCGGTCAGGGGGGAGGATTTGGCCGGCAGGTGGAGCAATTCTGTTTTGCTCAGGTTTAGTTTGAGGTGGTTGGTCGTCATCCAGGCGGAGATGTCGGACAGACAGGCCGAGATCTGCTCAGATGTGGATATCTGAGGGACGGAAGGAGAGGAAGAGTTGAGTATCATCGGCATAACAATGATACGAGAAGCTATGAGACGTGATAAATAATGTTACCCAGTGATTTAGTGTAGAGGGAGAAGAGAAGGGGTCCTAGGTCCGAGCCCTGGGGGACACTCGTCCGCAGGGGGCGGGTGGCCGACAGGGTCCCTCTCCATGACACTTGGTAGGAGCAGTCATTGAGGTATGATGTCAGCCATGTCAGCGCAGAGCCAGCCACTCCCATTCCTGCGAGGGCCGCGAGGAGGATCTGATGGTTGACTGTGTCGAAGGCTGCAGATAGATCTAGGTAGGAGAATCAGGACAGAGGAGAGGCCTTTCGCTTTTGCTAAATGAAGTGCCTCTGTGACCGCAATGAGGGCGGTTTCTGTGGAGTGGCCAGTCCTGAAGCCAGACTGATTAGGGTCTAGGAGGTCATTCTGTAAGAGATAAGCAGTAAGTTGGTTGGATACAGCACGTATATGTAACGCAGGGGAAGCAATCCACTGTGTAATGTCACAATCCATCGTTTGAATGCCCTGTTAACTTTGATATTTACAATGTGTTTTTGTTTTACATAATTTTAGTTTTTTGTTTTGCATATATATATATATATATATATTTGTTTTGTAAGGTTTTAAATTAGTAGGCTACACTCATTTGAGTAGTGGAAAAGGGGTAGGATTAAATAAGTGTATACTTCTTCCTACTCCTTTTCGAACATGTACATTTTGCTTTTGTTTATTATTATTATTTTTTTCATTTAATTTCTTGAGATCAATGATTTGTTTTGATTTTATATTTTTTGTATTTATTTACATGTTAGAAATAAAGATTTCAAATAAATAGATAAAAAAAAATACCTTTGTTATTCACAACGTGTTTTGAATGACTAAGTTGTGTCAAGGAATTTGAGACGAGTAAGACATCCAGAACCCTCTACCCATAACCTTCGCTCCGCCAACACTAACCACCTCCTTCCCCCCAGGACCAAGCTCCGCACCATGGGGTGACCGGGCCTTCTGCTCGGCTGCTCCTCCCTGACTACCTCAGAGCACCACAGACCACTGCTTCCTTTAAAAGAGGACTAAAAACATACCTCTTCACGAAAGCCTTCTCTTAGTTTTAACCTTTTTATACATGCCTTGTGTGTTTTATCCATTTTTTTAATGCTTTTATGGCTTGTTTTTTTTATTGCCTCTTAACAGGCGCCTCCAAAATTGGCCATTTTTGTTTTAGTTTTTGAGGACTGCATACTTTTTTTGCAAACCAAAACAACATACTTTATACTTATAGCACATGCATGAGCCTGGTCTCTTTTGAAAGATGACATTCTGAAGTTTCTGATTCCAGAAAGAAAATTCACTTTTAGTGCTAATGTAATAGAGTAATTGAGTTGTAAAAAAGAATTTACTATAGTTTTTCTGTAGTAGTTAGTAGTCCAGAGGTAGTATTTCCCCAGAAGGTGGTTTGATTGATTGATTGAAAAGTTTATTAACAGATTGCAGAATGGGTACAGTACAGCTCAATACATACAATTGTTAAGGGGATGCAGACCAGAGAAAGACTTTCGTCTTGTTTACATCAGGGTCCCCCATTTTCAATTCATCATAACATATATGACATACATGACATACATATAGACAGTACTGCTACATCTATACATTTATGACATACAAGATTTGCAAATACAGTACTGTTTGTGATACAAAAAGTGTCCAGAAAAAGAGTGTATATACATTTGACGTAGAAACTGTACATTGGGGGAGGTTGGGTGGGTGGGGTGGGGTTGGGTGGGTGGGTGGGGACACTGTACACTGTACATTGGAATACTGACAAAGCCATACTTGGTAATTTACTGTACAACTGGGTTAGGACATTTGTAGGGGCCAGTTTCGAATTGCAGTCTCCCGTAGGTGTTCGTTGAGAGTGTTTTTGAAAGTGGGTAGTGATTCACATTCCTTTACAGCTTTGGGTAGGGCGTTCCACATTGATGTGGCATAATTGCGAAACGTGTTTACGTGGTATGGCTTACAAATCCAGACGGAGCCATAGCCGGAAGCCTATCCGAACATATCGTACATATCCGAATTTCATAAAGATCCATTCAGAAATGAGTGATTAGGAGTGATTTTGGTCAACTGTGTACAAAGAAAAACTCATAGACTTCAATTCATTTGGCTGTTTTGCTCTTCCTGTTTTCGTGTTTTTTCGTGTTTTTAGTTTTTTTATGTAGATCCCCATGTGGGGTATCATTGGAAAGCCACACTCATTGGCTACAATGATCGACAATCATTTTCGAGATCGGATCTAGATTGACGGAACTACTGCAGCCTGAGTCGGGAGTGGTATTTTGCGCAATACCGTGTACAGTACTTTGCACAAGCCTCAAATACCGGCATGTAACTCGAGAACCGCTGAACGGATTTTGTCGGATTTGGTCGCCAACGACAGGCAACAAATAAGCCTTCAATTCTATATATATATATTGTATTACAAAATATGCACATGAGGGACGTTGCAGCTTAAGAGTCTATGTTTTACCCTGTAGCACTCTGAGATTT
>NC_140166.1:59197455-59224955 GCF_963971535.1 Notolepis coatsorum | reverse complement strand
AGCCGGCGTTGTTGTTGTTGTAGTGAGAATTTCAACTCGGAGTCATCATTCAACAGTAGAAGTAACGGAGAGCAGCAGGGTACATAGCAATTCAATATGTCGGACAGACAATTCCATAAACGTCTATTCAACGTAAAATTGCTCAGTGGGCATAATAAGCACTCAAGGCAGATCGAAGCTGCGAATAAAATTAAAATGAAGTGCCCAGGAGATTAAACTGTTGCTGTGGTGCCTGAAATGTACGGAGGCTAAAATCTTTGGTAATATTGGATAGTGTGTGTATATCCCTCTGTCAGACCAGTTAGGAGATGAGACCGGACGCCCTCCCAAAAGTAAAGCGTCATTATGGAATAATGGGATATTAGGGTGGAATTTTGAATTAATTAATTAATTAATTAATTAATTATACTTATCATGGGGGGGGGGGTCAGACATCATCAACTTTGTCATAATTGCACAGAGGTTGTATATTTAGGCATACACAAAAGTTGATGCATTTTATTTCTATAGTAACATTTTAATCAATTACTTAAGGTTAAGCATCATTGAAATTAGTCAAAATCCCTATCCCTAACTGAAACGTCTAAATCCAATCTTTAAAGGAAAAAAGCGTGAGGGAGGGAGGTCATCTGTTTGTGGAATGTCCCAAATCTCTGCTACACACAAACGAGGCTGACACAAGGTCACTCGGACTGCACACTATTTTAACCAGCCTCTTCAGTTTGCATGTACTTGGTATTTTCCGTAGACCAGCAGAGTATATACAGATCGATACACCGACCAATCACCACAGGCATAGGCGCCTGGCCCATTGAGCATCGGGAGCGGCTGTTCTCCCACTATTGAACTTGGGGGAGCAAGGTTATGATCTTGCTCCACCACTTTTTGATCATATGAAATATGATATATAATATAATATATATATAAATCTAACCATAACTACGTAATTTCAATCAAATTAATAATACGCAATGACACTTAATAACAAGTTTTTAAGTTTCCAAAGATTGCGAACCCCCCCCCCTGCCCCATTATGGTTTGATCCAGTACCTCCCATCTCCAGCGCGTAGACCTTCAGCACACAGCGCTGCAGTCTGGCTGCACGGCTGCAGCGGGTAGGCTGTGAGTGTAAATCAAAGCCCACAGAGTGTGTCATAATATTGGTGGCAGGCAGGCTTTTCCAGTAAGTTGTTCAAATAAAAGGATTATGTTAGACATAAGTTACTATTGAGTGGTAGTAGAACTTCTACGGACTACGGTTCTACCACGCAATACAATAAAAGTGTTTCACGGTCCCGAATTGCGATCTGGTCATACGGTTTCCTCGAATAAATAATAATAACGTTTCCCTCTCTGGTTGGCGTTAGCTTTAGTGCTAGCCGCTAGCTAACGTTATCTAGATATGTGGTGTGAGGCACTGTGAGCTGGATGACGTTGACTTCATTTGCAAACGTTAACGCTATCTATATGGCAGACGAGCAGGGCCGTATTAACGACGGCCGCGGCCCGTGGGCCTATAGTGACGAGGGGCCTCCATTTTTTTTTTTTTTTTTTTTTTTTTTTTTTTTTTTTGATATCGATGTCATGATTGTGCACTGCAGACTCAGGGAGGAGGCAGAGAAGGAGAGAAAGAGACACAAGATTTACAGGTAATGGAAATATATCTTTTTTCTCTTTCTTATTAAAAACTTGGCCTATTTGAAAGGAGATTGATTTAATAAAAATGAATGAGCGAAAAATCAATATACAGTGTATATACAGTATATATATATATTAATATATTATTATTATTATTATTATTATTATAGTAATTGGCTATCATACTGCAATATAAACTGAGTTTTATAGTGAAAAGAGCAGCTTTATTGGTCAAGATTGAAGGCTCTATATTGCAGGAAATTGCACGTACAGGTTCATTAAATAAAAAAAAAAAATCTGCCATGGAGGGGGTCGTGCCGGACCCCCTCCAAACCACCCCTTGCCTGTCAAAAAAAAATTAAAAAAAAGAAAAAAATAAGAAAAAAAAAATTGCACCCCCACTTTCAACTATAACTAGGCGGCCATGACACAGGTCCCAAGACCCACAGGTATTGAAGAGGATTTGATTAAAGTGTTGTTTCATTTATGCATATGAAATGTAATTATTCAAATATTTAGTCATGATTAAACATGTATATTAATTATATATTTCTACACACTCTTTTTATTTCTCTTCCACACACAGAGTGGAGCCATGTGCTTAATAAATACTTTGTTTGGAGTATTTGGAAGAAAACAAGATTGTAAATAATTCCACGTGCACACGCTATTGTACACACTCTTTCTCACACACATACACATATGAAGTCCTGTGCATGCGCTCAACACACCACTGTTATGGGGGGGGGGGGGGGGGTGTCAGCCGGGAGAACCCAAGAGCAGTTTAGGTTATTTAATGAAATAACTCCAAAAAAGGGCCATAAGGATAGTTCACATTGCAGGTTATCGTGATCACACAAACATATTATTTTTAAAGTCAAAACCATTAAAGTTAAATGATCTTGTGGAATTTAAAACGGCACAATTAATGTATGTATGAAGCAAAAGGTCATGTACTTCCAGGAAACATTCAAGAACTGTTCTTTGATAGGGAGGGGGGTTATAATCTGAGGGGAGAACTCAATTTAAAAGTGCTTAGTGTACACACTACCATGAGAAGACACTGCATCTCAATAATGTGGAGTGAAACTGTGGAACAGTCTGAATGTGGTGCAAAAGCAATGTCCAAATAATGAGACAATTCAAACTGATTTATAAGGAAATGATGTTCACGAGGTACAGGGATGAGGAAGGGACTTGACATGCACGGGTGTTTACATTTTTATTTTATTTCTTTCATGTTTTACATATATAGTTTTTGTTTTTTTGTTTTGCATATATATATATTTGTTCTTAAATGTTTTAAATTAGAGTAGTGGAAAAGGGGTATAGGATTAAATAAGTGTATACTTCTTCCTACTCCTTTTCGAACATGTAAATTGAGTATATGTTTTGCTTTTGTTTCGTTATTTATTTAGTTTGAGTTATGTTTTGATTTTGTTTAGTTATTTATTTTGTTTGTATTAATTTACATGTTTGAAATAAAGATTTCACATCAAATCAAATCAAATCAAGGACAAAGGGGGGGGGGGGCAGGTAGTGAAGAGCTGGGCGTGAGAGGAGACAAACGGGCGATGTAGCATTAATGCTATAATGCATTTTGTCAAGACGCCCATCAATGTGTTTGTAACGGCGCCGCGTACCAGTGTGCGAACACGGCGCTCGTTCAACACCATCAGGAGGGGAAACGGGACAGATTTCCTTCTTTGCTCCTACTTATCTTGCAAGGTCTCTGTGTATTCAGAATTCTGCTGGTCTACAATTAGGGATGTCCGATATTATCGGCCTACCGATATTGGCATTAAAATGTGAAATTATCGGAAATTATCGGTATCGGTTTAAAAAATATATATATATATTTTTTTATATCTAACCTTTATTTACCCATGCAGGCAAGCAAGTAAGAACTAATTCTAATTTTATTTATTGTCAAAAGTATGCATAATGTTGTGTTAATTCCACGACAAGAGATATGTAATGTTAATTACCTGAAATTATTCAGTTTTTTGGCGGGGGGGGGGGGGGGGGAACCTGCATATATCGGTATCGGTTGATATCGGTATAGGAAATTAAGAGTTGGGACAATATCGGTATATCGGTATTGGTAAAAAAGCCAATATCGAACATCCCTATCTACAATGTATACATTACAGTGGGCTATTCGCCCAAGTAGACCAACGTAAAGCATCGCCAGCCCCCAGGGCCCCCCTCACTTTGGCCCTGGGGTGCTCCATGTGTGTTTATACTCTCCGCCCGACTAACATGCTCTCAAACACAGCTGCACCTCCCAGACTGCGTTAGGGGCCGTTTAGAAACCACAGGATCTACGTGTACTACAACCTGATGTTTGTTTTGCTTGGATCTTTGAGACGCTCGTGTGATACTGCCACTACATATACAGGGAGGGCGGTGCCCCTGGCGTGTTGCCACATGGGACTTCCATGTGTGTTTCTCTCATTGAGTTTGAATGAGAGCTTTTATTTTGAAAACTCTAGCTGGAAGTTCATTGCTGTTCGCCTGACACAGGCCTGCCTCTGCCTGCGTGAATATTAAAGGCAACCAACTTGTGTTCAGCTTTTCTCTGATTGGCCACGACCCCCCGCCCCCTTTTGCCGCAAGCGCGGCAGAGGTCCCAAATGAAATGAATGAAGCTAACATCAGTGGAGGCTGCTGACTGATTAACTAGTATAATGTTATTTCGCAGAGCATAATGTATAATGTTATTTCGCGTTTGTAACGTCATAACATCAGTGGAGGCTGCTGACTGATTAACTAGTATAATGTTATTTCGTGACTGATTAACTAGTATAATGTTATTTCGCGGAGCATAATGTATAATGTTATTATGTGCCTACCCAGGTGAATGAGAGCTTTTATTTTGAAAACTCTGACCGGATGTCCAAGTCACGCTATCGCTGGCCACTTAGATTAGATTAAGTTCACTTTATTGCCATTACACACACAAAAATGTAAAATTAAAATAAAAAAAAATAAAAAAAAAATCTCTTGCAATAAAACACAATATAAATCTGTACAGTAAAGTGCAATGGTTAGCACAATGTGTGATGGTATGAACACAATTTAAATTAAAATCTACATAAGCTATGGCTATATACACACAGGTATACAGTGAGGTGCAGTGGGCTAAGTAGAGTTTTGATTCAGAAGTCTGACAGCTGAGGGGAAGAACCTATTCATGGTCCTGTTGGTTCTGCCTGGGAGGCTGCGGTAGCGTGCCCCAGAGAGAGTACCCCGCAGGCGGGTAGCGTGCCCCAGAGAGAGTACCCCGCAGGCGGGTAGCGTGCCCCAGAGAGAGTACCCTGCAGGCGGGTAGCGTGCCCCAGAGAGAGTGCCCCGCAGGCGGGTAGCGTGCCCCAGAGAGAGTACCCCGCAGGCGGGTAGCGTGCCCCAGAGAGAGTACCCCGCAGGCGGGTAGCGTGCCCCTGAGCGAGTGCCCCGCAGGCGGGTAGCGTGCCCCAGAGAGAGTACCCCGCAGGCGGGTAGCGTGCCCCTGAGAGAGGACCCCGCAGGCGGGTAGCGTGCCCCAGAGAGAGTACCCCGCAGGCGGGTAGTGTGCCCCAGAGAGAGTACCCCGCAGGCGCGTAGCGTGCCCCAGAGAGAGTACCCCGCAGGCGGGTAGCGTGCCCCAGAGAGAGTACCCCGCAGGCGGGTAGCGTGCCCCAGAGAGAGTGCCCCGCAGGCGGGTAGCGTGCCCCAGAGAGAGGACCCCGCAGGCGGGTAGCGTGCCCCAGAGCGAGTGCCCCGCAGGCGGGTATCGTGCCCCAGAGAGAGGACCCCGCAGGCGGGTAGCGTGCCCCAGAGCGAGTGCCCCGCAGGCGGGTAGCGTGCCCCAGAGAGAGGACCCCGCAGGCGGGTAGCGTGCCCCAGAGAGAGTGCCCCGCAGGCGGGTAGCGTGCCCCAGAGAGAGGACCCCGCAGGCAAGTAGCGTGCCCCAGAGCGAGTGCCCCGCAGGCGGGTAGCATGCCCCAGAGAGAGTGCCCCGCAGGTGGGTAGCGTGCCCCAGAGAGAGGACCCTGCAGGCGGGTAGCGTGCCCCAGAGCGAGTGCCCTGCAGGCGGGTAGCGTGCCCCAGAGCGAGTGCCCCGCAGGCGGGTAGCGTGCCCCAGAGAGAGTGCCCCGCAGGCGGGTAGCGTGCCCCAGAGCGAGTGCCCCGCAGGCGGGTAGCGTGCCCCAGAGAGAGTGCCCCGCAGGCGGGTAGCGTGCCCCAGAGCGAGTGCCCCGCAGGCGGGTAGCGTGCCCCAGAGAGAGTGCCCCGCAGGCGGGTAGCGTGCCCCAGAGAGAGGACCCCGCAGGCGGGTAGCGTGCCCCAGAGCGAGTGCCCCGCAGGCGGGTAGCGTGCCCCAGAGAGAGGACCCCGCAGGCGGGTAGCGTGCCCCAGAGAGAGTGCCCCGCAGGCGGGTAGCGTGCCCCAGAGAGAGGACCCCGCAGGCGGGTAGCGTGCCCCAGAGCGAGTGCCCCGCAGGCGGGTAGTATGCCCCAGAGAGAGTGCCCCGCAGGTGGGTAGCGTGCCCCAGAGAGAGGACCCTGCAGGCGGGTAGCGTGCCCCAGAGCGAGTGCCCTGCAGGCGGGTAGCGTGCCCCAGAGCGAGTGCCCCGCAGGCGGGTAGCGTGCCCCAGAGAGAGTGCCCCGCAGGCGGGTAGCGTGCCCCAGAGTGAGTGCCCCGCAGGCGGGTAGCGTGCCCCAGAGAGAGTGCCCCGCAGGCGGGTAGCGTGCCCCAGAGCGAGTGCCCCGCAGGCGGGTAGCGTGCCCCAGAGCGAGTGCCCCGCAGGCGGGTAGCATGCCGCAGAGCGAGTGCCCCGCAGGCGGGTAGCGTGCCCCAGAGAGAGGACCCCGCAGGCGGGTAGCGTGCCCCAGAGAGAGTGCCCCGCAGGCGGGTAGCGTGCCCCAGAGAGAGGACCCCGCAGGCGGGTAGCGTGCCCCAGAGCGAGTGCCCTGCAGGCGGGTAGCGTGCCCCAGAGAGAGGACCCCGCAGGCGGGTAGCGTGCCCCAGAGAGAGTGCCCCGCAGGCAGGTAGCGTGCCCCAGAGAGAGTGCCCCGCAGGCGGGTAGCGTGCCCCAGAGAGAGTGCCCCGCAGGCGGGTAGCGTGCCCCAGAGCGAGTGCCCCGCAGGCGGGTAGCGTGCCCCAGAGCGAGTGTCCCCGCAGGTGGGTAGCGTGCCCCAGAGAGAGGACCCTGCAGGCGGGTAGCGTGCCCCAGAGCGAGTGCCCTGCAGGCGGGTAGCGTGCCCCAGAGCGAGTGCCCCGCAGGCGGGTAGCGTGCCCCTGAGCGAGTGCCCCGCAGGCGGGTAGCGTGCCCCAGAGCGAGTGCCCCGCAGGCGGGTAGCGTGCCCCAGAGCGAGTGCCCCGCAGGCGGGTGAACAGTCCATGGTTGGGGTGAGAAGCGTCTCTGATGATGTTCCGTGCTCTCTGTGACCACCGCTTCTGACTGATTCTGACAATTTTTTACAAGCAGTGAGGCCTCGACAGCATTTGCATTTCTGTGTTCCGTGTTGCGGGTTAGGGTTAGGGTTAGGGTTAGGGTTAATAAGGTTACGGTTAGGGTTAGGGTTAAAAATAAACAGCACAAACTGACTACTTCCGGATTTTACAGGAAACAACACAGAGTACAAGCCCCGACGCCCCGCCCACGCACAGTCACACAGAGTACAAGCCCCGACGCCCCGCCCACGCACAGTCACACAGAGTACAAGCCCCGACGTCCCGCCCACGCACAGTCACACAGAGTACAAGCCCCGACGCCCCGCCCACGCACAGTCACACAGAGTACAAGCCCCGACGCCCCGCCCACGCACAGTCACACAGAGTACAAGCCCCGACGCCCCGCCCACGCACAGTCACACAGAGTACAAGCCCCGACGCCCCGCCCAGACGTTGGGCTTGCGGCTCTGCAGATATACCCTTACCCTATACTCAATAGCCCAGGGAGCTATCAGCAGCCCCCACCTGTGCGATACACGCAGGTGGGGAAGGATCATGTCGCACTCCTCCCACGACTTGGTCGGCTTCGGTAGTGAGGCGCGTCAGCAGAGCTGATGGTGCAACACGCCACGCGGCAGACGTAACACCTCACACGCGGTAACGACACGCCACGCGGCAGACGTAACACCTCACACGCGGTAACAACACGCCACGCGGCAGACGTAACACCTCACACGCGGTAACAACATGCCACACGGCAGACGTAACACCTCACACGCGGTAACAACACGCCACGCTGCAGACGTAACACCTCACACGCGGTAACAAGACGCCACGCGGCAGACGTAACACCTCACACGCGGTAACAACACGCCACGCGGCAGACGTAACACCTCACACGCGGTAACAACACGCCACGCGGCAGACGTAACACCTCACACGCGGTAACAACACGCCACGCGGCAGACGTAACACCTCACACGCGGTAACAACACGCCACGCGGCGGACGTAACACCTCACACGCGGTAACAACACGCCACGCGGCGGACGTAACACCTCACACGCGGTAACAACACGCCACGCGGCAGACGTAACACCTCACACGCGGTAACAACACGCCACGTGGCAGACGTAACACCTCACACGCGGTAACAACACGCCACGCGGCAGACGTAACACCTCGCACGAGGTAACAACATGACGCGGCAGACGTAACACCTCACACGCGGTAACAACACGCCACGCGGCAGACGTAACACCTCGCACGCGGTAACAACACGCCACACGGCAGATGTAACACCGCACACGCGGTAACAACACGCCACACGGCGGACATAACACCTCACACGCGGTAACAACACGCCACGCGGCAGACGTAACACCTCGCACGAGGTAACAACATGCCACGCGGCAGACGTAACACCTCACACGCGGTAACAACACGCCATGCGGCAGACGTAACACCGCACATGCGGTAACAACACGCCACGCGGCGGACGTAACACCTCACACGCGGTAACAACATGCCACGCGGCAGACGTAACACCTCACACGCGGTAACAACGCGCCACGCGGCAGACGTAACACCTCACACGCGGTAACAACACGCCACGCGGCAGACGTAACACCTCACACGCGGTAACAACACGCCACGCGGCAGACATAACACCTCACACGCGGTAACAACACGCCACGCTGCAGACGTAACACCTCACATGCGGTAACAACACGCCGCGCGGCGGACGTAACACCTCACACGCGGTAACAACACGCCACGCGCCGGACGTAACACCTCACACGCGGTAACAACACGCCACGCGGCGGACGTAACACCTCACACGCGGTAACAACACGCCACGCGGCAGACGTAACACCTCACACGCGGTAACAACACGCCACGCGGCGGACGTAACACCTCACACGCGGTAACAACACGCCACGCGGCGGACGTAACACCTCACACGCGGTAACAACACGCCACGCGGCAGACGTAACACCTCACACGCGGTAACAACACGCCACGCGGCAGACGTAACACCGCACACGCGGTAACAACACGCCACGCGGCAGACGTAACACCGCACACGCGGTAACAACGCGCCACGCGGCAGACGTAACACCTCACACGCGGTAACAACACGCCACGCGGCAGACGTAACACCTCACACGCGGTAACAACACGCCACGCGGCAGACGTAACACCTCACACGCGGTAACAACACGCCACGCGGCGGACGTAACACCTCACACGCGGTAACAACACGCCACGCGGCAGACGTAACACCTCACACGCGGTAACAACACGCCACCCGGCAGACGTAACACCGCACACGCGGTAACAACGCGCCACGCGGCAGACGTAACACCTCACAGCCCACATCCTTTCACAAGATGTTTCTCTCGAGCACCGGCGCTCAAAGGACACAAACTCACAAACTCACTCTGTAGCTATAGGCTGTTTCCCCCGAAGCCTGTTTTTGGGATTCGAACTTCGTCAGGGTTTTTCCGAACGAACCTTCGAACCTTTGTTTTTAATAAATAAAAAATAAATTTGAATAAAGTGATTAATCTAATTAAATTAGTATTTTAGGAGCCCAGGGAGAAGCCCCAGCCCAACTAAATCAACTTTCTAATATAACTCATCAGTAGGGTTGGGCACCGAGAACCGGTTCCTAACTTACGGTTCTGGAACCGGAAGTAACATGTTTGCATTTCGATTCTAAATTGGTCCCCGGAGCCGCGCCCCGGGAACCAATCCAAGTGCTCCTGCCCATCTTCGTCAAGGACGCCACAGCGTTAGCGATCTGTTGTTGTGCATGCTTTTCCATTGGGTTTATATTATCGGGGGGGAAACCCTTGCGAGCACGGGGAGAACATGCAAACTCCACACAGAAAGGCCCGGGATATACCCCACCTGAGTACCTGGCATCATGGAAACCTGTGCCCAAGCGGGAATCAAACCCTGGACCTTCTTGCTGTGAGGCGACAGTGTTAACCACTACACCACCGTGCCGCTCACAGACGCAGACTCACTCAAAGCAGGTAGGTATAGAGGCCAGAGAAATGTCTAAGAGGGGAGGAGCTAAACTAAAGAAAATAAAAACACTTTGGATCATCAAGTTAAGGACCATTATGAGTCCAGGCCTAAATGAAGAGCTGGACTATGTTCCATATCTGTAAATCTATTTGTTGTGATGTTGATGGTCGTCTTCTCCCATCCTTCCTCTCTGACGGGCCTATCCGGATAAAAGCAATAAATGCAAAAATAAATAAATCTAAAAAATAAAAAGAAATAAGTAAGAAGAGACTGTTCTTTCATCCTAGCACTCCCTGACTTAAGGTCCCATGTGAACCTAGACCTATATAATGGGTCTTAATGGTTTTATCTAAGAAAACCACCTAAATCCTTCACCCTTGAATCCAAAGAGCATCCGTTTTTGATAACTGCATTTGTGAAGTAGCACTCCTCAGCCAATCCACTGGCATTTGCATTCTCTATGAAAACTTGGGTTTGCCAAGATTTTAATTTTTTTATTATTGTGTAAAATCGTAATGTACTGTACAGTACGCTCTGACGGAAGGTCTGAGGGACCGAACACTCAAAATAAAGTGAAACACTGCATAAATCTTAAGCTTGGATTCATTGATGCCCCCTCCAGCACCTTAGCAGAGGTCTAGCCAGGTGGAGCGTCGGTCTGTCTCTCTGTTACTCACTGGACGACGTGTTCTGGACAGTGTTCACGCTGTGTTGGTGGTGTTCCACAGAGAAGACACTCTCCAGACCTCTGCACTCTAACACCACGCCCCCCTCTTCCTCCCTGCTTCCTCTGTCATATTGATAAGATTCTCCCCGTTCTCAAAACTATTTATTATGTGTGTGTGTGGGGGGGGGGGGGGGGGGGGGGGATGGCCGTTGTTGTCAGATGGTATACTGTAAGAAGTGATGGCAGCGTTTTTTTTGAAGAGTGGATGTTGTCAAACTCAGTGCATACTTCTGCCCCCAGGGTGGTCTGCTGGTGTGGTACTTGTTTCCTCAAGGGTATACATCCCAATGTGTATTATAGGCAGGGGTGTAAAAAGTACCCAGAAATTACGCTTAAGTGAAAGTATGGGTACCGTCTCAAAATCGTACTCAAGTAAAAAGTCAGAGTATCTGGCTAAAGACACACTAAAAAGTTTCTACTTTTAAATGTACTTAAGTACTAAAAAGTTAAAGTAAAAACTTTTTTTCTGACTGTCTATTCTTCTGATAGCAGGTGTTTAATCAAAGATCCCCGCTTTCTAGTCTTGCACAAGGACCAATCAGCATGGGTGTGGGCGGGTCAATTTTCCATTGATGGGGATTTGATTGGCTGTTTTTAAATAAAGTGCGGCCGCAGGATTAATAATGTTAACGTTAGTTCAGCCAGAGAAACAAATACACTAATTAAAATGGTTGGACTTTCGAGATTTGTACTTTGTACTTTGTAGGTCTGCATTTTAAATGTAAGGACTAAAAAGTATCCCCCAAAACAGTACTTAAGTATTGTAACAAAGTACAATTACTCAAGTACTTTACACCCCTGATTATAGGTCCACTAATTCATTATCTTGCAACCTGCCTATTTGCTGCAGGTGTGTTCTATTAGTATGTCCTGTGTGCTGATGAAGGCAGTCGCCTCAGAAAGCGTACATAGTGTGGTATGTGGTGGTTGTAAGTACCAGTAATTATTTTCTTTGTAATTTCATATTTTTTATTTTATTTATTTTTTTTTTTTTTTTTGGTAGATTTTTTAATTGTTTTTACTACCGGGCAGTCCGGTAGAGAGAGAGAGAGAGGAAGAACGGGAGACAGAGCGGGGGGAAGACATTGGGCAAAGGATGCCAGGTCTGGGAATCGAACCCGGGTCGGCCGCTTCGCAACGCAGCGTGTTACATGGTTCGCCACTTGGGCGCCCCAGTAATTTCATATTTCTACAGTGATTGTGTTTGTGTATCTCTTGTGTACCGTCATACCGATGTGTATACATGTATAGCCTAAATAAATACATAAACTCTCTTGGGCGGTTCTGTTTCGAGTACATGACGAGACATATGGTGCCCAGTGCCCACTCAGCTTGTCCTCGGGAGAGACGACCTGATTAAATTAAAGTTGGATAGGGAAGACATTATGGTATGTTTACTTGGCACACGTTCCATGCAGGGGTGGATTTAGGATTGTAGGAGATCCGGGGCTTAGCCCAGATAGGTGCCCCCTTTTTTTTTTTTTTTTTTTTTTTTTTTGGGGGGGGGCAGGCAAGGGGTGGTTTGGAGGGTGTCAGGCACGACCCCCTCCACGGCAGATTTTCTTTGAATTTAATGAACCTGTACGTGCAATTTCCTGCAATATAGAGCCTTCAATCTTGACCAATAAAGCTGCTCTTTTCACTATAAAACTCAGTTTATATTGCAGTATGATAGCCAATTACTATAATAATAATATATTAATATATATATATACTGTATATATACTGTATATTGATTTTTCGCTCATTTATTTTTATTAAATCAATCTCCTTTCAAATAGGCCAAGTTTTTAATAAGAAAGAGAAAAAAGATATATTTCCATTACCTGTAACTCTTGTCTCTTTCTCTCCTTCTCTGCCTCCTCCCGGAGTCTGCAATGCACAGTCATGACATCGATCTCCAAAAAAAAAGTTAAAATAAAAAAAAGAAAGTAACAAAATTTTTTTAGGCCCCTCGTCACTAGAGGCCCATGGGCCGCGGCCGTCGTTAATCCGGCCCTGCTCGTCTGCCATATAGATAGCGAACGTATTTTGCAAACGAAGTCATGTCATCCAGCTGACACCACATATCTAGATAATATGACAACGTTAGCTAGCTGCTAGCACTAAAGCTAACGCCAACCAGGGGGAAACGTTGTTATTATTTATTATTATTATTATTCGAGGATTTACGGTATGACCAGATGGCATTTCGGGACGTGAAACACTTTTATTGTATTGCATGGTAGAAGTTCTACCACTCAATAGTAAAGACATGTCTAACATAATCTTTTGTTTGAACAACTTACTGGAAAATCCTGCCACAGACTCTAAGAGACACACAAGCACTCAGCCTGTACTGGCTGCAGCAGCATGCACGCTACTGACTGCTGGGGGAGGGACCGTGGTATGCAGTGGATCAAACCATTCAAATGTGGAGGGCAGGAGGGGACAGAATCTTTGGAAACTTAAAAACTCGCTATTAAGTGTCATTGCGTATTATTAATTTGATTGAAATTACGTAGTTATGGTTAGATTTATATATTGGGGGGGGATATATCATATTTTTCATATGATCAAAAAGTGGTGGAGCAAGAGCATACCTTTGCTCCCCCAAGTTCAATAGTGGGAGAGCAGATGCTCCGAATGCTCTTATGGCCAGGCGTCTATGAGTCACTGATACAAAGTAAAATAGTGCAGTGCAATAAAATAGTTAGTAAAATAGAATAAAATAATGCAATAGTGCATTGCAATAAAATAGTTATCATCGTATTTTTTCGGGAGGCCGGTAAGGAGTGCATTACAGTAGTCGAGTTGGCTTGAGATAAAGGCATGGATCTGGTTTTTCAACATCCTTTTGATTTATAAATGGCCGTACTTTAGCTATGTTTCTAAGGTGGAAGAATTAAGTTTTTGTCAACTTGTTGATTGTGATTTAAAGCTTAGGTCTGAGTCTACCATAACACCAAGACTTAACTCACTCAAATACAGTTAGCAGCTGGATAGACCACAGATGGAAATTAGCTTCTGCTAAATCTGGTGCAAACATATTTTCATATAACAATGATGAATTGTCAAAAAAGAAAAGAAAAAAAAATTATTTATAATTATTATTATTATTATTTTTTTAAATAGATTCTGGGCTTTTCAGAAAACATTCGGGGCTTGAGCCCAAGTAGCCACCCCCTAGCCCCGCCCCTGGTTCCACGTGGCTTGATTGAAAATATCACCAGCAGTCTGGTTGAGAAGGATTTTTTTAAATCATCTTAGGTCCACGAGCCAGGGGGCAAATAATACAAAACGTTGGGAAAGGTGTAGGCTAGAGCCTAATATGCTGTTAGGAAATCCAGAGCTGCTGTCTTGTATTATAATACATTTTTAAAACAATATCTAATATGACCCCCCCCCCCCCCCCCCCCACACACACACACATACACACACACTAATCTTAGTTTGAATCTTTTACTCAGTTAATCACCGAAATGCCCTGAATCTTCAATGACACCTTTTGACCACATTCATAATCTGACAGTTGGTGTCTTAAGCATTTAAAAATGGTGGTCAGTAGATGATGCCACACATGGTTTTAGAGAGAATCAAATTAATGGCCAGAGGTAAGGAGTAGGAAAGAGGGAGAAATCTAAATGGTGGCCATCATTCATATTGATAACATAAGTAGAATATCACAACGCATTTCAAAAGTCATCATGATCAGACAAGCCGTTTAAGGAGAAGTTCCCTTTTTTTGTGGGAATAGCACCACCATGAGGTCAAATGAGTCATGACTCAAAGCTTCACAGGCTTCCTTGCTGTATAGGAGGGCAAACATGTGTCAAGTTTGGTGCAAATCAGATTGTCAAGTTCACAAATAACACATCATTGGAGTATGAAAGTAAAGAGTAAGTGTGGAGTATGAAAGTAAAGAGTAAGCTTGGAATATGAAAGTAAAGAGTATAAGCTTGGAGTATGAAAGTAAAGAGTAAGCTTGGAGTATGAAAGTAAAGAGTAAGTGTGGAGTATGAAAGTAAAGAGTAAGCTTGGAGTATGAAAGTAAAGAGTAAGCTTGGAGTATGAAAGTAAAGAGTAAGTGTGGAGTATGAAAGTAAAGAGTAAGTGTGGAGTATGAAAGTAAAGAGTAAGTGTGGAGTATGAAAGTAAAGAGTATAAGCTTGGAGTATGAAAGTAAAGAGTATAAGCTTGGAGTATGAAAGTAAAGAGTAAGTGTGGAGTATGAAAGTAAAGAGTAAGTGTGGAGTATGAAAGTAAAGAGTAAGCTTGGAGTATGAAAGTAAAGAGTACGCTTGGAGTATGAAAGTAAAGAGTAAGTGTGGAGTATGAAAGTAAAGAGTAAGTGTGGAGTATGAAAGTAAAGAGTAAGTGTGGAGTATGAAAGTAAAGAGTAAGTGTGGAGTATGAAAGTAAAGAGTAAGTGTGGAGTATGAAAGTAAAGAGTAAGCTTGGAGTATGAAAGTAAAGAGTAAGTGTGGAGTATGAAAGTAAAGAGTAAGTGTGGAGTATGAAAGTAAAGAGTAAGCTTGGAGTATGAAAGTAAAGAGTAAGCTTGGAGTATGAAAGTAAAGAGTAAGCTTGGAGTATGAAAGTAAAGAGTAAGTGTGGACTCGGAGTATGAAAGTAAAGAGTAAGTGTGGAGTATGAAAGTAAAGAGTAAGCTTGGAGTATGAAAGTAAAGAGTAAGTGTGGAGTATGAAAGTAAAGAGTATCTGTTGAGTATGAAAGTAAAGAGTAAGTGTGGAGTATGAAAGTAAAGAGTAAGCTTGGAGTATGAAAGTAAAGAGTAAGTGTGGAGTATGAAAGTAAAGAGTATCTGTGGAGTATGAAAGTAAAGAGTAAGTGTGGAGTATGAAAGTAAAGAGTAAGCTTGGAGTATGAAAGTAAAGAGTAAGTGTGGAGTATGAAAGTAAAGAGTAAGTGTGGAGTATGAAAGTAAAGAGTATGTGTGGAGTATTAAAGTAAAGAGTAAGCTTGGACTATGAAAGTAAAGAGTAAGTGTGGAGTATAAAAGTAAAGAGTAAGCTTGGAGTATGAAAGTAAAGAGTAAGTGTGGAGTATGAAAGTAAAGAGTACACTTTGAGTATAAAAGTAAAGAGTAAGTGTGGAGTATGAAAGTAAAGAGTACGCTTGGAGTATGAAAGTAAAGAGTAAGCTTGGAGTATGAAAGTAAAGAGTAAGTGTGGAGTATGAAAGTAAAGAGTACACTTTGAGTATGAAAGTAAAGAGTATGCTTGGAGTATGAAAGTAAAGAGTACGCTTGGAGTATGAAAGTAAAGAGTAAGCTTGGAGTATGAAAGTAAAGAGTAAGATTGGAGTATGAAAGTAAAGAGTAAGTGTGGAGTATGAAAGTAAAGAGTACACTTTGAGTATGAAAGTAAAGAGTAAGTGTGGAGTATGAAAGTAAAGAGTAAGCTTGGCGTATGAAAGTAAAGAGTAAGCTTGGAGTATGAAAGTAAAGAGTAAGCTTGGAATGTGAAAGTAAAGAGTAAGTGTGGAGTATGAAAGTAAAGAGTAAGCTTGGAGTATGAAAGTAAAGAGTAAGTGTGGAGTATGAAAGTAAAGAGTAAGCTTGGAGTATGAAAGTAAAGAGTAAGTGTGGAGTATGAAAGTAAAGAGTATGCTTGGAGTATGAAAGTAAAGAGTAAGTGTGGAGTATGAAAGTAAAGAGTAAGCTTGGAGTATGAAAGTAAAGAGTAAGCTTGGAGTATGAAAGTAAAGAGTAAGTGTGCAGTATGAAAGTAAATAGTAAGCTTGGAGTATGAAAGTAAAGAGTAAGCTTGGAGTATGAAAGTAAAGAGTAAGCTTGGAGTATGAAAGTAAAGAGTAAGTGTGCAGTATGAAAGTAAATAGTACGCTTGGAGTATGAAAGTAAAGAGTAAGCTTGGAGTATGAAAGTAAAGAGTAAGCTTGGAGTATGAAAGTAAAGAGTAAGTGTGCAGTATGAAAGTAAATAGTACGCTTGGAGTATGAAAGTAAAGAGTAAGCTTGGAGTATGAAAGTAAAGAGTAAGTGTGGAGTATGAAAGTAAAGAGTAAGTGTGGAGTATGAAAGTAAAGAGTAAGTGTGGAGTATGAAAGTAAAGAGTACACTTGGAGTATGAAAGTAAAGAGTATAAAAGTAAAGAGTATAAGTGTATAGTATGAAAGGCAAATGACTGCAGAGAGCCATCCATCCATGTGTATGAGCCCCGTTCTTTAGCCTGCTCAGTCTCACTCATTCTTCACTGATTATCCAAATTGGTTTAGACATAATAGTGAATAATTCACTTTGCAGCATGTTGACCACAGCTGTCGACAAACTATATATCAGTGAAAAGACTGAAGAGGCTTTGTGCCGAACAGTGAGAAAAAACATTTCCTGGAAAGATTGTGGTCATTCTTTGTAAGCGGTGTTTAAACTCTGAAACAAAGAGAGGAGTAATTTCTCCACCATCTCTTTTCATAGCCCACTCTTGTTTTCAGTAGTGGAAAGTAAACTAAGTATTTTTACTCAAGTACTGTACTTACCATTTCATTTTTTTGTATTTAAATTTTAGGGAACTTTATACTATTACTTTCATAGGAAATATTGTACTTTTTTACTCCACTACCAGTTACTAGTTACTTTGAAGATTTGATTTGATTTGAAATCTTTATTTCGAACATGTAAATGAATACAAACAAAATAAATAACTAAACAAAATCAAAACATAACTCAAACTAAATAAATAACTAAACAAAAGCAAAACATAACTCAATTTACATGTTTGAAAAGGAGTAGGAAGAAGTATACACTTATTTAATCCTACCCCTTTTCCACTACTCAAATGAGTGTACTAATTTAAAACATTTCAAAACAAATATATATATATATATATATATATATATATATATATATATGCAAAACTAAAAAAACTAAAACTATATATGTAAAACATGAAAGAAAGAAATAAAATAAAAATGTAAACACCCGTGAATATCAAGTCCCTTCCTCATCCCTATACCTCATGAACATCATTTCCCTATAAATCAGTTTGAATTGTCTCATGTTTGGACATTGCTTTAGCACCACATTCAGACTGTTCCACAGTTTCACTCCACATATTGAGATGCAGTGTCTTCTCCTGGTAGTGCGTACATTAAGCACTTTTAAATTGAGTTCTCCCCTCAGATTATAACCCCCCTCCCTATCAAAGAACAGTTCTTGAAGAAAAAGAGGTTGCATAGAAAACATGGCAAAAATGTATGAAGAGGATATGCTTTCACATTTGAAACCTGTCAACTTCAAGAGGACATGATCAGGGCACCATAACTGGACCACATACCTCTAACACCTTTTAGAGGTCAATGGATCGATGATTGTTGTGCTCCCAAGCACTGTGATACACAAGCGTCATGTAGAATGCATACGTTTACTTTCGATACTTAAGTACATTCAATAGCAAATACTTTGACTTAAGTAGAATTTAAATGTTGACAGTAGCAGAGTACTGTGTACTTCTTCCACCGCTGCTTGTTTTGGAGTTGCTTCTGCTTACATCACATAAATCTCTATCCTCATCGGTATGCACACGTTGCCAGGTCAGCTGCAACCGCAGTCAAAGTTGAAACTATTTTTCAGTGCAAACCAAGTGCAGCGCTGCCGCCTAGTTGGACCCTATACTGCTCACCCCATAGGAAAACAATGGCTCAGCCATTTCAGTGATCATGTGGAGAGGCCTTAAAGGCACTGAGGGTTGCTGGAGGCTCCAGAGGATACTTCCACCAGAGGTCTACCCTCAGCCAGCATCTAGACTCTCCTGGTCTCATCACTAGAGGTCTACCCTCAGCCAGCATCTCTAGACTCTCATGGTCTCCTCACGAGACCAGAGGTCTACCCTCAGCCAGCATCTAGACTCTCATGGCCTCCTCACTAGAGGTCTACCCTCAGCCAGCATCTAGACTCTCATGGCCTCCTCACTAGAGGTCTACCCTCAGCCAGCATCTAGACTCTCCTGGTCTCATCACTAGAGGTCTATACCCTCAGCCAGCATCTAGACTCTCCTGGCCTCCTCACTAGAGGTCTACCCTCAGCCAGCATCTAGACTCTCATGGCCTCCTCACTAGAGGTCTACCCTCAGCCAGCATCTAGACTCTCATGGCCTCCTCACCAGACTAGAGGTCTACCCTCAGCCAGCATCTAGACCAGGGGTGGCCAACCAGTCAGAGACTAAGAGCCACAAAAATGACTGTGGTACCGCAAAGAGCCACACCATATACCAACGTTTCTCAACCTTTTTTTTCAATCACGGCACCCTTCATGTGTTTATAGGTGAGGGGCGTATCTCGACCCAGCACTTCAGTAGGGCACAGAAGGGCACCAAAAACGATGAAGAGGGAGCGCGTAGCGCGACCGCGAAAAAAAATTGGCCGGTTTTGGCCGGTTTGTGGGCGAAAATGGGTGGATTTTGTAACTATTTTTTTTAAACTTTATTTCGGTTTTAGGGTTAGGTTAGGGTTATGTTATTTAATTATTTGGGGGAGCCAGCCCCCCAAACTCCTGAAATGCATAGAAATCTATGAAATAAATAAAACAATCTGACATTTATATTAAAAAGAGCTAGCCCCCCAAACCCCTAAAATACATAGAAATCTATGCATTTTGGAACAGTTACTATATATATAGTCAAGAAAGCATTTAGTCATACTTTAAAGTGCTTTACTTGCATTGAACATTGCATTGAACATTGAACATTGAGGAGACATCATTAGAAAGCACAATGTATGTTTCCATAGTTACGCAGATTACACACAATTGTACATCTCCGCTGAACCAAATTATCACACAGCTATAAACTCCATTTCCGCCTGTCTCTTAGCAATAAACAAATGGATGACGAACAACTTCCTAAAATTAAATGAGGGCAAAACTGAAATCCTACTAGTCGGTCCTATAACAAAAAGAGAAATGTTACAGAGCAATATGGGGCAACTTACTCCTTGGATCAAACCCAAAGTTACAAGTAAATAACCTACACTGGCTTCCGGTAACATTTAGAATTGATTTCAAGGTCCTCCTCCTTATATACAAAGTATAAACATTGCGATCATCTACTATTGAAGGTTCCAAGCCACAGTATAAAGAAAATCGGGGATGCAGCCTTTGCTAACTATGCACCAAAGTTATGGAACACACTACCTATGGACATTAGGGAAGCTAGATCTCTTAATATTTTCAGAAATAAGCTAAAAACGTACCTCTTCACCATAGCCTTCTAATACACCCCGCTGTTGATTGTACTGTAGCACTATTTTACTCTGGCCATTCTATTGCATAATTTTACTATCTATTCTACTATTCTATTATTGCACTGTATTATTGGTGTGCAAACCAGTCAACTTACAAAAAAGAGCCTGTTGGAGGATTTCAACAAGATAAATGCGACAACATTGCAAAATATTTCACTATAATATTTCAAAGTGAAGTAAAAAATATTATAATAATTATTTGATCATGTTAAATGATCATTTGATCATGTTAAAAAAGGGGAAATAAAAAACATTTGTAAAAAAAAAAAAAAAAAATGTAATCAGTGGGGCACAGATGATCATCAGTAGGGCACGTGCCCTACTGATAGTGGTCTAAATACGCCGATGGCCACCTCTGGCCTCTGAAGTTGCTAATGTCTTTTTTATTTGGGCCTCACAGGGTTAAAAGTACCCTGTGAGACCCACGGTTGCAAAATTACAAAATCACTTTTAGCCATTTAAAAAAAGAATGTTTATTTAAAAAATGTTAAAGGGGAACTATTTGACTATTTCTTTCACTATTTGGGCACTTTTACACAATTCCTGTGAGTCTATGGAACACCTAGGTTTTTTTCAAATGGTGAGGTAAGTACCACGTCCTTCCTTCCTCTAGATTTAACGTACGGTTTGTATTTCTAATCAAGTACTCAAAAACCGCATTTTTCTATCTCAAGATCTTAAGCCGTTTTGACTCAGGCTGGGCTCCAACCACTGTGTGGCCTGGTGCCAACTGCCACATTAACTGCCACATTATTATGCAGCTGAGAAATCTCTGACATCACAGATATGCAAATTTTCAGATGACTCAGTTCAGTGAGGGTGAATATTGTGAGAGGAGAATTGGAAGAATGCGCCAATATGAGAATTAGAGACATAGATCATATTAATATAAGTCCACATAGCTAGGAAACAATGCTAAACGCTGAAAAGGCCATTTATAAGATAGTTCCCATTTAAGCACATGTATAGTCAATTGGTCCTGTTGTTCAGCCTCACAATGCTATTTGATAGTAAATGTGTTTATTATGTCCCACCCTCTGGCCTCTGAAGTTGCTAATGTCTTTTTAATTTGGGCCTCACAGGGTTAACCTCTTAAGCCCGAGATATACAGTACAAGTGTATATTTTCAGCATTACGTTTGTTTACCAATTATTTTAACTGTTATTAGTGAAATATAAGATTATAGAAATCTCAGGGCATTGAGTCGGAAACCGGCGCATATTGACAGGAGGAAGTGGCACATACAAAAGTGAGTGTAGTCTTTTGAAGGAAGAGACGCAGGGCTTTCAAATTTTGAAAAACGACCCTACCCAGCTCACACCAGCCCCTGTCAATCATCTGACTTCTGGATAAACTTTTTTATTTCTCTTATTTTTTGGGATTATCTCCCACAAACCTGAACGTTATTGCCATAAAACAGAACGCAGTTAGTTTCTCTACCTTTCTGTGAACGTCTTGCAAAAAACGGTGTTGCAATATGATGAAAAATGGTGGAGAAATTCCCTAGATTCAGATACCAAGAACATGCAAATGGACCATTTAAAAAAGAAATTAAATGTTTATTCTACGTCCTTGTGGAATGAGTGACATAAAAAAAAAAAAAAAGTAAAAAAAAAAAATTATAATATTTTTTATTTTTATTTATTTTTATGGATGGAAGAGCCGCACATTGACAGGCAAAGAGCCGCATGCGGCTCGCGAGCCACGGGTTGGCCACCCCTGATCTAGACTCTCATGGTCTCCTCACTAGAGGTCTACCCTCAGCCAGCATCTAGACTCTCCTGGTCTCATCACTAGAGGTCTACCCTCAGCCAGCATCTAGACTCTCATGGTCTCATCACTAGAGGTCTACCCTCAGCCAGCATCTAGACTCTCCTGGTCTCATCACTAGAGGTCTACCCTCAGCCAGCATCTAGACTCTCATGGCCTCCTCACTAGAGGTCTACCCTCCAGCCAGCATATTTCAAAACTGGCCCCCGTAAATGTCCACCCCTCCCCCCCCCCCCCCCCCCCCCCCCCCCAGGCAAACCACCCACGCACCCACCCAGTACAGTTTCTTCCCCCTCTAATGTATATAGTTCCTGTTAGGATCTCTGTTAAACAGTACTGTATATTTGTATATCGTGGATGTCATAAATGTCATGATATATATCTGTATATCTGCATGTCGTGTGTGTCATAAATGTCACTATGAATTGAAAATGGGGGACCCTGATGTAAACAAGACGAAAGTCTTTCTCTGGTCTGCATCCCCTTAACAATTGTGTGTATTGAGCCGTACTGTATTGTACCCATTCTGCAATCTGTTAATAAGGTTTTCAATCAATCAATCAATCAATCAATCAATCAATCAACCAATCAATCAATCAATCAATCAATCAATCAATCAATCAATCAAGTGACAAATCCTGCAGCTGCTCCATTGACAGTGATTGGTAGAACAACTCCCAAGACACTATGGCAGTATCCAGGGTGATTCTACTGGGATATACAGTATAGGTACATGTAATACTGTAATATGTAATAACTCAAACAAAAATTCTATGCAGCCACAAAGTCATTCATTAATTCATTGGCAAGCCTTGACGCTCTGACTTCCGGCTAAGGGTGACAGTTGTCTTTGTTTATAGATATTAACCGAAGGGCACTGGAATAGCACAATGTCAATTATTTTAGTTTTAGGGTGGATTTTCCACCGTCACCATATGGATAACATCTATATAACATCTTTTTTCTCATTTTCCATTTCCTTATTTCACCCACGCACACTCAGACATGGTATAGAGGCGTCTGTGTGTGGGAGGTAGCCGACTTGTAACCGCCCTGCATGTTGAAAGTACCTTCTAAAAGCGTGTTCGTTTGATTGCTGCAACAGTTAGGACAAAGCAGGTATAGAAGATATCACAACAGGTGGTTAGACTGATTATAAGGATGGAGACAAAGTCAGATTTAGAATATACCAGAAGATGAGTTTATTCTAGACACACAAGTAACAGTTTACAGGCCTGTGATCCAACAGCATAACAGGAGAGATGCAGAGGGAATAATGAATCGTGAGTGACATTGGGTTTTATACATGAACACTCCTAGTTTCACTTTCGATACGTACTGCTACAGTAGGTGACTGGTTAATAAAAGTGATGAGGTAACGGTTGTTCACCCCCAAAAGGCGGTGTTGTAACGTTTGAGTATATTAGAGTACAGATTACAAAAGTATTCTAGTATACTAGTCCCTTTTATTTAGCTCGAGTACAACGCTACATTTAAGGATTCTCTCATTCTTTATAGACTGGCGTATTATATGATTTTAGCTTATCAGTGATAAGAACGCAGATGTCCTGAATGCACTGTGAGTTCTGTACACAGAGGCCCTACTCTTTATCAGACTGGACAAGGAGTGTCTCTCCACCAGACCCCCACTCTATGAGGATTTGCCCAAGACACACTCCCTACAATTATAAGGCCTGCATGGCCGCTACCAGACTGAGAAAGAGCAAATCAGATTCAGATTCATATGATTTCACACAAATACTTACAATGTTCTGACCATCAGCCTTGTTATCATGATGAATGCCCAAAGTCACCTTGTGTTTCTAGCTAAAGGGGAATGGAAACACTATAGAAATCAAAGGGATGATTCTGAATGAATTTATAAATAATCATGTCACATTTTGGTAACACATTTTTTTTTATGTTTGCACATGGAGAGATTGATTTTGAAGTAGCCTAATTTGAAGGATGCTCTGGCCATTCGGTGTGTGTGTATATATAAGTATATAATAGTATACTTGACAATAAGTTATATAGACCAAGATGGCCACAAAAAAAGAAAACAAAATAAAACGTAATATAACAAGCTGTAAACAATGTATGTAAACAAAGAAACAAGGAATTCATATAAAATTATATGGGATATAATGTGTTTTGTCTCAAGTGCCATGCTTTCTCCAAAAATCCTGCAAAACTGAAAATCTCCTCCTCCACAAAAAACAACTCAACATACAACTCTCAGACTGCCAAAACAAATCCGGATTTACAAATAGAATCTTCTCAAACCCTGCTTTTCTTTATCATAAATCGATCAATAGAGACTGTATTAGATCCCCAATGTCATATCATGGGGTATCATTGGAAAGCCACACTCATTGGCTACAACCCTTTGCGAAGATCTTCGAGATCGCCAAATGATTGACGGAGCTAGAGCCCCAGGAGTCGGGGGTGGTAATGTGTACTTTTGCGTACTTTGGGGCACGCCTCACATATCGGCATGTAACTCGAGAACCGCTAAATGGATTTTGTCACCTGAAAGGGCAATCGACAGGCAACAAATAGGGCTATAATTCTATCTATATATTGTATTAAAAGAAATGCACACTAGATGCACACTAGAGGTCGGCAAAGAATCGTCCACATGTGGGCCCTTGGATGTTAAGAGGTCAATGTTTAAAAAAAAAAATTGTAGCCAAGAGTAAAGACCATAACCCTATCAAAAACAGTAGTCAAAGTGTATATTTTCATTTTTACCGATGTTTTATATGTTTTATCGGAAATACAAATTTATTGGAAAATGCTAATTATCGTAAAAAAACGCAATAAATGACTAAATCCAGATTCAACCCTGCCATTGGAAAGAGGAGCATTTTCCCTATCCATAGATGTATGATTTGGCCATAATAAGGTCAATGTCAAGTTCAAGGTCAAATATGAATTTATAATTAAAGTCGATTATCATTAATTACTGTATCTACAAATCCTTCTGTTTAATCATCTTCCCGCGGTTCATTTGCTTCGATTTTTTGTACACATGATCTGAATAAGGTGGTGAATGAGCTCAGTGAGCATTTTCTCGTGCCCCGTATACATTTTTTATCATCAAAATCATAAATCATAATTAATCATAATTAATTTATTCATTACAATTTACTCAGCCTAGTAACACACACAATATTTCTGACACTGGAAATACATACCCCCAGGTCCCTAGATGTTCCTAGATACCAAGAACATGCAAATTGACCTTGCAGAAGTGGAGCAATTTTCCATTTACTTAGGCATGTACCTTTAGGCGAAAACGGTCTACAGATAAACAGGATAAGGGGCAGTGAAAAACTAAATGAAATTTATCCTCCACCACTCCCAGATCACATAGATTAGAACACACAACCACTCCTCCTCAGGTTTACCTTGGAATCTACCCACTTCCACAGCCAGTGGCAGGGTGCCAGACCTCAGCTGGGCACACAGAGACCTCCGTCTTCTCTTTAAGTTTAACATTACATAAGGTTCAGTAAAATACTCATTTTTAATTTCAACATATTTTCTAAGTTTAGGTTTTTTCCAGATCTCCACCTTCCACTTATCCTGATGGATTGTTGATCATTTTGTTTTAATTATGTGAACCTTACACTGCAGATTGTTCATAAAAATCATACCCCTTGTGCCTCCCTGGTCATGAAAACTACTTTCGTGTGTGTGTGTGTGTGTGTGTGTGTGTGTGTGTGTGTGTGTGTGTGTGTGTGTGTGTGTGTGTGTGTGTGTGTGTGTGTGTGTGTGTGTGTGTGTGTGTGTGTGTGTGTGTGTGTGTGTGTGTGTGTGTGAGCACAGCGGTGTCTGTGTTTATTATTATTTCATGAAATTGGGAAAATATCTTCATTTTACATATATGTTCATTGTGTCAAAGGCTTATAATTTGAAACACTCTAAAAAAAATAGTTATAGTGGTTAGAACCAACGGGGGTCCTGGTCATGTTTTCTACTCCATCCGCTCCCATGTTAAACGGCATTTTTAATCTGCTCTCATTCGTTAAATTCTCGATATAATTACCAAATGCATTGCATATTCCACAACCTACGGACCCCGTCTAACGTTAAGATGTGCTGTTACCGATGTAAAACACACGGTGGCGTAATTGCTCTACAGCTCACTTTGCCACAACTCAGGGGACCGTGGGAGGTGCTCAAGCGGGCCAAAGTGACTGAATGGTGGGATACAGGCATTCGGGGGGTGGGGGGGGGGAGCGAGCGGATTTTCAACATAGTGCACCAGGAGAACCGGACGCGAACCGGACCCCCGTGGTCTATAGCGTGTCACACGCTGAAACACGAGCCCCCCAGGGCCGCCTCGCTCCAATGAGGAAGTGCATTTCACGGAGGACCTCTGGTCGTCTGCCCACCAGCGACCAGTGTTCAAGATTCTACCGGGGGATTTACTTGAGACCGCCCGCAGGACTTTTTGGTAATTATAAGCGCCTACTAACGTTTAGCGTCTCCGCTTTTTCTGACCGAATTAGTCAACGTTTATTTTTTTTTCTTTCTGATTCTTATTCAGAGGTATTTCGTCGAGATTACATACCGTGTAATGTGGGATCAGAAATGTGTAGAAATATGATAAATATGGCTATTTATCCGTTTTTTTCGATAAAAACGGACGTGGTATCAAACAAACACAGATTTAAGTGGTTACAATTCCGAAATATATGTAATCTGTTAGAGATATATTGAGATTAGGCTATTACTGTTAATCATGGGGAATTTTTTGTTTAAATAGTAAACAGTTAAAGTTATATGGCTTTGATCCAAGGCTCATTTTTGTCAAAATCCTTCGAAATCCTTAGGGAGTTACAAGGGTCAGCAGAAGAAAAGATCATGGATATCTCTCTTGACCAGGGATGACCGTGTGCTCTGTCCCAGTTAAATATATTTTTAATCACCCTGTCATCTGGCAGCTGGACCAGGCGGTTCCATAACCTAACTATTTCACCTTTTTGTTTGACCAAACATGAGTCCCAACCCATGTCCCCTTCTATAGCCCCTTTTGGTGTGTATTTATGGACTCCCAAGAAGTATCTCATGGGGGGAGAATCTAAAGTGTTTTTAAAATGTTAAACTGTTTATTGAAACAAAACTGAGACGGAGAGCAGAGAAGGGCCACACCAGACGGGCGGTTAGGCGTGGATGCACTCTTAATGCGGGGGCGCCCCTGACGTTGGCAACCCCCCCCCCCCCCCCCCCCCCACCCTGTAGAGGCCGTGCTCAGCAAAGTGGCTTTTGGAAAGAGGTGCAAACACATGTTGCTAGGCAGCTGGTCCCTAGCCGGCAGATGTGAGAGCCCAGGGAGAAAGGTGCTTTAGGCGAGAGTGAGTGCAACACATGCCAGGAGGCAGCTCTATCCAGCATTAGACTGGCCAACAGATGTGAGCGAAGGGGGAGAGGCTTGTTGTTGTGGGAGAGTGCAAACACAGAACTGCCGCGCAGTGAAGGGAACGGCTCCCGCCTACCTCCGGTCAAAGGTCTCTTAGCGACACACACCCTCAAGACCCCTCCGCTCCTATCTGAGGGTCATCAAAGAGAAGCCGGCTATTCTCGGTCCTTTTGCCCCACAATGGTGGAACGAACATCCCACCA
>NC_140166.1:59169955-59192455 GCF_963971535.1 Notolepis coatsorum | reverse complement strand
TGTGCTGTGTGCATTTGATGGTTGTTGCATAGTGATTATTGTTCGTTTAGCGATTATTGTTCGTTTAGCAGCCTGATGGCCTGGGGATAGAAGCTCCTTCTGAGTCTTTCTGTGCTCGCCATAAGACTCCGGTATCGCTTGCCTGACGGCAGCAGTTCAAAGAGGCAGTTGTTCGGGTGGCTCGATGGTTTAATAGTAAGACTACCGGACCTTTCAGAAGGAGCCTCCAGGTGGATCACGCAGTTTGAGGAAAATACGTCATCTTTTCTGCTAGCAGTGGGTGACGTCAAATCCCTGTTGACGCGTTTGCTAGGAGTTGGTGCCTGCCGGGACATCATGGGTGATACATCGATGCGAGTGGCATGCGACACGCAGGCCCATGATGGAGACATATTCAACGCGCATAGAGCGGCGTTGTGGTACAAACTCAGGAATCAATATCCATCACGTATTAATCCGGCAAAACTGGCAGGCAACCCCATAATGGAGACGGAAGGGCCTGGCGCCTATGTGAACAAAGTACTGAAGGAGTGGAGAGGTGAGCTAGGACACAACCCAGAAATTGACCCGTTGCAGAGAGCGATGTTTAGAGAAAGTGTGATGAGAGGGCTTCCAGAGGTGGTTAAGAATAGACTGGAAGACGTGGTGGGGTTAATGGACATGACTTATCCTTTGTTCTGTGCACATGTAACACATAGTGTGGAGAAGCAAAGGGCTCAGGAGCAGAAAGTCAGGGATCAGGATAGAAATGACGCAAGGAAGTTAACTCAGCAACAACTGCAGCCCCAAAGGAGGCTGCAGGCAGTAATGGTGTCATCTGCTACCTCTCCACCCATGCAGGACCAGGGACCCCCGCCTGCACCTCAGGTAGTGAGAAGCTATGGCTATAGTTCACAGAACCAGGCGTCCAGGCGGCAGGCAGGGAATGGGCAATCAGGCCCACGGTTTACACAGGGACCGGGGAACGAACAACAGTTTCCCCGTTTCCACTGTTGGAACTGCGGCATGCAGGGACACAGGGAAATGAGATGTGGGCAACCATACCGTCCCGGCTCGGAGTATGGAAGACCCGTGCGCCAGGGGGAGTCACAAGGGCCCCACAACCAGGGGGAGACAGGAGGGCCCCGAAACCAGGGGGGTAATCACTAGGGGTGCCCAGAGAATGCGACGGGGGGAAATCAAATGATTGTGGTTTCCAAGGGAGCTGAGCAAGAACCTATTCTGCAGGTCCTAGTGGAGGGCAAATTAACAGAGATGATGGCAGACACTGGAGCAGGTTTTTCCTGCATAAAGCAAAAATACGCCGCTCACTTACCCCAGTCTGGACAGTATGTTCGGACGGTCGGATTCTCGGGAAAAACACAATTAATACCCACATCAGATACAATCTCTATGACGTATAACAACAAGACCATAACAATACCTGTATTAATTTCGGACAGCACCCCGCGCAATCTCTTGGGACGAGATGCAATGTGTAAACTAGGCTGTAAAATCCTATGTACGCCTGAGGGGATTCAAATTGAACAAGACGTGTACCAAATGATGTTACAAGGGACGGGGGAGAAAGAGGCCACTGTGTTCTGGCTGGGCAACATAGATGCAGAGCTGCAAAGGGTCTGTGACCCCTGGGAGCCATTTCTGAAAACCCAACTGCCTCAGTCTAGACAAACAAACATGGAGGCACATTGCACACTACAGTATTTGACGAATAGTGACCTAGTTAGGAACAAGGCATGGTTGCAGGGACAGCCCGAGCAGGTGCAGATTAACTCATCTACGATAATTGTAGGGAGACAGGGCGCGGCGTTGAGGGTTAACACGAGTAAGTATCTACGGGAACAACATAGACTAAGAGACGCCGCCCCACACATCACTCTGAGAATAAATCCTGGTTACGAATCCGAACATCTAGGTTCAATGATACAGGAATCCGAGACTCAAAGGTGGGTCTCCACGGAATCTCCGCTAATTTGGAACAGCGCAGATGGGAGTTTCATAAAAATAATGATTTCCTTTTCAGTTTTGGCAAAACCGCAAGGAATCAGATTACCAGGAGACCCTTGCGTTATTCCAGAGGCGGATGCTTTGCTGGAACAGGACATGTTGGCGCGCACCCCAGAACGGTTGTGGTCAAAACACGACACAGATGTGGGTCTAATATTGTCGGCACAGCCAGTGAAGGTCAGGTTAAAGAAGGGTTGTAGACCACCCTTTATCAGACAGTATACAATGAAGCCAGAGTCGGAGGAAGCTATATCACATCAGATTGAGGGACTGTTAAAGGGGGGAGTGCTCGTCCCTTTCAAATCCAGATGTAATACACCTATCCACCCAGTGCTAAAGGCGGACAGGGCTAGGTACAGACTGGTACACGATTTGAGGGCGGTGAACGACGTGGTGTCTGGACCAGAGGCGGAAGTCGCTAATCCACACACCCTCCTGACAAACATCCCGAGTAGCTCGCAGTACTATACGGTCATTGATCTCACGCAGGCATTCTTCAGTGTTCCATTGGAAAAAGAGTCTCAGTATATGTTTGCTTTTACCCACAGGGGGAAACAATACTCTTACACCCGGTTGCCACAAGGGTTCGCGCACTCGCCACATTACTTCTCGAAGGCGCTCAAGGAAGACTTGCAAGGAGTGTGCAACACACTACTCAGCACGGTTTTACTGTATGCAGATGACATTCTAATCTGCTCGGATACACGTCAGCAGTGCCATGAGGACTCCATCAAAGTTTTGAGTGGATTGGCCGTGGGAGGCCACAAGGCATCCCGTTCAAAACTGCAGTACTGCCAGCCAAAAGTTGAGTACTTGTCTCGCGTCATTCAAAAGGGCATAAAAAACATCTCACCCACGCAACTCGAAGCTGTATCCAAGGCACCTAGGCCATTGACGGTCCGACAGATGATGACGTTTTTAGGGATGACTGGGTACAGCTCTGAGTGGGTGGAGGACTATACGATAGCGACAGCGCCGTTGAGGATGATGATAAAAGAGGCGGGTACAGACAAGCTTCGCGCTCCCTTGACATGGACCGAGGAGGGGGAGGACGCGTTCATAAACATTAAGCGTCTGTTGTTACAGGCCCCTGCCCTGGCGCTGCTGGATTATGAGAAGTGTTTCCACCTATTCGTCTCACATAGAGCGCAGCATGCGACAGCTGTCCTGACTCAAACACAGGGGGGGGGTGGGAAAAAACAACCGATAGCATATTACTCTAGAGCTCTTTCGCCGGTAGAGCAGGGTCTTCCACCTTGTTATCAGGCCCTGGCCGCAGCACATTTGATGTATGAGAAAGCAACGGCCGTGACAATGAAATATGACATTTGCATTTGGACACATCACAAATTGGCAAACTTGATTGAAAGAGGCAAATTTGTTCTGACCAGCCAACGGCAACAGGCTTACATGAGGCTCCTGCAGTACTCAGACGTTACGATAAAAACATGCCACGGCAGTAACCCGGCGGATCTGGTACCACTCCCGAGCGAGGGTCAACCGCATGAGTGCGAGGTGGAGGTACAGGCTTTCGTGAAACTCCGTCCTGATTTGGGAGTCGACCCGCTCGCGATAGCAGAACTCTCACTTTTTGTGGATGGGTCCTGCTATCGGGAGGGGGAAAATTTAAGGTCAGGATACGCCGTCGTACAGTGCAAACCTAACGGAGAAACACTAACAAGAAAGGCCGGACAATGCATGCAACCATGTTCGGCCCAGCTTGCAGAACTAATAGCACTAACAGAAGCATGCATAATAGCTAAAGATCGCACGGTTAACATCTTTACAGACTCTGCTTATGCGCATGGCGTATGCCACCTATTCGCGGCCATTTGGAAGGCAAGAGGCTTTAAGAAATCGGACGGCTCACCGATCCTTCACCACAAGCAGGTTGTGGCGCTTATTCAGGCTGTAAAGTTGCCCAAAAGCATTGCTATCGTAAAGTGCCAGGCACACAGAAAAGACCTGTCTTTTGTGACGACGGGAAACAATGCGGCGGACGAGGCCGCGAAGGCGGCGGCTGCGGTGCCGTCCACGGCTGTTCTGATGTTTGCGGCCGAACTGACGACTGAGGTAACTGAGGATAATTTTAGTGATCTTCAGGACTCAGCCACGCAGGCCGAGAAACAGTCGTGGATGGAGAGGGGGGCTGTAAGGGGGGCAGATGGTCTGTGGAGGAGTCATAACGGTTTGATAGTCGCCTCCATCGATCTTCTGTCCTTGGTGATACCTGAGGCTCATGGTGTTGATCACTGTGGAAGAGCAGAGACCCTGAAACGAATCACGAAAATGGGATTTTGGTCCCCAAAGCTTCAGGCACAAATTGACGTTACACTAGCCAGGTGTTTAACATGCTTACAGGGCAATGTGCGCAAAGGAGTACCGACAGTGGCGGCTTACACACCCCTCCCTGAGGGACCATTCAGACATCTGATTATGGACTACACGGATATGATAACGCCAGTGCAGGGCAAACGATACCTCCTGGTAGTAGAGGACTGCTTTAGTCGCTGGATTGAGGCCATTCCATCTAAACACAAGAACGCGGACACAGTGATCAAGTTCCTGTGTCGCGAGGTCATTCCGAGATTTGGAATTCCCACGATATTACAAAGCGATAATGGCCGCGAGTTCATCGACAAGGTGGTTAAAGGGCTGATGCAGAAATTAGGTATAAGACAGCGCCTTTCCTGTGTCTATAGTCCCGGGTCGCAGGGAAAGGTGGAAAGGGCCAATCTGGTCATTAAAAACAAACTGTTGAAAATCTGTATGCAAACTAAGCTTAACTGGATTGATGCTTTGCCACTTGCTCTGATGGCTATTAGAAGCAGCGTAAACCGCCAAACACAGCTAACACCGCATGAAATGCTTACAGGCCGCAGCATGCCAACACCGCCATTTAGACACCTGGCTAGGGGCCCGGCATTAGATATTTTTGAGCAAGATCTGAAAAAATATCTTCAGCAAGTGACTAAAATACATGAAGCTGTGTTTCGACAGGAGCAGAGAAAGGAGAAAAAGGGGGTGAAGGAGGCGGAGAAGGAAGCCACCACGGTCGACCCGTCCTTGAGGATGACGGGTTTGAGTGGGTAGGAGTCCCACGGGGTCCCGCTCAGGCTCAAGTACCGGCAGGCTTTCATGACCAGGCTCAGAATCAGGCGCCCCCTCTGCCCTCCATCGAGGAAGGGGGGGAGAAGATAAGACTACAACCAAAAGGGGTGTTTCCCGGAGGACCGCAAGGGCATGTTTTTGATTTTGACCATTCCCCCGTTACAGGCGGGGATACTTACCACTATACTAACGAGGATCGGGTTGTGGGGGTAGATAGGAGGGTTGAGCCTGTCCCGAACCAAGCACAGGGGACAGGGGTGAGGGGAAAAAGGGAGGTCAAGGACACTGAGTCGGAAGAGGTGGGGGGACAGGATATGTTCCAGAGGACAGCCGGAACGTTGAGGGACTCAGTGGGCTCACTCTGGGCCAGGTTGAGGGGTTTGCTTCCTTCCGGGGAACAAGATGGGGGCGACTATGACTATGACGAGGAAGACCCGGAGGCTGACCCGATGTATAGGGCGGCTTTAGGGAATGAGTGGTTTAAGTGGGTCCAGTACACGAGCGCGCAGAATCAGATAGAGGATTGTTATGTCTGCTCCAAGGCACGTCCGGATAGGCTGCTGGTGAAGGGCACGAAGTTCAGTTGGGCTCAGTGTGACAGGGACGCAGAGGCATGGGAGGGGCCCCATAATAGTCGCCCTTGGTGCGAGGCAGAGTGTTTGGGGTTTCTCGGCTCTAGTCGTTTTAAGGCGGCAGGAAACGTCACGGATTTCAAGGATGTCACTATGCGGGAACGTTGTAGGAAATTGGATGTACGTGTGCAGGGGGTAGCGACGGGGTTGCCAATACCCAGAGGTGTCAAACTATGGCTGACCAAGGATTTCGAGTGCTTGCAAAAGGAGGGGACCCGGGACGTAGGGGAGGTGGCAGAGGGGCGGTGCACTACTATTTGGAGCATCACGACTAACTGCACGAAAGAAGGAAAGTGTGGACACGGGGTCGTGTTAAAGGGAGTGGATACCAACCCACGGCCTGTAGCTTGCCCTTTTCATGTCCAGGATATAGCACTGGCGGACCAATACTGGCTCTGCGGCGGTAGGAGGTTGAGGAATACACTTCCTTTAGATTGGTCAGGTAGATGTGCCCGGGTTCAGGCGATCATGCCAATGGTGGTCCTACCATTATCAGTGACGGAAGGACCTTCTGAGTCTCCTATCTCTCGAACGAAGCGTAGCTACAAGGCAGACCCAAGGGTGTATCTGGACAGCATAGGACAGCCAAGGGGCATTCCAGCCGAGTTCATGGCTAAGAATGAGATTGCGGCAGGGTTTGAGTCTATTCTGCCATGGATATCGGTCAATAAGAACACCGGGTGGATCAACTATTTGTTTTACAATCAGCAGCGGTATCTCAACTACACCGAGGAGGCGTTGGATGCAATGGGGGACCAGATGCACGCGACCAGTACGGTGGCGTGGCAGAATAGACAGGCTCTGAACTGGTTAATGGCGGAGAAGGGTGGAGTCTGTTCCATGTTTGGACAGTACTGCTGCACATTCATTCCGACGAATGTGGGGCCAGGGGGAAAGTTCTCCGAGGCCATGGCTAAGCTGAAGGATTTGAGGGAGGAGTTGAGGGGGAATTCTGGCCGGAATGAAGAATGGTGGGGGAGTGGGGTGTTGGAAAGATTGGGACAGTGGGGAAGCATAGTGATGCAGACGGGGATATCCATTGGGGTGGCAGGGTTGATATTGGTTCTCCTTTTCTGTTGTGGTATGCCTCTCTTGGGTAGGCTGGTAACTTCACACGTAACGAGCCGAATGCTGATGGTGGGACAGAAAGAGATTGAGCCACAAATCGGGCCATGCCCTCAGCTTTATGCTGCCTTAGAGGGAGACGAGGGGATAGAGGATTAGGGGTATGGTGAGGTAGGGACATTTTCTTTCTGTTTGGTTCAGTTTTGTTTGTTTTATTCCTTTAACTAGGCGTATGGTGAGGAAGGGACATTTTCTTTCTGTTTGGTTCAGTTTTGTTTGTTTTATTCCTTTTAGAGTGACGGGGGATGGTCTGAGTGATGGTTTATTTTTTATTATTTTTGTTTATTTTACTCATGGTCCTGGTCAAACCGGAATGGAAGAGGCATCGGTATGGAATGGTACGGAGTGTCGGTTCTGAGCCTGAGGAAGCATTGAGAAGAAGTGTTCTGGGGATCGGTTCTGGGGACTGAAGGGACAAAGGGGGGGGGCTAACGCAGTGGGCAAGATGGGCACCTCCCGTCGAAGATGGGGGGACACGTGGTGAGGTCGGGACCAGCGCCTCCCGTCCAGGCATGGGGACATGCTTCTACGGGGACTGGAGGTGTGGCGTGGTGGTTGCTGTATTGGCAAAATGTGACTTTTGGCAATACGGTGAGGAGACTATGGCGTGGGCATGGAAGGGGGGCTGAGCGATGGACACTAGGACTCAATGTTATGGAAGAGACAATGTAATTTTTTTTGGGGGAGGGATGTTCTATGTTTAGTTCTGACGGTCAACTTCTCCTTTCCCGCGGTTTCCGGCCGGAACTGTGGCTCATTTGGTAAGCGGTGGAGGTTGGGGGGATTTGTCTGTCAGGTTAGGATTATAAATTGGGGTGTTTTTTTGATGTTTTATTATTACTCTTGTTTTGAGCGGTTTTGTGTTTATTGTGGGAACGGTAGTCAGCCTTTGTTGGTCCGTTAGGGGTCCAGTGAATGAAGTAAGCGTTCTTGTTTAGTTAGACATTTAAAATGTATTAGGTTTCTTGTTTAGATTAGGCATTTAAACTTTTATTATGTAAATATGGTTTCTCGTTTAGTTAGACGTTCACATTTTCTTGGTTATATGATTTGGGTGGGACTAGGGATAGCCCCAAATGGGGGAATGTTGGGGAAAATGTGTATATGAACTGAACTAGTTTAATATGGGTCAACTAAGCAGTACTGAAAGACGGTCTGGCTGATGTTCTTAAAACAACTTTGCAGATAGACATTTCGGTACATCACGTCGTGTGCTTTAATCTGGTACATCATATCTTAATCTTTTCTCTCTTTCACACACATACATATACACACATCTCACTAATCTTTTCTCTCTTTAATCTTTTCTCTCTTTCACACACATACATATACACACATCTCACTAATCTTTTCTCTCTTTTATCTTTTCTCTCTTTCACACACATACATATACACACATCTCACTAATCTTTTCTCTCTTTAATCTTTTCTCTCTTTCACACACATACATATACACACATCTCACTAATCTTTTCTCTCTTTAATCTTTTCTCTCTTTCACACACATACATATACACACATCTCACTAATCTTTTCTCTCTTTAATCTTTTCTCTCTTTCACACACATACATATACACACATCTCACTCAATCGCATCTCTCTTCGATGTTAAATCTATGTGTCATTTTAATGTACGTCATGTCATATCTGATATAATGTGTCACGTCATCTTATCTGTCATGGGGGGGCAGGGCTGAGAAGGTATTTATGGGACAAGCAGAGGGATTGAGGGGTTAGAGTGTTTTTCTTCAACTGTGGTGACCGTCTGCTGATCCATAGCTTCTGCTGTTAAAACTTTCTTTCATTAAACAAATTGCCTGTTGAAATTGGAAATATCGTCTCCTGCTGTGTTAAACAACCATCAGCCACAACATTACTTTGACAGTAACTAGGTTACTGAGTTGTTGTCCCCCCTGCTTCTGCCACAACATAAGAATGACAACAGTTTTTAGTTAGTTGCTGTGAGTTAGTTGCTTTTAGTCAGTTGCTGTTAGTCAGTTGCTGTGAGTTAGTTGCTGTGGGTTAGTTGCTGTGAGTCAGTTGATGTGAGTTAGTTGCTGTTAGTCAGTTGCTGTGAGTCAGTTGCTGTTAGTCAGTTGCTGTGAGTTAGTTGCTGTGAGTCAGTTGCTGTGAGTCAGTTGCTGTTAGTCAGTTGCTGTGAGTTAGTTGCTGTGAGTCAGTTGATGTGCGTTAGTTGCTTTTAGTCAGTTGCTGTTAGTCAGTTGCTGTGAGTTAGTTGCTTTTAGTCAGTTGCTGTTAGTCAGTTGCTGTGAGTTAGTTGCTGTGGGTTAGTTTCTGTGAGTTAGTTGCTTTTAGTCAGTTGCTGTTAGTCAGTTGCTGTGAGTTAGTTGCTGTGAGTTAGTTGCTGTTAGTCAGTTGCTGTGAGTTAGTTGCTTTTAGTCAGTTGCTGTTAGTCAGTTGCTGTGAGTTAGTTGCTGTGAGTCAGTTGATGTGCGTTAGTTGCTTTTAGTCAGTTGCTGTTAGTCAGTTGCTGTGAGTCAGTTGCTGTTAGTCAGTTGCTGTGAGTTAGTTGCTGTGAGTTAGTTGCTGTGGGTTAGTTGCTGTGAGTCAGTTGATGTGCGTTAGTTGCTTTTAGTCAGTTGCTGTTAGTCAGTTGCTGTGAGTTAGTTGCTTTTAGTCAGTTGCTGTTAGTCAGTTGCTGTGAGTTAGTTGCTGTGGATTAGTTGCTGTGAGTCAGTTGCTGTGAGTTAGTTGCTTTTAGTCAGTTGCTGTTAGTCAGTTGCTGTGAGTTAGTTGCTTTTAGTCAGTTGCTGTTAGTCAGTTGCTGTGAGTTAGTTGATGTGCGTTAGTTGCTTTTAGTCAGTTGCTGTTAGTCAGTTGCTGTGAGTTAGTTGCTTTTAGTCAGTTGCTGTTAGTCAGTTGCTGTGAGTTAGTTGCTGTGAGTTAGTTGCTTTTAGTCAGTTGCTTTTAGTCAGGGAAGGGAATCGGCTTCCTGTCCTGCTCCCAAGCCTGACCTTAATTAAACACCCCACGTGTGAAGGAAATGCTCACTTATGACTGAAATTACCTTTTGGCATTTCTTTTTATCTAGTTTTCAAAATAAACTGTGAAGGGGACCTGCACTGTGACTGAAAATAACGCAGCCCCCCATCAGACCCACTTATCAAAAGCCACTTGTCATGAATGGAGCGCTGATTTTTCCATTTGACAAGGCGTTCAAAGAGCCGCTGTGAGTTAGTTGCTGTTAGTCAGTTGCTGTGAGTTAGTTGCTTTTAGTCAGTTGCTGTTAGTCAGTTGCTGTGAGTTAGTTGCTGTGAGTCAGTTGATGTGCGTTAGTTGCTTTTAGTCAGTTGCTGTTAGTCAGTTGCTGTGAGTCAGTTGCTGTTAGTCAGTTGCTGTGAGTTAGTTGCTGTGAGTTAGTTGCTGTGGGTTAGTTGCTGTGAGTCAGTTGATGTGCGTTAGTTGCTTTTAGTCAGTTGCTGTTAGTCAGTTGCTGTGAGTTAGTTGCTTTTAGTCAGTTGCTGTTAGTCAGTTGCTGTGAGTTAGTTGCTGTGGATTAGTTGCTGTGAGTCAGTTGCTGTGAGTTAGTTGCTTTTAGTCAGTTGCTGTTAGTCAGTTGCTGTGAGTTAGTTGCTTTTAGTCAGTTGCTGTTAGTCAGTTGCTGTGAGTTAGTTGATGTGCGTTAGTTGCTTTTAGTCAGTTGCTGTTAGTCAGTTGCTGTGAGTTAGTTGCTTTTAGTCAGTTGCTGTTAGTCAGTTGCTGTGAGTTAGTTGCTGTGAGTTAGTTGCTTTTAGTCAGTTGCTTTTAGTCAGGGAAGGGAATCGGCTTCCTGTCCTGCTCCCAAGCCTGACCTTAATTAAACACCCCACGTGTGAAGGAAATGCTCACAATTATGACTGAAATTACCTTTTGGCATTTCTTTTTATCTAGTTTTCAAAATAAACTGTGAAGGGGACCTGCACTGTGACTGAAAATAACGCAGCCCCCCATCAGACCCACTTATCAAAAGCCACTTGTCATGAATGGAGCGCTGATTTTTCCATTTGACAAGGCGTTCAAAGAGCCGCTGTGCAATCTGAGTTGGAAGGCAATTTAAGAGTTTCTGAAAATAAAAAGGGGAAATTCTGTGATATTCATAAGTGAATGAACAGCTGCTGCCAGGGCCCTCGAGGGCGAGAAGCGGAAGCTTTTAACACTGAGAGGCAACTTCAAACTTTTATTTATTTATTTATTAATTTATTGATTAAATTGAGGTGAGAGAGAGCAGGAGAGAGAGAGCAGGAGAGAGAGAGCAGGTGAGAGAGAGCAGGTGAGAGAGAGCAGAGGAGAGAGAGCAGGTGAGAGAGAGCAGGTGAGAGAGAGAGAGAGAGAGAGAGAGAGAGAGAGAGAGAGAGAGAGAGAGAGAGAGAGAGAGAGAGAGAGAGAGAGAGAGCAGGTGAGAGAGAGAGAGCAGGTGAGAGAGAGCAGGTGAAAGAGAGAGAGAGAGCAGGTGAGACTTTCTATGCCATAAAAAGGAACATCAAGTTAGACATTCCAATCAAAATCTGGCTCAAAATATTAGACTCCGTCATAGAACCGATTTCCCTATATGGTTGTGAAGTCTGGGGCCCACTTGCAAACCAAGACTTCACCAAATGGGACAAACACCCAACTGAGACTCTGCATGCAGAATTTTGCAAATCCATTCTCCGCACCCAACGGAAAACGCCAAATAATGCATGCAGAGCAGAACTAGGAAGATACCCACTAATCATCAAAATTCAAAAAAGAGCATTCAAATTCCACAACCACCTAAAAGAAAGCGACCCAGACACACTCCACAACATAGCCCTCACCCACAGAGAGACCCTCGATAGATGCCCACTCAGCCAGATGGTTCTGGGACTCTGCTCACAAACACAAGCAGAGCCACCAGACAGAAACCACACTGGACTAAATCAAATTATAAGAAAACAAAAAGAAAACTATCTGACACATTGGAAAGAAACAACCCAAAACCAGAGCAAATTGAAATGCTATTTGGCCCTAAACAGAGAGTACACAGTGGCAGAATACCTGAGCACTGTGACTGACCCAAAACTAAGAAGATCCTTGACTAGGTACAGACTCAGCGAGCACAGCCTAGCCATTGAGAAAGGCCGCCATAGGCAGACCTGGCTCCCAAGAGAAGACAGACTGTGCACCCACTGCACACAAGATGAGGTGGAAACCGAGCTCCACTTCTTAACAACCTGCCCACTATACCAAGACATCAGAGACATATACTTCCCACAAATTGCAAACACCCAAAGAGACTTTGAAAACATAGACAATAACTCAAAACTCCCATACCTACTGGGAGAAATACAAGAATGTGCAAACACAGCAGCAAGATTTGTGAGCTGCTGTGACAAGAAAAGGACATCCAGCGGAATACAACCACCATAAAGACTGTACAAGAAATTCCGTCTGTAATGTACTGATTTCTTTTGTTTTCTCTGTTTGATTGTTTTGTTTTGTTTTGTTTTGTTTGGCTTTGGCAATGTAAACGTATGTTTCCCATGTCAATAAAGCCCATTTGAATTGAATTGAATTGAGAGCAGGTGAGAGAGAGCAGGTGAGAGAGAGAGAGCAGGTGAGAGAGAGAGCAGGTGAGAGAGAGCAGGTGAGAGAGAGAGCAGGTGAGAGAGAGAGAGAGCAGGTGAGAGAGAGCAGGTGAGAGAGAGAGCAGGTGAGAGAGAGAGCAGGTGAGAGAGAGCAGGTGAGAGAGAGAGCAGGTGAGAGAGAGAGCAGGTGAGAGAGAGAGCAGGTGAGAGAGAGAGCAGGTGAGAGAGAGCAGGTGAGAGAGAGCAGGAGAGAGAGAGCAGGAGAGAGAGAGCAGGTGAGAGAGAGAGAGCAGGTGAGAGAGAGAGCAGGTGAGAGAGAGCAGGTGAGAGAGAGAGCAGGTGAGAGAGAGAGAGAGCAGGTGAGAGAGAGAGAGAGCAGGTGAGAGAGAGCAGGTGAGAGAGAGAGCAGGTGAGAGAGAGAGCAGGTGAGAGAGAGCAGGTGAGAGAGAGAGCAGGTGAGAGAGAGAGCAGGTGAGAGAGAGAGCAGGTGAGAGAGAGAGCAGGTGAGAGAGAGCAGGGGAGAGAGAGCAGGAGAGAGAGCAGGTGAGAGAGAGCAGGTGAGAGAGAGCAGGGGAGAGAGAGCAGGAGAGAGAGAGAGCAGGAGAGAGAGAGCAGGTGAGAGAGAGAGCAGGAGAGAGAGCAGGTGAGAGAGAGCAGGTGAGAGAGAGAGCAGGTGAGAGAGAGAGCAGGAGAGAGAGAGCAGGTGAGAGAGAGCAGGTGAGAGAGAGAGCAGGTGAGAGAGAGCAGGTGAGAGAGAGAGAGCAGGAGAGAGAGAGCAGGTGAGAGAGAGCAGGGGAGAGAGAGCAGGGGAGAGAGAGCAGGAGAGAGAGCAGGTGAGAGAGAGCAGGTGAGAGAGAGAGAGCAGGTGAGAGAGAGCAGGGGAGAGAGAGCAGGAGAGAGAGCAGGTGAGAGAGAGAGCAGGTGAGAGAGAGAGAGCAGGTGAGAGAGAGAGCAGGTGAGAGAGAGCAGGTGAGAGAGAGCAGGGGAGAGAGAGCAGGGGAGAGAGAGAGCAGGTGAGAGAGAGCAGGAGAGAGAGAGCAGGTGAGAGAGAGAGCAGGTGAGAGAGAGAGAGAGCAGGTGAGAGAGCAGGAGAGAGAGAGCAGGTGAGAGAGAGCAGGTGAGAGAGAGAGAGAGCAGGTGAGAGAGAGAGAGCAGGTGAGAGAGAGCAGGAGAGAGAGAGAGCAGGTGAGAGAGCAGGAGAGAGAGAGCAGGTGAGAGAGAGAGCAGGTGAGAGAGAGAGAGAGAGCAGGTGAGAGAGAGAGCAGGTGAGAGAGAGAGCAGGTGAGAGAGAGAGCAGGTGAGAGAGAGAGAGCAGGTGAGAGAGAGAGCAGGTGAGAGAGAGAGCAGGTGAGAGAGAGAGCAGGTGAGAGAGAGAGAGCAGGTGAGAGAGAGAGAGCAGGTGAGAGAGAGAGCAGGTGAGAGAGAGAGAGCAGGTGAGAGAGAGAGCAGGTGAGAGAGAGAGCAGGTGAGAGAGAGAGAGAGAGAGAGAGAGAGAGCAGGAGAGAGAGAGAGCAGGTGAGAGAGAGCAGGTGAGAGAGAGAGCAGGTGAGAGAGAGAGCAGGTGAGAGAGAGCAGGAGAGAGAGAGAGAGCAGGTGAGAGAGAGAGCAGGTGAGAGAGAGTAGGTGAGAGAGAGCAGGTGAGAGAGAGAGCAGGTGAGAGAGAGAGCAGGTGAGAGAGAGAGAGAGCAGGTGAGAGAGAGAGCAGGTGAGAGAGAGAGAGCAGGTGAGAGAGAGCAGGTGAGAGAGAGAGAGCAGGTGAGTGAGAGAGCAGGAGAGAGAGAGAGCAGGTGAGAGACTTTTGATGTTCTTTATTAAAACATGTCAACTAAAAACAGTCAGTAGAGACACAAAAAACCTCACGGCATCTTCATAAAAACAACAACACACACACCCACACACTCACCCGCACACACACACACACACACACACACACACACACCCACACACTTGTAGTATATTCCTATATGAATATCTATTAATTACAGCACAGTGAGGTTGTTAACTAGAGGAAGGAAAAGATCACAGTGTGATAGAAACAATGGTCCTCATCTGGGCTCCCAAATTTAGCCAGTAGAGAATAAGTTGTATACAGCCAGACAACCGGTAGCTATGGTCCAATATTCATTTAATTGCAGCGTGGGCCGAGATGGAATAATGCATTGGTTACATACAGGACACTTCAAGCACAATACATGAGTTGTACAAAAGGATTTGATGAGGTTAAATCACAATAGCCCTCGTTGGCTTTTTACATCAAAGACAATAATGTACATTTAGTCATGTTATGTTAATGAAATAAGAATGTACTAAGCCATACATATGGGCACAACCCGGTCCTAAGGTAGGAATCTGTACATGTTACTCTAACCAACAATAATGAGTAACTTTCCCAACACTGGATTCTACTCACATGTATAACAGCACATTCTCTGGTGGCTCGATGGAGGCTCAGCCGGACCCCCCTGGGGACGGGTCGGTGGGCTGGCCCTCCCAACTAACTGCACTGCTCCAATACTTATAGGCCCAATATGACCTTCCTATCTTTCAACTGGTTCAACCAATCACATGTATCTTCTTGTTGGGGCTGCTCTGCCCCCACATGTCCTTGTGGAGGCCGGTGTCGGTGGCCCCCTCCTTTTTGGGCCGTGGCTTCTTATTGACAGAGGCCTGTCTCCTCTGCAACCACTTCAACATTCCTCCATGCACCATTTTGACTTTCCCACACATATGGTTCATGCAATGACCTATAGATCTCTAATATCACCCCAGTACAGTCATTGCTTCTAGGCTGATATCAAACATCATAGGAGCAGCACCAACCTTTATTTACCAGACTGAATCTTTATAATATAACTGTGATTTGAAGGAAATGGCTTTATTACTTCCAGTTTTGACATTCCTAAAATGGTATTCTTCTTTGTAAGTTATTTTCTAATTTGTTACTATAATCTTGTTATTATTCCAATATTGTTTTTCATTCTAAACTAATATAATGCAATTATGTTTCCTGTGACCTCTAATCTTGGTTAGCGCAGCTGTCTTTACTGCTATACTGAGTCACCGTTTTTCTGTGGTGTGTGACTGAGTAAACAATGTCGTCATTAGAGAGGTGTCGCCCGGTGATTTTCAACATGATGAGGTCTGATGACTTCAGCCTTAATAGTGCTTGTGTTGAAAACATTAACCCAGTATAGTCAGTGTTTCTTAGGTTAATACTATTCAATTCACAAGAGCCATCCCAAAACCCCGTCTACCAACTGACACTTTGTATTTTCTGAATCTATTATTTGTAAAGATTCAACCACATTACTCTGGTCTCACAGAGGCATTTCCGCTTTTGGTCTCTTCTTGCTGTGCTCAACTGTCACATGTCTAGGTGTTTGGTTTCCTGGGGGGGTTGGAATGGCTTTTGTACAACTGTGTAAACAACCCTATAGGCTTGGCCTGCAGGTTTTCTCCAAAATGTGCTCTGAGAGTCTATGTAATACCTAAATTACCATCCCTACAGATATTTTCAGTTTTCAGGGTTACTCTAACATTTTTGATTATGAAATTATGAAGTCAATGTTACCACATTCCTCCCTTTGACATTTTACTAATGTCATATTACAATTATCTTGACTTAATTTCTATACATACTAGCCATCCAATTTAACATAATTACAAAAATCATAAATTTTGAATTTTTCACAATTTTTCTTCTCAATTTCTTCCATTCTTCTTTGGTACATCTCATCAATTTTGGCCTTCTTGTCTTCTTCTTTTCTTTCCCACATTTCCCCTGACTATGGCCCCCTCCCGGGGAATCCAAATGACCCATTCATCCAGAACCCCAATTAACCTACTCTGCCTTAAATGAAACAGTGTTTACCACTCTTTCATCAGGCCTCGTCCTCTGGGCACGTTGAATATGCTAAAAACAATTAAAACAATTTAATCTAAACATTACACATTTAAAGTCTAATCAATCACAATTTTTTTAAATTACAGTATCCGTTTACATGATCTGGGGAGACAAGATCCATTAGTATCACAATTTTCCATTTTACATTCATTCTCTGATTCTGCTAATTTTTTCTTTAAGATAGTACAATCACGTCTGCATAATCAATTAATTGCTTCCCACCTATCCTCCCCCCTTTTATGACACATAACGGTCATAAACTTTGTCACTTCTTGTTTCCACAGCTCAGTTTTGGCAGAGAAAAGCAGAATTTCAACGAAAATGTTCTTTCATTCACCTCACTCTGGCCATGTCCTCACTTATGTGAATGCATCTTTATCTGACCCTGCGTTGTGTAATTTATTCGCCCTTTGCTTGCGTCCTACCAAACAATGTGCACAAGACAAAGCCCATCAGTACCTATTCAGTCCCGTCCCCTGCCCCCTGCAGTCCAACCACAACTCCACAACTCCCCAGAGAACCTTGTTCACACACTGTCAGCTCAGTCTTCAGACTGGCCCCGCCCTCCCAGGCCAGGTCATCCCAGGTCCAGTCATCGATTACCCCATGACAACCCGTCGTCAGACGATTATAGCGTGGAAGTTCCTCCAAACCACATCTGTTCAGTTTTTACAACCTGGCCCCACCCGCATGGGGTTTGTACAGGCAGGGGTCTCTGTGTACAAGAATTCTCTCACCTTCATTGGACTGCAGAGTAACAGGGAAAAATGAAATTACCGCTCTAATGAAATGTATTCATGTCTCTCCCAGCGTCGATCTGCCTTTCCCCTCCCTTTTCTGAGCTGTTGAAGACACAAGCACAGAGCAAATCTTTTTACACAATATGTCAACATACTCAATAAGGGAAGCCATTAATTCCATATGCAAATCGTGGTGGCACTACTTAACTTGTCATCGATCGGATCCAATGCATCTCTTCTTTCAACAGTCCTCCCCCGCCAAATCATGTAACACAGTTTGGGAAAAAACTAAAACCAAACAATTAACCAAATATTCAAATATAACGCATCCTCCGACCATATGTCTTGCAATTTTTACATAAAAAATTACCATTCATACCTAAAACCGCAAATCAATGAAATAAAATAAAATCCAGGTTTTCCAAAACCATCCATTAAACATCTCATCACCCAACCGTCCCCTTCACACATGTCAGTGACTTTGACACCTCTCAAGACTGCACAATCACCCCTACAGGTTCCTATTCAAACCGCTTTGAGTCCACACAACTACAGATCAAAACACTTAGAAAATAAACCTACAAATGTACATTCACGCTCACTCCTACATACAAAAATTAAATTTAAATAAAAGTAGTATCTGTACCAAAATAAAACTTTAAACCTTGAATATGACCTAATCAAACGCTTTCATCCAATTTCTCATAGTCACATTCATTCGATCCTGAACATTTTAGAGTCAGAAAAGAAATAAAAGCAAAAACCAATCAAACACCACAATTCAACATCATCCACACATCCTGAGCACAGGCTGTTACCTTAACCAAAACAAACTCTCATTTAAATGATATGAACTGAAATCAAAAAATTACATCGCTCACTCCTTCACCCCTGCATCAAAATCCCTTTTATACAAATTAATCTCTCAACCACACAAAATAACCAACACTCTCTCTCATTCTCAGCCACACAGATCATCTCCATCCTTCATATTATAAACATATACTTTCACGCCGCTCCCACACTTGCATACCACCTGGCACACAATCATCTACCATTCACACTGATCATTTGAAACTAAACAAACACTTCCAAAACTCTCTCTCATACAACTCATTAATCAATCACAGACCGACAATGGTTTAGTTTGTTCCTCCCTCTTCTGCCCTCTCATCAGGCTACACTCATTATCAGGCTAATCCAGTACACACTTTCTCACCATACAGTCCTCACTGTATCTTCTACTCCTCACATCCAGAGGAAGTCTGGGAACCCCCTCAGCGATAGACCCCAAAACATACCCAGTGTCCTGAGAGCCAAAGCTAATCCTTCTAATCAAACAGGTAGGCCCCAATGTAATTAACCTCATCTGAACTGGCTATCCTAATTCAATTACTGTGCTCACTCCTCCATCAGCTGTGTTCTGTATTAGCACGCTTCCTGTCTCAACATTTCCCCCGTCATAAAAATAACTGTCATCACTTTACAACTGTCTTCTGCATCTTCACCTCCGACCTCTACTTCCCCTGCTTCTAACTGCCTAGCTCCATTCCGTCTCCCTGTTTGCAGCTGTACAACTGTACACTCCTATCTTCACCTCTGTGACCTCTCTCCTGTTGCGTCCAGTCTCACTCCCTGCTTGGCCCCCCTTGGGCCGTTTACTGCTTAGTAAAGATAGCCCGGGTCACTCTTTATGAGTTCCCATGACCTAACCTAAATTCCTTTACCTCATGACCCCCCTGCAACTCAACAGAAGTTAGTCATTCCACACACAAATCATTTATAATAACTGCTAAAACACAATCTTACATCAAAACAGCTACTAAACAAACCCCCTGTCACTATTATCCCACTGTGACCCAAGGATTCTGCAATCAATAAAGACATAACATTCTAACAGTATTTCAACATAGCAATGCAACAAAATACATATATCAACAAGCCTACATCTAAAGATTTGCAGCAACATTATTCCAACAGTGTACCAAAATCTGACATCTTAACATCAATGTATATCCTATACAAGCATTTTCATTTTATCAAGCTATATTTTAAACTCCAGTCAAACACAACATCATTATTCTAAGCTCACAATTGTACATGTCACACAGATTAAAACAATTACCTATTTTAACACAACATCATTCAAGTAATAAAATTACCACCTAAGCATATCCCACAGACTTAATGTATATATTTTGTTCCCACTTTTAAATGATACATTGACCCAGAGTAGTTAAATTGTGTGTCTAACTTGGTCACAGGCAAACGAAATCATTCCCTACTGATAGACACACTGCAATGTTTTGCAGTATAAACCCCCTTGGTTAAAAATATACCCCTACGTATCAAAGACAATAATACAACCTACCCAGTTCAGCCGGTTTTATGAATCCCAGCCTAATTATGGGCATGTATATTAAATCATCTACACTCTGACAACGTCCGCAACCTATTCTCAACTTCCTCCCTTAAACCAACCACTGATAACGTCACCTATCTCTACCCCTGCGTACACATAGCAATAACAACCATAAACAGAACCACTCCCAGGTTATTTATATAACATAAAGCAAAAATATCCACACTTACCACGTCCCCCGAGCGAAAATAAACGAAACAGCGATCCGCACATGCGCAGTAGCGTCACCATAACGTTGCAGCGACAACCAAAGTCTGCCACGACATCCTAACCATGCCCCGACATCCTACCGCGTCCACTACTACTCCCAAAACACCATTTCTCATACTCTAATCATCCCATATGTCGCCCGCAAACTCACAAAACAGCCGCATGCAAGCTAATAGCCTAGCCAGCTTCCATGCGAGGTTCCATGCGATCCCGGAAGCCCCAAGTTATGCCACGTTCAAGATCTGTACATTCATTCACTCCGCCCAGTACCAATCTAACAATAAACAATTTACACATGTCTAAATACCCACTCTAAAAGAACAAACTATTGTAAAAGAACTTAAAAACATTCTCATATACCAACACCGTTACACAGATCAACATTAATCATTTCTCCTACCCTTCTCTCTGCCTGGCCCCGCGCCGCGAACGTTACACACTCTCCATTCAATACCATGACGTCATCATCATGCGACTTCTGTCATTCACGATACTTTCGTACACAATTGTTACCGCATCATTTTTAACCACTAAAATGACACCAATCACCTCAACGAACGCCACGACTCGCTTCCCAACAACAACCGCTCACACAGCGTTTCGTAAATTTTTTCACATCGTCGCTCTAACATCTCTAGAATACCGCATATCCTCCACCGAGCTAAACTAGTTAGCCCCGACCTCTAATACGATTCGCTCCAGACTAGTATTGATCCGATCCACGTCACAACATAACAACCTTCGTCAAGCTTGCTACTGATCACATACAATTTACACAAATACACAAATACAAACAAACCGAGACATCGATTACATGGCGCAACGCTATCAACCTTGGATTCTTGTGTAAGCCGACTTCCCATCTAAAAATTTATCACTGAACATCCTCTAGTGTCCTTTTCCTAAATACCCCATATTTCCCTAATCACCCGCGTCATACACAGTACCTCCGAGCGGCAAGCCCAGTCATATACTTAAAAATACCAATTTTCGACCCACTAACAGGGTATAGAATTCCCACTATCACACACTCACTATACTCCATTTCTCTAATTCTACACTACATTCTTTTCATTATGTCTGGCTTCCCCGCCTTAACCACTTAGCCACCTCACAGTCTCCGTCCCGCATATCTGTGACTTTCCATTTTCTACCACCCGATGCCATCTCCTTTAAATATTTTACCTAAACTAAACCCTTGCTTTCACCAGACAGACATACAGATTCGTACACTTTCCCTCACTTAGGCCGCTCCTGCACGTCGCCTCCTAACTAGAGATTCCTCATCACTCTTTTCCAAAATGCGCCCCTAACCATCAGCCCTAGCTTGTCCCTATAATATGCCTAATAACTCTTCGTCGGCTGCCGCTCTTATATAATCAAAAAAATAATAATTCGCAAGTTTCATCCTCCTGCTCACAATGACATTGCACAAACACGCTGCTCGCATTCACTGTAATAAAACTCAAAATAAGCAGGTTTTTTGGACATCCTAAATATAACATCACCCACCAGTCCCGTAAGCAAACAATACACATATCCACCCTGGGTCCTACTGTGGCTATACACGACCATCAATATTCCTATTCACCCCACGTCTCTCTCATCCTCCAGACAGCCTCTCACTCTGTACTGCAAATTTCCAACTTCCCGGTTCTTTTTCTGCATGCTCATTATGTGAACAAATCAGAACGGGTCTTAAAAACGGCACCAACTGTAGTATATTCCTATATGAATATCTATTAATTACAGCACAGTGAGGTTGTTAACTAGAGGAAGGGAAAGATCACAGTGTGATAGAAACAATGGTCCTCATCTGGGCTCCCAAATTTAGCCAGTAGAGAATAAGTGTATACAGCCAGACAACCGGTAGCTATGGTCCAATATTCATTTAATTGCAGCGTGGGCCGAGATGGAATAATGCATTGGTTACATACAGGACACTTCAAGCACAATACATGAGTTGTACAAAAGGATTTGATGAGGTTAAATCACAATAGCCCTCGTTGGCTTTTTACATCAAAGACAATAATGTACATTTAGTCATGTTATGTTAATGAAATAAGAATGTACTAAGCCATACATATGGGCACAACCCGGTCCTAAGGTAGGAATCTGTACATGTTACTCTAACCAACAATAATGAGTAACTTTCCCAACACTGGATTCTACTCACATGTATAACAGCACATTCTCTGGTGGCTCGATGGAGGCTCAGCCGGACCCCCCTGGGGACGGGTCGGTGGGCTGGCCCTCCCAACTAACTGCACTGCTCCAATACTTATAGGCCCAATATGACCTTCCTATCTTTCAACTGGTTCAACCAATCACATGTATCTTCTTGTTGGGGCTGCTCTGCCCCCACATGTCCTTGTGGAGGCCGGTGTCGGTGGCCCCCTCCTTTTTGGGCCGTGGCTTCTTATTGACAGAGGCCTGTCTCCTCTGCAACCACTTCAACATTCCTCCATGCACCATTTTGACTTTCCCACACATATGGTTCATGCAATGACCTATAGATCTCTAATATCACCCCAGTACAGTCATTGCTTCTAGGCTGATATCAAACATCATAGGAGCAGCACCAACCTTTATTTACCAGACTGAATCTTTATAATATAACTGTGATTTGAAGGAAATGGCTTTATTACTTCCAGTTTTGACATTCCTAAAATGGTATTCTTCTTTGTAAGTTATTTTCTAATTTGTTACTATAATCTTGTTATTATTCCAATATTGTTTTTCATTCTAAACTAATATAATGCAATTATGTTTCCTGTGACCTCTAATCTTGGTTAGCGCAGC
>NC_140166.1:59033775-59167255 GCF_963971535.1 Notolepis coatsorum | reverse complement strand
TGAAAACTTAAAACAGATTTAGCCTAGATATGGTTCTTCGTCTGAGGTCCTCCATTAATCTGGTAGCAAGACAGCAGTGTGATGATGATTGCAAACCTTCCTGGTTTGGATGGATGGATGTTTTTGTTTGGTTGTTGTCTAAATTAGATTTAGGTTCTGGGAACAAGGTCCATATAGTCATGAAGCCGGTCAAAGTGAGCGTTCTAACTGATCTAGACTCAGTTTTAGCCTGTTAGTTTGAATGCGGTCATGAAGATAAGTGTTCCATTAACTGACCCCAGATCAGAATATGTAATGTATTAGAGGTGTAACGGTACACAAAAACCACGGTTCGGTACGTACCTCCGTTTTGAAGTCACGGTTCGGTACGGTTTTTCGGTACAGTGGGGGGGGGGGGGGGGTGTTTGGCTTTCCATGTTCCACTCAGGGGTGATGTAGTGTGCAGTAACTAATTGTACTTGTAGGGCCGTCAAGTAACGAATATTCTATATTGAAGTTAATAATCGACTTGTAAAAAAATTAGTGCTGTCAAACGATTAAAATATTTAACTCGATTAATCGCATGATTGTCCATAGTTAACTCGCGATTAATCGCAAATTAATCGCATTTTTATTTTTTTATTTTTTTTACCTTAAACGGATCTTTTTCAAGTTCCAAGTTTTAATACTCTTATCAACATGCGAGTCAACAAATGCTTGCTTTATGCAGCCATTTAACACAAAAGGATGACCCTCATGCATTGCAAATTTGCATCAAATTCAAAACAGTGATGCACAAAATAACTTAAAAGAAAATAATAATTTAAAACAATGAATAAAGTGTGCATGAAATAATAGGGGAAAGAAAACGTTAGGAACTTGTTACCAAGGGCTGATTAATCACACCCCCCCCCCCTCTCTCTCACACACACACTCTCTCAGCTCTCTTTCTCTCTTGCCCCTTCCTCATCTCTCTCACCCCCCTCTCTCTCTATATCTCACACACACACACACACACACACACACACACACACACACACACACACACACACACACACACACACACACTTCAGAAACAAACATAGTATCAATGAGAGCATCAATAATACACCTGAGTGAAGTCTAGTAAAAAAAAAAAAAAAAATCTTTTTAGTTAATCTTGAGTTAAAAAAATTTGTGGCATTAATAGAATCGGGAGTTAACGCGTTAATATTGCGATAACTTTGACAGCCTTAAAAAAAATATATAATAATAATAATTATTACAGGTAATCTCTCAGTGTTGTGTTGTGGGTTGAACGAACACCCGGCCCTTTGTACAAATAATATTTTGGGAATGGGTGAACGCAAAAAAAAAGTATGTGCGGTCGTTAGTGGTTATTAACATTGATTGATTGATTGATTGATTGAAAAGTTTATTAACAGATTGCAGAATGGGTACAGTACAGTACAGCTCAATACATACAATTGTTAAGGGGATGCAGACCAGAGAAAGACTTTCGTCTTGTTTCCATCAGGGTCCCCCATTTTCAATTCATCATATGACATACACGACATACAGATAGACAGTACTGCTACATCTATACATTTATGACATACCAGATTTTCAAATACAGTACAGTTTGTGATACTAAAAAAACATACCGTTTGAATTCGTTCGGTACACAGCCCTACTGAACTTAAGGTCCAGTACTGAAACGGTTCGGTACGGATACGTGTACCTTTTTTACACCCCTAATCACGGTGTTACAAAAGCTTCTTATTTGGATGCATTGCTTATATCATGACATGTGGAGGAATTCTACCAGAATTGCTCTGTATTTATTTCTTATTAAGTTTCAAGTTTCTTTATTAGTTGTCATACAGAAGTACAGAATACTTTCATACAAAATGCTTCTTACTGTTACGCTCCAGAGACTGTGCTAGACAAGATAAGTATGAAATAAAATAGTATAGCATGTAAAATAGAAGTAAAAATAGAGGTCACAGTGTTCAGTGTAGACATATGTACAATGTTCGATGCAGAATGTAAGTTTCCCGTAATCCAATGTCTATGAGTGACTGACGGTCATACACATTAAATGCACCAACAGTTGGTACAAACAAAACTCTTAAAACTATAAATATTAACAAAAGTAAGCACAGTCTCAACGGAGCGCACAGACAGGCAGCCGGTCGTTGCGGCGCCATCTTTCAGGAATCCAGACAGACAATTATATTGAATGTATTGCTCTGGCAGTGTGAGGGGACTGTTGAATGAATCTAGGAGTACCACGTTTAGTTTGATTGTATAACTTTATAACTAATTTAAGTTTTAAGATGTTCACATTTACATACAGTATATCTTTGAGGGGAAAAAGACCAATATGACAATAAAGAACTCAATATATGGGTCCGTTATTATAATTATCTTTGAGGAGAGTTAGGGGGTTTGATGATGATTACAGGCAATGGCTACACAGGGCAACAGTGGCTCAGGAGGTAGAGCATAGAGCCATAAAAATCCGTTTAATTTTTTTCCAAATTCCATTTATTTTTTTTCCAAATTCAGTTTTTTCCGTTTTAATATTTCAGAATTCTGTATTTTGCTTTGTACGCTCATTTTACCATCAGAAATAGTGTCTAATAAGTGGGAATGAATAAATGTCCACAATTTATATATAACAGTCCATTTAATAGGGCTGTCTTAAATACTTCGAAGCTTCGTTCGATGGGCATGGGATTCGAATATGAAAATTTAATTCGATTATTAAAAAAATATATATATATATATATTTTTGCTAAATCAACTCTGCCTCTCTTTGTTAACTACAACAAGCAATGCTGTTTGTTATTTAAGATGAGGTCGGACTCGGCACTGACAGATTTGTGTTCATTGTGCTGCTTTTATAAAGCCTCAAATGACGGCTTACAATATTTCATGAAAGCAAAGTGTTTTGTTTGTCTAAGATTTAAAAAGGTTTAAACTTTACAGCACTGACAAAGTTGAACAAAGTGCTGTACAAGTCCCACAACATAAAAAGAAAAAACTTTAATTTTAATTTTTTTATAGTTGATTCCATTTTTATTGCTCAATTCCGCGATTCCGTCCGCGATTCCGTGATCGCGGATTCCATATGGCTCTAGTAGAGCAGTCGTCTGGTAATCTGAAGGTTCCCGGTTCGATGTGCAGGTTGGCTCCTTGCATGGTCGCCCCCACCTTTGTTGTGTGAATGTGTTGAGTGAATGTGAAGAACAAAGATTGTAAAGCGCTTTGGATAAAAGCTATATAAATGCACCATGATCAAATAGCCTTCAGTTTAGCTTTTTGCCATAATAATAGAACCATTTTTGAGGGGAACCTTCCAAGGAGACCTCTATCTGTCATGTAACAACCAAAGGGAAAACTTCATTGGTGGTTGTGTCCGATGTCGGCCATTTTCCTCCCCGGTTGTTATCAACATTGGCGTCGGATCTAAAACGTCAGCTCAGTCCGGTTCTGCTCAGTCAGGGAACTGTTAATTCCAACTAGGGCTGCAACGATTAGTCGACATAATCGACGATGTCGATTATAAAAAATCGTAGACGAGGAATTGTTGCGTCGATTAGTTGTTAAAAAAAAATTATTATTATTATTATATATATTTTTTTGCACTACCTATCTTTGTGAAAGTGGCTTCTCAGCTCTGGTCCAGCCAGCTGAAGACTTCTTAGCTTAACATAACAGACCGACAGTAAGTTTGGGGGAACTAATGGGATAACTGGGGATGTTGTTTGCTCCTGACAAGAGTCTCAAAGCAACTCTGAGGTCATGCTCAATGTCCAATCTGTTCCTCTGCTCCGTCTTCAGCTGGACCAGAGCTGAGAAGCCACTTTCACAAAGATAGGTAGTGCAAAAAAAAATATTTATAAAAAAAATATATACTTTTTTTTAATATAATCTTTTTTCGATTAGTCGACTAATCGAAAAAATTATCGACAGATTAGTCGACTACCAAAATAGTCATTAGTTGCAGCCCTAATTCCAGCGGTGTCCTCACCTTCCCTCTCCTCTCTCCTCCAGTGACGGCATGGCTCCACGTATGGATGACATCATGCGCCTGTGCTGTGACCTGTCGGCCGACCAGCAGATGAAGGCCGCGGTGCAGCACTCCACCAGAGGGGCCATGGTGGCAGGAGGAGCGGCGTTCGCCGGGGGGCTGCTCGCTGGGCCGGCAGGAATCGCCGTGGGTAAGAAATGGGGCCTGGGTCCAAACAACTGTTTGACTTAAACGGTACAGGCAGGGGAGGAAATTAGGCCACTTTACTGGCCAAATGCTAGTATTTTTTACGTTTGGCTGGTAAAAAAAATCAGATACCCGCCAGTTGGCTGGTAAGCCAAAAAGTTAGTTTCCTCCCCTGCTGGCGAGTATACAAAAAAAATAAAACATTCTGCAATCACTGCACTGGCAAACGGTGCGCGTCTTCTGAGTGTTCGCTTTAGTTGACAGTGCCACGAGAGCACTGCACAAGACCACCCGCGGACATATAATGTTTAATAAACGTGTGCGCAGTACTGGCCAACCCGCGGACATATAATAATAAAAGTCCTGCGGTACTAGGCTAGCCATCAGGAGCACTCGCAAACAGATAACGTTAAACACAGCAGAAGATGGAAAACAGACAGACTGGCCAACGGGGAACTGCATCCAACCCTAGTACAACCCTCGAGTATAAGTTACTAAGGACACATTTAAATCACAGAGGTGTAATGTTAGTCTACTGGAACTGTATACAGTGGTTAGCTTCTAGTTAGCGTTTTAGCTATAGCTGCTTGCTAGCTAACGTTAGCCCCGTGTGCTCAAAGCAGCCAGCTAGGTGTATCTGTTATGACTATAATGTTTCCAAAAAAGCACCGGACTACGACGTAAGGTTAGACATTTTATTTCATGCTCAAAAGCCCCTGGCTTGCACATCGCAGTCACGAAAGGGGCTAGCTCAACCAGTGCACTGTGCACAACAGCACACCAACCCAACTGACGTTACCACAACACTTGACGGTACTTCACAGCACTGTCGTAAGACCACCGTGCTGTCTTAAAGGCACAGTGTGCCTACCCAGATGTATACACAACATTGACGCGGCTTGACATACAAAGAAGTAATTATCACAATTAGCGATTTTTTTTGTCTGGTAAAAAATCAGTTTGGCTGGTAAAAAAAATCAGATACTCGCCAGTTGGCTGGTAAGCCAAAAAGTTAGTTTCCTCCCCTGGGTACAGGTACTTCAGCGTCTGCTTTCCTGTAAAGCTTTGGACACATTTTTAGGTCTGCCCATATAAATAAATTCCTGCCTATGTCAGATGATCCATACCCTCTAGGGTTGGGCACCGAGAACCGGTTATTATTTTTTTATTATTAATTTGTTAATTAATATCCTAGTTACAGTACAGAAACCAAATTAAACTGTATCAAGTCAACTGACAATGTGAATAGTATGAAAAAAATTAAGGATTTTTCAAATAAATTTTTTCTCCTGCGAAATAAGGTGTGTCCTGTTTTAACCTGCACCTCAAAGAATCGGAATCGAGAATCGTTTAGAACGGGAATCGAAATGCAGAATCGGAATCGTTCAAATGCGAAACGATGCCCAGCGCTACCCTGATCCACACTCTTGTTACTGTACGAACTTTGACCTCTGTTGCCTAGATACTCAATGTACCCACAGCCCTACTGTAATCATCATAGTAATCATAACTACCGTACCTACCTCAGACTATAGTCTACCATATAACTTTATATATTTATATTTACCATATATATATATATCCACATCTGTCTGTACATACCTGCATCTAATCCTTGTTACGTATCTGTAGATACTATATCTATATCTGTACATATCCCTTACCTACTCTTACTAGTTACACTGCTGGCCAGTAGGACTTACTACCATAGTGTCTTTATACCTGTTATCACTGTACATATTAATACGTACAACTCTGTACATACATCTGATTAGCACTACACCCAGTAGAACTCACTTATATAATTTATACCCAGTTTAATCACCTGTACATTGTATATTAACATTGCACTTTACTGTTACATTTGCACTCTGGTTGGATGCCAAACTTATTTTTGTTGTACTTTGCTTGTGCTGTATAATGATGATACATTTGAATCTAATCTAATCTAATCTAATCCAGCACGCCAAGAAAATAGCCTCGACACAGATCTTTATCCCACAGCGCCTATTAACATGGGCACCAAAGTGATGATTCAATTTAAAATATGTATATATTGTTGACACCAATATTGATACCTTAAAATACAGTAAGCCTCCCAGCCCTATTTCTATATGTATGTAGAGTTTTTAACAATAGACTTTTAGTACCATAGAGATACATACATTGGGCCTAATTCATGAAGCGATATAAGAACAGATTTCGTTCTTAACTAGCATTTCCTCTTATTTTGTTCTTACCTGGGATTTCTCCCCATCCCAATTTACCTCTCGTGCCAATTCTCCCTCCCCTGTCCTGATCGTTGCTCGCATATGCCCCCCACTGGCCGGTTGTAGGGAGGATAGAAGCCTTGCATCACATGTCCCCTCCGATACATGTGGAGGCAGCCTGTCACATCTTTTCACCTGCCAGCGCGGACTCTCATTTGGCGAGGAGTAACGTGTAGGAGGCTCACACTGCCTCCGCCATTTCCTGTCTCTGCTGTGCAGGCGCCCCAACCGACCTGTAGGAGTCGCTGTTCACAACGACCAGACTACCACCCTTCGACTTCCCACCTGCTGACTCTGCCAATTGAGTTAGTATGACGGCCGGCCCAAGCCAGAGGCAACGCCGACAGCCGGATTCGAACCCGGTGTCTCTTGCGTTGGTGACGAGTGCAATGTCCGCTGCGCCACCCAGCCGCCATAGCAATGTTTTCTTATTGTTGCTTTTCTCTCAGGCAAGACCAAATTCTAAGAGTGGTCGAGAGCACTCTTACCCAGATAAGAAACTCTTACCCAGATGAGAAACATTTAAAAAAAAGCCTACCATTCATAATAATAGATTTATATAGCGCTTTTCCTAATGCTCAAAGACACTTTACAAAACAAACAATATAATACAATACAGTTTTAGTAGATAACATAAAAAAAATATATATAAAAGGTGAGAGAGGAAGGAGTTCATTGAAAGCAAACCATTGGTCAATTGCCCCCAAATACGACTTTATAAACCCAGAACTTTTCAATAATTATTATTATAACTTATTGTGTGCGTTCTGCTTCTGAAATGGATTATATATTGCTGTTAGAACAGTTAGATGCTGGCTGCCCAGGCCGTACGCATAGAACGCATATTTACAACCTCTCCTCTCCTCTCCTCTCCTCTCCTCTCCTCTCCTCTCCTCTCCTCTCCTCTCCTCTCCTCTCCTCCCCTCTCTCCTCTCCTCTCCTCTCCTCTCCTCTCCTCTCCTCTCCTCTCCTCTCCTCTCTGCTCCACACCTACAAGTTCTGAGCGCACTCTGGGTTTTAGCCACAGGGACATTTCAGAGAGAGATGACAGGTGACAGACCTATAGGTTCGGAAATACCGGATCTGTCACCTGTCATCTCTCTCTGAAAGGAGAGAGCATAGGATCAGCGGCATATACATATCAGTATACTGCACGATTGGTTCTTGACAAGCCTACTTGTCAGTATTGACAAAGCCTACTTTGCTGGAACTATATATTTCGCACTATTCAGTACGTATAAGTACAAGTATAAGTCTTTATTTGTCATCAGATTAACACACACACACACATGCGATGAGGAACACACATCCACTGAGTCACGAGTCGTGAGATGTGTGTGTGTCATTTTTAGATCAGTCGCAAATCGCTTCCTGTTGAATGGATCAGACAGGGGGTAGGGCTGTCCCCGACTAAGGATTTGGATAAGTCTACTTTGATTGGCCGAAATTAGCCGATAGTCGACTATTAGTCGACTATAAAAAAACAAATTGAAAAAGTATAAGTATAATTTTTTTTTATCATTCCATTTGGGCTGTGGGGGTGAAGCTTAATGTCTGAAGGAGTCGACTGAAGGCTTATTGTCCTCTGCAAAAGCATGCAATTGGTCCACTGATGGATACATCTTGATATTTGTCTAGTCTAGTGTGTTCATTAGACGGGTGAAATCCTCTTTCAGTGCCTCTGTGCCTGTTTTCTTAGGCAGTTAGCCTCTGGTATGCGTGCCATTAGCGTTAGCCACGCTTCTAGGCCTCTTTTCTTTTGGAAAGAATGATAAAAAAAAAGAATAATAATAAATAATAATATTTTTTATTTTTTTTGCATTCGACTGTCGACTACGGCTCCTTTCGATCGATTAGTCGACTATTCAACTAATAGGGGTCAGCCCTAACGGGGGGGGATCAGATGCCGAACCACGGCTGTTTTACACACGCCTCATTCACCTTATAAGGAGATGGCGGGCGTGTCTGTATTAGTGTTGTCACGACACTGGAATTTCGAACTTCGATACGATACCTTGAAAAGTATCGATATTCTATACCATTTTCGATACCACGGGGAAAAAGGTCCAATCTTAAAATTAAAAATTAAAAAATTAATCTTTTTTTTTTATATAAATTTTGCTTTTGTTGCTTGTTGATTCTCCTCAGCTTCTCTCTGATACTATAAGAGAAGATAAATATAACACTTTTAAAACCCTTTGTTTATCTTTAGATCACACATTTTAAAATAACTGTTCATCTCACTTCAATCATTTTTATTGCAGAACATGGTATTTTCTCAAGCAGACAGATGTCAACACTGTAATCTGTGTTGCATGTACCTGACAAACTGAACTGTTTGTTTTACAGTCATATTCCAACTTAACTGAATTCACATGTGTGCGTGTGTGGACTACTGTACTATTACAGGTATTGAAATCAACAATGCAACTTCCTTATACAAAAAAGAAAGAAAGAAATTCTTTTTTTTATGAATAATTAAATATAGATATTTCGGGAAATGAGTATTGAAACCGTTTTAAATATTCAGAATCGATATGTATCGATATCGATATTTTTGACAACACTAGTTTGTATGCAAATGATTTGAGCACAAACGAGCATTTCAGTTTAAGAATGAGTGGGATAAGGATTCATCATGCTGGGTAAGCACAGATTTGGACGTTAAGAACGGCTTGATGGATGTGGGGGTGGATTTTCTTATTGTTCTCTTACTGTAACAGATAGGTAAGCAAGAATATAAGAAAAATAATAAGAGAGTATTGTTGAATGAGGCCCATTGACTGACACATTGTATGTTAGCTGAGACCTATTGAACTCAACTGAACTCTCTCTCTCTCTCTCTCTCTCTCTCTCTATCTCTCTCTCTTCCTCTCCCTCTCTCTCCTCTCGCTCTCTCTCTCTCTCTTCCTCTCTCTCTTCCTCTCCATCTCCCTCCCTCTCCCTCCCCCCCTCCCTCTCTCTCTCTCCGTCTCTCTTTCTATCTCTATCTCTTCCTCTCTCCCTCTCCCTCTGTCTTCCTCTCTATCTCTCTCTCTATCTCTCCCCCTCTCTCTCCCTCTCTCTCCATCCCCCTCCCCCCTCTCTCTCTCCTTATCTCTTTTCTCCCTCCTCCCTCTCCCTCCCCCCCTCCCCCTCCCCTCTCCCTCCCCCCTCCATCTCTCCCTCTCCCTCCCCCCCTCCTCTCTCTCTCTCTCTCTCCCTCTCTCTCTCTATCTCTTCCTCTCTCCCTCTCCCTCTGTCTTCCTCTCTCTCTCTCTCCCCCTCTCTCTCCATCCCCCTCCCCCCTCTCTCTCCTTATCTCTCTCTCCCTCCCTCCCCTCTCTCTCTCCACCCCCCCCCCCCCCCCCCCCCCCCCCTCCTCCCAGGTGGTGCCGTCGGTGGTCTGCTGGGCAGCTGGCTGACCAGTGGTCAGTTCAAGCCCCTCCCTCAGATCATCATGGAGCTGTCTCCCTCCCAGCAGCAGAGGTTGTACCAGGACGTCACGTCCATCCTGGGCACGCTGGACTGGACCGACGTGGCCCAGCTGGTGGCCTTGGTGATGGGGAACGCCACGCTGCAGCAGCAGGTCACCGCGGCGCTGCTGAGCTACGTGAGCAAGGAGCTGAGAGCGGAGGTGCGCTACGGGAGTGAGGGGAGCGCAAAGAGCTGAGAGCGGAGGTGCGCTACGGGGAGTGAGGGGATGGCGTTCCCGCGCGGGGGGACTGACGGGATGGTGTTCGTGTCGGCGTTCCCTCGTCGGCACCGACTTATCAAGAGACTGACGGGTGCCTTAAGGCCCTCTGCACATTCTTGCTGTGAGGCGACAGTGTTAAAGGGGAACTCCAACATTTTGGGAAATTAGCTTATTTAACATCTTCCCTGGAGTTAGACAAGAAGATACATACCTTTTTTGTCTCTGTGCGTGCATTTAGCATAGCATAGCTTAGCTTCATCACTGGAAGTGAGGCAGGACAGTAGCCTTACAGTGTATTGCAAGGTCTGACATTGACCAAATTTGATATGCATGACCTTGGTGGGCTCTAGGTCAACTCCTGAAAAGGGGGTCAATGTCAGACTTTGCAATCAAAAGTTAGGGGGCTAATAACCCTTGCCATAATTTCAGTGCGCCCCCTAACTTTTGATTGCAAGGTCTGACATTGACCCCCTTTTCAGGAGTTGACCTAGAGCCCACCAAGGTCATGCATATCAAGTTTGGTCAATGTCAGACCTTGCAATACACTGTAAGGCACTGTAAGGCTACTGTCCTGCCTCACTTCCAGTGATGAAGCTAAGCTATGCTAACGGAGCGTCTATTCCCAAAGCTAAAATGCACGCACAGAGACAAAAAAGGTATGTATCTTCTTGTCTAACTCCAGGGAAGATGTTAAATAAGCTAATTTCCCAAAATGTTGGAGTTCCCCTTTAACCACTACACCACGTGCCGCTCTATATATATATAAGACTTGACGGGTGCCTTAAAGGCCCTCTGCACATGGGACTGCTAGTGGCAGGTTAGTGCTGCACCTAACCCCATACATGGGATGTGCGTATTTTTACACTGCTGGGATTATTTAAGCCACCATAAATTGACCATATTATATTTGTAATGCTATTGACCAGACCATGCCTAAAGCTGCACAATCATACTGGGCCTAGGGAAGACATACGGAGACACTTTAACAGTTATAGTACTATTTGAAGTTCTGGAAGTTGTTGGAAAGTGTATTTCTTCTCTTTTTAAATAGGCTGGCTGCTCCTACTCGGCTTCTTATTCATCGTGCTGTGCTAGGCTAGGCTAGGCTAAGCTAAACTAGGCTAGCGTGCAGTCGGATATCTCTCTCTACTGAACGCACAGAGAGGAAATTGGTGTCTTATCCTCTTGTCTGACTCCTGTAAAGCTGCAACAATTATTTTCTGACCGCTTTTTTTTCACATTTTCAAAACCTCTTATGACCACCTGCTTTCAAAAGGTCTCATTGAGCCATGGTTGGACATTTTGTTGTTATTTCATCATTTATTTTGTAATTTCTCATTCATTTCTTTGGCATGTGCACTGGTGGCGTCTATACTTTCCGTAGCCGCATTTCTGGCAAGACGCTCTCTGATTGGCCGATGCCTGTTTCTACACTGGTTAAGCTTAGGCACTCTTTGAAGTTGGTTAAGGTTAGAGTTTGTCTTAGAGCAGGGCGATAGAACGCCAGGTAGTTTGCAGGCTGTTCGACGCGGAAATGGGCAATGACACAGCTCGTCACGCGATTGGGCAACAGTGGCCAATCAGAGAGCGTCTGCCAGAAATGCGGCTACGGAAAGTATAGACGCGCACTGGTGGGGTTTGAAGGGGGCCTCTGCCACTAGGAAAGTGTCTTCTTACAAAGTGTATAGATTTTTACCATTATCTAATGGCTGCATTTATATAGTAGCTTTTATCCAAAACACTTTACAACTTATGCCTCACATTCACCCGTTCGCTCACACACCGACGGCGGAGGCGACCGCGCAAGGTGCCAACCTGCTCATCGGGAGCAGTTAGGGGTTAAGTGCCTTGCTCAAGGACACTCCGACACGCTGCCCGGGAGGAGCGGGAATCGAACCGGGAACCTTCTGATTACCAGACGACAGCTCTACCGGCTGAGCCACCGTCGCCCCCCATCTCTACTAACTAAGGCCCAATTCCAATCCCCCCCTTGGCCCTACCCGTCCATGTTGCGCGTGGCCACGTAGGGCAGGGTGTCCTGGTTCTTTTGTGGATCGAGGGGTAGTGGTCGTGAAGCCCTCCAACTGGCCCTCCAAACGGAGTGTTTCCAGATACATATAATTTGTATGTACTTAATCAGTATATTTTGTACCTATTTGGTTTTCGCGTAAAGACGCACAGATTTCAACCCCTCCGTTCTGAAGGGCCACTACCTTTTCGAGGGCAGTCCAAAAATGAGGGGTAGGGCCAAGGGAAGGGAATTGGGATTGGCTGTTAGAATAGGGCAGGATGTCCGTCAAAAAATATTTACCCTATTTAAAAAAGGACACATGGCCTTAAAAACTACTTTAAAATGTCTTATCTTCACCAGGCAGTAGTGTCTGTCTGTCTGTCTGTCTGTCTGTCTGTCTGTCTGTATGTGTGTTTAGGTATCTGTTTATTTGTTTTAAATATTCACCAGTGAATATAGGATTTCAGAATCGGCCAATCGTCATTGAAAATCACCTAATAATCCTTTTCAAATAGTTTAACCCTTTAATGTGTAAATTTCTGGAACGTTTTCCCAGAAGTACTCCAGTAGCCGTTCTAACGTCATTGGAGTGTTGATGGTTGTTACAACCAAGCCTGCATGTCTTACCCTAAAGGCCTCAACACAGTCACAAGAAGATGGTTGTTACAACCAAGCCCGCATGTCTTACCCTAAAGGCCTCAACAGTCACAAGAAGATGGTTGTTACAACCAAGCCTGCATGTCTTACCCTAAAGGCCTCAACACAGTCACAAGAAGATGGCTCGTTTTCCCCTACTAGGCCTTGGTTGCAACAACGCGGTGGACAACAAGAAGTCGGACACGTTTTGAGCAAAAACATTCATATTTATTTAACTGCTATTTTTCGAAGCAACAAAAGTGGAGAGCTGGGTTGCACCAGCCTCCTTGGTTCAGGATAATAATCATTATGGACGAAAAGGCAAAATGGTGAGAGAACACAGCAGTGATGATGCTCGTCACCACACCTGTGTTCAATTATACAGAAGCAGGGTCAATTACACCACCAAGTGAATGTACACCAAAAGACAGTAAGTATATGTGAAAGTAGTTCTAGGGGTGTAAAGGTACACGTATCCGTACCAAACCGAACCGTTTCAGTGTGTACCGTACCGTACCGAACGGCTGTGTAGTGTACCGAATACAACGGTATGTTAACCACTAGCGGCCGCCCACCGGGGGCTGTTTTTTTCACAATCTAATATAATTATTATTATTTTAGAATTTCTTTAAAAGGCGATTATTAATTTCAATATAGAATATTCGTTGACAGCCCTACAAGTACAATTAGTTACTGCACACTACATCACCCCTGAGTGGAACATGGAAAGCCAAACTTTCCCCCCCACTGTACGGAAAAACCCGTACCGAACCGTGACTTCAAAACCGAGGTACGTACCGTACCGTGGTTATTGTGTACCGTTACACCCCTAGAAAGTACACATAACAATAGTACACCTACAAGGGTTAAGAGTTTGTATTATCATCATGAATAAAGTACCACCTCTCGTATACAATGTTATAAAGTCTAGTCACAAGACAATCTAATTACAAAATTAATTTATATGATACACAGATTCTTATAATACGTTGTGTTATGTTACCTCTATTTGTATGAATGATATAGAATATTGTCAGTGAAATGAATAGTTGGAATATTATTGTTACCTCGTTCTATATTCTATAATGCCGTCTGTATGATGATGAGTTTGTTACAATTTAGAAATTAAATAAAAATGGGGAAGCTGTTTATTCACCGACTGATAAATGATTAATCACCGTTCACAGGGTGTCTTTAACCTGCACTCAAATGTAGTTATTTTAATTTCACAACATTTGTCATTTGGGTGTGGCAGGCTGTGACCGTTGCCAATCAGAACATAGTCTCCAGGTGTGTGTGTATATATATATATACACACCTTTTATTTTATTTGTACTACTTTTCATTTTCTCAATTTGTATTGGCAAAGCCAGGGATAATAGGCTATGCTTCCTGGCTAGAGGTACCCCCCCCCCCCTCCTCCTCAGGAAACCATGCTCTGATCTACAGAAAAGTGAGAGGATAAAACATTCTCTGTTTCATTTATTAATTTATTACCACATGTACTCCCAAAGCTTACATGATAAAACATATTGTATTGAAGGGTGCAATTAGCTCCGTGCAACCGATCAGCTCTGATGGCCCCATGTTTGTCTATAAACGGGGCCATACCAGTTATGTCTGGAACAAACTGGTTAGAGCCTATATTAAACAGGCCTAAACGGACACTGCTTGCTCCTCTGAGAGATGGCCAACTATCCATCTGGCCATTGTGCCCAGTGTAGTAATACACAGAAAGCATATTACTTTAGATATAATATGTTAATTTAAATGTCACAGTTTCTGCTCCTTGTGTAAGTCATTCATTATACCAGTATGGACTCAGGTTACTGTTGTGTAAGCGCTCACTACAGGTTATAGCACAACGGATAGGTTACTATACAAATAGTGTCTGTTGTGTAAGTGCTCACTATACTATAGGTTTCTGCACAACGGATATGTTACTATACAAATAGTGTCTGTTGTGTAAGTGCTCATTATAGGTTATAGCACAACGTTATGTTACTATACAAATAGTGTCTGTGAGCAGTGAGTCAGCATTGAGTCAGTTGACTCTTAATAGACGGGGAAACCCCTGCATCACAGCTGTGTCAGACACACACACACACCTGTACCAGAGAACAGATGTCATCTTCTCTGATCCGTGAGAAACGGAAACATCACACAAAGGTGACGTTGACATTATTGTGACATTTACTTCTAATGAAAAATGTCTTAATGTTGATGTTTCTGTTCTGCTTGCTGGAGATGTTGAAATCCAAATCGCTATCTGTCACATACGTATCATATAAGTACAACGAGTGAAATGTTTCTTCTATAACCCTGACACACACACACACACTGTCTACATTTCTTTACAAAGTTCAGTTCTAAATTACTGTATAGAACAACAGAGCAGTGCATTGCTCTTAAGGATTTTAAACTATATAGTGACTCTGGTTAGAAACCTGTTTCTCAAGATGTCTTGCCGTCTCACTTTCACATTCCTGGCTATTGGTGACTTTTCCGTCCTCAGGATATAACACGTTATATCTTACTTAAAACATTAACACACAAGAATGCATGTACTATATATTAGGGGTGTAAAACATACCCAGAAATTATGCTTAAGTGAAAATATGGGTACTGTCTCAAAATCGTACTCAAGTATAAGTCAGAGTATCTGGCTAAAAACAAAAGAGTAAAAGTAAAAAGTTTCTAAGTACTAAAAAATAAAAACTTTTTTTCTCACCGTCTATTCTTCTGATAGTAGCAGGTGTTTAATCAAAGATCCCTGCTTTCTAGTCTTGGACAAGGACCAATCAGCATGGGTATGGGCGCTTTTAAAACTATTTTACCAATATGTATACAATGTAACACGTTATTTGTAATTTTTTTATAAATTGGTTATAAAGCATTATTTGGCGGGCGGCTGGGTGGCACAGCGGACATTGTGCTCGTCACCAACGTAAGAGACACTAGGTTCGACTCCGGCTGTCGGCGTTGCCTCCGGCTTGGGCCGGCCGTCATACTAACTCAATTGGCAGAGTTAGGGTGGAAGTCGATGGGTGGTAATTTGGACGTTGTGGACAGCGACTCCTCGGTTGGGGGCGCCTGCACAGCAGAGACAGGAAATGGCGGGGGTAGTGTGAGCCTCCCACACGTTACACCTCGCCAATGAGAGTCCGCACTGGCAGGTGAAAAGATGTGACAGGCTGCCTCCTCGTGTACCAGAGGGGACGAGGCTTCTATCCTCCCTACAACCGGCCAGTGGGGGGCATATGTGAGCAACGTTCAAGACAGGGGAGGGGAGAATTGGCACAGCGAAATTGGGATGGGAGAAAAATAGTAGAAAAAAAAAGCATTATTTGGCTTTATACCTCTGTCCTGCCGCATCACACCCATGATCATGTATCAATTGATCACCCTCTTGTGTAAATATACAATACATTACCCAGTAATTGATCATTATTATAAAGTGCTGTCTATATACCTTTTCATTCGAATTCCATTGCTAGGTCCTATGTTTACTTCCTGTCAGATACTGTATTATCAAACATTGCAACAGGAAACACAAATTGGGCCATTTAGAATGTTTATATTGTCAAGTTGAAAAGGTCTATAAGATTTTCATTATAATAATTCTCTGTCTCTCTATCTGTCTGTCTCACATTCTTCGATTTTGTTTCAGGTAAGTATGACAAGATTTCAGGTAATTGGGTATGTTATGTTTCAGGCATTCTATTGTCTTAATAACTGTAATTCATTGCAATACATTTAATTTAAGGTTTTCGTTACATTAATCTCTCTGCCTGTCTGTCTCTGTCTACACTGTCCAGATAGCTTCCTCAACGTATCTCCATGTTGCTATATCTAATTGCACCGACCTTTTGTTTAGTGCTTGAGGCTCTTCAAGCAGGCGCAGTACCTGACTGTCAACATACCAGCTGAGATCTCTGCGAGGCCAAGGGCAGAAGAACTCGTTGACACCATGCAGTTCACCTGGATGTTGTTTTCCTCTACGGCATCGAAATGGTGTCAACAAATTCTTCTGGCCTCGCATAGATCTCAGCTGCTATGTTGACATAGGGCTGGGCGATATAACGATAACGATAAATATCGCGATATATTTTAATAATCTATATTAATTTTTAATTTTTTTTTGGTGATCTGCAACAGGGCAGCTTTAAAACCAGAGACAGTGGACAGACTTGTCTTTCTTGCCTGCAACTTAAAGTAATGGCTTTTGCTTGTCCAAATGACAATACTGACCAAATCGAGATTTATTTTTCTCTTGTCCATTTATTTTGTTTGCTTTCTAATGTAAAATACAGTCTGAAACCGTCTGTACACAGTAGGCTATGTGTGCTAGCAGAGCTAGACTCCAGTCACGAGTCACGGTGCACATGTGTGGTGGTTTGTCCACCAAAAAAGCGCCAAAAGATAGAAAATAAACTAGCAGAGCCAGAACTGTTCAACTCCCCTGGAGCCACAGCCAGCCGAGAAGCCGGTTTACTTTCGCTTTCAAACCAGCTGCAGCCTGAGAACTGGAGTGTGAGCGGCTGTAACACTAAAGATGGCGGCAACGACAAAGAATTGCTGCAAAATAAACATACATATGTTGTTAAAAAAAAAAAATTTACTTATAACAATTTAGATAATTATCGATATCGAGTGATATCGCGATATGATTTTTTGCCATATCGCCCAGCCCTATGTTGACAGTCGGGTACTGCGCCTGCTTGAAGAGCCTCAAGCACTAAACAAAAGGTAAAATCCAGCACCGGGTACAGGTGGGCCCAGGTGGCCGATGGGTCGTGCCTCAGAGAAGGGGACATGGAACAAAAGCTCAGAGGGGACTGGGAGGATGTGTACAGAGCACCAGTGTGGAGGGTGGCTTGCTGATGAGATCCCCCAAAGTGGACAGACGGAACCTCATTAGTGTAGCTACTTGCAGCCATAATTCTCACTGAAGTCAACATGAATAAGGCATTCGTTGTCTGCAAGTGGTCTACAAAGGTTGATATGTAGAATGCTTTACAGATGTGTCAGTTAACCCATAACTGTGTATCTGAACCGGGCTGTTGTGAATCCAACCCGTTCAGCAAGTGCATTTAGCACAGGTCCCGGTAGGAGGAAGTTATAAGGACGTTTCCAAAGTAAAGGATGTTTTATTGTATCAAAATGGGGAATGGAACCCACAACACAAATTGACACAAGGGAAGGGGAGAACAAAACAGGGAGAACAATAAACACGAACAAACGAGGTCATCGGTAACCCTTGGTGTGTTTTAATCTACAAAGCCATTTTAGGTCAACTTCCTGGCTACTTGTCTTGCCTTCTGATTCCAATGCAAAGTTCTTATGGGCTACGATCACACGACCATTTGATAATGACGGTCCCACGTTTTTATTCTGATCTTGGAAAGAAGGCGTTTGAGGTTTCTGCTCCGTCTGCGCGGAACAGCCTGCAAGATGAGCTCAAACTACAGGAAACATGAACTCTAAATTAATTCAAACATATGATGCAGACCATGGGATCTGAGACCATAGGAAACTGTAAATGTTTTAATTGATTATTTTCTGTCCTTGGAACTGTGTGATTTTAATCTCAATGAGTTTTTTATCTGGTTAACCCTTTCACTGCCGCACTACCAAATGGTTAACCCTTTCACTGTGACAATACGGAAGGTTAACCCTTTCACTGCCACACGACAGCAGGTTAACCCTTTCACTGCCACACTACAGAAGGTTAACCCTTTCACTATCGCACTATACAGACGGTTAACCGAGTGGTAGTGAAATAAAGGTCAAACAAAAAAGAAACAGTCATTTCATTGTTATCCCTGTGGCTTCTTGTAAAGAGGAACGAGACGGACTGCAGCGTCAGGGCGAGGTGTCTTCAGGGCTGCTGCATTGTTGCTGCTCCTTTCCTTCCCCTTTTTTGGAAGTTTACTCGTTTAAAAGAAATGGAAAGGGGATGTGACCTGTTGTCCTCCTCCTGCTGACCTCCTGCTCTCCTGTCATTCCACCGCTGTGGAGCGAGGACTGAGAATAGGCGGCATCTCCTTGATGACCCTCCCGGAGCTCGGATAGGAGTGGGTCTGAGGCGGCCAGAAGATGCAGAGCGTAGGGGTCTTGAGGGTGTGTAGTTAGAAGATGCAGAGCGTAGGGGTCTTGAGGGTGTGTAGTTAGAAGATGCAGAGCGTAGGGGTCTTGAGGGTGTGTAGTTAGAAGATGCAGAGCGTAGGGGTCTTGAGGGTGTGTAGTTAGAAGATGCAGAGCGTAGGGGTCTTGAGGGTGTGTAGTCAGAAGATGCAGAGCGTAGGGGTCTTGAGGGTGTGTAGTTAGAAGATGCAGAGCGTAGGGGTCTTGAGGGTGTGTAGTTAGAAGATGCAGAGCGTAGGGGTCTTGAGGGTGTGTAGTTAGAAGATGCAGAGCGTAGGGGTCTTGAGGGTGTGTAGTTAGAAGATGCAGAGCGTAGGGGTCTTGAGGGTGTGTAGTTAGAGACCATTGACCGGAGGTAGGCGGGAGCGGTTCCCTTTGCCGCACGGTATGCTAGGTCGAGGGCCTTGAAGCGGATTCGTGCGGCAATGGGGAGCCAGTGCAGGTCCCTGAGAAGTGGGGTGACATGGGCCGACTTCGGTAGGTTTGAGATCAGGCGGGCCGCTGCGTTCTGAATAGAGAACCATCCATTAAAACACAGATGAATGAAATTAAGAGTTCCACTATGCACTATGTCCATCTTGTATATTATCAGGGAGGATTGGAATTAATTAATTATTTGGTGGAAGATCAATTACACTACCTATCTTTTCAAAGGAGAATAGGACGCACACTAGATGGAGCTTAGATAAGGGCTTTTAATCTTTTAATTTTAATAAGCTGTCGATGCAAAATAAAACATCTGCCCTCTCTTGCTCCACTGGAAATTAGACTTTATTAAAAAGGTTAGGGGGCTTTTGGTCTGAGGCTCTGAGACAAAGGTCTCTGACTGAACGCTCAGTAGCCTATCCAACAAAGTATAATTCGCTTTCTGTATTGAAGAGAGCATAGAATAAAATAATAATGATCAGATTTGCCAAACTGGATTATGAGTTACAATTTATAATTTAGCTGCCAGCAGGCGAGTGTGAAGCTGCTGTTTTCACTCCTGTTAAAAGTTAATATCTGGAGATCCTCAGAAAATAAAATAATACAAATATGAGTTTGGGATTAGGCATGAGAAAATGAATAGGCCTACATGTGACATCACTTTCTTCAACTGCTACTCTGTGTGGCTTGTTACACTCACAATGCACTCCTTGTGTTCCACCCTGAACACCTACAGTACTGTACTCTGTGTCCAAATGGAACATGTCCTTGTTCTGTGAGGTATAATCATAGCACACCTTGCTGTAATATATGCTACCTTCCATACACCGTGATGTCATCAGATTTCCAGTAGACGTGTTTTCGTCAGCCGTCTGGTAGAAGGAGTCCAACGGGTTTCATTCCATTTCTGATGCGATGACACATTTACGGTTAAAGCGTGAAGGAGATGGGACGGTACGCTATATCTCTGCAGCGAAGAGCCTTTTTCAAACGGTTTTAACCCTTTCACTACCACACTACAGAACCCCTTCACTACCACACTACAGATGGTTAACCTTCTGTAGTGTGGTAGTGAACGGGTTAACCGTCTCTAGTGTGGTAGTGAAAGGGTTACCCGTCTGCAGTGTGGTAGTGAAAGGGTTAACCTTCTGTAATGTGGTAGTGAAAGGGTTAACCTCCTGTAGGGTGGTAGTGAAAGGGGTAACCCTTTGCCGTGTGGCAGTGAAAGGGTTAACCTTCTGTAGTGTGGTAGTGAAAGGGTTAACCGTCTGTAGTGTGGTAGTGAAAGGGTTAACCGTCTGTAGTGAAAGGGGTAACCCTTTGCCGTGTGGCAGTGAAAGGGTTAACCTTCTGTAGTGTGGTAGTGAAAGGGTTAACCGTCTGTAGTGTGTTAGTGAAAGGGTTAACCGTCTGTAGTGTGGTAGTGAAAGGGTTAACCGTCTGCAGTGTGGTAGTGAAAGGGTTAACCTTCTGTAGTGTGGTAGTGAAAGGGTTAACCTTCTGTAGTGTGGTAGTGAAAGGTAACCCTTTGCCGTGTGGCAGTGAAAGGGTTAACTTTCTGTAGTGGTAGTGAAAGGGTTAACCTTCTGTAGTGTGGTAGTGAAAGATTAACCTTCTGTAGTGTGGTAGTGAAAGGGTTAACCTTCTGTAGTGTGGTAGTGAAAGGTTAACCTTCTGTAGTGTGGTAGTGAAAGGTTAACCTTCTGTAGTGTGGTAGTGAAAGGGTTAACCTTCTCTAGTTTGGTAGTGAAAGGTTAACCTTCTGTAGTGTGGTAGTGAAAGGGTTAACCTTCTCTAGTGTGGTAGTGAAAGGGGTAACCCTTTGTCGTGTGGCAGTGAAAGGGTTAACCTTCTGTATTGTCGCAGTGCAAGGGTTAACCATTTGGTAGTGTGGTAGTGAAAGGGTTAAGATATAGAATGATGTTTAATAGAGTGATCATATTATAATGTGACTTGCCCTTCAGTCACATTGACCAATATTAAGCCATATTAATACGGCTCATGATATAATGACCATGGTTGAGAAAAAGGCCTCCAAAGTTTTGCAGTTAATTTTGAAGCATTTATTCAAATGAATAAGAACCACGTAAGAAATTCATCTAGACATGTTTGCACAAACACATACACACTATACTGCTCTCTCCCTTTGTCACATCAATCCATGTACACGTGCACATGTACACGTGCACGCCCATTCCGACGTGCACCTCATCCTCCAGTGCAAACTCATCGATATACAATTTGAATGAAAAGTTTAACTTGTGCATATAATTTGGTCATGTTTGAGCACGTGCTTATGTGCACACACGCATGCATGTACATGTCCATGTGCGCGCCCATACCCACACGCAAGCTCATCATGGTGGCTAATAACTAATAATCACTAATAACAGGGTGATTCTACACAACTATCGCTGTGTGATTATTGAGAGCGTTCTCACTTCCTCCTGTACTGTATGGTTTGGTATAACATCACAGACCAGGAGAAGAAATCTCGGAACAGAATTGTGCGTCTCGCACGCAAGACAATCGGGGTTAGCCTGCCAGCTCTAGAAGAGATCTATGGTGCCAGGCTGCTTTCTCTAGAAGAGATCTATGGTGCCAGGCTGCTTCCCCGTGCCTCTGGCTTTATCAACGACCCCTCTGGTAACCCAGCCGCAGGCCTCTTCGTCCCCCTCCCCTCGGGCAGACGTTACCGCTCTATCACATGCTCTACCTCTCGGTTTACTAAGAGCTTCTTCCCCAGTGCTGTGCGCAGCCTGAATAACTCTAAAGGCTAGATTTGTATATTATCCTATTTTTTATTTTGGTGTGTTATTAGTCAGGTTGTGGAAGTGCTGTTTCTGTGTGTCTGTGCATCACGCACTTTGATTATATGCATTTTTACTGTAAATTGTGCCTCTATGCATCATGCACTTTACTATGTTATGCACTTTAGGGGATGTTGATATCAACCTTAGCATTTGTCCTTTTATACTGTCTGTGTTTTTATATCTTTATTTCTGTACTGTTTCTACTCTGCTCCTGTATTGGATTAGTAGTAGACACAGTGTTTGCTCTGTACCTGTATTCCAATGTGGATTAAACCATACAAATCAAATCTCTGACTCTGACCTCAACCGCTGTCAAATGTATTCGCTGATCAGGGCTGCCCTTCTCGTGATGATGTGTTCCAACGGTCTTACTATTTATTGTTCACGTTAATCAATTGACCCCTCGTGACGTCACAACAAACACAAATTCTGCACAGTTTGTTTAGGCCTCTGTCATTTTTTTTTCTGTTTCTGTACTTGCATGTCATTTTAGCCACCTTGACTGTTAGTTTCATTATGCATTGTGTGTTGAGTACTGACTTTTAATAATTTTTGTTTTGCAATAAAAAAAAAAAAAAACTATTCTCCATAATGTTCCCCCCTTCAAATGTTTGTTCTGAACATGGCCCTCGAAAAAGGAAGACACAGAAATAATATAAAATATTGTCCAAGTTTAAATGTGTTCACAGTATTTATACAGCAAGTAAGAAGATATAGACTTTTGATATCCAAAATACATACAATAATAATACCTCTTGTAACAGTAAACATAGTAAAAGTGTATACACAATAATGATAACTAATTATTAGTTACATGACATACATTACATATATTTACATGCCAGATTTAGGTTAAACTCAAGTGTAATGATTCCAAATATAGACCTCAGAATCTTTTGAGTTTTTCTTCTCTCACGTCCGCCACCCCAGAGTTCTTACAGTATAGTTCTGGATCAGTTTTTGACCTCAAAATCAAATTAACTTTTCTAACATTTCCCTATAGCCGGGCATTGGGTTTCAAACGGGTCAAAGATTCCAAGTGCAATGAAACCAACGCAATTCAAGTCAAAAAAAGAAAAGTCCTACTGTATCTTTGAGAAAACACTACAACGCTTTTCCCCAATGATATCAGGCCTACTTTAAAAGAGTCCGGAGAAGAGTCCTTCACACGCTCTATGGGTTCAGGTGCTGTATGTGTACGTTTCCTCCTGGGTGTCTAGCCACCTGCTGGGAGAATAAACCAGCTCCTCCTCGCTGTTCCCGACGCTGTTCCCCTCGCTGTTCTCGACACTGTTCCCCTCGCTGTGGCGAGTGCCAGGAGAAGAACTCCGCGTCTCCTCCTGGCACGGGACACCGGGCTGTGCGTAGCACAGGCCGCACACCCTCAGCAGCTTGGTGGCGTGGATGTGTGCGAGCAACGCCCTGCGTTTGGAGCAGGAGCCGCAGACCACGAAGCCGCAGCTCCGGCAGTGGTGGCGCCGCTGGGCGGCGCTGAACTTGTCGGTGCAGCGCATGCAGACGGCGGAGGCCCGGTCGGGGACCCAGGTGACGGCGAACGTGGCGCTGGGTCGGCGGCCGGCGCCGCTCGCGAGCCACCGGGAGCGCCGGTCCTCGATGTGGTCCATCCAGGCCCGCTTCTCCTCGGGCGACACCGCCGCCACGTAGAAGGACTTGCGCGGCGTGCGGATCAGCCACTGGTTCTTCATGAGCGGACTGTCGTCCAGGTCCTCCTGCAGAACGTCCTCTGGAGAGAGAGGAGGAAGAGGCCACGTTACGGTTCAATCACTCTTTTTGTCAAAAAAGTATTAATTTCTTTATTTATTTCTTTATTTCAGATCCCCATTAGTCCCTGCCTCAGCAGCGACTATTCTTCCTGGGGTCTGGATCCAAACATATAGAATTAAACAAGAATAATCAATAAAACAACATAAAAAAACAAAACAAATATCAATAAAACACCAATAAAATATACAAACAATTATAGAACATTAAAACCAATCAAATTCAGACATACAAACAAATATGTATGCCAAATGTTCTAATATAGAACAATACAAATATCAATAAAACAACAAATATCAATAAAACAACAAACGAAGACATCTCAGAGAAAAACTAAGACGTGTCGCCGTTAGCTGGGTGTCTCTGCTTAGGGCGGTCGACAACCGTACGTTTAACAAAACAATCCGTGCAGGTGATTGATTGATTGATTGATTGATTGAAAATTGTATTAACAGATTGCAGAATGGGTACAATACAGTACGGCTCAATACACACAATTGTTAAGGGGATGCAGACTTGAGAAAGACTTTCGTCTTGTTTACATCAGGGTCCCCCATTTTCAATTCACAATGAATTGTAAGTAAGGGTGCAACTTGCTCCGTGCAATCCATTCTTTTGTGGATCCCGCCCGCCTATAACTGTTCCGCAACTGTAAGTTACTTCCGGGGTAGGCCTGATTGGCCCCGACAGGCACGTGACGCGCAAGCTTGCGGAATTATGTAACCGTCCTAATCCGCCATGATTTTCATTCGGCGCTTCAGCTCACCTGGCAGAGCAGCGATCCTGCGGTCCGTTGTTGACGAGTTCGAATCCCATCAAATTTTTTTTTTTTAACGTTGATTTTTTTTTAACGTGTATTCTTTCGCCGGTTAAGGTTAGGCATGGTTAAGGTTAAGGTTAGGCATTGTTTCGGAGTTGGTTAAGGTTAGAACGGTTAAGTTTAGGCGCTGTTAAGGAGCTGGTTAAGGTTAGAGTTTGTCTTAGAGAATGGCAATATTCTTTCTTTGATTGATTGATTGATTGAAAAGTTTATTAACAGATTGCAGAATGGGTACAGTACAGTACATCTCAATACATACAATTGTTAAGGGGATGCAGACCAGAGAAAGACTTTCGTCTTGTTTCCACCAGGGTCCCCCATTTTCAATTCATCATAACATATATGACATACATGACATACAGATAGACAGTACTGCTACATCTATACATTTATGACATATCAGATTTGCAAATACAGTACTGTTTGTGATACAAAAGTGTCCAGAAAAGGAGTGTATATACATTTGGCGTAGAAACTGTACATTGGAGGAGGTTGGTGGGGTTGGGTGAGGGCTGTACATTGGAGGTGGGGGGGGGGGGGGGGGTTGGGTAGGGGACACACACACATTTTACACTGTACATTGGAATATTGACAAAGCCTTACTTGGTCATTTACTGTACAACTAGGTTAGGACATTTGTAGGGGCCAGTTTCGAATTGCAGTCTCACGTAGGTGTTTTTTGAGAGTGTTTTTGAAGGTGGGTAGTGATTCACATTCCTTTACAGCTTTAGGCAGGGCGTTCCACATTGATGTGGCATAATTGCGAAACGTGTTTAGTCCCTTGTTTGAGCCGAATCTGGGTTTTACATGATTTGTGGAGCTCCCTCTGGTGTTGTGATCGTGGTATTCACTGACCTTTGGGAAGTATTTTGACATGTACATGGGTACCTTGGTCGCGTAGTGTATCTTGTAGACCAGGCCCATTGCAAGTTGCTGTACTCTGTCGTCTACTCTAAGCCATCCTAGGTTGTCAAAGTGGGCAGGGGTGAGGTGGGTTCTAGGAGTCAGGTCAAGTAGTAGTCTGACTAGCTTGTTTTGAGATGTTTGTAATTTGTTTTTTAGTGCCTTTGAGGTGCTTTGGTACCATGAGGTGCAAGCATAGTCGTAGTACCCTTGAATGAGTGCTCCTGCTAGAGTCTTCAGGGTATTCTTGTTTACCAGAGAGGAGATCCGGTACAAGAATCGCGTTCGTTGGTTGACTTTTTTTATTACATTGGATGCCATTTTGTCACAGGAAAGATTAGCCTCTAGGATGGAACCCAGGTAGGTAATTTCATCTTTCCTTGTGATAATATTGTCACCCACTGTAACCGAGAAGCCGTCGGTCTTGCTGAGTTTGTTATTTGAGCCGAAGAGAATGGACTCTGTTTTGCCCATGTGTAATGATAGTTTGTTGTCGGCGAGCCATATGCAGATTTTGCCTAGTTCCGAGCTGAGGGCTTTTTCAACCTGTAACTTGTTCTTGTCAGAGACCAGCAGGGCTGAGTCGTCCGCAAACAGGAACAAGTTGCAGTCACAAGCTGACGACATGTCATTTGCATAAATTAGGAATAGTAGCGGTCCTAGTATGCTTCCTTGTGGAACACCACAGCTCACTGTGAGGGGGGGGGATAGGGTACCGTTTACTTCCACCATCTGTTCCCTCCCCTCCAGGTAGGATTGTATCCAGCTCACTGATAAACTATCAAAACCAATTGCTTTTAGCTTGTCAATCAGAATGGTGTGATTGACAGTGTCGAAGGCCTTTTGTAGGTCCAGCATGACCATGCCGCAGTATTTGCCCGCGTCCACCTCTTGTTTGATGTGGTCGTTCAAGTAGAGAAGGCATGTGTCAGTGGAGTGGGATGTTCTGAAGCCAGATTGGAATTCGTAGATTAGATTTTTTTCCGCGAGGTACTTTTCGATCTGTTCGTATACTATTTTTTCCATGACTTTCGAGATGGATGTAAGGATAGAAACAGGGCGGTAGTTACCCGGGTCTAATTTGCTGCCCTTTTTGTGCAGGGGTGTTACTCTCGCAATTTTGAAGTCCTTGGGGACGTGTCCCTGTTTTATGGAGAGGTTTATTATGTGTGTGATGACTGGGGTGATGGCTGCTGCTGAGTCTCTGAGGAATTTGGAGGGGATGTTGTCATGGCCAGTGGCCTTGTTTGGTTGGAGGGCGCTCAGTTTTTTGAGTACCTCATCTGTAGTTACTATTTCCAGTTTGAAGTCGTCTTTGTGGACGCCTAGGTTCATGTAGTATGCTACTATGTGTTCTACCCCATACTGCCCTGAGTGGGAGGGTAGTTTGTTTACCAGTGTTGTGGCTATGTTTGTGAAGAAAGTGTTTAAGTAATTGGCTACATCCAGCTTGTCTGTGATGAGCGTGTTGTCCGTCTTTATGTTTATGTTTGAGAACCTGGTTTTGAGTTTTTTACTGCAGCCTAGTTGATTGTTGAGTAATTTCCAAAGTTCACGTGGTTTATTTTTGTTTTCCTCGGTTTTGTCATTGATGAAATTTTTTTTAGCAGTTTTGATCATGGAGTTTACGTCATTTCTTAGTCTGTTTCTTTCTAGTTTGAGTTCAGTCACGTGGTCTTGGAGTTCACTGCTCGTGCTTTTGGTAAGCTTTGACTGACTTTTACGAAACTCAGAGCATTTTTTGTCTCTGGCTTTCATAGCGGTCAGTATTTCAGTGTGCATCCATGGCTCAGCGCGATTTTTTACCCTGGTGGTTCTTAGGGGGGCCATTTTGTTTAGTATTGATGAAAATTTGGTTTTGAAGCCAAGCCAAGTTTCTTCAACCAGTGTACCATTGAGTTCATCTGACCAGTCCAGACTCTCCAGTTCAAGGTTAAAGGCCTCGCTAGAGTAGGTTTTGAGGTCTCTAGATGTGACTGTTTTGTGACAGCCAGCCTTTAGTTTTAGCTTTTTGCGGGTACAGAATATCATGTAATGATCACTTAACCCGCATGCTATAACCCCTTTACTGGAGATCTTGGACTTGTCAGAGGTCAGTATGAGGTCAATGGTAGTCTGAGTTGATTCACATATCCTTGTGGGTTGGGTGATTAGTTGGCTGAGGCCGTGCAGATCACAAAACCTATTGAAGGATTTGAAGACGGGTGCATTTTTTTGTTGCATATCCGTGTTCCAATCCCCAATAAGAATTTTTTCCGCATCCTCAGCTCCAGCTAAGCACACATCCAAAGTATCATAAAAGCCAGTTTGATCTGGCGGTCTGTATATTGTGCCGACTAGAACAGATTTTGCCCTTTCAAATAAAATTTCCACCCATACGGTTTCAATTGCCTCATGATGAAGGTCAGTACGGGTAATGAATTTGGTGTCCTTATGTATGTACATACAAACACCACCTCCATACTGGTTTCTGTCATTACGGACTATAGTATAGTTCTCTATTTCTATTTCAGGGTCTGTTACAGATGGATCAAGTTTAGTTTCAGTAAAGCAAATTATGTCTACCTTACCGCTCATAAACAGGTTTCTTAATTCGTCCAGCTTATGCTTAATGCTGTTTACATTAAGGTGAAAGATGTGTAGTCCGTTTTTATTAGCTGTGTTATTGATGTTATTCTATGGTTAAGGTTAGGCATGGTTAAGGTTAAGGTTAGGCATTGTTTCGGAGTTGGTTAAGGTTAGAACGGTTAAGTTTAGGCGCTGTTAAGGAGCTGGTTAAGGTTAGAGTTTGTGTTAGAGAATGGCAATAGACAGCCTATTTCCGCGCGACAGCTCTCAGCAGCCTCGTTGCGCGTCCTGAGTTTGCCGCGTCACGTGCCTGTCGGGGCCAATCAGGCCTACCCCGGAAGTAATTTACAGTTGCGGAACAGTAACACGCATCCCGCCCGTAGTATCCCTTTACTCGCCAGCTCACGAGTTATCTACCTACCTAGAGGGATGATCTGTCGGTTGGCGTGCCAGCGGCCGTGCAGGAGGATGCTGCCGTACACCAGCACGTCGTTGAAGAGGAAGAAAGCCTTGGGCTGCGGTCGGCGCCGAGACAGCTTCATCAGACGACCCTCTCCGATCAGAGCCCGACCCGGCGTGGCCAGGGATTTCACCGAGGGGCCAAAAGAATTATCCACCGCCTGGATCCGCTCGCGGTTCTCCTCGGTCGAAGCTAGCGGGTCCATGGTATCTTCAGTGGTAATCACTAGAGAAACTGAACTATAGGGTTAACGAACGTACTGTAGAAGAAGTATAGCCTGTGTGTTTACGCTGCAGCCGTCAGTGTGCGGTCTCTCTTAACCCCTGTGTGCCTCTTCACGGGCTGTTGGGATCTCTCAAGTAAAGTGACACAACAACACAGGACAGGAGGCGTCTTTATACCCAGAGAATCTCACGCCTCCTCATTCCTCGTTATGGGGAAGTTCCAGATTCTGATAACTGGTCTTGCAAGACCCAGCCTGGAAGGGGTGGAGAGAGAGAGAGAAGTCCCATGTAATCATTGAAACCCCCCCTGGGCTCGTCTAAGTCCTACCTATTGTAACCTGTCTGGCTGTGTGACGTCAACTTGTCAACATGACATAACCGCACAAGGATAGCTTAGTTTATCACGTGGGAAATCAGACGCTTTGGGGATTTAGGACACACCCATTTATTATTACAACACAAGGTTAGGCCTATGACCATACAATGCCTGGCCTGGCCATACGACTTTATATTAATTAAATGTACATAGATCAAATAATCGTTTTACAGACACGAGTCACATCGTTACTAGAGAACTTACTAGACAAGTTAACGCTGCTGCCGGATGGCAGGTGGACAAGAGGTGAAGTGAGTCACTGGCTCGAGTTAAATCTAATCTAACCTGTTGTTACATCAAGTGCAAACAATGGAGCGCCACATAGTGACCAAATGCCATGCACTGCAACTAAATAATAACACATAAATATCATATATACAGGCGTCATCAGTACACGTTCCTCGGTGGCTCCAGTCAAACAAGGTGTCCCCCAGGGTTCAGTTCTCGTCACCATCTACCTCCTCCCCCGGCCCTTGGTCAGATCGTCAGGAAACATGGTCTCAATGATCACTGCTACGCCGATGACACCCAGCTATATCTCAGAATCAGAATGGTCTTTATTGTCATTATATTCAGGTGCAATGTAATAAAAGCAGTACCAGAAAAACACCAGTAAATAAAAACTGTACAAGTAAATCAAGTCACACAAAATGTTTGTGTTCACAAATTAACTTCACACCGTCTCACTGTCTTCACACGCCGCTTTGGTGACGTAAAAGACACGCCAGGAACTTGGAACAAAAAAGCAAAGATCAAGAGCAAGAAGGGCGAGTTTGCTGCTGACTAAAACTTAGATCAACTGTTTAAATGCATCATTGATATTGTTAAGGGGATGCAGATCAAGGGTCCCCCATTTTGTAAACAAGACGAAAGTCTTTCTCTGGTCTGCATCCCCTTAACAATTGTGTGTATTGAGCCGTACTGTACCACTGTACCCATTCTGCAATCTGTTAAATAAAGTTATCAATCAATCAAACAGTGACTCCTGTCTCACTCAACCAGTCTCAAAAATATTGTGTAGAAGAAAGACTCTGTGTGTTGTCTTTTAGGCTTACCTTGTGATGCTTTTGTCTGTTTCATTAGTCACCATCATCATCATCATCATCATCATCATCATCGTGTGAATAGCAGCTCAAACGGGGATCCAGCCTCCAACATGCATCATTCATCAAACCACTGACACTTCTAGGCCAGCCAAGTGGAGGAGTTTAACAAGGGCCTCAAAACACAAAAACACTTTTTAATAGAGCCTTTTGTTGAGTTGTATCTAGTTTTAACCCTTCTTATTTTATGTTCTTTGACTCTTTTACTAGTTTTAACCCTTCTTATTTTATGGTCTTTGACTCTTTTACTAGTTTTAGCCCTTCTTATTTTATGGTCTTTGACTCTTTTACTAGTTTTAACCCTTCTTATTTTATGTTCTTTTACTCTTTTACTAGTTTTAGCCCTTCTTATTTTATGTTCTTTGACTCTTTTACTAGTTTTAACCCTTCTTATTTTATGGTCTTTGACTCTTTTACTAGTTTTAGCCCTTCTTATTTTATGGTCTTTGACTCTTTTACTAGTTTTAACCCTTCTTATTTTATGTTCTTTTACTCTTTTACTAGTTTTAGCCCTTCTTATTTTATGTTCTTTGACTCTTTTACTAGTTTTAACCCTTCTTATTTTATGTTCTTTGACTCTTTTACTAGTTTTAACCCTTCTTATTTTATGTTCTTTTACTCTTTTACTAGTTTGTATGTTCTTCTAATCTACACTGTAGCGCCTTGAGATTTGTTCCACAAATATAAAGCGCCCCTACAAATATATTATTATTATTATTGTTAAGGGGATTAGTGAGAGAGGGAGCAGGTAGTACTCAGTAGTACTCATTTATATATACTCTTTATATAATTAATATTCTCAATATTGTATATTGATATTGCACTTTACTGTTACATTTGCACTCTGGTTAGAACGTCTTTTCATTGTACTGTACTTGTGCTGTATAATGACAAGATATTGTCATATAATGACACAGATAACATTAATGTCTACACAGAGACAGTGCTGGACTATGTTTGTACTAGGGTGGAAGAAACAATCCCCACTACCAAAATGAGAGTTTACCCAAATCAAAAACCCTGGGTAGACAAATCCGTCCGTGAAGCTCTGAGAGAGCGCACCAAAGCATACAACGACGCCCTAGTGGCAGGCAACATGAATGACCACAAGGTGGCGCGATACAACGTAAGGAGGACAGTGTCAGAGGCCAAACGGCGCTACAGGGATAAAATTGAACTCCAGTTTGAACAAGCTGACTAGAGCTATGTGGCAGGGGCTCAAAACGATGACAGACTACAAAGGCGCCTCCCTCAAACTGAACAGTGACATCTCCTTAGCAAATGACCTCAATACCTTCTATGCGAGGTTTGATGCTGGTAATAACAACACCAGCTCACAAGCCACGGCAATGGGGGGGGGGGGGGGGTCGGCTGCTGATGGAGGCGCAGTGTTCAGGGTAACAGAGCATGAGGTGAGGCGGACCTTTAAAAAAGTGAATATCAGGAAGGCAGCAGGTCCGGACGGCATCCCCGGCCGCGTCCTAAAAGTCTGTGCCGACCAACTGGCCCCAGTATTCACTGACATATTTAACCTGTCCTTAGAACAGGCTGTCATCCCCACCTGCCTGAAGAAGTCCACTATTATCCCTGTACCCAAAAAATCCAAGCCTGCTTGCCTCAACGACTACCGCCCTGTAGCTCTCACCTCCATAGCCATGAAGTGCTTTGAGAAGCTAGTAAAGGGCTACATCTGCTCCTCCCTCCCCATCAACATGGACCCCCTGCAATTTGCATACCGCCCCAACAGGTCCACGGAGGACGCCATAGCCCATGTGCTGCACACAGCAGCATCACACCTGGACAAGAGGCAGGGGAACTATGTGAGAATGCTATTCATCGACTACAGCTCGGCATTCAATACCATAGTCCCCTCCATACTCATAGCCAAGCTCAGGGACCTGGGCTTGGGCTATGACCTCTGCCAGTGGGTCTTGGACTTCCTGACTGGCAGACCCCAGGTGGTGAGAGCAGGCAACTGCACCTCCTCATCCATCACCCTCAACATAGGGGCCCCCCAGGGCTGTGTTCTGAGTCCCCTCCTCTACTCCCTGTACACACACGACTGTGTGGCTCAGCGGAGTAGCAATACAATCATCAAATTTGCTGACGACACAGTGGTGGTGGGCCTGATCTCTGCCAACGACGAGAGGGCCTACCTGGAAGAGGTCAAGGTCCTGGCGGGATGGTGCCAGGAAAACAGCCTCTCCCTGAACGTCAGCAAAACAAAGGAGATGATTGTGGACTTCAGGAGGTCGGGGGTCAAGGACTACAGCCCCCTCAGCATCGACGGGGCACCGGTTGAGAGAGTCAACAGCTTTAAGTACCTCGGAGCCTACATATCCGAGGACTTGACATGGACCACACACATTGACAGTGTTGTGAAGAAGGCACGACAACGCCTCTACTTCCTCAGGCGCCTAAGGAAGTTCCAAGTCAGTCAGAAGATCCTTAAGAACTTCTACTCATGTACAATAGAGAGCATCTTGACCGGCAACATCACCTCCTGGTTTGGGAATAGCACTGCACAAGACCGAAGCAGACTACAAAGAGTGACACGTTCAGCCGAACGCACAATTGGAGGGGGGCTCCCCACCCTCCAGAACATTTACAACAAGCGTTGCAAGGGCAAGGCTAAGAGAATCATTAAAGACTCCAGTCACCCGAACAACTGCCTCTTTGAACTGCTGCGGTCAGGCAAGCGATACCGGAGTCTCAAGGCGAGCACAGAAAGACTCAGAAGAAGCTTCTATCCCCAGGCCATCAGGCTGCTAAACGAACAATGAATGAACACTACACAACAACAACCACCAAACGCACATAGCACACACATCCACACGCACACACTCACTTTAAACAAACACACTGTAGCACCCACTCCACACACTTTATAGCACACACCCACTTTAAACAAACACACTGTAGCACCCACTCCCCACACTTTATATTTATTGATGAAGGATTGCACTACAACTCGTACACCTTACTGTAAATTGTACCTAAAATTGTACCTCATCCCATTTCTGCTTTGCACTAGATAGTACTGTACATTAGTACACTGCATAGTATTGTATATTATATGGTAACTCAGAACATTGTACATATGTCTATACCGAACACTGTGACCTCATTTTTCTTCTTCTAAATTACATGCTATATTATGTTATTTGATACTATCTTGTCTAGCACAGTCTCTGGAGTGTAACAGTAAGAAGCATTTTGTATGAAAGTATTCTGTACTTCTGTATGACAACTATTAAAGAACTTGAACTAATCTAATCTATTTTACTTGAACTAGTAATACATGCTAGCTGATTCCACCCCCCCCCCCCCCTCCCAAGTAGGGGGCTTACTTATTTTTTTTAACTAAACATAGAAAACAGTCTCCTGGAGAGTTTAGACTGTAAATGAAAAATATGCCTTTTCTAACATTCATCACACATCACTGGGGTGACAGTGAGGCTCGGGAGGTAGAGCAGTCGTCTGGCAATCCGGAGGTTCCCGGTTCGATTCCCGCTCCTCCCCGGGCAGCGTGTCGATGTGTCCTTGAGCAAGACACTTAACCCCTAATTGCTCCCGATGAGCATTGATTGATTGATTGATTGAAAACTTTATTAACAGATTGCAGAATGGGTACAATACAGTACAGCTCAATACACACAATTGTTAAGGGGATGCAGACCAGAGAAAGACTTTCGTCTTGTTTACATCAGGGTCCCCCGTTTTCAATTCATCAGTACATATATGACACACATGACATACAGATAGACAGTACTGCTACATCTATACATTTATGACATACCAGATTTGCAAATACAGTACTGCTTGTGATACAAAAAGAGTCCAGAAAAGGGAGTATATACATTTGACGTAAAAACTGTACATTGGAGGAGGTTGGGTGGGGTTGTGTGGGGGGGGGGGGGGGGGGGGTTGGGTAGGGAGGGGTTGGGGGGAACACTGTACAAGCAAAACTGTACATTGGGATATTGACAACCATACTAGGTAATTTACATTGGATGGGGGGGGGGGGGGGGGGGGGGGGGACACTGTACAAAGCAGGTGTGTGAATGTGTGAGTGAATGTGTGAAATGTGAATAACAAATTGTAAAGCGCTTTGGATCAAATCTGCTCTATAAAAAAGCAGCCATTTACCAGTTACCATCCTAAATGAGAAATTCACAGCCAGTTTGCTGCCATGAGACTGGTTGAGTGAGACACAGATACAGTCAAGAAGAGAGTTGTTAAGGCAGTGATGGCAACAACGCTGTGAGACTGGTTGAGTGAGGTAGCTGTCACTGTAGAAGAGTTGTTTTTAACCCTTGTGTTGTTAAAAAAAAAAAATTGGTGTTCGTACTCACAATCTGTCTGGTGGACCCACAACGTTATTGGGATTAAATGTTCTTTTTTAATAAAGCATAACAATTAATGTAAAAAAAAATATGTACACGATACAATCTAGACAGCATACTGTATACATTTGTCATTTACCACAGCTAGATCACATTCATCAATACAAGTGCTATTCGTTTTTGTGACAAAAGAAAAATTATAATCAAGACGTGAATGGAAATAAATCATGTTTATCTTGAAAAATATAAATGAAACAAGGTGGAAGCAGACAGTAAAAGATACAAAGTTAACTTTTATTAAATGTTTACCATATTTACTTGTTTTTTCACCTACAATTTCCTACACGTCCAGGTTCCAGGGGACCAGAACACCACATTATGTAATATGTGTCACAAGTGTGTCGTTGCATGCCGATTAATAAAGACTTCTAAAAAGTCCTGCATTTTAATATAAATGTGTAGGGGGGGGGGCACAGTGTGCACTCAATGAACATGTGTTCTTTTACGATGTTCTTCACAGAAATGTTTTTAATTAATTGATTGATCATTTCTCTCTCAGTAAACATTAAAGACGGGTCCCACAGAGCCGAACACAGGGGTCAACTAGGCCAAGTGACTCACATCATGTCACTGACCTAGTGGAGTCTTTGTAGGCGTACATTCTTGACAGACAGACAGACGACATGCACTCTTCCTACTATACTAATGTCGCTACTACTATAGACAGCGTGTCGAAGTGTCCTTGAGCAAAGACACTTAAGCCCTAACTGATCCCGATGAGCAGGTCGGCACCTTTGCATGGTCGCCTCGGCCGTCGGTGTGTGAATGTGTGAGTGAACGGGTAAAAATGTGAGGAACAAATTGTAAAGCGATTTGGATAAAAGCGTTGCGTAAATGCACCATTTACTATACGCTCAACACTGCAGCACCCACGTTTCAACACTGTTTTTAAGAACATTGTTACTCAGCTGTAAGAGTTGTGCCCTTCCTGCTGACTTGTCGTACAGAACTTGTAAGTCGCTTTGGACAAAAAGTGTCAGCTAAATGACTAACATGTAGAAAATGTGAATACTATAATAGAGCTCATCAAACCACCAGTGACAGTTCCAGGCCACAGCCGCGGGGGTTTCGCTCTGGGCAGAGAAAGCGGTTGAGCGGCTCGTCTCCAGAGACGCTGAAGCACAGAGACAGACGGTTCTCTTGAGCGATACACTTGGCCTAATCCCACAGCTCCTCCAGTAGTGCTGCTCAGTGGTCAAGTGACACACTGGCACAATAACAATGACACTGGCAAAAATACAGCACTGGGACTGACCTGGAACTCTGCACTTTACTTTATATATTTATATTTATTCAAATGATTAATCCTTCACTGCACTGTCTTTGTCCTGCGTCTGTCTGTTATGTGAAAAGAAAATGTATGGAAAAATGCATACTCTGTAATGTAATGGTTACACATATGGCTTATTAAAGGAATCTGAATCTGAATTAGCATACTGGTTGTACTGGGCAGCGACTGTGAAGCAGGCGAGTGACCATGAAGCGAACGGCCCCAAAATAAAAGAAAATAAAAATCTGTCTTGGCCTTCTAAGTTAGTTTTCTACCGTAAAAAAAGGCTTGATAGAATAAATTCCTTTTGGTAAACTGTGCTTTTATCCAAAGCGCTTTACAATTTGTTCCTCTCACATTTTACCCAGTTAGGGGGTTAAGTGTCTCGCTCAAGGACACTTCAACACGCTGCCCGCGGGAGGAGCGGGTATCAAACCGGGAGCCTCTGGATTACCAGACGACTGCTCTACCTCCTGATCCACTGTCGCCTTTTCACTGCCACCAGTCAAGTGACACTTGTTATGGAGGTGAAGCCAGATTACTTGTTTATTCCACATAATTGCGGCTTGTGTAACAGTATAAAGTTGAAAGGCACCTTTCCTTCTGTAGTATTTACTAAATACACTCACTGCACTGCACACACGTCCACACACTTTAAACAAACACTAACCTACCACTCACTTTAACACACTTTATATTGATATATTAAAAAGATTTGCACTACACCCATACCTCATTTGCACCCTTACCCTAAGTTTTGTTTACCCATCTCATTTCTGCATTGTACCTCACTGTTACTCATTTTACTGTGTTGTATTATTGTATATATGTATATCGACTTTACTTACTTCTTAATTACTTTTTTATTTTATTTTTACTGTATGTAGCACTCTCAGGGGCTTTCAGAAATAAGCATTTCATATAAAGTATTCTGTATTTTGTTGTGACATAATAAACAAACTTGAACTTGAAATAATACCAATCTGTCTAATGTTAGTGGAATAAACTATTAAATTGAGTGTGTTGCATGCAACTTTTGCTTTGTGTAATGTAAATGATGTTATTTGATGCAATTTGCAACCAGTTGAAAGCAAGCCTAACTTCCGTCTCGTAAACCGAACCTCAACATGACATGTAGAACAGCGCGCAGATTGCAAGAAACTAGTTCCTTTGACACAACTTGCATCACCCTTTCAGTTTGGAAGACAGAGTAACAGACAGGTGACCTCAATCAGTCCGAGAGGCTTTATTACCCTGCAATCAAAACGAATGCAAAGAAATCTAAAATGGTCGGTCTGCCCTCTACTGGCCAACTGTGGAACCTTCTGTAAATACAATTAAAAAAAAAACACACATACCGATTTGCCTATTCTTTTGCTGAATAAAAAAGTTTATTTTAACAAATTTTACAATTCAAAACTTTTTACAAACATCGCTTTCCGGGCGGTCAGGTGGCGTAACGGAGATTGCGTTCGTCACCAAACCCCGGAGACGCTGGATTCGCCTGTTCGAATCCAGCTCACAGCTCCGGGGTTGTCACCAGCTTGGCTGGCCGTTCACACTAATACAATTGGCAGTATTAGAGGGTGGGAAAAGCTGGCGGGGTGGGTCCGGGTCGTTGTAAACAGCGACTCCTACCGTTCGGTCGGGGCGCCTGCTAAGCGCGGATAGGACCTGAGTGGGATAGTGTGATCCTTCCACACGCTACGCCCTCTCAGTGAGAGTCCACGCTGCCAGGTGAAAAGAAGCGGTTGATTGGCTGGACGTGTGTCGGAGGAAGCACGTGATAGCCTCCACTCTCCCAGACCGACTGTGGGGGGTAAGTGCACAGCGACCAGGAAGGGGATTGGGAATTGGCATAACGACTAACATTGGGATGGGAGAAAATCGGAGGAAAATGGGGGGGAAAGATTAAAAAAAAAAAAAAAAAAAAAAAAATCACTTTCCGGTTACCAATGTCACTAATAAAGTGTTCTAAATCCAAGCTGCTTACAGTTTGAACAACCGTGTTTTCTTGTACGTAACAGGATTACCCAGTTAGTCACACAACTGTGGGAAATAATTAGATGTAAAATAATTAAATGTAAAATGTTTTAAATAATTTGTGGAATTGATCTCGTTTGGTTTGCACTGCCGGGAACTCCTGGCGCGCAGTTAGGTGGAACCAAACAAGATGGTGACAGACAGACGCCACGTGGCTCTCTGTGCAGGAAGCGGGGAACAGGAAGCGGGGAACATGAAGAGGGGAACATGAAGAGGGGAACAGGAAGAGGGGAACAGGAAGAGGGGAACATGAAGAGGGGAACATGAAGAGGGGAACAGGAAGAGGGGAACATGAAGAGGGGAACAGGAAGCGGGGAACAGGAAGCGGGGAACATGAAGAGGGGAACATGAAGAGGGGAACATGAAGAGGGGAACATGAAGAGGGGAACATGAAGAGGGGAACAGGAAGCGGGGAACACGCAGCTCGGAGGGCCCCAAGGGCCTCTGCCTCAGCAGGGCCAAAAGGTACTTACTACTTACAGCAGCTTTGGTGAGAGCAGTGAATTATTGTTTAGAGCTTCCATATCCCGTCTGTCCTCCCAGCTCCATGGACAGGTGACAGTGGTTGGTCACTTTCCTCCCCCAATTTAGTCATTATGCCAACTCCCTTCCCGGTCCTTACGCGCATTGCCCATCACATGCTGCCCTACTGTCGGTCTGGGGAGGGTGTAGACTACCACATGCTGCCCTACTGTCAGTCTGGGGAGGGTGTAGACTACCACATGCTGCCTTACTGTCAGTCTGGGGAGGGTGTAGACTACCACATGCTGCCTTACTGTCAGTCTGGGGAGGGTGTAGACTACCACATGCTGCCCTACTGTCAGTCTGGGGAGGGTGTAGACTACCACATGCTGCCCTACTGTCAGTCTGGGGAGGGTGTAGACTACCACATGCTGCCCTACTGTCGGTCTGGGGAGGGTGTAGACTACCACATGCTGCCCTACAGTCAGTCTGGGGAGGGTGTAGACTACCACATGCTGCCCTACTGTCAGTCTGGGGAGGGTGTAGACTACCACATGCTGCCCTACTGTCGGTCTAGGGAGGGTGTAGACTACCACATGCTGCCCTACTGTCAGTCTGGGGAGGGTGTAGACTACCACATGCTGCCCTACTGTCAGTCTGGGGAGGGTGTAGACTACCACATGCTGCCCTACTGTCGGTCTGGGGAGGGTGTAGACTACCACATGCTGCCCTACTGTCAGTCTGGGGAGGGTGTAGACTATCTCATGCTACCATACTGAGAGAAAACGGTGCTTTTTCAATGTATGTGATGTATAGATTGGGGGGAGGTGACCACAGCTAAAACGGTGATTGAAATGTGCATGGAAGACGGTGATATTGACGGTGGTGGAACCAGTGGTTTCACAGGCACAGGCCGCGTCAGCGAGGGTTTTGTTATGAATTCCTTGGAAGAACATCTGAGATTAGAGTGTACCGTCTCCCAGAGCAGGAGGGAGAGAGGTTCATCTTAATGAAAGTTTAATGGTGTTAAAGGTTATTTAGCAGTTGTCATGACAACACGTCGCATGACAACCAGAAGGCGGGGCCGTCGTTGCGACGACGAACATCTATGAGTCGAACGGTGTTTCCGGGTGTAAGGCAGACTAGAATCTGACTCAGACTAGAATCTGACCGAGAGCGAGTAGGACTGAGATCACACAGAGGACTCTCTCTCCTCTTATCACGAGAGAGGGGGGGGGGGGGGGGGGGGGAGGAAGAATGCCACGACATCATTAGCTTCGGCTAACACGAGGAGGGTTCAGGCTAACGACTAGGCCTGAACACTATTGGACTGAATCACAAAAGGACGATAGACGAACACACCGAAAGATCATTAGAATAGACTCTTCAAGGACGATACAATTTGATAACATCTGATAACATCTGATTATGAGGTTCTGTTTATAGCAATAAAACAACGCTTTTTCTCATAAGGTATCTCACGGTGTCGAAGTGTCGAATTCTTACGGAAGTGGAGAATTAGGATGGTTTATGGATTGCACTAACGGGGGGAGATAAGGATCTTATCTACCAGTATCGGAGACGTCAGGACCATTAAAAGTACACAACGCAGAGGAATTGGATGGAGAGCCAAACAGACGAAGACGTGATACTGGCCAGTTTGATCAGAATCTTACAGTTGGTGCCGATGACAGCCGGATTTGCAAGAGATTAAAACAACGGGAACAGTTGGTTGTTGATGACAGCCGGATTTGCAAGAGATAAGAACAACGGATAAAGACTTTTTCAATAATGGGGCGACAGTGGACAACAGTCATCAATGTGTGGGAGAATCATGATCGAAGCAAGGCCGGCCAGCCCTGGGAGAGAGCGTCGAGTCGAGCGGTCATGAGGCGAACCAGCGCTGTAGGGGAAACAGCGCTCCGATCAAAAATGTGAGTTCACTGTGCACACGGTTGTTTTGATCTTTTAAGCCAAATAAAAACGAACAGATAGTGCATCCGTAAATAAGTAGCGACAGAGAAGCCAGCTGTAATAATATGAACAGAGAGCCATGGTGTTTTGAAAATCGAGGGTGTTATCAACAGGATAGAATGAAAAACAAACGGGGCAGGCTGCACGGTTTCTGGTGTTGGGAGTGTAAATGCAGGAGGAGAAAGGGGGGGGGGGGGGGGGGGTGCTGAACCAGACTGAAATCTGTTATGGCGGGATTGTTATGACAAGACTGTCGCCTGAGACGGCCCACCTTAAACTGGTCGTTGTGGTCTCAAGACGGCCGGAATTTGTCGTAGCGGGAGGAAAGTCGATCGGGTGTTTACCTTAAACTGTGTATTATGTCCGATAAGCAAGAGTTTAGTCCGGGAGAAGCGTCCCCTGATAGGAAAGAGAGGAAAACAGCTGTGTTTTTAGGCCTTGGAAGGAGGGGCAGCGTTCGTTTTGTTTGTGAGAGAGTAGCCATTATGAGCGAGTCAAGATGGCCGCAAAAGGGACCACGAGGAGATAACAGATAAAGAACCAGGAAGTGACACATCCACTAAAACACCATGGAGGAGGAGTAGGTCGCCACCTAGTGGCGGAGGGGGGGGTAGTGCTGGGGAGTTTTCATTACCCATAGGGGAATATTTAGATATAGGCCTGTACTACCATCTAGTGGCGGAGTGGGGGAGTGATTCAATAGTGAATCTAATGAGCACAGAGAGTGGATTATTATTATAATAATAATATTAGATAGAGTTTAATTATACAATGGATTAAATAAGAATTGCACAGAAAGATGGTGCAGTTATTTGAATGGGTTAATTATTGAATAAAGAGGGAGTTTGAATTCCAGTGGGGCCTTCTCACACCTAATAAATAGGCAGAGTCTTGAGGGGACACGTCACCAGAAAGAACTGGCGCGCGCTGGGGGTCACCCGTGGGACAAACGTAGAGCGCCGAGTGGGTATCGTTTAGCTGCTGGTGTCACGCCGGAAGACAACAAAACAGGGAACAGCCCTGTAGGATTAGATATGGGTGTTGAGAAGGTGGTAGACTAATAGCAAAACAAGGGAAGTCGAATGGACAGACGACTGCCGGTGTTGTGTTTCTGCTTTCAAGGGGGGAATGACACCGACAGCGATGGAAATGACCAGGAGACAGACTGGAGGAGGAGGAAGCCGCAGGGGCCAGGCACCGCAGCCTGGTACACAGATCATCCGCGACGAGAGGGAGGAGACGGCGGCGGTGGAGGAGCAGATGTGGAGAGGACAGCCAGAGACACTGAGCAGTAGCAGACCAGGGGAGACATTTTTGCCTAGGGGACCGCGCCCTGGAGGGGGGGACCAGCTCAGGAAAGGAGCCGTCACTGAAAGGGGCCCTTGCCCTAGAAGATGGGACCGGCCCAAGATGGGAGGTGTACTGTAAGAGGGAAGGGAGCGCTCTGATTTGGACGTGGGGTACCGAAGGGTTTAGGGTGTGTCGTCTGAAAAGTTGCAATCTGTGTTTTTCTCTGTCTCTCTCTCTCTCTCTCTCCTCCATGACCGTGGTTTATCCTTTCTGGTTTGGGTGTGATGCGGGTAATGGAAAACAAAAGCAAAACAGCAGACGGCGGGGCCCTAATTGTTATGAGTCTATTTTTGGTGTATAATTAATTGAAAAACCAAGTAGTCTGTTGATTCTGAAAGTTGATTGAGAATCAAAGGGGGGAATGAGAGAAAACGGTGCTTTTTCAATGTATGTGATGTATAGATTGGGGGGAGGTGACCACAGCTAAAACGGTGATTGAAATGTGCATGGAAGACGGTGATATTGACGGTGGTGGAACCAGTGGTTTCACAGGCACAGGTCGCGTCAGCGAGGGTTTTGTTATGAATTCCTTGGAAGAACATCTGAGATTAGAGTGTACTGTCTCCCAGAGCAGGAGGGAGAGAGGTTCATCTTAATGAAAGTTTAATGGTGTTAAAGGTTATTTAGCAGTTGTCATGACAACACGTCGCATGACAACCAGAAGGCGGGCCGTCGTTGCGACGACGAACATCTATGAGTCGAACGGTGTTTCCGGGTGTAAGGCAGACTAGAATCTGACTCAGACTAGAATCTGACCGAGAGCGAGTAGGACTGAGATCACACAGAGGACTCTCTCTCCTCTTATCACGAGAGAGGGGGGGGGGGGGGGGGGGAGGAAGAATGCCACGACATCATTAGCTTCGGCTAACACGAGGAGGGTTCAGGCTAACGACTAGGCCTGAACACTATTGGACTGAATCACAAAAGGACGATAGACGAACACACCGAAAGATCATTAGAATAGACTCTTCAAGGACGATACAATTTGATAACATCTGATAACATCTGATTATGAGGTTCTGTTTATAGCAATAAAACAACGCTTTTTCTCATAAGGTATCTCACGGTGTCGAAGTGTCGAATTCTTACGGAAGTGGAGAATTAGGATGGTTTATGGATTGCACTAACGGGGGGAGATAAGGATCTTATCTACCAGTATCGGAGACGTCAGGACCATTAAAAGTACACAACGCAGAGGAATTGGATGGAGAGCCAAACAGACGAAGACGTGATACTGGCCAGTTTGATCAGAATCTTACACTACTATTGGTCTGTTGGAGGGTGTAGACTACCGCATGCTGCCCTACTGTCAGTCTGGGGAGGGTGTAGACTACCACATGCTGCCCTACTGTCAGTCTGGGGAGGGTGTAGACTACCACATGCTGCCCTACCGTCGGCCTGGTGAGGGTGTAGAACTACCACATGCCTCCTCCGATACATGTGGAGTCGCCAGCCGCTTCTTTTCACCTGACAGCGAGGACTCTCACTGGGGGAACGTAACGCGTGCGGAGGTTCACGCCATCTCCCCCAGATCCCCTCCCTGCTGAACAGGCGCCCCGACCCGCTGAAACACAATGTACTCGTCACGTCTCTCGCGTTGTTCGTCGTTGTGCGTTATGTCCCGTCAGGACCGCTGTGACACAGAGCGATGAAACAAGAAACAGAGTCCTCGAGAAGGATTTGGGGTTTTGGCTGGCATGCAAGATGGAGCAGTAATTCACCGCATTCTGTCCCTGTTGTCTTTCTATTACCGGTTGCTTCGTGGCAAGATGCCACCTGGTGAGGAATGGTGGCAAGATGCCACCTGGTGAGGAACTGTGGATATTCCTAAAGTAAAACCACAATAAATAATACATCAATATGGAAAAAGCTGCATAGCCGGCTCAGTCTTGTTCTAATAAAGATACCTGAAGGAAGAGAACAAGTGGCTTCATTTAAAATGGATGGACCGTGAAGGTTAATATATCCATTTCCGGATGCTGCATCACAAGTGGAATTACAAAAGCTGGCAGCATCCTGGCTGGGGCTCCACGGGGTGAGTAAGGCTGCCTTGTCCCGTCATATTAAAGAGCTACAAGTCGATGGTTCCTTTGACCTTGAACCTCTTGACTGAACGCTCACTGGAGCGCTGCTCAAACTTGCTTCCGTAGATGTAGGACACGAAGCCGTTGAGTTCCACTGCAAACACACTGTTCCTCTTTGGGATCACTGTGAGAGAGAGGGGGGGGGAGAGAGAGAGAGAGAGAGAGAGAGTTAGGACGCATTTGTATTGAAATGCATTTAGTTCTAGTGAAGCTTAGCACAAGGTTAAGGCAGCCCTCATGTAGACAGGTCTACCAGGGAACAAACAAATCTGTAGGCTTTCAAATATAAAGTAAAAGCTGGACTTTAGCACACAGGATGGGACGATTATTGATTTGTTAGAATTGTTTTTAAGTAAATGTATCCAGGACTCGGAGTAAAACCGTTACCATTTACTGAGTGGACTATCCTGGTGAAATAAAGTTGATTGATTGATTGATTGATTATATTGATGAACGAGGAAGACCTCTCACTCTCTTTCTACAGAGAAGCTTCTGGTTCTTAAATTACATACAGAAGTAGTTCAATAAACATAAGTCAACCACTTCCTGAAATGCATTATGTTGTTTTCACAAGGCAGAGGTTTTAATGCTGCAGCGGTCTGACTTTTTTGTGTGCTTGCTTTGCATTGAAAATATTTAAACATGAAAGAAAATTGTTAAAAAAAAAAAAAAAAAAAAAATCACTGCTCGTCACTGGTTGGTTCACTTTTTGTCAACCAGCCAATGACTAAACCGATGGGTCGGGACCTAATGAATGGTAGCTTATAGCCTAATGTGCCCACATCCTCGTTGCATCTAGCCCTGGTTTTCAATGAGAAAAGCGTCTCTCTAAGGACACTAGAAGAACATGGATCTAGTGAGGAGGGTTAGGGAGGACACTAGAAGAACATGGATCTAGTGAGGAGGGTTAGGGTTAGGGAGGACACTAGAAGAACATGGATCTAGTGAGGAGGGTTAGGGTTAGGGAGGACACTAGAAGAACATGGATCTAGTGAGGAGGGTTAGGGAGGACACTAGAAGAACATGGATCTAGTGAGGAGGGTTAGGGTTAGGGAGGACACTAGAAGAACATGGATCTAGTGAGGAGGGTTAGGGAGGACACTAGAAGAACATGGATCTAGTGAGGAGGGTTAGGGTTAGGGAGGACACTAGAAGAACATGGATCTAGTGAGGAGGGTTAGGGTTAGGGAGGACACTAGAAGAACATGGATCTAGTGAGGAGGGTTAGGGTTAGGGAGGACACTAGAAGAACATGGATCTAGTGAGGAGGGTTAGGGAGGACACTAGAAGAACATGGATCTAGTGAGGAGGGTTAGGGTTAGGGAGGACACTAGAAGAACACGCAGGGAATCCTTCCCCCACAATGTGACACGTGTCGAGCCGCGCTCCTCTCAGCAGACCCACCTTTCAGCCGGTCCTCCTTAGTGATGATTTTAAACACGTGTTTGAATTCCTGAACCAAGATCCCAGTGGTGCCGACGTACGATGGACACTTGGACCGGGCCACTGTGGACATTCAAAAATAAAATAATAATAAAAGTATTAATGAAACACAAGTAACCAACACCCACCCAAAGCTGGGGGTATTCAGTGATACGTTTATGGAGTTATCATTTAAACCACGGTTTGCAATTGATCGATGTAACGAAAACACCCCATTATACAAAATTAAGAACCAGTGTTCTTAACTTCTTGCATCGGGGCCCTCTATCGCCACGCAGGTTATGACATGGTGCGTGTTGCCAATTCAGCCAATATCTACTTTTCCAATCTACTAAATGTCCAATGTTTCCCCAAATAATAATAATAACAACAATAACACACTTGGTTCTTGTATACTAAAACTGTTCTTATTAAATACATTATATGTAATACAAATGTATTATTATTGTGAACAAAAACACATTGTGTTTAGAAGGAGGTTTGTAGTAGTAGTAGTAGTTTATTCAGTCATCACACAATACAATATACACAATCATTTAACAATCTTTGATTCAGGCAGTGACTGAAAAGGTACAGACTGACACTGAACAAAATTAAGACTCCAAAACAGTATTCTAAAAGAAAATAACAAAAAAAGTATTCACATTTGTAATGTGTTGAGTGAACAGAGGAGCTACCTGTGATAACGGCACCATGTGTTGAGTGAACAGAGGAGCTACCTGTGATAACGGCACCATGTGTTGAGTGAACAGAGGAGCTACCTGTGATAACGGCACCATGTGTTGAGTGAACAGAGGAGCTACCTGTGATAACGGCACCATGTGTTGAGTGAACAGAGGAGCTACCTGTGATAACGGCACCATGTGTTGAGTGAACAGAGGAGCTACCTGTGATAACGGCACCATGGAAGTCAGCCTTCAGGAGCTTCTGTTGAATCAACTGTGGGTTGCTGCGGAACAGAGACAGCTTTACGTTAAAGAAGTTTCTCTTTCACACACTCCAGCCAACAAACAGGAACCGTAGGCCCACCGCCCAGTGTGTCCAGGACAGGACAGCACATGTTTCACCATAATGTGAGCAGTGCCATGGAAGGCTTACGCACGGAACCCACCCGGCGCGGGCGTAAGCACGTTTACATTGGAACAGCTGTAAAATGCCTAGTCTATATGCAAAGTATTGTAACTCAGTTACTCATTTTTTCCCTACTCTGTATTGTATATTGTATATATGTATATTGAACACTTTTGTTTACACTTGTTTACGTACTTTGTCTTTCTTTTTATACTTATCCATTTTATTTTTATAATAATAATAATAATAATAATAATAATAGATTGGATTTATATAGCGCTCTTCATGACACCCCAGTGACCCCAGAGCGCTTACAGAGTCCATTATTCGTTCATACACAGTCATCCCGGTGGTGGTAAGCTACAATTGCAGCCAGAGCTGCCCTGAGGCAGACTCACGGAAGCGTGGCGAATAATCATCGCCTACGGCCCCTCCGACCACCACCAACATTCATTCACATGCATACACATTCATACGAGGCAAGTAGGTTAAGTGTCATGCCCAAGAGGACACAACGGCAGTGGGATGGACATGGGTTTGAGCGGGATTCGAACCACCAACACTTCGATCATTGGACGACCCGCTCTACCCCTGAGCCACGCCGCCCCACGCTAGCCGCCGTGGGCTAGTTATCTAGCACATTATCTAGCACACTCTCAGGAACAGAACAGAAAAAAGCATTTCATATAAAAGTATTCTGTATTTTTGTATGACAACTAATAAAGAAACTTGAAACTTGAAGTCAGTCCCAGTTTGAAGATTACTTTTAAGATTTCCAGTTCTATTGTCCATTTTGCATGTATAACCAGTTATTATATAATGTGTATTGGGAAAGATAGACACATTAGCTGGTTGAACAACATCTATATGTGTGGTAATAATACAGATATTGAGTGTATTTCTGTGAAAATGTGAGTGGCGCGCGGCGAGTCCGAATCCAACCAAAGCGATTTTATTCGCTTCACGCGCGCGGCCGGTGGGAACAGCGACGCCTGTTAACATGGGAGCGAAAGTGAAACTCTGATCGCCCGCCGGCCTCACGCCCGCGCCTGGTGGGTTTCGTGCGTTACCCTCCACTCACTCCCACAGCATGGACGAATACAAAAAGCATTACATAAATACAAAGGGTGCTCTCGTTGCTATAGAAGTAATAAATATTTCCCCCCAACGAATGAAGGACGTACGGCCTGTACAGGTACATTTAAGTCGTCTCTTGTGGCCTTTTCAGGATGACTGTCACAAGTGCTGTCCTGCAAGTGTGTGGTTTTAATTGAGATCGATGTGCCGTTAGCCTACACAAGTTGTGTCCAATAGAAAGCAACTAGCTTCTAAGTGAAGTTGGATTACTGCTATGCTGTGAAGAATAAAACAACCGTCACATCAGAGGACGCACTTGTGATTGGAGATATTAATATAAGTCAATTTGAAGATAATATAACTGTAATTGACAAAAGTCTGTGACTGAAATATCAATATGTTGCTTATCACATGTGTTTTGTAATATTTACATGCACTATAATTTGCAAACACGTTTTAATATGTACATTTGTTCATTAGGATACCTATTTCTAAGTTGCAGTACACAGTACAGACAGTAGGAGGCAGTGGTTGCCTAAAGGTTAGAAGAACCTGTGATCGGAAGGTTGCCAATTCAATACCCTGACCAGCAGGACATCTGGGCAGTGATGGTGCCCCTCCCTCAACAACTACCACTGAAGTGCCCTTGAGCAAGGCAATGCACCTCCAACTAATCCAGAGGAGCGTCTCAGTGGCCAACAGTTGAAGACTGTGGTTGGAAGGCCTGCAGGCTAGTTCCCTGGTGTGTGTCTGTCTGTCAGTCTGTGTGTGTGTGTCTCTCTGTGTGTGTATCTGTCTGTCTTTCTGTCTCTGTGTGTCCGTCTGTGTGTGTGTGTCTCTGTGTGTGTGTGTCCGTGTGTGTGTGTGTGTGTGTAACCCTCCGTCCCCACACAAGTACTCCCGAAGGCTGTTACTGAAAGTAACAATGTGTTCTTAGTAAACCTGCCTGGTTAAATAATGTTCAGGTATTTCTATGGATTTTTACTAGGGATGTCCGATATTATCGGCCGATATTGGCATTAAAATGTGATATCGGAAATTATCGGTATCTGTTAAAAAAAAATTATAATCTTTACATTTATTTAACCTTTATTTACCCAGGCAAGCAAGTAAGAATAAATTCTGATTTTATTTATTGTCAAAAGTATGCACAATGTTGTGTTAATTCCACGACAAGAGATATGTAATGTTAATTACCTGAAATTATTCCGTTTTGGGGGGGGGGGGGGGGGGGGGGGGGGGACCCTGCATATAACGGTATCGGTTGATATCGGTATCGGAAATTAAGAGTTGGACAATATCGGTATATCGGATATCGGTAAAAAAGCCAATATCGAACATCCATAATTTTTACACAATATAATATCATGTGGTCGTCGGTATGTGACCCTTACGTGTCTGGTCTCAGTCCGTGACACAGGTCTACGATGTACTGCTTCCACAGGTGATTGAGAGGCAGGAAGAGCTCATACCTGAAACAAGGTGACAACATACAGTACAGTTAGTGGACGACGACGGATAAGGGTATTAATAAAAAAAACACCACGACTTTCATTAAGTCAACGTAAGATCAACGTAAAACGTTCCACAGTGGGACAGACATAACCGGTTACTATGACAACAGGTCCTCGCATACAGTGCAAGGGGACAGCAGCACAAATGGACCGATTATATCAATCAACGGAGGAACAAACTTCCCACCAGTCAGGACAGCAGCCGAAACACCACCAATCTAAAAGCACACTTCTTCAAATCTATATCAAGTACTGTCTTCTACCATCATCATACACACTTACACTAAAAGAAAATCTTCCTTGCCTACATTACTACCTACTATACTTACATTATATATGTCTCTATACTCTGCACTCCAACACCGCAGCAGCGCCCAAGTTTCAACACTGTTTGATGAACATCGTCGTTGCTCAGCTGAAAGAGTCGTACCCTTCCTGATGACGTGTCGTACAGAACTTGTAAGTCGCTTCGGATAAAAGCTAAATGACAAATGTTAATACGTTATGTAAATCAGTCTGTCCACACGTTGAGTATTGCATGCAGCGGTGCGTGACGCGGTCTGGTTGTGGCCGTGGAGAGGGGGATGAGTGGTCAGTCTGTAACAGCAAGTACAGCATAGAGGGACATAGACGAAAAACTGCACGTTGCATAGGTATGTACTAGGGCTGACCCCTATTAATCGACTAATCGGTCGAAAGGAGCCGTAGTCGACTGGCCAACCTCTTAGTCGAATATAATAATAAAAAAAAAAAAAGTATTCATATTTTTTTTATCATTCTTTCCAAAAGAAAAGAGGCCTAGACGCATGGCTAACGCTAATGGCACGCATACCAGAGGCTAACTGCCTACGAAAACAGGCACAGAGGCACTGAAATAGGATTTCACCGTCTAATGAACACACTAGACTAGACAAATATCAACATGTATCCATCAGTGGACCAATTGCATGCTTTTGCAGAGGACAAGAAGCCTTCAGTCGACTCCTTCAGACATTAAGCTTCACCCCCCACAGCCCAAATGGAATGATACACAAATAAAAAAATTTAAAATAAAAAAAAGTTTAAAAATATTATACTTTTTTTTTTAGTTGACCAATAGTCGACTAACGGCAAATTTTGGCCAATCCTAGTCGACCATCCAAATCCTTAGTCGGGGACAGCCCTAGTATGTACATAGGATCCAGTGCCTTTAAGCGATTTATTAACACGTCTATTTTACCATGTCTATTCTAGTTATCTTTTTATTATTATTGTTATTATTATTATTATTATTATTATTATTATTATTATTATTATTATTATTACTGTTACTATTGTTATCGAAGCGGGCATGGCCAACCGCGTTTCACTGTATGCGCCCTGGTATGTATGTGATGAATAAAAAGTCTTGAATCTTGTTACTGCATTATACCAGAGTTCAACTGAATAAAATGAGTAGCATAACCTCCAGCTCCCCTCCTAACCTCTGCTGTGCTCACAGGGCTGCAGGCCGTTAGAGTCCAGCTCCCCTCCTAACCTCTGCTGTGCTCACAGGGCTGCAGGCCGTTAGAGTCCAGCTCCCCTCCTAACCTCTGCTGTGCTCACAGGGCTGCAGGCCGTTAAGAGTCCAGCTCCCCTCCTAACCTCTGCTGTGCTCACAGGGCTGCAGGCCGTTAGAGTCCAGCTCCCCTCCTAACCTCTGCTGTGCTCACAGGGCTGCAGGCCGTTAAGAGTCCAGCTCCCCTCCTAACCTCTGCTGTGCTCACAGGGCTGCAGGCCGTTAGAGTCCAGCTCCCCTCCTCCTAACCTCTGCTGTGCTCACAGGGCTGCAGGCCGTTAGAGTCCAGCTCCCCTCCTCCTAACCTCTGCTGTGCTCACAGGGCTGCAGGCCGTTAGAGTCCAGCTCCCCTCCTCCTAACCTCTGCTGTGCTCACAGGGCTGCAGGCCGTTAGAGTCCAGCTCCCCTCCTCCTAACCTCTGCTGTGCTCACAGGGCTGCAGGCCGTTAGAGTCCAGCTCCCCTCCTCCTAACCTCTGCTGTGCTCACAGGGCTGCAGGCCGTTAGAGTCCAGCTCCCCTCTAGCCCCTTACGTGACTGCCAGCGAGCCTGGGTCTCTACCGCAGTCACTCTCACCTACACTGCGACCATTTGCAACTTATGGTACAGAGCGTGATCACATGGAGCGCGCTGGGTCAAAAATATATCATATATGAATTTCAAAGATACCCAGCGTACAATATGGGTTTAACACAGCTTTACAGTGGGGTCTGGAAGCTCGGAGTTGCTAATAAACAGTTTAAAATATTGTTACTCGACGAGTGGTACTTACATAACGTACTTTGCCAAGATGGCGTCTTCTTCTTCTGCCGCTATTAGGCTGCCTGGTGCGCATGCACTGTGACACCAACGGCGGAAATGGACATTCGGTTTGTGAGTACAACTCGTCGAGTAACAATATTTTAAACTGTTTATTAGCAACTCCGAGCTTCCAGACCCCACTGTAAAGCTGTGTTAAACCCATATTGTACGCTCGGTATCTTTGAAATTCATATATGATATATTTTTGACCCAGCGCGCTCCATGTGATCACGCTTGGTACCTGAAGTTGCAAATGGTCGCAGTGTAGGTGAGAGTGACTGCGGTAGAGACCCAGGCTCGCTGGCAGTCACGTAAGGGGCTAGCTCCCCTCCTAACCTCTGGTGCTCGGGCTTGATCTGAAAGATCTTCATCTGCCTCCTCTGGCCAGCGTTAAGTCCGATGGCTTTCTTGCTCCGCCTCTTCTCCTTCTTCTTCTTCTTCCGGGCGTACTCCAGGAGCACGGCCTTGCGGTCCAGCTCCTCCCCCAGCTTGTCCGCCCCCAGGGGGCGCCGCTGGTCGCTCCTCCTGAAGGCCCTGCTGACGACCGCCGCCGCCGCCTTCCCTTTCGTCCGAGACTGGAAGAAGAAAAGACACTAGTGCCGTCAATAGATTTAAAAGAAATTAACTAATTGATCTCACAATTTTCTGTAATTAATCTAGATTAAAAATCGCATTTTTCTACTTAAGACCGAAGCTTGTAACAGATATTTACTTGAGTAAAATCGTGGAATTAATGTAAAATCAACACAAAGAAAGTATATTTAGATTCAAAGACTATTTTAACAGCTTTCTTTGAATACAGTGTCTCTCCTGTGAAATACAAATGTTCAACAAAACCATCAACATTGACTCAGCTTTAAAGACCTCTTTCTTATATCCGCGGCGCTAACAGAAATAAAAACAACCCAGGCCTATATGTTAAAGTGCAGATGGGCTTAGAGGACGATAATGTCTTGTATGAACTACCAGTAATATAAATCATATTAACAACAAAAATGTGTTCCATCTTCATGTCAGATGGTTTTCAAAAAGGTGCACGAGTCAATGCAAAAAAATAACAAGCAACGATACTGCTGAAAGTTCAGAACGTTGAACATTTTTCACTCCATAGATGAATCTAGATAAAAAAAATGTACTGCTTTAAATTATTTAAATTAATCTCCAAAGTTAAAGCATTAACTTTGACAGCCATAAAAGACACCCTTGTTAAAGGGATACGCCAACATTTTGGGAAATTAGCTTACGTCTTCTCCAGAGAGAGACAAGACGATAGATACCAGTTTCTCTGTGCGTTCAGTAGAAAGCTATCTGGCTACACGTTAGCCTAGCTTAGCACAATGAATGGAAGCGGACATGACCGGTTAGCCTTCGGGAGAGGTGTTAGTTGGACAATGCCTAGGCTAACCGGCCATGTCCACTTCCATTCATTGTGCTAAGCTAGGCTAACGTGCAGCCAGATAGCTTTCTACTGAACGCACAGAGAAAACTGGTATCTATCTAGAAGACGATAAGCTAATTTCCCCAAATGTTGGCGTGTTCTTTTAAGATTCATAACATACTGTAGCTCAGCTGATGTATGTAGTGTTGTCTGATGAGGGGACAATAAAGTCGAAGTCTAAATGCCAATACTTTACTTGAGGGGATAACAAGAGTATTCCAATGTACAGTGTACAGTGTGTGTGTGTCCCCCACCTCCAATGTACAGCCCCCACCCACCCACCCAACCCCACCCCCCCAAATGTACAGTTTCTACGTCAAATGTATATACACTCTTTTTCTAGACACTTTTTGTATCACAAACAGTACTGTATTTGCAAATCTGATATGTCATAAATGTATAGATGTAGCAGTACTGTCTAATACTATCTGTATGTCATGTATGTCATATATGTTATGATGAATTGAAAATGGGGGACCCTGATGTAAACAAGACGAAAGTCTTTCTCTGGTCTGCATCCCCTTAACAATTGTATGTATTGAGCTGTACTGTACTGTACCCATTCTGCAATCTGTTAATAAACTTTTCAATCAATCAATCAAAGACAGTGAAAACTATAATTGAACATGGTATCAACACTGCAAGGGTTAAGGGGCGATTTCCACTTGGGTCTCCCATGCTACAAATCTATCATCTACTACTGTATGTAAGGGCCCTTTAATAGAGTTTTGTCTTATTTGTCACATATACGGTACATGTACATTACAGTGAAATGCTTGGTTCTGTATGAGCCGGGAGACCCCCTGAGATTTAGCCCCCCGTGACTGTGATGCACCGAGTGAATCCACGGTCCCTTTCCCTCCGTTGGAAAATCCCATAATTAACTCTGAAGAACTGGTCCTCCGCCAAACGCTCGTTGTACAAGTATCGCAGATAAATGTCAAAGGTACTCAAACTGTTCAACACTGGTCAAAGCGGCTTTAGCTGCCTGACGCGCCGGCTTCACCCGCACAGCGTGATCACAGCGCAGGCGCACCAGGCACCCAATGCCGGAAATAAAGCTGTGTTGACCAGTTTATAAAAATTAGTTAAAATGTTTATTAGCAACGCCGAGCTTTCAAACCATTGCGTTTCTCTGTCCGAAACCCTCGTGCAACTGTGAGTACCTTTGACATTTATCTGCGAAGGCGGCTGGGTGGCGCAGCGGACATTGCGCTCATCACCAACGCAACAGTCACCGGGTTCGACTCCGGCTGTCGGCGTTGCCTCCGGCTTGGGCCGGCCGTCATACTGACTCAATTGGCAGAGTCAGCGGGTGGGAAGTCGATGGGTGGTAATCTGGACGTTGTGGACAGCGACTCCTACAGGTCGGTTGGGGGACGCCTGCACAGCAAGGACAGGAAATGGCGGGGGTAGTGTAGTGTGAGCCTCCCGCACGTTACCTCACCAATGAGAGTCCGCGTTGGCAGGCGAAAAGATGTGACAGGCTGCCTCCTCGTGTGCCGGAGGGGACACGTGATGCAAGGCTTCTATCCTACCTACAACCGGCCAGTGGGGGGCATATGCGAGCAACGACCAAGACAGGGGAGGGGAGAATTGGCACAATGGAATTGGGATGAGAGAAAAATTGAAAAAGAGGAGAAAAATAAATAAACAATTTCTCTGCGATACTTATTTCCCTCTCTCTCCGGGGGCGACAGTGGCTCGGGAGGCAGAGCGGTCAGCTGGTAGTCGGAAGGTTCCCCGTTCGATTCCCGCTCCTCCCGGGCAGCGTGTCGATGTGTCCTTGAGCAAAGACACTTAACCCCTAATTGCTCCTGATGAGCAGGTTGGCACCTTGCATGGTTGCCTCCGCCGTCGGTATGAATGTGTGAGCGAACGGGTAAAAATTAAGCAAAAATATCAATAAATTTAAAAGGTAGCTATAAACAAGCACTTATGGACACATAAGAGAGGAGCTTGAGCAGTAATGTGACAGCCTAGTATTTTTTCTTATTTGGATATATAAAAAAAAACTGTACTTTTATTTTATTTTTTATTATTAGTTATATTATTTTTATTTTTATTAAATTATAATGTCAAATATTGTAAGGAAGGGGCAGGGCTTGATACGTTGTTTTACTTCCCCCTGTTCCTTCTCGAACACTTATTGTATGGAAATAGTCTTTGGCTATTTACCTTTTTGTTTTTTAAACTTGTTTTATGTTTCTATGTTCGAGACAAATCAAAATCAAATCAAAATCAAACGGGTAAAATGTGAGTAACAGAAATTGTAAAGCACTTTGGATAAAAGCTGTTATATAAATGCACCATTATTTACTTGTACAACGAGCGTTTGGCGGAGGACCAGTTCTTCAGAGTAAATTATGGGATTTTCCAACGGAGGAGCAATAAGGGACCGTGGATTCACTCGGTGCATCACAGTCACGAAAGGGGCTGCCTGAGATATTGTGCTTCATACAGTAAAATGTAAAAAGAATAAAAGGCCAAACAAACACTATACAAAATATACAAACTAAAGTACAACCTAAAGTACAAAATGAAGTACGAAATGCAGACAATAAAGTACTTGTGAAAAGATGTGGTAGGGATGTAGTGCAGATCTTTTAGTAATAAATATATATATATATATATATATATGTTGTGTAGAGTCTACTAAATAGCACAGGGGTCTGCCCACCTCAAGTCCAAGAATGGTCCCCAGACCAGGTGGAATGCTGGCCATAACCAGGTCCACTGTGAAGAGGATAATAACAAAACATAATATATAGTTAGGCTCAATTAATTGGCGCTGTGCTGTCTTTTGCTACAGCTTCGTGAATGAATGAATGAATGAATGAAAACTTTATTTAACAGATTGCAGAATGGGTACAATACAGTACGGCTCAATACATAAAATTGTTAAGGGGATGCAGACCAGAGAAAGACTTTCGTCTTGTTTACATCAGGGTCCCCCATTTTCAATTCATCATAATTGAAATAGAGGTTTGTGCATTAATAAAGAGATCGTTGAAAGTCAAACTCACCGTTCGTGGCCATGTCCTCGATGGCTTACAAAAGAGATATTGATTATTATTACGTAGTTAATAATAATATCAATAGCAACGACCAAACTTTGTGAAACTACGTGCAGCTACTTCATGCTACGCGTGACGTCGCGATCTTCGTGGATTCCGGTCCGGATGGGAAGACTAGGTAGCGTGTAGCGCGCTGCTGCCTCCCCCGGTCAGGCGCTGAACTGCTCCACTTTGGACACAACAGTCACTTTTCCAATCAAACACAACTCCCCGCATATTAACCCTTTCACTGCCACACTACAGAAGGTTAACCCGTTCACTACCACACTACAGAAGGTTAAAGGGATGCAGACCAGAGAAATACTTTGTTTACATCAGGGTCCCCCATTTTCAATTGATCTTAAAACCCGTTTGGTAGTGCGGCAGTGAAAGGGTTAATGACCCAGTGAGACTCCCTGGGTGTGAAAAGATTGATTGATTGAAAACTTTATTAACAGATTGCAGAATGGGTACAGTACAGTACAGCTCAATACATACAATTGTTAAGGGGATGCAGACCAGAGAAAGACTTTCGTCTTGTTTACATCAGGGTCCCCCATTTTCAATTCATCGTAACATATATGACATACATGACATACAGATAGACAGTACTGCTACATCTATACATTTATGACATACCAGATTTGCAAATACAGTACTGTTTGTGATACAGAACGAGTCCAGAAGAAAAAGTATATACATTTGACGTAGAAACTGTACATCGGAGGAGGTTGGGTGGGGGGGGGGGACTGTACATTGGAGGTGGTTGGGTTGGTGGGGGGGAGGTTGGGTAGGAGTGTGGGGGGGGGGGGGGGGGGGGTTGGGTAGGAGGGGTGGGTGGGGGACACAGTACAACTGTACTAACAAAACTGTATATTGGAATATTGACAAGACCATACTTGGTCATTTACTGTACATTGGGGGGGGGGGGGGGGGGGGGGGGAGGACATTTACAGGGGCCAGTTTCGAATTGCAGTCTCCCGTAGGTGTTTTTTGAGAGTGTTTTTGAAAGTGGGTAGTGATTCACATTCCTTTACAGCTTTACAGCTTTGGGTAGGGCGTTCCACATTGATGTGGCATAATTGCGAAACGGGTTTAGTCCCTTGTTTGAGCCGAATCTGGGTTTAACATGATTTGTGGAGCTCCCTCTGGTGTTGTGATCATGGTATTCACTGACCTTTGGGAAGTATTTTGACATGTACATGGGTACCTTGGTCGTGTAGTGTATCTTGTAGACCAGGCCCATTGCAAGTTGCTGTACTCTGTCGTCTACTCTAAGCCATCCTAGGTTGTCAAAGTGGGCAGGGGTGAGGTGGGTTCTAGGAGTAAGGTCAAGCAGTAGTCTGACCAGTTTGTTTTGAGATGTTTGTAATTTAGTTTTTAGCGCCTTTGAGGTGCTTTGGTACCATGAGGTGCAAGCATAGTCGTAGTACCCTTGAATGAGTGCTCCTGCCAGAGTCTTCAGGGTATTCTTGTTTACCAGTGAGGAGATCCGGTGCAAGAATCAAGTTAGTTGGTTGACTTTTTTTTATTACATTGGATGCCATTTTGTCACAGGAAAGATTTGCCTCTAGGATGGAACCCAGGTAGTTAATATCTTCTTTCCTTGTGACAATATTGTCACCCACTGTAACTGAGAAGCCGTCGGTCTTGCTGAGTTTGTTATTTGAACCGAAGAGAATGGACTCTGTTTTGCCCATGTGTAATGATAGTTTGTTATCAGCGAGCCATATGCAGATTTTGCCTAGTTCTGAGCTGAGGGTTTTTTTCAACCTGTAACTTGTTCTTGTCAGAGACCAGCAGGGCTGAGTCGTCCGCAAACAGGAACAAGTTGCAGTCACAAGCTGACGACATGTCATTTGCATAAATTAGGAATGACTCTAGTTGGGCCGAGAAGAAAGTGCCGGTGGACTTGGTGGTCGCTCCGTGTTGAGAGGAGACCCAGGCGTATAAAATAAAGTATACAACTGCCAGATTCATCCAACCTTATTTCTATACAATAAACACACATTAATCGAAGATTTATTGAAAAAACCATCCGCCAGAAAAAGTAGTTCCCACAACTACAAAAAAGACAAGTTGCCTCCATGTGGAAGCAGCTTGAAGTGCATCCAACCAAACTAACACATCCAACTGTGTATTATTGGAATGATTGAGAGAAGTTGCCTCATGTGGAAGCAGCTTGAAGTGCATCCAACCAACTAACACATCCAACTGTGTATTATTGGAATGATTGATTGAAAATTTAATTACCAGATGCAGAATGGGTACAATACAGTACGGCTCAATACACACAATTGTTAAGGGAATGCAGACCTACTTTCCATAGAACTTCATTCTTAGATGCTATATATATAATTAGGTAAAACAAATTAAAACGTTTTCTTCGCCCTATTTTTTTATTTATTTCTTTTAGCCTAAACTTAACCAGTTGGAAACCAGGGGTACAGTAATAAAATTAGCAATCAACCAATCAATCAATTCAATAGACCATGCTCACTTAAAACAGCGCTGCTTCTCTCTCAGTCTGACTCCCCCGCTGTTGCAGACAGGAGTGTGTGTGTGTGTGTGTGTGTGCGTGTGTGTGTCACAGTGTGTGTGTGTGTGTGCGTGCGTGTGTGTGTGTATGTGTGTGTGTGTGTGTGTGTGTACGTGTGTATGTGTGTTTGTGGGTACGCCAGCGTCGGACAGTGTGAGAGAGAACGCTGCAGTCAGTAGAAAGAAGGAAGTAGAAATTTAAATCAATCAATTAATCTATCAATCAAACCGCGATTTTTCTTTTGTTCTAGATTGTCTCAAGACCCATCAATTACATCATCCAACATTGTTTAAAGGACTAACACATTCCCCTTGACAGAATCGCTTCATATTTAGTCGTTATGGTGCTTTCAACATAACCATTTGTTGTCCGCGATCTTGTTTTCTCCCGGAGTGAGCCGGGGAGGGTTATGTGATTCGGTTGTGGGCGGGTCCTGAGCCCAGGACCGTGGATTGTTGCCAATAAAGACGTGTGAATGGCCAATCAGAATCGAGAAATTTGCATGCCGTTGTATAAAAAAGCTTTACACCACGTGCAGTCGTGGTTTGTGACCAATAAACCATGCCTAGGGGGGTCTAACGACCACCCCTAGGCATGGTTTATTGGTCACAAACCACTCCTGCGTGTGATGTAATGCTTAAATATTGGACCATGTCTACTCTACACCACCCCCCAGTGGTAGGGTACTGTAGCTACAACCACTTATGCCAAGGCTCTAATCAACATTCATTCATCCCCCTCACGAGCTCCATGTGACGCAGGACAACAATACACCAACTTTAAATCAAGTTTATTGTGCTAATGTCAATGTGCCCCAGTGTTCTACTGGTTCTACCAAGTCCATCTGAGGTTGGAACTTTCTAAGTGAAGTTTGACTGCTATGAAGAATAAAACAACCTTCAGATCTGAGAAAGCACTTGTGATTAGAGCTATTAATATAAGGTTCATTTGAAGATAATAACTAGTTCAAAATGTTGTGACTGAAATATCAAAATGTGCATATCACACGTGTTTCGTAGTATTTACATGATGCACAATCATTTGCAAACACGTTTTAATATGTACATCTGTTCATTAGATTAGAATACCCATTTCTAAGTTGTAGTACACAGTACAGACAGTAGGAGGCAGTGGTTGCCTAAATGTTAGAACAACTTGTGATAGGAAGGTTGCCAGTTCGATACCCTGACCAGCAGGAAACCACGCTGCCAGGCTCAGGGGTGAATTACTTACATCCTGCTCGTTCAGGCGCTTGTTATCCATCAATAGTACCCTTCTCAAAACATTTCATGCTCGAATGTATTTTTGTTAAATCTATATTTCTTGTACAAATAGTTTTACAGTATAACTGGTAATAGCGATTAAACCAAATATCTTATAAATTAAACTACCTTGGATTGTACTGCTGTATTAAATATAAATAATTTAATTTCACTTGATCAACCTCATATTATTACAAAGACAAGAGACTTTATAGTACAAAAAAAAATGATAGCATTTATTATTTTTGGGTGATATTCACATAATGTTAATGCCGAAAGAAAAATTCTGAATATCAGAGGGCATCACATTTAAAAGACATTTAACAAAACGAAGAGAAAAAAAAAGAAAAAAAAACAGCAAATGATGCGCAATACAACTGTGGGCTTCCAACTGGCAACTGACAGTATATTCAATTTGTCAAACAAATATCCCATTTCACAAAATAAAACATAAAACCTCCATCATTCCAAGAATGTTCAACACGGCTATAAACAAAAGACAAAGCTCAGGGGCTCAGGAGCCGTTGACAGGAGGAGCGCCCTCGTCCATATTCTCATCACCCTCCTCTTCCTCCTCCTCTGCCCCCTCTTTCTTCCCCTCCCCCTCCTTCTTCTTCTTCCCCTCCCCCTTCTTCTTCTTCCCCTCTCCCTCCTCCTTCTTATCATCCCCCTCTTCCTCTTCTCCTCCCTCCTCCATCTCCTCCTCCTCTCCGGCACCTCCCTTCTTCGGCTGCTCTGCTGGACCAGCTTCCACCCCGCCCTCCTCCTCATCCTCCTCCTCCTCTTCCTCCACCACTTCAGCTGGACCTGGTGTAGCAGAAGAGAAAACATCACGCATAAATTACTTCAATTTTTTTTATTACTATGATACTTCAGCTTTAAAACAGTTTTTTGGACATTATTGGGATGCTGCACCGATGCCCTTTTTGGAGGCTAATACCATAATCACAAACAGAGATATAGGACACAACTAGGGCTACCACACTACAGAAGGTTAACCTTTCACTACCACACTACAGAAAGTTAACCTTTCACTACCACACTACAGAAGGTTAACCTTTCACTACCACACTACAGAAGGTTAACCTTTCACTACCACACTACAGAAGGTTAACCTTTCACTACCACACTACAGAAGGTTAACCTTTCACTACCACACTACAGAAGGTTAACCTTTCACTACCACACTACAGAAGGTTAACCTTTCACTACCACACTACAGAAGGTTAACCTTTCACTACCACACAGCAACACTGGCAATAGTTTCCAGTTAGAAGAACGGTCAAACATGTTATTCAATTAGGCTGGATTATGATCGATCAGGCTTCTCAGCACAAACCTGCATGATCAAATGGCTGGGAAAGTGAAACCTAAGCTATTGATAAAGGCAGCAGCCCACCGCATTTTCCTAAAGCAAGGTTAACTAAAGTTAATGTCCAAAAACTGGCATAAGAAAAACATCTTCAATGAGTCATTGCGCCAATATTGCTTTCGGAGGCAAATACCAATCATACTCCTATTCACACACGGACATGATGCATCTACAAGTATTACTGATTATGTACATAATGGTATTGTAGCAATGACAGCAAGTCTTGTGTGTGTGTGATACTGACCTGGCCTGACATCTCGTCCAGGGATGTGGCCAGCCTGGAGCATTCCCTTCAACCTCTCCACCTCAGCCAGAGACGAAGCGTTAGCAATGGCAGTCTGGAACACAACAGAGCAGACAAGAGTATTCTGGATTTCATGTAAGATAAACCTGGAGTTCTGTAATTGACAAACAGCTAGTATAAAACTAGGAGGGGGGGGGGGGGGTAGCTGTAATTTTATTGTGTAGACAAAAGAATAACTAAAGACAACTGATGTTTACTTTTTTGTTTTTGAATATTATGAGTTATGATGAATATCTCCATACTAGGCAACTTTCTTATGTATTCCTACGCCCTTCACACTCCATTATCTTATGCAACTCATATATATACAACCAAAATGTCCACACTATGAAAAGAAAATATCAGTAATGATACTAATGATAATCCCGCTGAGCACTAGCCCCCGGACAGGGACGCCCGGGCTCAACTCGACGCCTCCTCATCCATATACCTCGGAGATATAATCCTTATATATATATATTAGGGCTGTCAAAATGAATGCTTTAACTCTGGAGATTAATTTAAATTATTTAAAGCGTTATTTTTTTTTATCTAGATTAAACTATGGAGTGAAAAAAATTTCAATATAATATAAGAAAGCGGTCTAAGCTGAGTCAATGTTGATGGTTGTTGAACATTTGTATTTCACAGGAGAGAAACTGTATTCAAAGAAAGCTATTAAAACAGTATTTGAATCTAAATATACTTTCTTTGTGTTGATTTTACATTAATTCCATGATTTTACTCAAGTAAATATCTGTTACAAGCTTCGGTCTTAAGTATATATATATAAAAAAAAAAAAAAAAAAAGTAATGCGATTTTTAATCTAGATTAATTACAGAAAATTGAGATTAATTCGTTTTTTTTTAATCTATCGACGGCACTAATATATATACATATATTATTGCTTTGTTTTAATTCCACTCCAACCATTCCACAGATTCACTCCACAAACTGAAATGCACCCACTCTTCATTGTTGAATGGACAGCACATTTCTTGAAATTAAGACTCCTCTTAAATTGTAAAGGTGCATAAATTATGCATTACTATATTCCATCACAATAGATATAGCTAGGCTACTGATATTGTGATAAAAGTAGCTAGCTGTATCTTGTTTACACTTGAAATGTGTATTTTTATCGTCACAATGTTATTTGAAGCATATTGTGTAAAATTGAACTGTATTCCTGAGTTGCAGCACTTAAAAACATTAAATGGACCGTTATATCTTATTAAATTGTGGACATTTATTCATTCCCACTTATTAAACACTATTTGTGATGGTAAAATGGGCGTAAAGGCAAAATACAGAATTCTGAAATATTAAAATGGAAAAAACGGAATTTGGGGGAAATAAAAATGGATTTCATATGGCTCTACGGCGTCTCCCCATCACCGAATTCTTTTTGGACGTTACCCGGGAGTGACTTTAGATAAAAGTAAAAAGATAATAATAAAACATCCGACTGTACTTTAATGGCTTCCACATCTGCGTGGGTCGGCCCCGCCTTCTTCTTCTCTGGCTGCGCAGGACCGCCGGGGGTGAACCTGAGAGAAGAACACAGACGCTGCCGTCAGACGACCCGGGGCTCAGCGGCACGCACTTCCCCAGCCTCTCAACCAGTGTAGCAGCTCATAGTGTAGTATCTGTGTAGTATCTGTTCCTGAGTCAAATAAACTGATACAAAACGGGACAGCAGACCTGGGAACCACCGTTAACAAGAGCTGTGGGTTTGGGGTTCAGTCATGGAGACAGCGGGGGGGGGGCGGGTCAAATCGGGGGCCGATAGATGTTTTCCGGATCCTTCATGTAATGGTCACCAGGGTGGGGAGTAACAAGCCAGCCGCCGGCATGATAGGGGCGAGTTTGGGCTACTGCCGGCATGCTTCCCCCGCCGTGCCAGCTACTGGGATAGGCCAGGTAACTAACTCACTTCATGTGTCGGTTCTATGCAGATTTTTATCTCACTACCTCCCCTATGCACTGTAATTTTAAGAGCACTGCTATGTTGTAATTCAAAACTGAACTTTGTAAAGAAACTCTAAGAGCGATGCACTGCTCTGTTGTCAAGTTGTGAGCGACGCACTGCTGTTGTTCTATAAAGGTAATTTAGAACTGTACTTTGTAAAGAAACTCAAAGTATTAAGAGCGATGCACTGCTCTGTTATACATTTGTATTAAACAATTTTATCACACTTTTTACTGGTCCGTGGTTCTATTTTATAATTTTTTTGCCTATTTTTACACCGAATCAAACCGCACTTTTAATTTTTTTATACTTTAATCTATTCTATTTTATTATTTGTATTACTGAAAAACTGTGATTTACCTTACTTTGCTGTTCTGTATGAAAAGTGCTATACAAATAAAGTTATTATTAATATAACTAACTATTTATTTTGGACATTCCTTTCTAGATTCATTTGGCCAGTAAAAAAATAAGTAAAGTGCACACAGCAGGTACAATTTGGAATCCACCAGCTGCCGTGGGCGCTGGATGAGATGGGTTATTTATAGGGATGTCCCGATCCGATCACGTGATTTTCCGAAGATCGGGATCGGCAAAAAAAAAAATCTAGATTTTTTAACTTTTTTTTTAATTCAACAAACATGACCATGTTCACGTCTTAAACTCCTACTGAGGCCGTAGTTTTGGTTTTAAATTGCATATCATCATTCATTTATTTATTGTCACACAGAGCAGAAGAATTTTGCCAAAACAAACCAATAGTATCCAGCTGCAGAACGGCAGACCAGCCACACTCTCAGACCCAAATTAAATTTTTTTTATCCCAATTTCTCACATTACATTCACCCTGAATGTTGACGTTATTCAGGTGAAAAGTTAACTTCATTCAAGCGAGGCATTGCAATCCTTGACATAAATCATTTGATGTATAATTAAATCAAAAGAAATGCGTTTGGGTCCGAGAGTGTGGCTGGTCTGCCGTTCTGCAGCTGGATACTATTGGTTTGTTTTGGCAAAATTCTTCTGCTCTGTGTGACAATAAATAAATGATGATATGCAATTTAAAACCAAAACGAAGGCCTCAGTATGAGTTTAAGACGTGAACATGGTCATGTTTGTTGAATAAAAAAAAAAAGGGTAATTTTTTTTGTTGATCTGATAAGGGAAATATCGTTATCGGTAGATACTCAAAATCACATGATCGGGAGCAAAAAAAACATGATCGGGACATCCCTAGTTATTTACGCGCACGATGGTCACAAACAACCGTGTGATCGGCGTTGCCAGTCAGAGCAGAACATTAATTCCATTTCAGAAGAGAGTCTGGTTGTTTCCCTGCCAACGTCTCTAGTAGACAAACATACCAGCCACAGACTAGATGTACCAACAACTGGCTGGTGTTCATCTCCCACCCTGCTGTCAGTACTCAAGATAGTGGGGGAGTGTTGGAAGAGTAACGGGCTGAGGTTTGGGGGGCGACTCCCGTAAAGAGTCCAGTGATTCCGAGGCGCTGCTGTCCAACGGGGTCTTTCATCTTACGTTTTTGTCCGCTTGGCAATATCCTTCGCAAGCTGAGCACCTCGTTTGCCCTTGAACATTTTCTCCGCCTCCTGGCGTTCCTATGGCGATACATCACACAGTTAACAGTCAAAAGCTTTTCATCATTAGTCACACTGGGAAGTGAACCTTCTGCCAAAAAGGGACAATCACACGCATACACACTGATGATGTACAGTCTCTGGAAAAATAGATGCAAAAAGGCTCAGAATTAGGGCTGCAACGATTAGTCGACATAATCGACGTCGTTTATAAAAAATCGTCGACGAGGAATTGTTGCGTCGATTAGTCATTAAAAAAAGATATATATTTTTTTGCACTACCTATCTATGTGAAAGTGGCTTCTCAGCTCTGGTCCAGCCAGCTGAAGACTTCTTAGCTTCAAATACCCAGAAAAAATAAAAGGGGCGGAGGAGTTGCAGCAATCTTCTCCTCAAAACTCTTGTTTAGAATCACAGAACTAGGCGAGTTCATGTCAATGGAATATCTTGCCATTGAACTAAAAACAGAATCAACTATTATTGTCACAATATACCGCCCGCCTAGACACTCACCAGTATTTATACAGGAGCTCTCTGAACTGATCTCACTATGTGTTACCGGATATGATAAGGTGATCCTAAATGGAGACCTGAACATCCATTTTAATAAGAAAACAGACTCCAAAACTATGGAACTAAAAAATCTACTGGATAGCTTTGACCTAATACAGCATATAACAAATGCAACTCACCGGCTTGGGAATACACTAGACTTAGTTATAACAACAACTGGGCTAAGCATAACAAATATCTCAATAACTGAATTACCTCTCTCCGACCATCACTGTATATTTTTTGATACTCAAATAACCCTTACTAAAACAAAAAAAGAAATCATAGTTAAAAAGAGGCTCCTAAACGACAAAGCTGAATCAAAGTTCATTGATCTTATCAGACTACATGAACCACACAATCATGACAGCTCTCTAAATGAAATGGTAGAAAATCTCAATGATGCAATGTCATCTATATTAAATTCTGTCGCCCCATTAAAAACGAAAAAGAAGAAAACTAGAGCCTCGCCCTGGTTAAACTATAATACGGTCAACGAAGAAAAAAGGAAATGTCGTGCAGCGGAGCGAAAATGGAGAAAAACAAAAACCACCATATGCTGTGATATATACAAAGATGCTTTAACTGCTTATAATAAAACCATCCGCTTAGCAAGGAAAGATTACTTCTCTAAAATCATTACAGAAAATGCTGGAAACTCCAGAATCCTCTTTTCCACTATTAATGTACTACTCAACACTGCCCCTACACCTCCTCAGTCATCAACGGTTAAGTGTGAAGAACTTGCACTATTCTTTAACAACAAAATAACCTTGATCAGGGCCAGCATTACTCATGATGGAAATAAAGTTGATTGCGGCAAACCATGAGAAGTTTCACATGCATCACATTAGATGTACTCTGCAAAACTGTCTCAGAATGTAACTCCTCCACCTCAGACATTGACCCTATACCTACAGCTTTCTTCAAACGGGTATTTAATAGTGTTTCAAGCCCTGTGCTAGATATCATAAACACTTCCCTTAGGACTGGTATTTTCCCGGATGCCTTTAAAACAGCAGTTGTAAAGCCATTACTAAAAAAAACTAACTTGGATAGTAATGAAATGGCAAATTATCGTCCAATAGCCAACCTACCATTCATTAGTAAAGTACTTGAAAAGATAGTTTCAGTTCAAATAAATTCCTTTCTTGAAGAAAACAACATCTTAGAAGAATTTCAGTCAGGATTCAGAAAATATCATAGCACTGAAACTGCCCTCACCAAAATAATCAGTGACCTCAGACTAAACTCGGACGAGAATAAGATCTCCATCCTTATCCTGTTAGATCTCAGTGCAGCATTTGATACAATCGATCACGATATTCTAATCGATCGTCTTGAAAACCATGTCGGTTTCTCAGACCATGTGCTAGGCTGGTTTAAAACATACATCAGAGGGAGGAAATTCTATGTTAAACTAGGAGATCACATGTCTGATATATACGACAACAACTATGGAGTTGCACAAAGGAGTTGCTTAGGTCCTTTACTCTTCTCCCTTTACATGTTACCGCTGGGTGATATCATCAGAGAACATAATGTAGATTTCCATAGCTATGCGGATGATACACAACTGTACATATCTGCTGAACCAAATGATACAGCGATTAGCTCCATTACAGACTGCTTACTGGCAATAAATAAATGGATGAGTAAGAACTTCCTGAAACTAAACGAGAACAAAACTGAAATTCTAATTATCGGCTCCAAAACTAAAAAAGAAACATTAATAAAGAACCTGGGGGGACTAACCCCTTGGATCAAATCTGAGGTCACTAGTCTTGGGGTTGTCATAGATTCAGAACTGAACTTCAATTCTCATATTAGCAAAGTGACGAAAACATCGTTCTTCGATCTCAGAAATATAGCAAAAGTACGACCATTTATTAATCAGAACGATGCTGAGAAGCTAATTCATGCATTCATATCTAGCCGGTTAGACTACTGTAATGCACTTTTCACAGGTCTCCCTAAGAAAACCACAGAGAGGCTTCAGCTAATCCAAAACTCTGCAGCCCGACTGCTAACTAGAACCAAAAGGAGAGAGCACATTAGTCCAGTCTTAGCCGCTTTACACTGGCTTCCTGTAACATTTAGAATTGACTTTAAGGTCCTTCTCCTTACATACAAAGCTCTAAATGGACAGGGACCTAGCTACATCGCAAACACTCTAATAAATTACACACCAGCAAGAACACTGCGATCATCAGCTGCTGGACTACTAGAGGCTCCCAGAAGCAGTCAAAAGAGGATCGGTAATGCAGCCTTTATCAACTATGCCCCAAAACTATGGAACAAACTACCCCAAAACATCAGGGAAGCCAACTCGCTAGACATCTTTAAAAGACAGCTTAAAACCTATCTCTTTGCTCAGGCATTTCACTGATAGATATCTGCTCCCACCTAGTGGCAAGAGGAAACATCAGGGATATCCTGACACAACTTGTATTTATTCTTACCCTGCCTACTCTTTTACACTGCCTATCAAATTCATGTGTCGGTTATTGCACTTTTTACTTCTTACTGATGACTATTTTTAAACTGAATCATTTTAAACTATGCTTATTATTTGCTATGCTCGCTCATGCCTGTATTTTTTATGTCCGTCGGTTATTGCACTTTTTAATTACTGAATAGAGAGCTTATGGCAGATCAATCAGCATGGATTGTCTGTAAACTTTAATACATGGCAGTTTGGTTTGTTAGAACAGACTGTAATCTTATGCTTATGGCAGATCAATCAGCATGGATTGTCTGTAAACTTTAATACATGGCAGTTTGGTTTGTTAGAACAGACTGTAATCTTCACTTGCTTATGGCAGATCAATCAGCATGGATTGTCTGTAAACTTTTCACTTGCTTATGGCAGATCAATCAGCATGGATTGTCTGTAAACTTTCACTTGCTTATGGCAGATCAATCAGCATGGATTGTCTGTAAACTTTATGCATTGTTGTCACTTGCCATATCTTGCTATGCTCGCTCATGCCTGTATTTTTTATGTCCGTTCTATTTTATAATTTTTATTTTATTTTTATTTTACTATTTTTAAACTATTTGTGTTACTGAAAACTGTAAGCGGAGAGCCTATTGGGATGCTAGATCCTAATGTGAAACACTGATTCTACCTGTCTATCTTTTTATGCTCGCTTATGCCTGTATTTTTTTACTGTTGTGAAGCACTTTGAACTGCAACCTCTGTATGAAAAGTGCTATACAAATAAAGTTATTATTATAACAGACCGACAGTAAGTTTGGGGGAACTAATGGGATAACTGGGGATGTTGTTTGGTCCTGACAAGAGTCTCAAAGCAACTCTGAGGTCATGCTCAATGTCCAATCTGTTCCTCTGCTCCGTCTTCAGCTGGACCAGAGCTGAGAAGCCACTTTCACAAAGATAGGTAGTGCAAAAAAAAAAAAAAAAAAAAAGTTTTTTTTTTTTTTTTTAATATAATCGTTTTCCGATTAGTCGACTAATCGAAATAAGACAGATTAGTCGACTACCAAAATAGTCATTAGTTGCAGCCCTACTCAGAATATTAGCGCCTGGTGGCGTTCGAGACCTTTGGAAGTAACCGCAGAGCAGAGCTTCTTCGACAGCATGAAAGATGACTTCTTTATGTCGAGTGTAATGATAGTTAGTGAGCTGCAGCCCGTCGGCCTGGACATGAGGAGCGCAGCTCTCCTTCTTACCTTCATCTTCACCTTCTGGAAGTCCAGAACTCTCACTTGGGGGATCTTGCTGATGACGTAGAGCCTGTAGTGCTTCTTATTGGTCACAGGATTCCTCAAGAGACTGAAAGTAAAACAGGAACCTTATCTACCATGTACAACTAGACTAGAAGAAGTAAAACAGGAACCTTATCTACCATGTACAACTAGACTAGAAGAAGTAAAACAGGAACCTTATCTACCATGTACAACTAGACTAGAAGAAGTAAAACAGGAACCTTATCTACCATGTACAACTAGACTAGAAGAAGTAAACAGAATTAGGGATGGGTGCGAGTAATACACGATCAATCGAGTATAGCATGCGATCAATCAATCTGGATCTGCAGACCAGCCACACTCTGACCCAAATATATATATATTTTTTTAATCCCAATTTCTCACATTACATTCACCCTGAATGTTGACGTTATCCAGGTGAAAAGTTAACTTCATAAATCATTTGATGTATAATTAAATCAAAGGAAATGCGTTTGGGTCCGAGTGTGGCTGGTCTGTCGTTCTGCAGCTGGATACTATTGGTTTGTTTTGGCAAAATTATTCTGCTGCTGTGTGACAATAAATAAATGAATGATGATATGCAATTTAAAACCAAAAGTAAGGCCTCAGTATGAGTTTAAGACGTGAACATGGTCATGTTTGTTGAATAAAAAATAAAGTATTAAAAAAAAAAGAGAATTTGATCGGATCGGGAAATATCGGTAGATACTCAAAATCACATGATCGGGATCTGATCGGTAGGGATGGGTACCGAATCGGTACTTTTGAGGTACCGAACCGAAACACGTCGGTACTACAGAGTATCGAATCAAGTGAGAAACCGGAAAAAAAAAATTCTTTATTAATTTCTCTTTTTTTTTCTTCACGTCAACGTTCACACGCACAATATATGCTTACCTAGGATTTGACTTGATTCAACAACAAAGCAGTCGGAGCAATGACAAGCCGAAAACTGTCGAAATTGTAGTTATTTGAAGTTTGGATTTTTTTTCTTCGACTGAGGTAGGTAAATTAAATTTCTTGAGACTAAAGTACCGAAAAAAGGTACCGTTGGGTACCGGTATCGATTCACAGGTACCAGTACCGGTTCAAATGTGAAGGTACCCATCCCTACTGATCGGGAGCAAAAAAAACGTGATCGGGACATCCCTATTATCAAGTACAACTAGAATGTAGGCCGTGTCCAAAAGCCTGCAGCTCAACAGGGCCAGGGACCGCTCACCTTGCCGCCCTCAGGCAAAAGTCTTGCATCTCCAAAAGAGATAAAGACCATCTCACCTTGCAGTTCAAGTAAAAAAAAACATGACATTTACCTAAATTGGGAGACACAAGGTTCTCTCCTTACAGCAGTATCTTGCTTTTCAAACAGTTTGCCACCATCACTGTACGTCTGCCCGATGGCTGGTTTTCGAGTGAGCCGCTAACCAGTTAAGCAGATCGCAGGCAGTCGTAACAATAGCAGTTGTAACAATGGCAGCCAACACAGCGCTAAAAAAAAGGTTCACCTGTAGCCAACTCTGTACCTGTAGCCCAGGGTAGTAGGGAGTCATTGTTGAAACTCACCTGAGGAGGCTCAATGTCTTCACTGTGGCCAGAGGATCCAAGTCACCCTGAGGAGCAGACAGCATGACGACCGATTACCAAACGGTGCAACGCGACCAGGCAGTGGGCCTTTCTGGCATAAAGCTAGAACCGCGTCTCATCCTTGAAAAAAGGGCTTCAATATCCTTGCATCTGTACATTATCTTCCTGGACATTTTACTGTATATTTTAGAATGTATATTATTGACTGCATTTTCTTTTCTTATTTTTGACCACCTAAATGTTTATCGTGAGCGATCTGTAGTGCTGCTGGATGTCCCTCTGGATCAATAAAGTACTAGATCGTTATACAGGCCACCTTGACATCTCAGACAGCCAATAGAACTCTGTATAAGAATAGAAATCCTTTATTCGGCGGCACTACAGATCGCTCACATTGAACAACGAAAAACATTTAGGTCGTCAATAGGACTAAAATAAGAATATAATAATATTAAAAATAAGAATGAAATAAAGAATAAAATACGGTCCGGGATATACGCTGATGAGATCACTGCAGCTGCCTATGAGCACCATGTGTCGCCAGGTTAGGGCTGGGCGATCATCGATAATTGTCGAAATTGTTATAAGTATATATATTTTTTTATTAAACAACAAATGCGTGTTTATTTTGCAGCAATTCTTTGTCGTTGCCGCCATCTTTAGTGTTACAGCCCCTCACACTCCAGTTCTCAGGCTGCAGCTGGTTTGGAAGCGAAAGTAAACCGGCTTCTCTGCTGGCTGTGGCTCCAGGGGAGTTGAAGCAGTTCTGGCTCTGCAAGTTTATTTTCTATCTTTTGGCGCTTTTTTTGGTGGACAAACCACCACACATGTGCACCGTGACTTGTGACTGGAGACTAGCTCTGCTAGCACACATAGCCTACTGTGTACAGACGGTTTCAAACTGTATTTTACATTAGAAAGCAACCAAAATAAATGGACAAGAGAAAAAGAAATCTCAATTTGGTCAGTATTGTCATTTGGACAAGCAAAGCCATTACTTTAAATTGCAGGTAAGAAAGACAAGTCTGTCCACTGTCTCTGGTTTTAAAGCTGCCCCGTTGCTAGCCCCTTTCGTGACTTTCGGTTTGCAAGCCTGGGGCCTTTGTGACCGCAGTCACTTATTTATACGGGGTGATCATCCAGGAATCAAACAACCAAGCGTGATCGCAGGGCTCGGGGTGGGTCAAAAATATATCAGATCTGAATTTCAAAGATACCCAGCGTTCAATATGGGTTTAACACAGCTTCACGATGGGTCCTGGAAGCTCGGAGTTGCTCATAAACATTTTAAATCATTTTTATAAAACGAGTGTACAACAATACACAGGAGACACGCTCAGCAGATTGTACCCTGTAATGGCCTATAGGTAATGACCAACGGGGACCGATAGGGAGCGCAGTGATTGCCGGACGCACCAGGCATTTTGCCAAGGTTCGCTGTGAGTACACTCGTTTTATAAAAATGATTTAAAATGTTTATGAGCAACTCCGAGCTTCCAGAACCCATCGTGAAGCTGTGTTAAACCCATATTGTACGCTGGGTATCTTTGAAATTCAGATCGGATATATTTTTGACCCACCCCGAGCCCCGCGATCACGCTTGGTTGTTTGATTCCTGGATGATCGCCCCGTATAAATAAGTGACTGCGGTCACAAAAGCCCCAGGCTTGCAACCCGAAAGTCACGAAAGGGGCTACCCTGTTGCAGGTCACAAACAAACAAAAAATAAAAAAATAATTTATTTTTTTCTATATATTTTTTTCCGATATAGATTAAAATTTATTACATGGCGTTTTCACATTCGCCGAAATGCTTGCTTGTGATTGGTCAATAGTGCGCGTCCGAGGTCAGTTATCAGACAATAATGACCGCTGTGGGACAATAATGACCGCTGTGCGCAGCTGTTGGCAATCAAGCCCACTGACACACAGTTTCAGTGCAATTAGACACTGCCGGTGTTCTGCTGCCGGCGATGACAGGGGGCGGAGCGGAGCCAGAACCAGTGTTGCGAGTCGATGTAAAATGAATTAGGTATATTGTTAGTAAGTTAGCCATGTAATAAGCGGGATAATGTATAGCTATACTCGATCATTGTCGCAAAATAATTGACCTTCACTGACGTTTGAACTCTGTGTCGGTCAATTATTTTGCGACAATGACCTCGTAGCTATACATTATGCCTTACATATCGCGATATTTATCGTTATCGTTATATCGCCCAGCCCTACGTCAGGTGTTCGGTGAGATGGCTCACCAGCTCCTGGATGTTGTTGCTGGTGAGGATCAGCTCCCTCAGACAGGGCAGACAGTGTTCCAGGTTTTCACCGATGCGACTGTGGGATCATGCAGAGATTGTATACATGGTTAATGAATCTACCAGAACACGTTATTTTATATATATATATATATATATATATATATCCAGTCTACACCTTCATATGCCTTTTGGCCAGAAGGTGTCTGGTTAAGATTCCCAGACCAGCAGGAAGATAGTTTCAGTTTAAAACGTTTTGATTTGAACAGAGACAGCACACATTAATGAACATAAATGTAAATGTGTGAGACAGTGTTTAGCCAAAGCTAATGTTCCAACTGTTGTCCCTGAGCCTGGTGTTAAAAAGCTGCTAAAAAAGAAAGCATAACATATGTGGCATACAGGTAATTAAGAACAGGTTAAAAACACATCATGCAAAATATATACATCAGAGATATGCTCTCCAATTACTCAACATCCACCATTTTTTTTGATCCACCTTTTCTCCCATTTTCTATATTTTTCTCCCATCCCAATTTCGTATCATCCAATTTCAACCCTCCCCTGTCACGGACGCTGTTTCTTGCCTCCCACAAGCCGGCTGCAATGTGGACTAAGTCATACATAGCACGAGTCCCCTCCGGTACTTGAGGTAACAGCAGTCGCATCTTTACACCTGCGCAGCTCGATCTTTCAGTGGCGAGGAGTAACGCGTGGGAGGCTCACGCTGCCCCCGACACTTCCTGATTCTACTGCGCAGGCGCACCAACCGACCTGTAGGAGTCGCTGTCCACAACGCCCGATCCCCACCCATCAGTTTCCCACCCCCTAATACGGCCAATGTGTATTACTGTGGACGACCAGCTAAACTGAAAGCAAATGTGGAGCGCTTGGCTCGAACTGACGAGCCCAGCGTCTCCAGCATTTCGTGGCGAGCGCCTTGCCCACTACGCCACGTAGCCGCCCTAACATCCACCATTGAAGTGCCCTTGAGCAAGGCACTTAACTCCCAACTGCTGCAGTGGGCAACAGAGAAAGGCTGGTTGTGCATCCGACTGTAATGTCACCATGAGAATGTTTCCTGGTCCATTTACCATGAATGACACAGACAGACTTTGCGGACTCAAAGAATGTCGAGTTTTTACAGTGATTTACTTAATCGTCTTTGCACGCAGTGCACACAATGTCAGTCTTCCATTGACTGTCCAAGTATATAATGATCTGTTCAAGCAAAGGTAACAACATAGGGCTGCTGTGGATTCCTACCCCAAGCAGGAATCAAACTATAATACTTGAGTGACTGAGCAAGTAATTATTAAAGTGCTCGTCAACAACACTGGCACAGAGTTAAATAACAGTATAGATCTACTAATAAATCTTACCATATTCTGTTGTTGTTCATGAGTAACGTTTTGAGCCTTCTGAGCAACGGGAAGCCATCCAGTTTTCTGACCTCATTATCGGAGAAGTCTATGGTGTCAAACTGGTCCAGCGTGGCTCCCAGGTTCTCGATCACTGGCACTTTATAACCTAGAAGAGAGAGAGGCAGCGTAGATATTATTATTATTATCTGGTTTATTATAGTGCTGTTCACACTGCAGTTAATCATTAATCCGGGCTCATTAGTGGTACAATGCACATGGTGAACGAATCTAGCCCCCTCAACGAATCACTTAGTCCAGCACTAGATTATTATTATTATTATGAAATATCACTGCTATGCAATAGAATCATATTGTTGACAATATTGTTGTCACTATGATTTGAAAATGGGGGACCCTGATGTAAACAAGACGGAAGTCTTTCTCTGGTCTGCATCCCCTTAAAACTTCAGTGCCACAACGACAAATATGGTTTTATTTGTTTATTAGCGATCTGATTTCATATTTCATCAACCGAGTCTCCCGTTGGTACAGCAGCTCCTCCAGGCGCTCAGAATGGAAAAAAGCGCCCCCTATCGTCTATCCCTGTGTAACTGCAGGTCAGTCGCTTAGTCGCTGGGATCTGTAGATATGTAGAGGCGGAGCCAGTTGGTTCCTTGAGCTGGCAAGCCGTCTGCTCAACATGGAAGTCATCGCGGGACGGGAATCAGCCTGGAATATATTCACAGTAGCCAATACTCAATCAATAAGCGTGATCGAATTTGGAATGGCGATCAGGAATTGGAATGATCTTTTTGAATAACATCTGATCTGAGGTAAGGAATCTATTTGACCAGTCTTGGGATAATCAGAGTTGTATTTGCTGAGATCTCAGCGTTTGCCCTATGTGTGTGTGTGCGCGATCGCTGATGAGGAAATAAGAGAATCGATTTTTCAGCTTTTTTAACATTGTAAACCAGCAATCTGAGGGACACAGAGCAGCATAACTGGACCACTTTAACAACCTTCAGGTCAATCGAGGGTTGAATGCACTGAAATACAAGAACACCCTATAGAATATGTAATGTACTTTTTAAACTTAATACAGTACTGTAGTGATTGTAATGGTACACAATTCACCCACAGACATATTGTTAGGAACATTCTAGAAAATGTGTGCTGCCCGAACATTCTGGAACGTGTGTGATGATGTCATGGCAGTAGATTCTAGAACCTTAGGTCTGCCCGATCATTCTGGAACGTTGGTGATGATGTCATAGTAGTACCTTCTAGAACCGCTAACATACCTATTAAGAATAACAGTGTGTATACATACGTTCGCTGATGAGGAAATAAGAGAATCGATTTTTCAGCTCTCGTCTCTAGCGTGCATACGTACACATATCGATAATCTAGCGTTTATTTGAAAACGATTCATAAATAGGCTGAAAAATGACAACGTTTGTGTGTATTCTAGAATATTCCAGTGAATGTCTTTTATCATGGAATATTTATATATTCCTTGAAAACGAGGGCTTTTCAAAATGCTATCAAACGAAAATGAACAGATGAAAAAACAATCCGCTTCGACCCTGTTGACTGGAAATCGAGTCATTGATAAGCGACGGGCAGATTAGACACATAGCCATAATTTAAAAACATAGATTAGGCGTTTTTAAAGATAACATTGACGTGGATGAAATCAAGGTTAAAAGCAAGGGCTCTGAAAGTAGTTAAGGGGATGCAGACCAGAGAAAGACTTGGGTACAATACACAGTGTACAGCTCAATACCCCTTAACAATTGTGTGTAATACTATTGAGCTGTAGTCTGTACCCATTCTGCAATCTGGTCATAAAGTTCTCATTCATTCATTCATTGACTAACGCTCCTGCTCCGCACCTGAGCTGGCAGCCCTCCCTCTGGGCTAAAGAAAGTGTACAAGCTGCCACTGTGTGATTGATTGATTGATTGAAAAGTTTATTAACAGATTGCAGAATGGGTACAGTACAGCTCAATACACACAATTGTTACGGGGATGCAGACCAGAGAAAAGTCATCAGGGTCCCCCATTTTCAATTCATAATGACATACAGATAGACAGTACTGCTACTGCTACATCTATACATTTATGACATACCAGATTTGCAAATACAGTACCGTTTGTGATACTAAAAAAGCACAAATCATGGTCAACTAATATCCGATTTAAACTCTAGAATGTAGAGTAGTATGAATCAGATGCAGAAGTCTTCTACTCAGTACAGCGTGGACACATAAAGTGTATATATATATATATATTATGAAAGCTGAACTACTATTCAAGGGTACTACGACTATGCTTGCACCTCATGGTACCAAAGCACCTCAAAGGCACTAAAAAACAAATTACAAACATCTCAAAACAAGCTAGTCAGACTACTACTTGACCTGACTCCTAGAACCCACCTCACCCCTGCCCACTTTGACAACCTAGGATGGCTTAGAGTAGACGACAGAGTACAGCAACTTGCAATGGGCCTGGTCTACAAGATACACTACGCGACCAAGGTACCCATGTACATGTCAAAATACTTCCCAAAGGTCAGTGAATACCACGATCACAACACCAGAGGGAGCTCCACAAATCATGTAAAACCCAGATTCGGCTCAAACAAGGGACTAAACACGTTTCGCAATTATGCCACATCAATGTGGAACGCCCTGCCTAAAGCTGTAAAGGAATGTGAATCACTACCCACCTTCAAAAACACTCTCAAAAAACACCTACGTGAGACTGCAATTCGAAACTGGCCCCTACAAATGTCCTAACCTAGTTGTACAGTAAATGACCAAGTAAGGCTTTGTCAACATTCCAATGTACAGTGTAAAATGTGTGTGTGTCCCCTACCCAACCCCCCCCCCCCCCCACCTCCAATGTACAGCCCTCACCCAACCCACCCAACCCCACCCCACCAACCTCCTCCAATGTACAGTTTCTACGCCAAATGTATATACACTCCTTTTCTGGACACTTTTGTATCACAAACAGTACTGTATTTGCAAATCTGATATGTCATAAATGTATAGATGTAGCAGTACTGTCTATCTGTATGTCATGTATGTCATATATGTTATGATGAATTGAAAATGGGGGACCCTGGTGGAAACAAGACGAAAGTCTTTCTCTGGTCTGCATCCCCTTAACAATTGTATGTATTGAGATGTACTGTACTGTACCCATTCTGCAATCTGTTAATAAACTTTTTCAATCAATCAATCAATTCAATTCAACGTGATGGGAGCGAGGCCTGACGTTAGCACTGCAGCCAGATGCTAACTTGTTGGGCTAACTTCGCTTAGCTAGCAGATTGAAATGTAATAATTAATAATAACTCACCTCTCAGGTCCAGCTCTCGGTCTCTCACCGGGTTGGTGTATTGAGCCGCTTGCTCGATGAGCTCAGCAGATAACTTCACCATCTTGAGGAGGAGGACGGTAAGAAATATCAGCTTCTTCCAGTTTCTTCAGAAGAGAGACGTCTTTCTTGCAGCTTTTCAACACACGCTGCCGCCCGGAAGTGACGCTCGCTGACGCCCGGAAGTGTGGTCTCTCTATGGTGCTGCCACGAAAACAGGCTGCGTAATTGTTGGCGCCCCCTGGTGTGTGCATGAGGCTAAACACATAATGTGATTGATTGGTTGATTGAAAACTTTATTTAACAGATTGCAGAATGGGTACAATACAGTACAGCTCAATACACATGACACAATTGTTAAGGGGATGCAGACCTGAGAAAGACGTTAGTCTTGTTTCCATCAGGGTCCCCCATTTTCAATTCATCATAACATATATGACATACACGACATACAGATAGACAGTACTGCTACATCTATACATTTATGACATACCAGATTTGCAAATACAGTACTATTTGTGATACAAAAAGAGTCTAAAAAATAGAGTATATATGTTACAAAGGGTCAGATTAAACCGAATATATATATTTATTACCTGAGATATATTGTATAGTATTTGTATATCGTCTGATATCCCTTGTATATTCTTTGTACATATACACGGAATATCCCTTTACCTAGTACAGGCCAGACCATAATATTCGTTCTCCTATTGGACAGCGACCCCCTAGGCACCACGGCCATACCCCCCAATGTCTAGTTCAAAGTCACCGCTAAGACATGTCTGTACATGCCCGGCTTTGCGCAGTAATATGGGACAGAAATAAGGCTGGTACTAGATTATTCACCTTACGTATAAATACGTTGCAGGTGGATACAGCAGTATGTTAACCAACAAGTTGAAGCCTCACACCACGATACAACGTGCTGTGAAGGGGGCCCGTTTTGCCCCGAAATAGAGCCTTGAGACCGCGTGCGAATTGATAGCTGAAGTGTCAGAGTTTAACGCTGTATCGTCGAGTTCGACCTATTCTATTATTAAGTAATAGTCTATTATGTATAGTGTATCGTGCGGCTACCGTTCTACAGTGACCAGCATTACCATCGTTTCATCGTACCGAGCTAGTGTGCTTATCCAGGCTGGGCGGCCTAACCTTGTGCCGTCACCCGAGGAGCCCTAGACGAGAACCGTGTGGATATGTACACTGGATAACCTACACAGACGACTACAGAGCCCTTTTCGGCTGGATTATATTGCTTTGGTCCTGTGGCTGTTGGAGCAGAGAATCGTCTACCCCACTACCGTGTGGGATTTACCCTGTGAGGAGCACCGTCGAGCCCGCCTCTAGGACTCTGAGGCTGGCTAGCTTTCACCCATGCGGCACTGCACACCGGAGAATAGCTGTTGCTTTGTCTACGGACCAAGGGATTATTGCACTGTCTCCTGTACCTGGAGTCTCCTTATTCCTCGTTGATCCAGACTTTTGCTACCGACAAATCCTCTCCCCTGCTGGCTTACAACCGGAGGGAACCCCCCTAGTATCTCCAGCTGACCTACTAGTGTACCATATATAATTCTTATGCTACAGGTGGTATTAATTATCCCCTTCGTAATATGCTCATGGACTTACGCTCTTGACCTATTCATGCACATTCTTCGCCTTACAAGCGCAACTCTCAATCTTAATGAATGTAAGATAATCTTGGTGCTCTTCTAATAAATATTATCAACAGTACTTTCTTGTTAAGCCGTGTTATTGTGTGGGTGTTCATCTCATATACATGTGTACTGTATGGCCAGTAGTAATGTACATAACTCAGTAGTGGTTTAATGATACCATACTTATTCAATACAGTCAGGGAATTGTACCCCTCAGTTACAATATACATTTGACGTAGAAACTGTACATTGGAGGAGGTTGGGTGGGGGGGGGGCAGGGGCGGGGCTAGGGGGTAGCTACTTGGGCTCAAGCCCCGAATGTTTTCTGAAAAGCCCCGAATCTATTTAAAAAAAAAAAAAAAAAAATGTTTGACAATTCATCATTGTTACATGAACATATGTTTGCACTAGATTTAGCAGAAGCTAATTTCCATCTATGGTCTATCCAGCTGCTAACTGTATTTGAGTGAGTTAAGTCTTGGTGTCATGGTAGACTCAGACCTAAGCTTTAAATCACAATCAACAAGTTGACAAAAACTTAATTCTTCCACCTTAGAAACATAGCTAAAGTACGGCCATTTATAAATCAAAAGGACGCTGAAAACCAGATCTATGCCTTTATCTCAAGCCAACTCGACTACTGTAATGCACTCTTTACCGGCCTCCCGAAAAAATACGATGATAACTATTTTATTGCAATGCACTATTGCATTATTTTATTCTATTTTACTAACTATTTTATTGCACTGCACTATTTTACTTTGTATCAGTGAATCATAGACGCCTGGCCATAAGAGCATTCGGAGCATCTCTGCTCTCCCACTATTGAACTTGGGGGAGCAAAGGTATGGTCTTGCTCCACCACTTTTTGATCATATGAAAAATATGATATATCCCCCCCCAATATATAAATCTAACCATAACTACGTTATGGTTAACTGAGTTTTATAGTGAAAAGAGCAGCTTTATTGGTCAAGATTGAATGCTCTATATTGCAGGAAATTGCACGTACAGGTTAATTAAATTAAAAAAAAAAAGAAAAAAAAAAGAAAAAAAAAAGAAAAAAAAGGGGGGGGCACCTATCTGGGCTAAGCCCCGGATCTCCTATAATCCTAAATCCGCCCCTGGGGGGGGAGTAATCGGTTGCTACCGATTAAAGCACAGGTGGAAAGCTTAGCTATTAGTAATACAATCTGTTTAAATGTCAATAGTAATACTTGGCACAAGTGATAATAAAGCATATGAGTCATAACAACACAGAACCCAAAACTAAATATGTCACATTCTGGCCATATAGTCAATAGTCAGCCAATGGTGCCAAAGCAGTCATTACGCATGAACATTATTACATCAATTTCAATAATTGTCCAATTGATATCGCTTTAGAGTTCCACAGAGAGGTAGAAGAGTTGCAGTTGAGAGTGACTGACATTACACACACTTCCACAGGCCCTCCCGCCATCCCTCTCTCTCTCTCTCTCTCTCTCTCTCTCTCTCTCTCTCTCTCTCCCTCTCGCTCGTTCTCTGCCTGTGAAAACCCGTTTGAGGAAGTGTCGGGTTACACTGCACTACAACCATAGAGGGGGCGTTACTGCAGTTCAATGCTATGTCGACGTCACAGAAACCGTCAAATCAGAACAGTTTAGTTGAGTGAGGGAAGATCTCGTGAACTCGAGACTAGACTAATGAGTCAATATGGTAATTAGAGACACAGACCCATTGATACTAACCTGTATTACTATAAAACCATGCTAAACACAGAAAAAAGGCATTTATAATGCATGTCCCCTTTAAATCAACTTTCCAGCCCCCTGTCAACTGTTAAATGATGTCAACTGTCAACCTGAATTAACATTCAGTATTCAATATGGTCTGATATAAACGTTCAGTATATTGTCTGATTCAATATTAACATTCAATATTCAATAATCTGAGAACCGGAATTAAAATCTCATTTGGGTGTAAGTGCTGATTTTTTCTAGCTTTAGGAGAGAGTGGTGCATGTTCACAAATACTGACTGAAATGTCCTGTTGTGGCCGCGCTCCTCCCGGACATGACCGGTTAGCCTAGGAATTGTCCAACAAACACCTCTCCCGAAGGCTAACCGGTCATGTCCGCTTCCATTCATTGTGCTAAGCTAGGCTAACATCAACACAATTGACCACCAAGAGCGGAGTTTAGTCTCATCTGCGCCGATTTTGTTAGCTTACATGCTAACGCGATAAGAATATGCCATTATAACAGTATTGATTGATTGATTGAAAAGTTTATTAACAGATTGCAGAATGGGTACAGTACAGTACAGCTCAATACATACAATTGTTAAGAGGATGCAGACCTGAGAAAGACTTTCGTCTTGTTTCCATCAGGGTCCCCCATTTTCAATTCATCATATGACACACATGAATGAATGAATGAATGAAAACTTTATTTAACAGATTGCAGAATGGGTACAATACAGTACGGCTCAATACATACAATTGTTAAGGGAATGCAGACCTGAGAAAGACGTTTGTCTTGTTTCCATCAGGGTCCCCCATTTTCAATTCATATAGACATTTATGACATACACAACATACATGACATTTATGGCATAGGGACATATAGGTATTTAGTACTGATACATTTGTGACATAGGCGGTATTCAAATATACAGTACTGTTACCCCTAGATCCTGACAGAGTATATACATATGATGGGGAGGGGACTGTACATTAGGAGGGGGTGGGTGGGTGGGAGGGAAATATACATACGGCGGGGAGGGAATATATACATGCGGTGGGGAGGAGACTGTCTATTAGGAGGTGGTGGGGGTTTTGGGCATTTACGGTGGCCAGTTTCGAATTGCAGCCTCCCGTAGGTGCTCTTTAAGGGCGGTTTTGAATGTGGGCAGGGATTCACATTCCTTTACAGCTTTGGGTAGGGCGTTCCACATTGTTGTGGCATAATTGCGGAACGTGTTTAGTCCCTTGTTTGAGCCGAATCTGGGTTTAACATGATTTGTTGAGCTTCCTCTGGTGTAGTGGTTGTGGTATTCACTGACCTTTGGGAAGTATTTTGACATGTACATGGGCACCCCGGTCGTATAGTGTATCTTGTAGACCAGGCCCATTGCAAGTTGCTGTACTCTGTCGTCTACTCTAAGCCATCCTAGGTTGGCAAAGTGGGCAGGGGTGAGGTGGGTTCTGGGGTTCAGGTCAAGTAGTAGTCTGACCAGTTTGTTTTGTGATGTTTGTAATTTTGTTTTAAGCGCCTTTGAGGTGCTTTGGTACCATGAGGTGCACGCATAGTCATAGTACCCTTGAATGAGTGCTCCTGCCAGAGTCTTCAGGGTATTCTTGTTTACCAGAGAGGAGATCCGGTACAAGAATCTAGTTCGTTGGTTGACTTTTTTTATTACATTGGATGCCATTTTGTCACAGGAAAGATTTGCCTCTAGGATGGAACCCAGGTAGGTAATTTCGTCTTTCCTTGTGACAATATTGTCACCCACTGTAACTGAGAAACCGTCGGTCTTGCTGAGTTTGTTATTTGAACCGAAGAGAATGGACTCTGTTTTGCCCATGTGTAATGATAGTTTGTTATCAGCGAGCCATATGCAGATTTTGCCTAGTTCCGTGCTGAGGGTTTTTTCAACCTGCAATTTGTTCTTGTCAGAGACCAGCAGGGCTGAGTCGTCCGCAAACAGGAACAAGTTGCAGTCACAGGCTGACGACATGTCATTTGCATAAATTAGGAAGAGTAGCGGTCCTAGTATGCTTCCTTGTGGAACACCACAGCTCACTGTGAGGGGGGGGGATAGAGTACCGTTTACCTCTACCATCTGTTCTCTCCCCTCCAGGTAGGATTGCATCCAGCTCACTGATAGGCTATCAAAACCAATTGCTTTTAGCTTGTCCATTAGAATGGAGTGATTGACAGTGTCGAAGGCCTTTTGTAGGTCCAGCATGACCATGCCGCAGTATTTGCCAGCGTCCACCTCTTGCCATACAGATAGACAGTACTGCTACATCTATACATTTATGACATACCAGATTTTCAAATACAGTACTGTTTGTGATACTAAAAAAATCCAGAAGAAGAGTATATACATTTGACATAGAAACTGTGCATTGGGGGAGGTTGGGTAGGTGGGGTGGGGCTGTACATTGGAGGTGGGGGGGGGGTTGGGTAGGGGGGGGGACACTGTACATTGGAATACTGACATACATTTGACATGGAAACTGTACATTGGAGGAGGTTGGGTAGGTGGGGTGGGGTTGGGTGGGGCTGTACATTGGAATAGCCATGCTTGGTCTTTATTGTACAACTGGGTTAGGACATTTGTAGGGGCCAGTTTTGAATTGCAGTCTCCCGTAGGTGTTCTTTGAGAGTGTTTTTGAAGGTGGGTAGTGATTTACATTCCTTTACAGCTTTGGGTAGGGCGTTCCACATTGTTGTGGCATAATTGCGAAACGTGTTTAGTCCCTTGTTTGAGCCGAATCTGGGTTTTACATGATTTGTGGAGCTCCCTCTGGTGTTGTGATCGTGGTATTCACTGACATTTGGGAAGTATTTTGACATGTACATGGGTACCTTGGTCGTGTAGTGTATCTTGTAGACCAGGCCCATTGCAAGTTGCTGTACTCTGTCGTCTACTCTAAGCCATCCTAGGTTGGCAAAGTGTGCAGGGGTGAGGTGGGTTCTAGGAGTCAGGTCAAGCAGTAGTCTGACTAGTTTGTTTTGAGATTGAACTTGCATAGCATTGTGGCTAGTTTCAAGTTTCTCAAGTTTCTTTAATAGTTGTCATACAGAAGTACAGAATACTTTTGTACAAAATGCTTCTTACTGTTGCGCTCCAGAGACTGTGCATGACAAGATAAGTATGAAATAAAAACATAGTAAAAATTAGAAGAAAAAAAAAGAGGTCACAGTGTTCAGTTTAGACATATGTACAATGTTCGTAGACGTAGTTACCATACAATATACAATACTGTGCAGTGTACTAATATACAATACTAGCAGCTAACGTTAGCTCACGTTAGCCAGCCAGCACCAAACTGATGATATCAGGAGATATCAGTAGCTAGATAACATTAGACAACGCCTCATGCATTAAACAAAGGTGAATAGATGACTGGGCCATTTTGTTTAATGCTTGTTAAGATTGAAAGAGGAGCTCTGAGCTAACAGGGTCTGGTAGCTAACGTTAGCTCACGTTAGCCAGCTGCTCATGCAATCGTTAATGCTAGCAGAATGAATGGGTGTAAACTTTATTTAACAGATTGCAGAATGGGTACAATACAATACGGCTCAATACAAACAATTGTTAAGTGAATGCAGACTGTTGTAGCTTGGACTGGGGTCCTTATAACAATAACTTGACAACACATGGTAGCTGCAGCTATTTGGGACAGCTGTCGTAACCGGACGTTGGTGAGGGCACGCAGATGTCGGTATCTACTGCGCATGGGCGTTGAGCAACAACGGCTCCGCGCAGATTACATGACACGTTTTCGGCGAGTTTTGGCGTTTTTCCAAAACGGAAACACAATTTCAGCGTTGTCAGTAGGGCAACGCGTTTTTTTTGCCAAAACAGCATTTCTATTGAACAGGGACAGAAAACGTATTCATTCAGCAACAAAACGAAAACAAAAACACCTAGTCTAACCATGGCCTCAGAAGATCTCAGATCCTTTTCCCACCCTTCACCACCCCTCTCCAGTAGGGAAAGGGATTGGAAGGGGAGTAAGAGGAAGAAAGAGAGGGGAGATAGCTTGAGTGGGTCAGAGGATGAGGGTAGAGGAAAGGATTTCACAGAAGGGTTGAATATCACCTCCTGGTTTGGGAATAGCACTGCACAAGACCGAAGCAGACTACAAAGAGTGACACGTTCAGCCGAACGCACAATTGGAGGGGGGCTCCCCACCCTCCAGAACATTTACAACAAGCGTTGCAGGGGCAAGGCTAAGAGAATCATTAAGGACTCCAGTCACCCGAACAACTGCCTCTTTGAACTGCTGCGGTCAGGCAAGCGATACCGGAGTCTCAAGGCGAGCACAGAAAGACTCAGAAGAAGCTTCTATCCCCAGGCCATCAGGCTGCTAAACGAACAATGAACACTACACAACAACAACCATCAAACGCACATAGCACACACATCCACACGCACACACTCACTTTAAACAAACACACTGTAGCACCCACTCCACACACTTTATAGCACACACTCACTTTAAACAAACACACTGTAGCACCCACTCCCCACACTTTATATTTATTGATGAAGGATTGCACTACAACTCGTACACCTTACTGTAAATTGTACCTAAATTGTACCTCATCCCATTTCTGCTTTGCACTATATAGTATTGTACATTAGTACACTGCATAGTATTGTATATTATATGGTAACTCAGTTACGTCTATTCTGCATCGAACATTGTACATATGTCTATACTGAACACTGTGACCTCATTTTCTACTTCTAAATTACATGCTATACTATGTTATTTGATACTATCTTGTCTAGCACAGTCTCTGGAGCGTAACAGTAAGAAGCATTTTGTATGAAAGTATTCTGTACTTCTGTATGACAACTATTAAAGAAACTTGAAACTTGAAACAATATAGTGGTGCGATTTGAGGGAGAAGAGAAGACGGAGTTAGGAATATAGAGCCGGGTCAGTTGTCAAAACTCATTAGAGCACAGTTAGGAGAGGTAAGGTACGGAAAGGTGTTGGGGGATGGGAACTTGTTTATAGGATGTGTAAGTTTAGTGCAGATAGAGAAGGCAAGGGAAATGAGGAGCATTGGCAAAGTGAATGTCTGTAGAGTAGTGAGAGTAGGGGAGAAAAGGGATGGTGGTTGCAAGGGGGTAATTAGTGGAATTCCAATCAAGGTTAGTATAGAACAGCTGGTAGGAGATTTGAAGAGTAACAGGCGTAATGGGAAAGTTAAGAGTGCAGAAAGGATGAAGAGAGGAGCAGATAAGATAGAGACGGAGACAGTAGTTATTCAGTTTGAGGGTGAGGTTGTTCCTAAAGAGGTGTTTGTAGGGTGTATGGTGTTTAAGGATTAGGGAGTTTGTTCAGAATCCGCTGAGATGCTATAGGTGCCAGGAGTTTGGCCATACAGCCATTACATGTAGGAAGAAGCTGAGGTGTGCGAGATGTGGCGGGGAACATGAATATGGGAAGTGTGGGAGGGAGTGAGGCGAGGTGTTGTAGTTGTGGTGGGGAGCATAGTGTAACGTTTAGGGGTTGTGAGGTGATGAAGAGGGAGGTAGTGGTTCAGAGAGTGAGAAGGGAAGGGAAGTTATCACATGCAGAGGCGGCTAGGAGGGTAGGACAGGGAAGTCAAGATAAGGTGCAGGGGTTTAGGGAAGAGCATTTGGCAGAAAGGGTAGTGCAGGAGGAGAGAGAGAGGGTGTGGGAGGAGAAGTTGAGTATTGTGGCTTTGTGGCGGGGGTGGTTAACGCTACGGCATTGGTTAAAAGCAGGACGGGAGGATTAAGATTATTGTTAGAGTAGCAGTTCAACATTTGGGTATGGAGGGTTTGACATGGGGGGAAAGTGGTTACGGAATTAGAGAAGGGGATGGAGAATATCCAGGAAATCCAGAGTCAAGGGGGTCTCACGAGGGGGGATCAGTCGGGGAGGAGCAGCATTAGCTGCACTTCGTGGGGGGGGGGGGGGGGGGGGGGGGGGGGGGGGGGGGGGGGGGGGATGGACATGGTAGGGGATAAAGGGTCCAGAAGATGGCGGTATTGCAACGTTAAGACCACATCAAGCAAAAGGAGGTGGCGGTAATGCACCAAGAAGGTTGTGCCAACCGCCAATAAAAATCAAAAGAAAGAAGAAGAAGAAGAAGAAGAAGAAGAAGAAGAAGAAGAAGAAGAAGAAGAAGAAGAAGAAGAAGAAGAAGAAGAAGAAAGAGAAGAAGAAGAAGAAGAAGAAGAAGAAGAAGAAGAAGAAGAAGAAGAAGAAGAAGAAGATCTCAGAAGACAAGTCAAGATATCACTTGTTGTTTCTGGCTACTTGTCTGTAAGCTTGAATATATTCTGTAGATACAATTTAAAATCCCCACATGGAAAAGGAAACAATGTCCTGTACAATCCTTAATGAGCTGCGTCTGGAGGGAAGGTTCTGTGATGTGGTTATTAAAGTCAACAGCACCGAGTTTAATACTATACTGTACATCTACTGTAAACAGATAATATACTGTACTTCTACTGTAAACAGATACTATACTGTACTTCTACTGTAAACAGATACTATACTGTACTTCTACTGTGCTAAGACCCTATACTTCTACAGTGAAAATATAATAATATAATATAATATATATAGTACACAGGATAGAATGATGCCTACTGATCAGATATCTCTATTTCTATTAATTTTACGTAAATATTTTATTATAATTTGTATCATTGTTTTATGTAGTTTTTTTTTATCATTTTAATTGTTCTTTTTTAACCCTTGTGCCTCCTTAGCAACTATTTCCTGTATTATTTGTGTGTGTGTGTGTGTGTGTGTGTGTGTGTGTGTGTGTGTGTGTGCGTGTGTGTGTGTGCGTGCGTGCGTGCGTGTGTGTGTGTGTGTGTGTGTGCGTGCGTGCGTGTACAACGGTGGCTGTGTTGAGGATTATGTCATGAAATTGGGTCCGTTTGCTTATTTTCCATAATTATATTTACAAAATTTGAGAAGATTATATTTTGAAAACCTCTAAAAAAGAAGTTACCAACATTAGCTTGAAAAACGTCCAGTGGTTTATTTCCTGCCATAGAGTTAGGGTTGGGGTTGGGGTTAGGGTTATGGTTAGGGTTAGGGACCGGGTTACCCAGACAGAAAGATTAGGAGAAGGTAAAATCTCATCCCTGTGCCCGTGCCTGGGGAACAGTCCCCTAACCCTAACCCTAACCCCAACCACAACCCTAACCCATACACAGGACACACCTCTGCACCATGGGTGAGCGGGCCTTCTGCTCAGCTGCTCCTCGGCTGTGGAACGCCCTCCCCGACCATCTGAGAGCACCACAGTCCGTTGAGCTTTTTAAAAGGGGCCTAAAAACATTTATTTTTAACAAGGCATTTGCCTTAATTATTCTTTTACTTAAAATTTTACTTCTATTCATTTTTATTATTATTTTTTTTATTTTTATGTTCTTCCATTTCATTGGTTGTTCTATTCATTTGAATTGTTTTTATTCATTTAAACTTTTTATCTTTATCTCCTGTAGCACTTTGAGATTTTCACAAATGTAAAGTGCGGTACAAATTGAATTTATTATTATTATTATTATTATTATTATTATTATTATTATTATTATTATTATTATTATTATTATTATTATTATTATTATTATTATTATTATTATTATTATTATTATTATTATTATTATTATTATTATTATTATTATTATTATTATTATTATTATTATTATTTTTATTATTATTATTATTATTATTATTATTATTATTATTATTATTAACCCCAACCCTAACCCTAACCGTTCAACTTCAACTATAAATTACTTTATTTTCCTTTCGGAACTTCATTTGTGCAGTGGTTGAAAGACAAACATACAGTCACAATACATAGACACTCACCACTATATATATAATTTTTTTTTTAAAAACTACAATAAAAAGACCACTATATAAAAAAACACCAACTACATTAAAACTACAGTACTTAAAGCATGATATATTAAAAACCATGTGGAGCAGTTCTGTATGTATATAAATAATAAATAATAGTAGTACAGGTACATAGTATATGTCCATCAGGTGGAAGGGGGAGTCTATTTTAAGTAGTCCAAAGTCCTTGGGGGGGGGGGGGGCAGTCAGGCCTCCACCAGATCTAGGTGTTCAGCAGTCTGATGGAGGTTGGCACGAAGCTACCTAAGCCCCTTTTGTTCAGTGATGAAGCGCTGTATCATTCGTTTGTAATGGGTGTGAAGGGTGTGTGTGATGTCTAAAACTATTTGGGAGGCCTTCTTAACTGTCCGTTTCTTGTGGATGCTGCCGAGTGGCTCCTGGTCCTTCCCAATTATCTTGCCGCTGATCTTAACGACCCTGTCGAGAGGTTTCCGGTTGATGGCACGCATCACTCCAAACCATGATGTGATGTTAAAGGACATTATCGATTCCACAAAGGAGTTGTAGAAAGCCTGCAGGATTGATGGTCGCACCTGAAGCTTCCCCATCAGTCGCTGTTGGCACCCTAACCCTAACCCTAACCCCAACCCTAACCCTAACCATAAACCTAACCCTAATACAAACGGGAATATAAGGGGTTACAATTAGGAAATCTTTGGAATCTTTGATAGATATCTTGAGTTAGGTTCATAGTGGTATTCATAAAAAAAGAATTGGAAGAAATATTACAAATTAAGTTTTTTATGACCTTGAACGTGATGCAATCTTTTCATGCACTACTGTGCCAACTTTGTCAGTTACCTAACAAGGCACAAGGGTTAATGTCTTATTTGACTATATATTTTTAAAATCATATATATATATATATATATATATATATATATATTTATAATCGAATTTTATTTGCATATTCAAATCCCATGCCCATCGAACAAAGCTTCGAAGTATTTAAGTTAAGACAGCCCTACATATTCCATACATTACGTTATATTATATCAACATATTATTTAAATTATTCAAATGACACTCAAACATGTTCCGTTGTGATGTCACAGTATGATGTCATAATAGAACATTCTAGAACATTTGTGATGTCACAGTATGATGTCATAATAGACATTCTAGAACATTTGTGATGTCACAGTATGATGTCATAATAGAACATTCTAGAACATTTATTGATGTCACAGTATGATGTCACAGTATGATGTCATAATCGAACATTCTAGAACATTTGTGATGTCACAGTATGATGTCATAATAGAATATTCTAGAACATTTGTGTACAGTATATATTCACAATTCTCTCAGATATGAAAATCCTGGCAAAGTGTGAAAGAATTGTGAATGTGCTGAGAAGTTTGGCTGGGAGTGGGTGGGGAGCGGATAAAGAGACCACGTGCATGATATACCAGGCGATGATCAGGTCAACAATTGATTATGGTTGTTATGTGTACGGCTCTGCGGCCAAGTCTAATTTGCGAAAGCTGGATGTGCTTCAGTGCAAGGCTCTGAGAATCTGCTGTGGAGCTTTTAAGACCACCCCTGCTTCAGCACTATTGGTGGAAATGGGGGAGTTGCCCCTAAACCTGAGGAGAGTAAAGTTAGGGCTACAGTACTGGGCAAAATTGAGTGGGACAAGTCTGTTCTTCCCAGCTAGGTGTTTACTTTCAGGAGATGGGGATAAGTATAAACCTTTTTTGGCCAGTATTGATCAGTGGGCCAGGAAGTTGAGATTGCATCAGGGGGGAGTGGCGGAGCACACTCGGTGGCTATCAGTGCCATTTTGGCTAGTGCCTGATCGAGTCATTGAACTTAGGTTCTTGAAGGAGGAGGATAAGGGCGAGATTGTGGAGGAAATAGAGAGGTTCCTTCTGGAATCAGGGGCTCTGGAGATGTACACTGATGGCTCTGTGGATCCTGAAAGTGGGAGGGCAGGATTTGGGTGGTGGGTGCCTCGGTTAGGGATCGGTAAGGGACAAAGAATATCCGATGGCAGCTCAGTATTTGTGACAGAGTTGCTTGCCATCCTCTGGGCATTGTGGTGGGTGGAGGAAGTGGGACCAAGCCAGGTGATTATATGCTCTGACTCGGCTGCTGCACTGATGGCTCTGAGTGCAGGTGGGTCTAAAGCTCGCCCTGATCTCATTCAGGAAATAATGTTGGTTTTATATAGGATTGCGAAGGCAGGCTGGTCAGTGGAGTTTTGTTGGGTCCCGGGGCACGCTGGTATTGCGGGGAATGAGATGGCTGACTCCCTTGCCAAACAGAGCCTGGGAAGGGAGGAAGAGATAGGCATTTCAATGGGAAGAGTAGAACTCAGAGATAAGATAAAGAAAGGAGTTGAGGCTGAGTGGCAGGATGAGTGGGAAAGGGGGACCAAGGGAAGGCACTATTTCTCTCTGCAGCCTCGGGTCAAGATCAAGGTGGAGGGATATGGGTCAAGGAGTGATAGGGTGAAGATGTGTAGACTGAGGCTGGGGCACTGTGGGTTGAACAGTAGCTTGTGCATTGTGGGCAAACATCCAGATGGGGTGTGTGAATGTGGAGAGACTGAAACTGTCGGGCATGTCTTCCTAAAATGTGAAAGGTATAGGAAAGAGAGGGAAATCTTTTATAAAAGTCTGGAAGAGCTGGGAGTCTCTTCCTTCTCTCTTAAATCATTCTTTGGCATGGATAATGAGAACCACCAGTTGATCACAGAGGCAGTGCTGACATTTCTGCATGCTTCAGAGTTGTACCAGAGGATATAGCGTTAGGGTATGTATTAGTATTGGACAGGCAAGAGGAGCAGAGAAGAAGGAGAAAGTGTGAGTTGAAGAGGCCTAAAGATGGAACACCACTAGTGTAGTATAAGAAATGAGGAGGGAAGAAATACGCCAAGAAAGAAGAAGAAGAAGAAGAAGAAGAAGAAGAAGAGATCATCAAAAGAAGTGTGGAGGGCAGTAATACGCCACGATGCGTCTACTCTGCCGGAAATTCAAAAGAAGAAGAAGAAGAAGAAGAGATGATGTTTGTATTGTGATTGTATGACAAGAGGAGCAGAGAAGAAGGAGACAGAGACGATAGAAATGTGTTTTGAAGATGAGAAGAAGAAGAGGAGTGTAAACTTTCTCAAGTGTGGGCGAAGCAAGAATTGTGGAGGGCAGTAATACGCCACGATGCGTCTACACTGCCGGAAATTCAAATAAGAAGAAGAAGAAGGATCTCATATCTCAGAAGACCAAGTGAAGATATCACTTGTTGTTTCCGGCTATTTGTCTGTAAGCTTGAATATATTCTGTAGATACAATTTAAAATCCCCACATGGGGAAGGAAACAATGTCCTGTACAATCCTTAATGAGCTGCGTCTGGAGGGAAGCTTCTGTGATGTGGTTATTAAAGTCAACAGCACAGAGTTTAACGCCCACAAGGCAATCCTGTGTTGCTGCAGCACCTATTTCAGGTAAGTTTATCTTGGTTCATGTTAGCTTGGTTCAGGTTAGGTTGGTTAGTAAACAGATACCATACTGTACTTTTACTGTAAACAGATACTATACTGTACTTCTACTGTAAACAGATACTATACTGTACGTATACTGTAAAAATATACTATACTGTACTTCTACTGTAAAATATACTATACTGTACGTCTACTGTAAAAAAGATAATATACTGTACTTCTACTGTAAACATATACTATACTGTACAGCTACTGTAAAAATATACTATACTGTACTTCTACTGTAAACAGATACCATACTGTACTAAAAAAGATACTATACTGTACTTCTACTGTAAACAGATACTATACTGTACTTATACTGTAAACAGACGACCAGTTGAACTTCTCTGCTCACATCGCAGCGACAACCAGAACCTGCCGATTCCTCCTGAGCAACGTCAGAAGGATCCGCCCCTTCCTGACAAAATAAGCCACCCAACTCCTCGTCCAATCAACAGTCATCTCCCGCCTCGACTACTGCAACGCACTGCTCGCTGGCCTCCCGGCCACTGCCACTAAGCCTCTTCAACTCATTCAGAATGCAGCGGCCCGCCTGATCTCAAACCTACCGAAGTCGGCCCATGTCACCCCACTTCTTCGGGACCTGCACTGGCTTCCCATTGCTGCACGAATCCGCTTCAAGGCCCTCGACCTAGCATACCGTGCAGCAAAGGGAACCGCTCCCGCCTACCTCCGGTCAATGGTCTCTAACTACACACCCTCAAGACCCCTACGCTCTGCATCTTCTGGCCGCCTCAGACCTACTCCTATCCAAGCTCCGGGAGGGTCATCAAAGAGAAGTCGCCTATTCTCAGTCCTTGCCCCACAATGGTGGAATGAACTACCCACCCCAGTTAGGACAGCCGAAACACGTCCAATCTTTCGCCGTCGACTAAAGACGCACTTCTTCAACCATTATCTAAAAAAAAAAAAAAAAAAAAACTAACTAACCTTACTGTCATGCACTTGTCCTAATAAACTAACCTACACTGTAGCACTCAACACTTTGATGAACATTGTTGCTCAGCTGATAGAGTTGTGCCCTTCCTGATGGCTTGTCGTACAGAACATGTAAGTCGCTTTGGATAAAAGCGTCAGCTAAATGACTAAATGTAAATACTGTACGTTTACTGTAAACAGATAATATACTGTACTTCTACTGTAAAAAGATACTATACTTCTACTGTGCTAAGAGACCCTATACTTCTACAGTGAAAATATATTACTACACAGGACAGAATGTTGCTTACTGTTTACTCATCAGATATCTCTATACTCTGCGTCCCAAAGAACCCTCTTCCCTCCCTGCAGCGACTCAGAGAAACTCGTCTACACTATCCCTGGGGTGTCCCCGGGTATGATGCAGCTCATCATAGAGTACGCCTACACACACTTTGTGCCGGTGACAGCAGAGAACGTGGAAGAGCTTCTGGTGGCTGCAGACCAGCTTCTCGTCACTGGCATAGTAGGAGCGTGCTCTGACTTCCTAGAAGGCCAGCTGTCTCTGGAAAACTGTGTCGGCATCTGGAGGTTGGCGGACATCTACTGCTGCCCTGACCTGAGGTGCAAGGCCCATCTCTTCATCGTGTGCCACTTTGAGGAGATGTTGCACGTCTCACAGGAGTTTGTGGAGCTGTCCCTGCAGCAACTGGTGGACATCATTGAGAGGGATGACCTGAACGTGAAGAGCGAGGAGACGGTGTTCGAGGCCGTCCTCCGTTGGATCGACCACTCCTGTGAGGAGCGTAAAACACACATCCCTTTGCTGCTGCCCAAGGTAACTAATTGTATTACTGTGCATTACATTAAAACAACACTAGGTTCCCTAGTACAGTGGTTCTCAAACATTTGGGTCCAAACTGTTCCCTAGCAACAGAAACCGTCTACAACCAATGTCTAAGTTGTACCCGCTGTCTGCTTGTCTCTTCCCAGGTTCGCATGGGCTTGATGAGGCCTGACTACTTGCTGAACAACGTCCAGAACAACCCTGTGGTGAGGGACAGCCACGACTGCAGGCCCCTCATCCTCAGCGTCCTGAACCCCCCGGGCTCCGACAGGCTCCCAAACCCCCTGACGCGTCCACGCCTGCCCCAGGAGGTCCTATTGGCCATCGGAGGCCGGAGTGGCCTCGGCACCATTGGCATGGAGGCAAGGGCGTAACTTTGTTGTCAGTGGTGGAGGGGACACATTTGGGGGCGTGGTCAGTGGCGGACGGGTGCTACGTATAGTTGTATGGTGGTGGGGGGAGGGGGGGTGAAGGGGGGGGTCCCCCCTTTTCATAGATAAAAAAAAAATCAGTTGTGCAAGTAAGTTTTGGTGAGTTGTTTCTATACAATTCACTTATGACAAGTCATAATTGGCGTGTTCGAGATTGATTTCGGCTCGCCTCGAAAGTAGACAAGAGTAGACGAGTGCAGCCGGGGGAGGAGTCAGAACGTCGGACAGATTTGACAACAGCCTCTTGTCTAGTTTCGCATGGCAGATACGCGTTCACGTCACCACCACACACATTACACACCTGTCCAGCTCATTATAATGCAATGGGCGTGTGCAAAATTAGATCAGATTCAAATGTACAGCACACCATATACTGCTATAGTGGAATATACTATTCATATACCATAATATATACCATCTTGTTGCGCGCTCCTGGCCACCGCAGCGCGCGCACACAGAACACGCAACTTGAAGTTTATCATGATGATAACTTTATTTGAAGAAGCTCTTGGTACCCAAACTCCTGTATCCAATAATAATAACAATAAATATATCTGATAGACGGGTAGACGGGACCCGTACTGTAATAAAGTTTTCAATCGATCAAACATCTCATAACTTCCTCTTGTGGGCGTGGCTGGTGGTGACAACCAGATGACAACTTTTCTGAGCCAATAGGCCGCTTTGCGCAGAGATAGCAAGTCGTTTCCCATCATGCATTTGCGTGGAGCAGCCGGGTGAGAGGTACTGTGGAGCCTCGCTCTGAAGGCTGTGCGTGGCTCGATCCCGCGAGATTTCCGCGCCTCGTCTCGTCAGATTTTCAGAGCAAGTCGGACAACATTCTAACCGTCATGCAACACGCTTGGCGAGGCCGTAGTAAAACCTGCGCAGATCTGCGTCGGCCTAGCCAATCTCGAACACGCCTAATGCCACGCGAGTCTCGGAACGTGCGTACTGCGTGTTGTGTGTGAGAGAGCGAGAGAGAGAGAGAGAGAGAGAGAGAGAGAGAGAGAGAGAGAGAGAGAGAGAGAGAGCGAGAGCGAGAGAGAGAGAGAGAGAGATAATATTTATTATCTACAATGTATAAAACAACAGCCTAGGGGCTTTTAAATGCAGACAGATAGACAGACAGATATTTCACAGACACCAAGCATTGCATTTCATGGCAATCTCAGTCGTTCACAGTTTCACACCAAACTGGGGAGGGGTGTTATGTAGCCTATTTGAGCACACCTGAAGACTGGGCTGTTGTTGATATGCAAAGACAGCTAAGTACTTAGCGCCGGGTGCTCACATGGCTACTTGACTTTGCATGCCGGCTCAGAGATGGACAAGCAGCCGTTTTCCGTGTGGTCCTATCACATCGCGTGACAGTTTATTATCGTGCAGGGGACAATAACTGCATTCTGAAAACATGCCGGGGACATGTCCCATGTGTCTCCCCCATAGTTCCGCCTCCGCATGGAGGCTTACGATATCCGAGCCGGTGGATGGATGGACGTGAGCGCTGAGGCGGAGAGTCCCCGGAGATACCACGGCACCGCTTATCTCCACGGTCTGGTCTACTGCGTCGGTGGCCGGGACGGCATAGAGGATCTCAGCAGTGTGTGCAGGTTCAACCCCGTCACTCGCAGCTGGCTGCAGGCGGCTCCCATGCACTCACGCCGCTGTTTCTTCAGTGTGGTCGCCTTGGACGGCTGTATCTACGCCATGGGAGGGGACGGAGACGTGGAACTGAACACCGCCGAGTGCTACGAGCCTGAAACCAACCAGTGGACACTGATCTCACCCATGCTGGAGCACAGGAGCGGCGCCGGGGCAGCAGCCCTCCAGGGCAAGGTGGGTGGAACTGAGGGACACATGGTGGTAGATGAACACAAGGAACGTTAGATCAGAAATCATAATGTCTTTATTGCCAAGTAAGCTTGCACAAACAAAAGATGTGTCTGGTTCCTTTGGTGCATCAACATTAACAGACAATTAAAGTAGAATGAAATCAAATGGAATATATAAACTAAATTAGAATATTCTTTCTTATTACAGGTTTACATCTGTGGTGGCGACAACGGGACGGGGTATCTGCTCACAGCAGAGTGCTACAGCCCAGACACCGACCAGTGGACTCTGATCGCCCCCATGAGCAGCAGGCGTAGAGGACTGGGAGTGGCTGCGTACGGAGGACAAGTCTATGCGGTAGGTGCACACGGAGACAAATGCTTTATACTAGATATTTTTATAGATATGTATCATTTGACTTTCAATGCTTCTGTGATGCCCTCATTTACCTAAATGGATTAATACAGTGTCTGCCTGCCTTAAGCACACACTAAAACATTCCTCTCATGTGTCCTGTCCTCAGGTGGGAGGGTTTGACGGTGAAAACTACCTGCGTAGCGCGGAGGCCTACAGCCCCTTGACTGACTCCTGGAGTGCCTTGCCCGACATGCTCACCCCCCGCACAATGTTTGGCATCGCGGTGCTGGACGACCTGCTCTTTGTGGTCGGAGGCGACAGTGACATCACCCTCCTCTCCAACGTCGAGCGCTATGACCAGAGCAGCGACATGTGGACTGTAGCCGAGGACATGAAGACCCAGCGCGATGGCCTAAGCTGCTGCATAATGCATGGCCTGCCTAACATGAGCCAGTACACCGCTCCCCGTGGAGGAGGAGGAGGAGGAGGAGGCCTATTGCTTAATAACAGCGGAGCAGTGCTGCCGTTGCTTCCGCGTTTTCCCTGATTGGCTGCGACACGCCCCGCAGCAGGCGCGGCAACCGCAGAGCGGAGCGGCAGAGCTTGCGGAATTATGTAACTGCCCTAATCCGCCATGATTTTCATTCGGCGCTCAGCTCACCTGGCAGAGCAGCGGTCCTGCGGTCCTGCGGTCCGTTGTTGACGAGTTCGAATCCCATGACATTTTTTTTTTTAACGTGATTTTTTTTTTAACGTGTATTCTTTCGCCGGTTAAGGTTAGGCATGGTTAAGGTTAAGGTTAAGGTTAGGCATTGTTTCGGAGTTGGTTATATATCGTATTTGCATCGCGTCCCGCTCTGAGCCTTACGAGATACTCCTATCTCCTGTGATACTTAATGTATCTCCCACGAATAAAAACACATGCACCCCATCTGTATGGGGCCCCGCCCCTTATGGTGGCACCACCCATATAACCATGACTCTGGTCATGAAACACCCTTCCTCTGTTTTCGTCCCAGCGTATTGGATGCGTGCACCATACGAGACTAGCGGAATGAAAAGATTAAGGAAGATTAATAATGTTGGAAGCTTACCGGAGGTTGCTGGCCCCTGGCATCTTCAACGCATGTTTTCGGCGACACGATGGGCCTGTGTTGATGTTCCTCGTTTGATGACTGCACATCGAGGTTCAGCTGTACACTATGGCTGTCGGGCCAGCTTGTACTCAGGTAGGCCCTGTGTCTTCAGGCATGGGTATTAGTGTTAGTAATGCTGGTTTGTTTTGTTAACACAACCATGTTGTGTGTTGGCGCCGGGGGCAGGATGGTTTGGTGAACGTTCTCTGCAGGGAACGGTTTCCAAGCTGTCTTGGGCGTGCTGCTAAAACATCGAAAGCTATGCTACATGCTATCGCTACTGCCGCATGCTATTACTACTGCTAATTGCTATGCTGTTTTAATGTCTCCGCCGTGAGATGTTGTCACTCTTCCGCCTCTTGCCCGGTTCATCAATGAAGGTCAGTCGGTAGCTGTTGTGGGTTTTTTTTAGTTCTATTTACCTTTTTCGGGTAAATGGGTTGACAACGGGGTAGGTCGTGGCTAGGTTCCTAGCCAGGTATTTTACCTTGTGTTCCGGCGGGGTTTGTTGAACGGTGTTCCCATCTGGGTTGGCGTCGGGTAGTGGGGCTATGGGTCCAGCCGACATGATAAACATGTTGCGTGTCTGTGCACAGGCAATTGTTGTCTTGGGTCCCACATTGCCGGGCGTTAGGCTGCAGTAGTATAAGGGCAGGGCCGCCTGGGAGAAATGTGAGGCCCTGTGCGTTTTTAGACGCGAGGCCCCCCACCTCCTGGGGCGGCCCTGTGTAGGGGGCTATTGTTTCGTTTTGTCACTCTGCTATGAGAAGGTCTGTCTTGCTACAGCTTTCTCTTCTCTCAAACCATTCATACTGACGGTCAATCGGTATACTGGGGGAGTAGTGCAGGGGGGGGGCTTTGTTTACCTTTTTTGGTAAATGGGCTAAACTAGGGCTGGTGTTCTGTTGTGAATATTTTGAATGAAGACGGGTCTGGTCCGTCTCCCCTTAAACTTTGTGTGTATGGGTTTGCTCATTCTACAGTTTTTTGTGGTTTAGCTCTTTTATTCATTTAACCCTTTTCATGGTGCACACCACAGTGGAGGGTGCTGTTTGCAATCACCACTGGTGCTCCATGTTAACGTCAGTCCTTTGTTTTTGATATATGGAAACAATGCCCCGCCCGGCCGACACCATGGGTGGGTCGGCCTGGCGAGTGGCTGGTGGGCTGTTAAGGCTTGTACCGCCACGGTATGGAATTGGCAACGATTAGAACTGTGTTCGAATTGCTGTTTTTTCTATTAAAAAAAATTGTGTCTGGTGGAGGGGCCTTGAGGGCCAGCCGACGTCGACACATCGCGCGAGGTTGTTGACGTTATTAGCTTTGACCCAGCCGCAAGCTATAACCGCTCAGGGTTCCCCTCTCCGCAGGGGATTTTGGTCTTCTGCTGGAGCGCGGGCGGTATTGTCCTAGGCCCTACACCGCCTCACACCGCGCAGCCAGAAGAAGAGAGAGCACGGCCTCGTCAGCGGCGATGACGGGGCCCTCGACAGGTGGCCATATTTTCCCCCGCCAGAGGTATCCTGGGCGTTGATTCGACAGGTGTCCACAAGGCCGACAGCCTTGGCGGCCGAGGGATCGGCCATGTAGGATGGGTTCGGCTTGAACAAACAAGCCGTCACCGTCCTGCCGCGAGCAGCCCGCTCTCCGATCACTCCCTTCCCCAACACCAGCGGAAGAAGTGGGCTCTGATTGTTTCCTTTGGCTGCGGGCCGCGTGCCTTCGTTGATGCGCGGGCGGCCCCCCTTTTTCGCTTCTCATGGGGACAGGGGCTGACACCCAGTTGATGGCTGAGCCTGGGTCTGTCCGTGAGAATGTTGTGCTGTCAAGCGGCTCCCACACCTTGAACTGTGTTGGTTGAGCCTGGTGTTACGTCTGTCAACTTAAGTGTTGTCAGCAGGGGGGCTCGAAACCTTTTGAGGCACACAGTGCGGGCTTCCCCGGCCTCGCCTTCGCCAGGCCAGGTATCATGTTGGTGCCTCCCACTCCTGAAATATTGGCAAGTGGTCGCAGCTCACATGGTTTGGGGTGGTAGTAATATCACTGCAGGGCTACGGTGTGTAGGAACCCATGGGGGCCTTACACCTTGCATGTCCGGCTGCAGAACAACTCCTTCAGCATGTTCTGGAGGGGTGTTCAGTGGGGGGGCTTTTTTCATCGGAAGCCCCCCGTATCAGATCGGCCCTTTCTGTCGGGGTTCCCCCTTGGGTGCGATTGCCTCGTGGGTGTGTCAGGGTCAGGTGTTCCGACACGGAACGCGCTCCTCGCACGGTTCCGGGGTTGTCTACGCACAGCGGGGGGACCGGGCCAACTATCTACAGTTCCTGGCGGACCTGCGCCACGTGACGGCGGGTGCGTTGGGAGTGTCGTCACATATGACTACGGCAGTACCATATGTCGAGGTAGATGGAGAGAACGGTGAGGCGGGGACTTGTGTTTACACAACCCCACCCGTTTTCAGGTTTGGTACAGACCCTGTTGTCGGGGTCTCCAGCAGGGACAGCTCTGGTCAACGAGATCCAATCTCTGTGGACGAAGCAAGCCATCGTCGTGGCGTTCTCCTCCCGGTGTTCTCAGCCCGAGAAGTCGGGAGGGAGGGGTGTAAGACCCAGGCTGGACCTGTCCCATGGGAAGGTTCAGCATTTTTTGGATCGTCTCCTACCTGTTGAACACTGTCAGGTGGGGGTCTGGTTCTCCTCCATAGACCTGTAGGATGCGTATGCGCATCCCCGATCTTCCATCCTAGGGCTTACCTACGCTTCCTTTGCAGGGTTAGCGTATGAGTACCAGAGGCTGCCGTTCGGTTTTCTCTGGCTCCCCGCATCTTCACCAAGTGCGTGGAGGCCGCACTGGGGCCTCTGCGTCATCCGGGGTTACGGAGTGTTCTGCCCTGATGACGTTCTGGTCCTTCGCGGTCAAGGTGGATCGTCAGGTCTCATACCAGGCAGGTCTCTACCAGCCTGGGGTTGCTGTAGACTGGATGTAGAGTATTCCTCTTCCCAGTCAACGGTTGGAGGGCTATGGGCATCCATCTCAGAGCGTGTTGTCAACACGCTCGGGAGGTTCCGTCCTAGGACGGTTACGGCGCTGTCTCACGTCGCGTTTTCACCGACACCTCCCTCGCTGGTGATGCGTCGGGCCAACGCAGTAGGGGGCAGCTGGCAAACCATGCTGCCCGGTCTGCGCTACGTTCAATGTGTTGGTGTTGAAAGCGGTCCTTCTGGTCCACAAATGGTGTTGATCAGGACGGACGATACAACGTCAGTGTCGTGTATCGACAGACAGGGAGGAGTACGCTCCCCCTGTCTGCACCAGGCGGCGGGCGGCTGGCTATGGGCGTCCTCCATCTGCGCGGCCTGAGGGCTCCCCACATCCCCGGCAGGGAGAATGTGGGTGCAGGTGTACTGTCGCGGGGCGGCCCTCATCCTGACGGGTGAGGATTGCGTCTGGACATGGCCAGGCAGGTCTGGGACCGATGCCGTGCCGCCAGGGATTCTTCCCCATACATCTGTTAGGTCAGTTGTTGGGACGGGTACGTTGAGGGGCGCAGGTTCTTGATCCTGATTGTGTTACCATCTGGAATGCGCATGCTCCCTCCACTGTCGCGCTTACGCGGGCAGATGACGTATGTTCCAAGTGTGGTGTAAGGCGGGGGGCCGGGACTCAGTCTCCTGCCCCCTGGATGCTGTCTTTGGTTACCTCCAGTCTCTCCTTGATAGACTGTCGGCTTCGACGGTGAGGGTATATGCAGCAGCTATATCCTCCTATCATGAGGGGTTTGAGGGGATGTCTTGTTCGGCCACCCTCTTGTGAAGCGTTTCCTGCTTGGCGCTCGACGCGTTAAGCCGGTGCAACGCTCCTTGGCTCCGACTTGGGATCTTCAATTGGTCCTCGGTCGGTTGTCCTTGGCCCCGTTTGAGCCGCTCGAGCAGGCGCCGTGGGGACAGCTGTCCTTCAGGACCGCGTTCCTTCTGGCTGTCACTTCCGCTAAACGCGTAGGTGAGCTCTGTGCTCTCTCGGTACGTCCAGAGTGCCTGTCTTTTCGGACGGATTGCGGTGTCACTCTGCGACCTGATCTTGCTTTCGTGCCTAAGAATATCCGGAGTTCCTTCCGCTCCCGGGATATTGTGGTTCAGGCGTTTCGTCCTCCTCCTCACACTAGTGAGTTAGATGCGGGCCTTCACCTGTCATGTCCAGTCCGTGCTTGGGGATTTACCTCAGCCGTACTCAGGATTTCAGGGTTACCGTCCAGCTTTTTGTCTGTTACGGTGGGGCTCGTGCTGGTAAGGCACTGTCGGAGCAGCGCCTGTCCCATTGGTTGTGCGAGGGTGTTACCCGCTGCTACACGTTGGCTGGGCAGGATCCCCCTGGGGGCGTCAGGGCGCACTCCACTCGTGGGGTGGCTGCCTCTGCCGCTCTCCTGGGTGGGGCCTCGGTGGAGGCCATCTGTGCTGCAGCTTCATGGTCCTCCCCGGGCTCCTTTGTAAGGTTTTTCCTCATGGACATGACCGGGGGTTCTGTCTCCCAGGCGGTTCTGGGGTCTGTGGCCTTTCCTGCTTCCCGTCCTTTGGTCGGGTAGCAGGAGTGTATGGGTATGGGCCACAGTGTGTTGAGTCACACGTGGTTCCGCCTGTACGGTGTGTTCAAGGGGTTCTAGTTTCCCTCTTGTTCGCATTCAGGTGGAGTTGACTGCGCCCCCCCTTCATTAGGGAGGATGGGGTGACAGGGCTCCCCGCACCCCTTGATGTGGGCTTACGGGTCCTCAGGGGGTACATCTGTCGGGTCTCGCGCCCGCTCTTCCCCATTATCTCGTAAGGCTCAGAGCGGGACGCGATGCAAATACGATATATAACGATAGGTTATGTAGATAACCTAGTTATATTAGTATTGGCTTCAGCCAAGGCCCTGAGTTCCCTCTTGAGGGATCTTTTCCTGGGACGGGTTTTGGCGAGGAAGGGTGTTTCATGACCAGAGTCATGGTTATATGGGTGGTGCCACCATAAGGGGCGGGGCCCCATACAGGTGGGGTGCATGTGTTTTTATTCGTGGGAGATACATTAAGTATCACAGGAGATAGGAGTATCTCGTAAGGCTCAGAGCGGGACGCTCAGCCAATACTAATATAACTAGGTTATCTACATAACCTATCGTTAAGGTTAGAACGGTTAAGTTTAGGCGCTGTTAAGGAGCTGGTTAAGGTTAGAGTTTGTCTTAGAGAATGGCAATATTCTTTCTATGGTTAAGGTTAAGGTTAGGCATGGTTAAGGTTAAGGTTAAGGTTAGGCATTGTTTCGGAGTTGGTTAAGGTTAGAACGGTTAAGTTTAGGCGCTGTTAAGGAGCTGGTTAAGGTTAGAGTTTGTCTTAGAGACAGCCTATTTCCGCACTGCCGCTCTCCCGCGTTGCCGCGGTCACATGGTCAAATTGTCACATTCTTGCACTGCTCTGCTGTTAAAAAGCAACACGCGAGGAGGAGCAGGAGGAGGGGGAGGAGCAGGAGGAGGAGGAAGAGGAGGAGGATTAGGAGGAGGAGCAGGAGCAGGAGGAAGAGGAGGAGGATTAGGAGGAGGAGGAGCAGGAGGAGGAGCAGGATTAGGAGGAGGAGGATTAGGAGGAAGAGGATTAGGAGCAGGAGGAGGAGGAGCAGGAGGAGGAGGATTAGGAGCAGGAGGAGGAGGATTAGGAGGAAGATGATTAGGAGCAGGAGGAGCAGGAGGAGGAGCAGGAGGAGGAGGATTAGGAGGAGGAGGAGGAGGAGGAGGAAGAGGAGGAAGAGGAGGACTAGGAGGATGAGGAGGAGGATGAGGAAAAGGAGGATTAGGAGCAGGAGGAGGAAGAGGAGGATTAGGAGGAGGAGGAGGAGGACGAGGAGGAGCAGGAGGAGGAAGAGGAGGATTAGGAGCAGGAGGAGGAGGAAGAGGAGGACTAGGAGGATGAGGAAGAGGAGGAAGAGGAGGAGGAGGAAGATGAGGAAGAGGAGGAGGAGGACTAGGAGGAAGATGAGGAAGAGGAGGAGGAAGATGAGGAAGAGCAGGAGGAGGAGGAGGATTAGGAGGAGGAAGAGGAGGAAGAGGAGGAGGAGGAGGAAGAGGAGGAGGAGGCAGCAGGGGATCCATCTAAGAACCTTAAAGATTTATTAGACCAAAAGAAATCCTAAGAAGAATCAGCCAAAGGTGGTGCATTTCATTCTTCTAGTAATTCAGACAATATTGTTTTTTTGTGTAATGTAATGTAATATCTGTTTTTAGTTTGTGTAATGTAATGTAATATCTGTTTTTAGTTTGTGTAATGTAATGTAATATCTGTTTTTAGTTAGTGTAATGTAATCAGGGTTCCCACGGTACCTGCATGGAAAACATGGAAAACATGGAATACATATTTTTCATTTTCCAGGTATGGAAAAGTCATGGAAACTGAGCAAAAGTGAACACTTACATGGAAATAGAAACAGTTGTCCTGGAAAATTGTATTGGATGATGTGTAAAATAGTAATAAAATGAAACTATTGAGCACAAAATTAAGATGAGTTTATAAAAACCCTTTTGTTAAAGTTAGAGGTTATATATGATTGCTAGTAACTGTCTAACTAGGCATAACTGTTTCCACTAGAGGGCGCTATAGGCGGAGCCGCTAATGCTACCGCCAGATGGAGGGTATTTAAGGAGATGGCTCCTCCCCCTCTATTTCTTTCCCACCTGCCTCTCGCGAAGAGGAGAACTCATGTGCTGCTGTAAATAATAAACCACGCCGATTAAAGGCTGAAGGGAGAAACCATGTCTCATGAACATATTATTGTCGCCCCATAGCCAGACTCTGTCAACAGGTTATGGGCCCAGATCACGCATTGGCGAAATAATAAGGGTAGCAAGTTTAGCTGAAGTATAGGCTAGTTTAGCGCCAGGAGCACCGCGTGGCTAAAGGCTATACCAACAGAGCTAAAGCTACGCCTACCATCAAAAAGGAGGATTGCGACCAAGGGAAGGAGCAAATGGCCCTCATTCAATGGAAGGGCAGAGGACTATGAGCTCTGGGAAGAGCGCATGTTATGCTGCATGCACGGTGTGGGACTGAAGACGACGATCTTGACGGCCCCCACGGGAGACTTGACGGCGGAAGCACAAGCCCTGGACGACAAGCGTAATGCAGATGCATACTGTGAGTTAGCACCACTGCTCGACGACACAAGCTTGGGGCTGATATTCCGCGACACTAAAGACAAAGGCCGAGAAAGCCTGGGAGTGTTGAGAGAACATTATATCGGGCAAGGAAGACCCCGAGTCGTGGCCCTCTACATAACACTAACAGCACTGAAGAAGGGGCACACCGAGACTGTGACCGAATACGTCATCAGAGCTGAGCAGATTATTACGGCATTGAAGAGTGCAGGAGAAGCACCAAGCGATGGGCTAATGATGGCGATGGTGATGAGGGGACTACCAGAGCTGTACAAACCATTCAGACTCCTGGTAACACACGGTTCAGAGGACATGACGCTGGGAAAGTTTAAGGCCAAGTTACGAAATTTCGAGGCCTCAGAAGATATCCACTTAGCCGCCGCTAGGTGTGTGTATTGAGCCGTACTGTATTGTACCCATTCTGCAATCTGTTAATAAAGTTTTCAATCAATCAATCAATCAAACTCACTCCTAAAGCTATAGAGATCAGAGAGAGCGAATGTAAAATCTAGGGCCGCTACATAGAAAATGAATGACTTCTTCATGTAAATTTACACCCAAATGAGGTTTATGTTGTATATTATATTTTAAGCGTGAACCGGAATTAAAATCTCATTTGGGTGTAAGTGCTGATTTCTAGCTTTAGGAGAGAGTGGTGCATGTTCACAAATACTCACTGAAATGTCCTGTTGTGGCCGCGCTCCCCCCGGACATGACCGGTTAGCCTAGGAATTGTCCAACGAACACCTCTCCCGAAGGCTAACCGGTCATGTCCGCTTCCATTCATTGTGCTAAGCTAGGCTAACATCAACACAATTGACCACCAAGAGCGGAGTTTAGTCTCATCGGCGCCGATTTTGTTAGCTTACATGCTAACGCGATAGGAATATGCCATTATAACAGTATAGCATTGTGGCCAGCAGCTAACGTTAGCTCACGTTAGCCAGCCAGCACCAAACTGATGATATCAGGAGCTATCAGTAGCTAGATAACATTAGACAACGCCTCATGCATTAAACAAAGGTGAATAGATGACTGGGCCATTTTGTTTAATGCTTGTTAAGATTGAAAGAGGAGCTCTGAGCTAACAGGGTCTGGTAGCTAACGTTAGCTCACGTTAGCCAGCTGCTCATGCAATCGTTAATGCTAGCAGAATGAATGGGTGTAAACTTTTGTCGTGAATTTATCTAAATGAAACATAGAAAAACTGAACAAAATACTTCGTGATTAAAACAAGGTTAAAGATTACTTTCCCAGACTGCATCCAAATCAAAATCTACAGCCAAACTCCAGGACAGATCTGCCGTCAGGGCTAAGCACAGATGGTGGTTCGCTGATAAGGCAAAGGACGGTTTATGACGTTAGGGTACGTTCTACCAACGGTTCAGAATAGCACCTTATCAGATGAGGTTAGCAGCTGTGTTTAGAAATGGCCATCTCAAACAGACGGAGGAAGGAAATAATTATCTTAGAAAAGGAACTTAAAATACAGTTGAGATCAAAGGTCAGATTGACACTAGCTAAGCAATTTCAGGTTACGACACAGCAGCTGGTCAACCTACAGAGTAAACGGACTATAAACAGAGCCCTCCAGCATGAATATATATGACTCAGTTTGCACCCAAGTGGGACCAGGTGTTCAATGCATCAAGATTTAGAAATTAAGCCCTGCCTAGCAGGGGCAGAGAAGGAATTAAATTAAGTGAAACAACAAGCTGAGATTAGCACCAAACTAACTCAGAACTGTGAAATCTGTGTTCTGTTTAATAATTTGAGTAACTGGATAGTAAAAACTGGTTCAAAACGACCAAGGATAACAGTAAAACAATAAGAATGCATTTAATTGGTAAATATCAGAGGTTAAGGGTTAGACCATTTGCAAAATGTGGTGTTTCATGGAGACTAGAATCTGTGAAAATCAAATTACATGTGGTGAAATGACTAACAACTGTTTTCAGCCAAGACTACCATTAGCATTGTCAAGAAAAGTGTCCATGTGTTTGGGTTCAAATATTATGATTTGATTTGCTAATTCTAAATGTAAAATAATGAACCCAATAGGCTAAATTGTATAAACTTAGTTCTCTTAAAGAAATACAAAGGGGGCAAGCCTTTCTTGACCTCAGAAAAGACCAGCTGGTTTCAAATTGATTTGATAGGCTGACGCCTCCTAGGGCAGCGTCATCCGACGATGCGCTGGGAGGGGTGGTTTAGAAGTTAAAGGAACAGCACCGGAACACACAGAAGGAAAGCGACACACACCGGCTGACAGAAGGAACCTGGAGATGAGCGCTGGCGACTGGAGCGCTGAACCTCCACCGACGGAGAGAGACTCACCAACCGGAGACTCAGAGCCACTGACACCCGATGACAGAGGAGCGCCGCATAGCAGGAGATCCCGCCACGGAGAGAGACGAAATCAAGCGCTCTTTGCCCTGAGCGCTGAGACTCACGGAGACCCAGGGTTGCCTAGGCAACCACCAAACCACAAAGAGAAGCCGCTTGTTGTCATGGACAACCCGAGACAGAGAACCGCACCGGAGAAGAAGCGTTGATCGGCCGAAGCTGATCAGATAATGGACAAAACTGCCACATCAAAGAGACGATTAGATTACAGTAAAGATCTTGTACTTGTTTGATTCATAGCTGTGGTTTATTAAGAGATGGAAATAAACACAGCAGTTTGTTTGATTAGACCACCTCGTCTGCGTTTTCCTTAATAAGAACCGAACACCTGACATGCAAACAATGCAGAGAGAAGAGTAGACTATACGATCACAGATAATAGATATAAATGGAGTGAAAGATACTTCACTTTATTTAACAGATTGCAGAATGGGTACAATACAATACGGCTCAATACAAACAATTGTTAAGGGAATGCAGACTGTTGTAGCTTGGGGTCCTTATAACAATAACTTGACAACACATGGTAGCTGCAGCTATTTGGGACAGCTGTCGTAACTGGACGTTGGTGAGGGCACGCAGATGTCGGTATCTACTGCGCATGGGCGTTGAGCAACAACGGCTCTGCGCAGATTACATGACACGTTTTTGGTGAGTTTTGGCGTTTTTCCAAAACGGAAACACAATTTCAGCGTTGTCAGTAGGGCCACGTGTTTTTTTGCCAAAGCGGCATTTCTATTGAACAGGGACAGCAAACGTATTCATTCAGCAACAAAACGAAAACAAAAACACCTAGTCTAACCATGGCCTCAGAAGATCTCAGATCCTTTTCCCACCCTTCACCACCCCTCTCCAGTAGGGAAAGGGATTGGAAGGGGAGTAAGAGGAAGAAAGAGAGGGGAGATAGCTTGAGTGGGTCAGAGGATGAGGGTAGAGGAAAGGATTTCACAGAAGGGTTGAATATAGTGGTGCGATTTGAGGGAGTTAGGAATATAGAGCCGGGTCAGTTGTCAAAACTCATTAGAGCACAGTTAGGAGAGGTAAGGTACGGAAAGGTGTTGGGGGATGGGAACTTGTTTATAGGATGTGTAAGTTTAGTGCAGATAGAGAAGGCAAGGGAAATGAGGAGCATTGGCAAAGTGAATGTCTGTAGAGTAGTGAGAGTAGGGGAGAAAAGGGATGGTGGTTGCAAGGGGGTAATTAGTGGAATTCCAATCAAGGTTAGTATAGAACAGCTGGTAGGAGATTTGAAGAGTAACAGGCGTAATGGGAAAGTTAAGAGTGCAGAAAGGATGAAGAGAGGAGCAGATAAGATAGAGACGGAGACAGTAGTTATTCAGTTTGAGGGTGAGGTTGTTCCTAAAGAGGTGTTTGTAGGGTGTATGGTGTTTAAGGTTAGGGAGTTTGTTCAGAATCCGCTGAGATGCTATAGGTGCCAGGAGTTTGGCCATACAGCCATTACGTGTAGGAGGAAGCTGAGGTGTGCGAGATGTGGCGGGGAACATGAATATGGGAAGTGTGGAGAGGGAGTGAGGCCGAGGTGTTGTAGTTGTGGTGGGGAGCATAGTGTAGCGTTTAGGGGTTGTGAGGTGATGAAGAGGGAGGTAGTGGTTCAGAGAGTGAGAAGGGAAGGGAAGTTATCACATGCAGAGGCGGCTAGGAGGGTAGGACAGGGAAGTCAAGATAAGGTGCAGGGGTTTAGGGAAGAGCATTTGGCAGAAAGGGTAGTGCAGGAGGAGAGAGAGAGGGTGTGGGAGGAGAAGTTGAGTATTGTGGCCTTTGTGGCGGGGGTGGTTAACGCTACGGCATTGGTTAAAAGCTGGACGGAGAGGATTAAGATTATTGTTAGAGTAGCAGTTCAACATTTGGGTATGGAGGGTTTGACATGGGGGGGAAGTGGTTACGGAATTAGAGAAGGGGATGGAGAATATCCAGGAAATCCAGAGTCACGGAGGGGGGATCAGTCGGGGAGGTGCAGCATTAGCTGCACTCCGTGGGGGGGGGGGGGGGGTGGTAGGGGATAAAGGGGTCCAGAAGATGGCGGTATTGCAACGTTAAGACCACATCAAGCGAAAGGAGGTGGCGGTAATGCACCAAGAAGGTTGTGCCAACCGCTAAATAAAAATCAAAAGAAGAAGAAGAAGAAGATCTCAGATCTCAGAAGACAAGTCAAGATATCACTTGTTGTTTCCGGCTACTTGTCTGTAAACTTGAATATATTCTGTAGATACAATTTAAAATCCCCACATGGAAAAGGAAACAATGTCCTGTACAATCCTTAATGAGCTGCGTCTGGAGGGAAGGTTCTGTGATGTGGTTATTAAAGTCAACAGCACTGAGTTTAATACTATACTGTACATCTACTGTAAAAAGATAATATACTGTACATCTACTGTAAACAGATACTATACTGTACTTCTACTGTAAACAGATACTATACTGTACATATACTGTAAACAGATACTATACTGTACTTCTACTGTAAACAGATACTATACTGTACGTCTACTATAAAAAGATACTATACTGTACTTCTACTGTGATAAGACCCCATACTTCTACTGTGCTAAGACCCTATACTTCTACAGTGAAACTATATTAGTACACAGGATAGAATGATGCCTACTGATCAGATATCTCTATTTCTATTAATTTTACGTAAATATTTTATTATAATTTGTATCATTGTTTTATGTAGTTATTTTTTATCATTTTAATTGTTCTTTTTTAACCCTTGTGCCTCCTTAGCAACTATTTCCTGTATTATTTCTGTGTGTGTGTGTGTGTGTGTGTGTGTGTGTGTGTGTGTGTGTGTGTGTGTGTGTGTGTGTGTGTGTGTGTGTGTGTGTGTGTGTGTGCGTGCGTGCGTGTACAACGGTGGCTGTGTTGAGGATTATGTCATGAAATTGGGTCCGTTTGCTTATTTTCCATATATTTACAAAATTTGAGAAGATTATATTTTGAAAACCTCTAAAAAAGAAGTTACCAACATTAGCTTGAAAAACGTCCAGTGGTTTATTTCCTGCCATAGGGTTAGGGTTAGGGTTGGGGTTAGGGTTGGGGTTATGGTTATGGTTAGGGACCGGGTTACCCAGACAGAAAGATTAGGAGAAGGTAAAATCTCATTCCTGTGCCCGTGCCCACGCCGAGTGTTGGGGAACAGTCCCCTAACCCTAACCCCAACCCCAACCCTAACCCATACACAGGACACACCTCTGCACCATGGGTGAGCGGGCCTTCTGCTCAGCTGCTCCACGGCTGTGGAATGCCCTCCCCGACCATCTGAGAGCACCACAGTCCGTTGAGCTTTTTAAAAGGGGCCTAAAAACATTTATTTTTAACAAGGCATTTGCCTTAATTATTCTTTTACTTTAAATTGTACTTCTATTCATTTTTATTATTATTATTATTATTATTATTATTATTATTATTATTATTATTATTATTATTATTATTATTATTATTATTATTATTATTATTATTATTATTATTATTATTATTATTATTATTATTATTATTATTATTATTATTATTATTATTATTATTATTATTTTATTTTTATGTTCTTCCATTTCATTGGTTGTTCTATTCATTTGAATTGTTTTTATTCATTTAAACTTTTTATCTTTATCTCCTGTAGCACTTTGAGATTTTCACAAATGTAAAGTGCGGTACAAATTGAATTTATTATTATTATTATTATTATTATTATTATTATTATTATTATTATTATTATTATTATTATTATTATTATTATTATTATTATTATTATTATTATTATTATTATTATTATTATTATTATTATTATTATTATTAACCCTAACCGTTCAACTTCAACTATAAATTACTTTATTTTCCTTTCGGAACATCATTTGTGCAGTGGTTGAAAGACAAACATACAGTCACAATACATAGACACTCACCACTATATATAAAAAAAATTGTTAAAAACTCCAATAAAAAGACCACTATATAAAAAAACACCAACTACATTAAAACTACAGTACTTAAAGCATGATATATTAAAAACCATGTGGAGCAGTTCTGTATGTATATAAATAATAAATAATAGTAGTACAGGTACATAGTATATGTCCATCAGGTGGAAGGGGGAGTCTATTTTAAGTAGTCCAAAGTCCTTGGGGGGGGGGGGGGGGGGCAGTCCGGCCTCCACCAGACCTAGGTGTTCAGCAGTCTGATGGAGGTTGGCACGAAGCTACCTAAGCCCCTTTTGTTCAGTGATGAAGCGCTGTATCGACGGCCTGAGGGCATTCGTTTGTAATGGGTGTGAAGGGTGTGTGTGATGTCTACAACTATTTGGTAGGCCTTCTTAACTGTCCGTTTCTTGTGGATGCTGCCGAGTGGCTCCTGGTCCTTCCCAATTATCTTGCCGCTCATCTTAACGACCCTGTCGAGAGGTTTCCGGTTGATGGCACGCATCACTCCAAACCATGATGTGATGTTAAAGAATTGGAAGAAATATTACAAATTAACTTTTTTATGACCTTGAACGTGATGCAATCTTTTAATGCACTACTGTGCCAACTTTGTCAGTTACCTAACAAGGCACAAGGGTTAATGTCTTATTTGACTATATATTTTTAAAATCATATATATAATCGAATTTTATTTTCATATTCAAATGCCATGCCCATCGAACAAAGCTTCAAAGTATTTAAGTTAAGACAGCCCTACATATTCCATACATTACGTTATATTATATCAACATATTATTTAAATTATTCAAATGACACTCAAACATGTTCCGTTGTGATGTCACAGTATGATGTCATAATAGAACATTCTAGAACATTTGTGATGTCACAGTATGATGTCATATAGACATTCTAGAACATTTGTGATGTCACAGTATGATGTCATAATAGAACATTCTAGAACATTTATTGATGTCACAGTATGATGTCACCGTATGATGTCATAATCGAACATTTGTGATGTCACAGTATGATGTCATAATAGAATATTCTAGAACATTTGTGTACAGTATATATTCAACAATTCTCTCAGAAGATCTCATATATCAGAAGACCAAGTGAAGATATCACTTGTTGTTTCCGGCTACTTGTCTGTAAGCTTGAATATATTCTGTAGATACAATTTAAAATCCCCACATGGAAAAGGAAACAATGTCCTGTACAATCCTTAATGAGCTGCGTCTGGAGGGAAGCTTCTGTGATGTGGTTATTAAAGTCAACAGCACCGAGTTTAACGCCCACAAGGCAATCCTGTGTGGCTGCAGCACCTATTTCAGGTAAGTTTAGCTTGGTTCAGGTTAGCTTGGTTAGTAAACAGATACCATACTGTACTTTTACTGTAAACAGATACTATACTGTACTTCTACTGTAAACAGATACTATACTGTACGTATACTGTAAAAAATACTATACTGTACTTCTACTGTAAAATATACTATACTGTACATCTACTGTAAAAAAGATACTATACTGTACTTCTACTGTAAACATATACTATACTGTACATCTACTGTAAAAATATACTATACTGTACTTCTACTGTAAACAGATACCATACTGTACTAAAAAGATACTATACTGTACTTCTACTGTAAACAGATACTATACTGTACTTATACTGTAAACAGACGACCAGTTGAACTTCTCTGCTCACATCGCAGCGACAACCAGAACCTGCCGATTCCTCCTGAGCAACGTCAGAAGGATCCGCCCCTTCCTGACAAAAGAAGCCACCCAACTCCTCGTCCAATCAACAGTCATCTCCCGCCTCGACTACTGCAACGCACTGCTCGCTGGCCTCCCGGCCACTGCCACTAAGCCTCTTCAACTCATTCAGAATGCAGCGGCCCGCCTGATCTCAAACCTACCGAAGTCGGCCCATGTCACCCCACTTCTTCGGGACCTGCACTGGCTCCCCATTGCTGCACGAATCCGCTTCAAGGCCCTCGACCTAGCATACCGTGCGGCAAAGGGAACCGCTCCCGCCTACCTCCGGTCAATGGTCTCTAACTACACACCCTCAAGACCCCTACGCTCTGCATCTTCTGGCTGCCTCAGACCTACTCCTATCCAAGCTCCGGGAGGGTCATCAAAGAGAAGTCGCCTATTCTCAGTCCTTGCCCCACAATGGTGGAATGAACTACCCACCCCAGTTAGGACAGCCGAAACACGTCCAATCTTTCGCCGTCGACTAAAGACGCACTTCTTCAACCATTATCGAAAAAAAAAAAAAAACTAACTAACCTTACTGTCATGCACTTGTCCTAATAAACTAACCTACACTGTAGCACTCAACACTTTGATGAACATTGTTGCTCAGCTGATAGAGTTGTGCCCTTCCTGATGGCTTGTCGTACAGAACATGTAAGTCGCTTTGGATAAAAGCGTCAGCTAAATGACTAAATGTAAATACTGTACTTCTACTGTAAACAGATAATATACTGTACTTCTACTGTAAAAAGATACTATACTTCTACTGTGCTAAGAGACCCTATACTTCTACAGTGAAAATATATTACTACACAGGACAGAATGTTGCTTACTGTTTACTCATCAGATATCTCTATACTCTGCGTCCCAAAGAACCCTCTTCCCTCCCTGCAGTGACTCAGAGAAACTCGTCTACACTATCCCTGGGGTGTCCCCCGGGTATGATGCAGCTCATCATAGAGTACGCCTACACACACTTTGTGCCGGTGACAGCAGAGAACGTGGAAGAGCTTCTGGTGGCTGCAGACCAGCTTCTCGTCACTGGCATAGTAGGAGCGTGCTTTGACTTCCTAGAAGGCCAGCTGTCTCTGGAAAACTGTGTCGGCATCTGGAGGTTGGCGGACATCTACTGCTGCCCTGACCTGAGGCGCAAGGCCCATCTCTTCATCGTGTGCCACTTTGAGGAGATGTTGCACGTGTGGTAACCTTGACTTCATTGGTGCCGTGTTTAAGACCCGTTCTGATTTGTTCACATAATGAGCATGCAGAAAAAGAGCCGGGGAGTTGGGAATTTGCAGTACACAGTGGTTGGTGGCTGTCTGGAAGATGAGGGAGACGTGGGGTGAATAGGAATGTTAGTAATGGTCGTGTATAGCCACAGTAGGACCCAGGGTGGATATGTGTATTATTTGCATACAGGACTGGTGGTGATGTTAGATTTAGGATGTCCAAAATTAACGGCAGAGCGCTTGTTGTTCAGTAAAGGGGCAATCATGAGCTTTTTGATGGTTGTGTTGTTATTAGAAACAGGAGGCCGCTGTCGACCTGCTTGCTTGGGGTTTTATTGCAGGAAATACGACCAGCATATTTGTGCAGTGCCAGGGTAAACAGGAGGATGAAACTTGCGATTTTTTTTTTTATTATATAAGAGCGGCAGCCGACGAAGAGTTATTAGTCATATTGTAGGGACAAGTTAGGGCTGATGTTAGGAGGCGCTGAGGAAGATGATTGACAAGATGTCGAGTTAGGAGGCTACGTGCAAGAGCAGGCCTAAGTGAGGGAAAGTATACGAATCTGTATGTCTGTCTGGTGAAAGCAAGGGTTTAGTTTAGGTAAAATATTTAAAGGAGATGGCGTCGGGTGGAAGTAAGTGGAATAGTCACAGATATGCGGGAAGGAGACTGTGAGTGGCTAAGTGGTTAAGGCGGGGTAGCCAGACATAAAGAAAAGAATGTAGTGTAGAGTTAGAGAAAAGGTGTGATGAGTGTGTGATAGTGGGAATTCTATACCCTGTTAGTGGGTCGAAAATTGGTATTATTAAGTATATGACTGGGCTTGCCGCTCGGAGGAACTGTGTATGACGCGGGTGATTAGGAAAATATGGGGTATTTAGGAAAAGGACACTAGAGGATGTTCAGTGATCAATTTTTAGATGGAAAGTCGGCTTACACAAGAATCCAAGGTTAATAGCGTTGCGCCATGTAATCGATGTCTTGTACGGGGGTTCGGTTTGTTTGTATTTGTGTATTTATGTATTTGTGTAAAATGTATGTGATCAGTAGCAAGCTTGACGAAGGTTGTTATGTTGTGATGTGGATCGGATCAATACTAATCTGAAGCGAATCATATTGGAGATTGGGGCTAACTAGTTTGGCTCTGGGGAGGAGATGCGGTATTCTAGAGATGTTAGAGCGACAATGTGAAAAAATTGACGAAACGCTGTGAGAGCAATTGTTGTTAGGAAGCGAGTCGAGGCGTTCGTTGCGGTGATTGGGGTCGTTTTAGTGGTTGTATATGATGCGGTAACAATTGTGTACGAGAGTATCGTGAATGAAAGAAGTCGCATGATGGTAACGTCATGGTGTTGGATGGGGAGTGTGTAGCGTTCACGGCGCGTGGGGCCAGGCGGAGAGAAGGGTAGGAGAAATGATTAATGTTGATCTGTGTAACGGCGTTGGTATATGAGAATGTTTTTAAATTCTTTTACGTTAGTTTGTTCTTTTAAAGTGGGTATTTAGACATGTGTAAATTGTTTATTGTTAGATTGGTACTGAGCGGATTGAATGAATGTACGGATTTCGGGCGTGGCATAACTTGGGGCTTCCGGGATCGCATGGAACCTCGCATGGAGGCTGGCTAGGCTATTAGCTTGCATGCGGCTGTTTTGTGAGTTTGCGGGCGACATATGAGGTGATTAGAGAATGGGAGATAATGTTTGGGGAGTAGTAGAGGACGCGGTAGAATGTCGTGGCATTTTTAGGAATGTCGTGGCATGTTTAGGATGTCGTGGCAGATTTTGGTTGTTGTTGCAACGTTATGGGGACAGTCGCATCGGTTGCTACTGCGCATGTGCGGGTCGCTCGTTCGTTCATTTTGCTCAGGGGATGGTGGTAAGTGTGGATATTTTTGCTTTGTGTTGTAGATCTGGAAGTGGTTCTGTTTATGGTTGTTATTACTACGAGTATGTTATTACGCGGGGGTAGAGATGTAACATTGTTAGTGGTTGGTTTAAGGGAGGAAGTTGAGAATAGGTTGCCGACGTTGTCAGAGTGTAGATGATTTAATATGCGTGCCCATAATTAAGCTGGGATTCATAAAACCGGCTATACTGGGTAGATTGTATTATTGTCTTTAATATACAGGTATATTTTTAACCAGGGGGGAATGAGTAGTTGATTAAAAATAGTACAGATAAAAACATACAGTTGTTAAGGGGAGGCAGACAAGAGATGGAGTCCCCCGTTTTAAATACATCATAACTTTTATTGCATACATGATACACAGATAAACGGTAGTTTGGGAGTAATAATGGGATGAGTTGATGAACGTTGCCGGTGATAGGTTAAGATTTCACAAAACTAACCTTATCAGTGACTATTGTTTGAGAAGGGAAATACTGTGTGCACTGCACAAAACAAGTGTGTACATGTGTGATGTTGTAGATTTTGGGAGATAGTCATTGGGGAGAAGATCGATGGGGGTTTATACTGCAAAACATTGCAGTGAGTCTATCAGTAGGGAATGATTTCGTTTGCCTGTGACCAAGTTAGACACACAATTTAACTACTCTGGGTCAATGTATCATTTAAAAGTGGGAACAAAATATATACATTAAGTCTGTGGGGGATGCTTAGGTTGTAATTTTATTACTTAAATGTGACAATAACTGCATTCTGAAAACATGCCGGGGACATGTCCCATGTGTCTCCCCCCATAGTTCCGCCTCCGCATGCAGGCTTACGATATCCGAGCCGGTGGATGGATGGATGTGAGCGTTGAGGCGGAGAGTTCCCAGGCCTTCCACGGCACCGCTTATCTCCACGGTCTGGTCTACTGCGTCGGCGGCCGGGACGGCGAGCCGTAGAGGATCTCAGCAGTGTGTGCAGGTTCAACCCTGTCACTCGCAGCTGGCTGCAGGCGGCTCCCATGCACTCACGCCGCAGTCACCTCAGCGTGGTCGCGTTGGGCGGCTGTATCAACGCCATGGGAGGGGACGACGGAAAGGAGGATCTGAACACCGCCGAGCGCTACGAGCCTGAAACAAACCAGTGGACACTGATCTCACCCATGCTGGAGCACAGGAGCGGCGCCGGGGCAGCAGCCCTCCAGGGCAAGGTGGGTGGAACTGAGGGACACAGGGTGCTAGATGAACACAAGGAACGTTAGATCAGAAATCATAAATGTCTTTATTGCCAAGTAAGCTTGCACAAACAAAAGATGTGTCTGGGTCCTTTGGTGCATCAACATTAATAGACAATTAAAGTAGAATGAAATCAAATGGAATATATAAACTAAATTAGAATATTCTTTCTTATTACAGGTTTACATCTGTGGTGGCTTCAACAGGGGGGAGTGTCTGCTCACAGCTGAGTGCTACAGCCCAGACACCGACCAGTGGACTCTGATCGCCCCCATGAGCAGCAGGCGTAGCGGAGTGGGAGTCGCTGCGTACGGAGGACACGTCTATGTGGAGAGAAATCCTTTATACTAGATATTTTTATAGATCTGTATCATTTGACTTTCAATGCTTCTGTGATGCCCTCATTTCCCTAAATGGATTAATACAGTGTCTGCCTGCCTTAACCACACACTAAAACATTCCTCTCATGTGTCCTGTCCTCAGGTTGGAGGGTTTGACGGTGAAAACCACCTGCGTAGTGCGGAGGCCTACAGCCCCTTGACTGACTCCTGGAGTGCCCTGTCCGACATGCTCACCCCCCGCAGCAGCTTTGGCATCGCAGTGCTGGACGACCTGCTCTTCGTGGTCGGAGGCGACAATGGCTTCACCACCTCCATCTCCAACGTGGAGCGCTACGACCAGAGCAGCGACAGGTGGACCAGTACACTGCTCCCCGTGGAGGAGGAGGAGCAGGAGGAGCAGGAGGAGGAGGAAGAGGAGGAGCAGGAGGAAGAGGAGGATTAGGAGGAGGAGGAGGATTAGGAGGAAGAGGATTAGGAGCAGGAGGAGGAGGATTAGGAGCAGGAGGATTAGGAGGAAGATGATTAGGAGCAGGAGGAGGATTAGGAGGAGGAAGAGGAGGATGAGGAGGACTAGGAAGAGGAGGATTTGGAGCAGGAGGAGGAAGAGGAGGAGCAGGAGGAGGAAGAGGAGGATTAGGAGCAGGAGGAAGAGGAGGACTAGGAGGAAGAGGAGGACTAGGAGGAAGAGGAGGACTAGGAGGAGGAGGAAGAGGAGGAGGAAGATGAGGAAGAGCAGGAGGAGGATTAGGAGGAGGAAGAGGAGGCAGCAGGGGATCCATCTAAGAACCTTAAACATTTATTAGACCAAAAGAAATCCTAAGAAGAATCAGCCAAAGGTGGTGCATTTCTTTCTTCTAGTAATTCAGACAATATCGGTTTTTAGTTTGTGTAATGTAATGTAATATCTGTTTTTAGTTTGTGTAATGTAATGTAATATCTGTTTTTAGTTTGTGTAATGTAATGTAATATCTGTTTTTAGTTTGTGTAATGCACATAATATGGGAACTTTTATCCATATGGTTGAGCCTGTTAGGAATTGCACCCCCAACCCAAGCAGATTGCAGATCACTCTCTCTATAATTATGTTTTTAATCTTTTCTGCTGTAATTCCAAAAACACTAGTTATAGGCCCAAACGCATTATATAGATTATCGATTGCCGTTTCCCCCCCATACACGCTACACCAAAAAACTCAAATGTATATGATCGGTATACATTATGCCTCATCATGCGCAGAGGAAAGGGGGGGGGGGGGGCCCGGGGGGTCGTTTATAATTCCCTGATCATCAGTAAATGCTTTATGTAGGTTGGGTGATATGTTGATCAGATGGTTTGCAAACAAGGAAACTCACAATCGGGTTGAAAATAACGTTATATTCCTCTTACCGTGGGTCAATGAGACTGGCGGTGAAAGATCCCAAGTACACGACGCCGATCGCCTAGGTCCATTTCCGGTTAGTATGTCGCAATAAACGGCGAAATCATATCAATTATTAAGTTTAGAAAGCGATCCATTATGTACATAGTGTGTCGGGAGTCCCGCAACGAGATGTGACGGCCGGATGAGTTTCATCGATGCACACCGGCACATCCTGTAGGCGAGTGTAACTCGCCCGACCATCCACCAGGCGGCGGTATTGAGCCGTCGTTGCCATCACCTATGCAGGGGTGTCAAACTCATTTTCACAGAGGGCCACATCAGCATTATGGTTGCCCTCAAAGGGCCAAAGACCGTATAAATGTTAATGTAATGTAAAATAAATGTAGCTACACATTTACATATTGTTAAACATGGTGTTTCTGTATTTATTACTTATTAAAGTTATACATATTGCATATTCATTTGCATAAATGTAAAAATATATGTTAGCTTATGTTATTTTAACAAATAATTTTAGTTTATCAGAACTCCATATTACTCCACCAATCAATGATCAAACCATTCAAGTAAATAACAAAGAAAAATATCATCAAATACAAGCTATGACATTAAGTTTGTTCAAAACCTTTTTGTCACAGTCAAGAGGGGCAGAACTAACAACTGTGAGCTGCAAAGAACACGTGGGACAGATGTAGCAGATGTTACAAAAACAAATGGCTGCACACAACCTTGCAGAGGCCATACATCCAACTAATGGAAGATAGTTTAATTAACTTTAATTAACAGATTGCAGAATGGGTACAGTACAGTACAGCTCAATACACACAATTGTTAAGGGGATGCAGACCAGAGAAAGACTTTCAACTTGTTTACACTGTAAACCCGAATAAGTTTCCAGAACTTAAAAAAATTGAGGCCATACCATGCCTCAATTTTTTTAAGTTGATAAACTCAAATGTTTTCAGTTGGCTAAGACTTACAATTCTCAGTTAAGGCAACTCAAATATGGTCTGTTACTGTGACTTAAGGTTCTCAGTTAAGTCAAATCAAATATGGTCAGTTACTCTGACTTACAGTTCTCAAGTGGAGTCAACTCAAATATGTTCAGTTACTGTGACTTACAGTTCTCAGTTAAGGCAATTCGAATATATTCAGTTACTGTGACTTAAGGTTCTCAAGTGGTGTCAACTCAAATATGTTCAGTTACTGTGACTTACAGTTCTCAGTTAAGGCAATTCAAATATATTCAGTTACTGTGACTTAATGTTCTCAAGTGGTGTCAACTCAAATATGTTCAGTTACTGTGACTTACAGTTCTCAGTTAAGGCAATTCAAATATATTCAGTTACTGTGACTTAAGGTTCTCAAGTGGTGTCAACTCAAAATGTTCAGTTACTGTGACTTACAGTTCTCAGTTAAGGCAGTTCAAATATGTTCAGTTACTGTGACTTAAGGTTCTCAAGTGGTGTCAACTCAAATATGTTCAGTTACTGTGACTTACAGTTCTCAGTTAAGGCAATGCAAATATATTCAGTTACTGTGACTTAAGGTTCTCAAGTGGTGTCAACTCAAATATGTTCAGTTACTGTGACTTACAGTTCTCAGTTAAGGCAGTTCAAATATGTTCAGTTACTGTGACTTAAGGTTCTCAAGTGGTGTCAACTCAAATATGTTCAGTTACTGTGACTTACAGTTCTCAGTTAAGGCAGTTCAAATATGTTCAGTTACTGTGACTTAAGGTTCTAAAGTGGTGTCAACTCAAATATGTTCAGTTACTGTGACTTACAGTTCTCAGTTAAGGCAGTTCAAATATGTTCAGTTACTGTGACTTAAGGTTCTCAAGTGGTGTCAACTCAAATATGTTCAGTTACTGTGACTTACAGTTCTCAGTTAAGGCAGTTCAAATATGTTCAGTTACTGTGACTTAAGGTTCTCAAGTGGAGGCAACTCAAATATGTTCAGTTACTGTGACTTAAGGTTCAACCTTAAATCCATGTGATTAAGTTAACAGAACTCAACGACATTGAGGCCATCCCATGCCTCATTTCTTTTAAGTTAATCAACTCAAATTTTTAAGTTAATCAACTCAAATATTTGCAGTTACTATAACTTAAGGTTCAGTTTTAAAATCCATGTGAAAAAGTTTACAGAAAAATAACTACACAAGCACATTATATCAACTTCAAACAACTATTTTATTTTTTTCTATTCAAAGAGTATAAAAGAGTATACATATATAATCTGTATGTTAGCAATGTACAATAACACTATAAACACCGTACACTGTTTTTGGACTATATATGTTAACAATACCGACCAGGTATTAGTGCCTTGCAAAGTGCAGATATGAAGTTTTCCCCTTTTTTTGTATGCATTTAGGAGGTTTTGTTCTTCATCGAAACTATTTATCTTACAAAAACATTGTGTTACAACTTCAAACTCTTTATATTTATTTCTATTCAAAGAGTATACATCTATTTATCTTACAAAAACATTGTGTTGCCCTCTCCAACATTATGGCAATGTTAAAATTGAAAATATATATATATAGAAAATATATATAGAAAATAAATACATGCATGTTATAACATGTACATACAATGTAATGTATATTACACATTTAATCCCTCTGGTCACAATAGTGTAATAATGTTTGTTATAAGGCTCTGAAAATGTTACTGAATGATGTATCAATGTATTTCCAGCAAATATTGAAATAATAAAGGGTCTCAATATGTGCAGTGCACATGACCAGAGCCGTTTACATCCTGGCTGAATTACTCAAATTTGTATAGTGTGGTCATAGAATGAGCAAACATGTTGACGGCAACTATTGTGACCGTTGGGATAACACAGTGTATCTATGTACAGTACAGAATAAAATGTATAGATTATCTGAAAATTGTCAATCCGCTTGGCACATGTAAAATTCACAAACGTTGTGCTGTATATTGGGTCCTGCCAATGTGGAACCAAAATACCAATCCACATTACATGCTATACAGCTGGCAATACTGTTAATAGTGCACATACCTACATATGGAAATGCAGCTGCATGTATTTGCTCCATGATGTATCATGGAACAAGATGGTGTTTTCATTGAAAGAGTTAGTCAGAATGTCAGAGGCACCATCCGTCATTTAGAGCAGGCTATGTTTGCAGAATGATAACTAGAACACTACAGTACTCTGTACTAAGAACACTATACAGTACACTAACTATACTGCCCTGTCAAGGCAGACCGCAGTAACTTCCAAACAGTGAAACTGAGAAAAATGGCTTTAAAGTTTTTTGACTTGCCATCCAAAATGTGTTATAGGTAGATAGATGATAGTACCCAGATTTAACATGTATTAATGAAGTAATCTTTAGGCATACAAAAATATGACGTAGTTATTTTAATTAACCCCAAAAAAGCAGATACTGCACTCTGCTGCACGATTTCCTTAAATAATTATACAGGTAATGTACAGGCAAAGTGCAGTAACTTCAAATGCTCATCATTCCAATATATTCAGGTATTAAATTTCATTTTCAAAATGGCTAGGTTAAGTTATGAAAGCTGGAGGGAAAACAACAGTGTATTTGAAGTTACTGCACTTTGCCTGTACATTACCTGTATAATTATTTAAGGAAATCGTGCAGCAGAGTGCAATATCTGCTTTTTTGGGGTTAATTAAAATAATTATGTCATATTTTTGTATGCCTAAAGATTACTTCATTAATACATGTTAAATCTGGGTACTATCATCTATTTACCTATAACACATTTTGGATGGCAAGTCAAAACACTTTAAAGCCATTTTTCACTGTTTGGAAGTTACTGCGGTCTGCCTGGGTTTTGAGTGTGATTTTGTAGTTACTGCAGTTTTTAAAACCCCATATCTCCAAAACTGAGCGACATTAACATCTGAAACTTGGTCACAAGATAAAACATTTATTGACAAGGTCAATTTCACTCATAACTAAATTTTTACTTTTTTCAAGTTACTGCGGTTAGCCCTTGACAGGGCAGTATACTACTGCCTACAAGGTCTCAAGGATACAGTCCCACTCTCAGCATACAAGATCGATGGTCTGCTGCTGCTGACTCCCAAGCGATTCATTCAAGTGAAACGGAACTGAGTCCAGCTAATGGTGAATAGTTATTTTATTAATCAATTATTGTGTCTTTATTCACTCTAGTTGTGTAATTGACCAGTTCATATTCTGTATAAGTTCATATTCTGTATATGTTAATAATAACGCTTCTGTGTTGCGTTTATGGCTCCTGGTATATCGCCTTGTACTCTGTACTGAGAACACTAACTCTACCACTGCCTACAAGCAATGGAAGCAGTCAGAGCAGAGTGGCATTTATGCCCATTGCCTCCTATTGTTCCTCGAGAAACAAACGTTTGGGACTTGGATGTTGCCTTTGAGATTCTGATAAACTCTTTCAACTCTAAAACTTACTTGGATGAAATTACAATAATGCCAGCTATAGACGGTTAAGAAAATTCGAACTGTAAAACTCCCAAATGTAAACATATTACATAAAAAATAAAGAACAAGGTACATTGAGTAGTTTGGACCTATTGGCTGAACATCTGCAAAGTAGTACAGCAACTTTTGAAGGTATTATTTTGACATGACAAGACATTTCAGATGAGTTTCTATAGACACACTTTTGAGGTGTTGGTAAGTGCTTTGGGGTAGTGCATAGATTAGTCCAAACATTACAGGAAGGAATCACCAAATCTGGGGAAGCTGATCATGATATGACTTTCAATGACAATAGAGATTGTCACAGGCTGGTAGTGAACTGGACTTGTGTCATGATCACTGATTACAGTAAGGAATAGAAACTCATCTGAAAGAAGGATGTGGGGTGAGGTATTAATTTCCTTGTCATGTCAAAATAATACCTTCAAAAGTTTAATGCAAGAGCGGTCAGGTGACATAGCGGAGATTGCGTTCGTCACCAACGCTGGAGACACTGGATTCGCGTGTTCGAATCCAACTCCCTGCGTTGTCACCAGCTTGGCTGGCCGTTCACACTAATACAATTCGGCAGTATTATGGGGTGGGGAAGCTGGCGGGTGGGAATCTGGCGCTGTGGACAGCGACGCCTACAGGTCAGGTCTCGGCGCTTGCTAAGCGGGGCAGGACTTGGTGGAGATAGCGTGCCCTCCCACGCGTTACACTTCACCAATGAGAGCCCTCGCTGCCAAGTGAAAAGACGTCACTGGCTGTCGGCGCATGTCTCGGGGGAAGCGTGCGATCGACTCGGGACGCCCTTATACCGACTCGTAGGAGAACATGCATACAGCACCAGGTAGGGGAGGGGGGGGGGGGGGGGGGGGGGGGGAATTGGCACAACGACTAATTGGGACGGGGAGAAAATCCATTGAAAAATCAGAAGAAAAAAAAATGATTGCATCATCAAGTCATTCTTGAGAGTCTGCAACCTGGGCAACAGTTTACCAGCTTCTAGACCTAGTAAAATCTTCTGAATGAATTCAAAAGTGTTGGTAAGTCCCTTGGGGTAGCTGAGGTGTAGTGCATAGATTAGTCCAAACATTACCAGGAAGGAATCAATCAGAGATTGTCACAGGCTGGTAGTGAACTGGACTTGTGTCATGGTCACTGATGACAGTAAGGAGGGCCACTGCAACACCCTGAAGCTCTGGCTCATCAGGCGTGTCCTGAAGGAATGAAAGAGACATAATAATCACAAATAAATCCATGGTTTCTACAAAGTGCAGCACAAAGCTAAGTACCGTAATTCCTCTAATAGTAACCGGTATTCAAATACAAGCCGGGTCTCTATTAATGGCCGGGTGCGCTCTTGAGCTAAGCAATTATAAGCCGGCCTCCTAATACAAGCCGGGTTACTAATATACTGAGCTGCATACTGAGCTAGTTACTTGATTTCACTTTGAAAACGTTGAAATGACCAGTGACCACCTGTAATTGCACTGTTTACTATTTCATACAGTACTTGGTTTCAATAAATGAACCCAGTACATTTTACTGGGTTCAAACTGACACAAAATGTTGCTTTATTCATTATGATCTGTTTGAAAATTAGAAATATAGGCCTCTCTCTTATACATGCCTCCTCCTAATACAAGCCTGGTACCCGCTACAGTTGAAACAAATACAAGCCGGGGTTACTATTAGAGGAATTACGGTATATGGAGTTGTGTTTGTAAGTTGTTTATATTTTAGTTAGAACTATTTTTTTGGTGAGAAGGTTATTTTTATTTAACCAGGTTAGTCCCGTCGAGATCAAATATCTATTTCACAAGGGAGACCTGGAAGGAAGGAAGACTGATACTTAGCATTTTGATTAACTGTTCACTTAATATACAGTTGTACTGTAAATTATTTTCACTCGGACTCACTGTGCAGGTTTTGAAAAATCCAGAGACTTCCTCATGCAGATACACAGGCAGGGCATGGAGAACAGTGGTACGCCTGGTGTGAACATCATGGATTTCCTATTAAGATGTAAGATTAAGAAGAAAAAAAGAATTGTATTATATGGAAATGTTTACTGAACAAAGCGGATTTTAAACAGTCCAATCAGATATGTCCACAAATAACATGTTCACATCTTTAATGCAATCAGAAAAATGGCAAACACAATGGTGGACTAATTGTAAAATTCAAAAGCTCATTTGAATCATTGAACCTGTTCAATGTTACAGAGGTTCGACCTATGACATGTCATGTATAATAATCTATTCACCTGTTCATCGTGGATTTTTTAAATGTGAGCCAAAGCATCTGCCGTGTTCCCAGTTTTGGACGCCTTCTGTCTGAATAACGTCATCAGTCGAGGAAGATGGCGGTCAAGCTCAGCGTAGAATGTGTTGGGCAGGTTCTGGTTGGCAATCAGCTGGAACTCTGCATACACCTATATTTAAAAACAGCAGGACAATATAGTATATCAACATCAATTAGTCACTTCAACTTGGTGGATCTCTTACTTTGTTTGGTTTGGGCTTCAGAGCATGACGGCGGGATTTCTGGTCAACCATGTCATTACATGCTTTGCGGAATCGGTCGCTGATGACTAGCTCGCGGGGGCGCACAGAACACACACGCAGATGCGCCGCTAGAGTATATAAACCAGGCTTAAGAATCACAAGTTTCACTTTAAAACACACAGAATGTGCCAAATGTTAACACAGGAAAGAGAGCTGATCTATATTACCTCAGACTCCATTTTGAGAGCAGGCCAGAGGTCCATGAGCTCTTTCACTGGTGGGCTGGACTTCACTATGGTCTGTCGGCGCTGGGCAAATGTGGTCTGCATCAGCTTTCTAATGAGGGGCAGGTTCTTCTCAGTCTTCTTGACTTCTTCAGCAATTGTCTGCCTCAACTGCTCAAGCCTCAAGGAATCCTCTCCTTGGGGATAGTTGGGTAGGAAGTTTACTTCTGCTCGCTTGGGTCTTTTAATGTTGGAATGTGAAGGTTCACCATCAGGATTGCTTCTACCTCTTTTTCCAGCATTTACAGTGACCTCCTCACATCCTGCCCGTCTCAGCTTGTTCCTGAAATTGCCCATCTTGAATTTGATGCTGTTCTTCCATCCATTGCAGCCGGTCTCAGATCCTGCTTCCTTCAAGCAGGGATGTTTGGCGACAAGAGCCGCAGAAGCCACTGCTATCTCTTTATCACTTGGATAAACCTTGAAAGCATACATTGTAGATGCAAGCTTTTCTAAGATGTCATGCTTTAGGTCTCTTGTCAACTTAAGGTGTCTCTTGTTCTTCTCAAATTCGTTGTTTCCGTCTCTAAGTTTCAGCTCAACATCGAATGCAAATGTAGGAACTGGAAAAGGACCTGGAGGCCATCTGCTTAGACGTTCTGGAGATGACCTATCTGAAAGTATATCAACGTTCTGGAGATGACATATCTGAAAGTATATCAGTAGATGCGAGAGAGCTGGAGTCGAGCGAAAGTGAAATGTGCACAACAGCTTTTGTGGCAATTCCGTAATGTCATCAAGGGAAGTAAGTTTCCCATCAAAGTCTGGATCTTCATACAGCAAACTGAAGTCAAGGTCTATTTCCAACTGTTCTTTTATAATCTTGATCAGTGCATCAACAGAGGCGGGTCGTGAACTGAGTTTTAATTTTCTAGCCCGGTCTGTCTCAACAACACGAAGGATCATGGGTTGTGGGGAGGCAGCTGCCATTGTGCTATGGAAACTTGAATGAATCGCTTGGGAGTCAGCAGCAGCAGCAGCAGACCATCGATCTTGTATGCTGAGAGTAGGACTGTATCGTTGTGACCAGACTGCAGGTAGATGGACAGTGGACAGATGTGGTCCGGTCGACAGACAGCAGCTCAAGGACCTAAGAGTAGTCATAAACACAACACAGAAAGCGTCATTATTTTAACATATACAGAATATGAACTTATACAGAATATAAACTGGTCAATTACACAACTAGAGTGAATAAAGACACAATAATTGATTAATAAAATAACTATTCACCATTAGCTGGACTCAGTTCCGTTTCACTTGAATGAATTGTTATGATTCGCGATAATAAGCTACAAAAGGTAACGTTTTTGACAAATATTGAAACGCAGTCAGTTTCTCCACACTATTGTTACCATGTAGGAAGAATTAGATCTGAAATTAGTTTCAAAATGGTTACACTGTGGGGGAAATAAAATAGTAGTCGATTACAGTAAATATCAGTATCTGTTATTATGCACGCCTGGTGATACTATATCCAAATTGAACTCGGCCATTTGAAATATACTATATGTATATATATATATATAAATGTGCGAATTGGCTATAATAAGGTAATGTATAAGCATATATTCTATATTCTATAATAATATTTCAAATTGCATTGGTCCGGATGGGAGAATTCAGTACTGTATATACAGAACCTTCAGTTTGATCATCTTCCCTTTATCAATTTCCTTAGATCTTTTGTACACATGATCTCAATAGGGTACTGAATGAGCTCAGTGGCAGTTTTTTAAGTTTGGTCATTATTATCATGGTTTTATTCACTGTCAAAGATGAAAAGAAATAATTCATATTTTCCTTTGTTTCATCACAATTTAAGCAAGCCTAGTAATAGACACAATATTTCTGACACTGAGAATACATTCATTGAGGTCCATAGATGTTCCTAGATACCAAGAATATGCAAATAGCCCTTGTAGAAGTGGAGCAATATTCCATTTACCTAGGTATACATTTTATGCAGATTTTCACCTGGGTGGAACAGGTCACTAGTTACAACAATGCTTATGTAACTATTAAAAACGTACATTTTAATCACGAAACAAAATGGCAGACTAACGTTAGCTAGCATGCTAGCTAGCTAACGCTAGTAGCATGCTAGCTAGCTAACGTTAGTAGCATGCTAGCTACTGTAATAATATGCAATACTATTTGCTAAAACAAGCTCCAAACTATTTGCCACGGCACAGAGATAACATTTAGTCAAACGATAACAGCCCGGTGATGGTATCTGAACGGGATCATACTATTCCCATAAGAACTCACTTACCAGTTAACTAGTATCTAGCATGCTAGCTAATAATGCTAACAATGATAACAAGCTTCGTTCTGCACTGTACTAGTTGCCACCACGGTAATAATTCACAAAGTAGCATGTAGTCAAACGATGACAGCAAGATTATGGTAGGTGAATGGCATAATACATTATATTGTCAATGACTTACCAAGGAGTTTGGCTCAGACTATTTGTCAAGCCAGTAGTGAAGACACCATCGCGGCATCGCGCCAACGCCAAGTTCCGTTTGAATACCTCAAATCCTGTGAGATCTTCTAGGTCTCGCGAGTTGCTTAGGACTACCCTCTCGAAGGGGAGGGAGGGAGGAGGGAGGAGGGAAGCTATACTAAATTGATTCAACGACAGTTTTTCAAATGTTGAAATGGTATCTGTAATTAAATATTGAATCAACATAGCTTTTTCAACCTCAACCTTAACATCTCTCTCACTCTCTCTGTCTCTGTCTCTCTCTCTCTCTCTCCCTCTCTCTCTCTCTCTCTCTCTCTCTCCCTCTCTCCCCCCCCTCTCTCTCTCTCTCTCTCTCTCTCTCTCTCTCTCTCTCTCTCTCTCTCTCTCTCTCTCTCTCTCTCTCTCTCTCTCTCTCTCTCTCTCGTTCTCTCTCTCTCTGTCTCTCTCTCTGTCTCTCTCTCTCTGTCTGTCTCTGTTTCTCTCTCTCTGTCTCTCTCTCTCTTCTCTCTCTCTCTCTGTTTCTCTCTCTCTCCTCTCTCTGTCTCTCTCTCCCTCTCTCTCTCTCTCTCTCTCTCTCCCTCTCTCCCCCCCCCCTCTCTCTCTCTCTCTCTCTCTCTCTCTCTCTCTCTCTCTCTCTCTCTCTCTCTCTCTCTCTCTCTCTCTCTCTCTCTCTCTCTCTCTCTCCTCTCTCTCTCTCTTCTTCTCCTCTCTGTCTCTCTGTTTCTCTCTCTCTCTCTCTGTCTCTGTCTCTCTCTCTCTCTCTTTCTCTGTCTGTCTGTTTCTCTCTCTCTGTCTCTCTCTCTCTGTCTCTCTCTCTCTCTGTTTCTCTCTCTCCCTCTCTCTGTCTCTCTCTCTCTGTCTCTCTCTGTATTAATGTAAAAGAGTTGAATACTCTACACCCATTTACATTTACATTTACATTTAGTCATTTAGCTGACGCTTTTATCCAAAGCGACTTACAAGTTCTGTACGACAAGCCATCAGGAAGGGCACAACTCTATCAGCTGAGTAATAATGTTCGTCAAAGTGTTGAGTGCTACAGTGTAGGTTAGTTTATTAGGACAAGTGCATGACAGTATGGTTAGTTAGGGTTAGATAATTCTTTTAATTTTTTTTTTAATTCAGATAATGGTTGAAGAAGTGCGTCTTTAGTCGACGGCGAAAGATTGGACGTGTTTCGGCTGTCCTAACTGGGTGGGTAGTTCATTCCACCATTGTGGGGCAAGGACTGAGAATAGGCGACTTCTCTTTGATGACCCTCCCGGAGCTTGGATAGGAGTAGGTCTGAGGCGGCCAGAAGAAGCAGAGCGTAGGGGTCTTGAGGGTGTGTAGTTAGAGACCATTGACCGGAGGTAGGCGGGAGCAGTTCCTTTGCCGCACGGTATGCTAGGTCGAGGGCCTTGAAGCGGATTCGTGCAGCAATGGGGAGCCAGTGCAGGTCCTAAGAAGTGGGGTGACATGGGCCGACTTCGGTAGGTTTGAGATCAGGCGGGCCGCTGCGTTCTGAATGAGTTGAAGAGGCTTAGTGGCAGTGGCCGGGAGGCAGCAGTAGTCGAGGCGGGAGATGACTGTTGATTGGACCCAGTGGCCTAATATTGAAGAAAACAGACCTGGGCTGGAATATGGAACCAACAATCTTGTATCTCCTAAAAAAATATAAAAATAAAAATCAGGAATGAAAGAAAGACGAAAGAAATGTCTCATATCATATCTATTTTTGAAATCCATGACATTTACATTTAGTCATTTAGCTGCTTTTATCCAAAATGACTTACAAGTTCTGTCAAGTCTGCAGGAAGGGTACAACTCTGCGTATAAGTAAGATTGTTTGTTAAACAGTGTCAAACTTGAGTGCTACAGTCTTGAGTCCATATATACCAGCCGTGTCATGCTAGCATACAGGCACAGGTCAACATAGCTTTTTCAACCTCAACCAAAAATAACAAATCTGACCATGGGTACAGTGACGTCACAGGCCCGGATTGATTGATTGATAACTTTATTAACATCTCTCTCTCTCTCTCTCTCTCTCTCTCTCTCTCTCTCTCTCTCTCTCTCTCTCTCTCTCTCTCTCTCTCTCTCTCTCTCTCTCTCATTTAAAGCTAGCAAGAAGTGGTATGAAACTAGAGACTGAGGAGTCCATATATACCAGCCGTGTCATGCTAGCATACAGCACAGGTCATAGGTCACTGTGTCATGCTAGCATACAGGCACAGTCATAGATACCAACCTATCACACCTATCACACCTCTCACACCTCTCACACCTCTCACACCTATCACACCTCTCACACCTATCACACCTATCACACCTCTCACACCAATCACACCTATCACACCTCTCACACCTCTCACACCTATCACCACACCTCTCACACACCCCACACATCACACTCATCACACCTCTCACACCTCATCCCACCTATCACACACTCTCACTCTATCACACTCACCCCACCATCACACCCACCTACACACCTCTCACACCTATCACACCCCACACCTATCACACCTCTCCACTCCTCACACCACCACCTATCACACCAATCACACCTCTCACACCTATCACACCTCTCACACCTATCACACCTCTCACACTTCTCACACCGATCCCACTCCCACACCTCTCACACCTCTCACACCTATCACACCCTCCACCTATCACCCCCTCACACCTATCACACCTCTCACACCTCTCACACTACACCTCTCACACCTTCACACCTCTCACACCTATCACACCTATCACACCTCTCACACTCTCACACCTATCACACCTCACACCGATCCCACCTATCACACCTACACACCTCTCACACCTATCACACCTATCACACCTATCACACCTACACACCTCTCACACCTATCACACCTCACACCTATCACACCTCTCCACACCTATCACACCTCTCACACCTATCACACCTCTCACACTTCTCACACCGATCCCACCTATCACACCTATCACACCTCTCACACCTATCACACCTCTCTCACCTCTCACACCTATCACACCTCTCACCCTACACTCTCACACCTCTCACACTATCACTCTCTCACACCTCTCACACCTCTCACACCTATCACACCTCTCACCTATCACACCTCTCACACCTATCACACCTTCACACCTCTCACACCTATCACACCTATCACACCTATCACACCTCTCACACCTCTCACACCTATCACACCTCTCACACATATCACACCTATCACACCAATCACACCTACACACCCTCTCACACCTATCACACCTATCACACCTCTCACACCTATCACACCTCTCACACATATCACACCTATCACACCTCTCACACCTCTCACACCTATCACACCTATCCCACCTATCACACCTATCACACCTCTCACACCTCTCAACCTCTCACCCAATCCCACCTATCACACCTATCACACCTCTCACACATATCACACCTATCACACCTCTCACACCTATCACACCTCTCACACCTATCACCCTCTCACACCTATCACACCTATCACACCTATCACACCTATCACACCTATCACACCTATCACACCTCTCACACCTCTCACACCTATCACACCTCTCACACCTATCACACCTATCACACCTATCACACCTCTCACACCTATCACACCTATCACACCTATCACACCTATCACACCTCTCACACATATCACACCTATCACACCTCTCACACCTCTCACACCTATCACACCTATCCCACCTATCACACCTATCACACCTCTCACACCTCTCACACCTCTCACACCAATCCCACCTATCACACCTATCACCTCTCACACATATCACACCTATCACACCTCTATACCCATTCTGCAATCTGTTAATAAAGTTGTACTTAAGTTATGCTTTTACATTATACTTACTTAATAAGTGAATAGTTCCAAGTCAATCAAAAACGATGAGTTTTATTTACTCAAAACATAATGCGGTTTACAGTCTGTATCTACTTAATTATCTTAAGTTGTACTTAATTTATGCTTTTACATTATACTTACTTAATAAGTGAATAGTTCCAAGTCAATCAAAAACTATGAGTTTTATTTACTCAAAACATAATGCGGTTTACAGTCTGTATCTACTTAATTATCTTAAGTTGTACTTAAGTTATGCTTTTACATTATACTTACTTAATAAGTGAATAGTTCCAAGTCAATCAAAAAAGATGAGTTTTATTTACTCAAAACATAATGCGGTTTACACT
>NC_140166.1:58967718-59033575 GCF_963971535.1 Notolepis coatsorum | reverse complement strand
GGCTGGAATATGGAACCAACAATCTTGTATCTCCTAAAAAAAATATAAAAATAAAAATCAGGAATGAAAGAAAGACGAAAGAAATGTCTCATATTCATATCTATTTTGAAATCCATGACATTTACATTTAGTCATTTAGCTGCTTTTATCCAAAATGACTTACAAGTTCTGTCAAGTCTGCAGGAAGGGTACAACTCTGCGTATAAGTAAGATTGTTTGTTAAACAGTGTCAAACTTGAGTGCTACAGTCTTGAGTCCATATATACCAGCCGTGTCATGCTAGCATACAGGCACAGTCAACATAGCTTTTTCAACCTCAACCAAAATAACAAATCTGACCATGGGTACAGTGACGTCACAGGCCCGGATTGATTGATTGATAACTTATTAACATCTCTCTCTCTCTCTCTCTCTCTCTCTCTCTCTCTCTCTCTCTCTCTCTCTCTCTCTCTCTCTCTCTCTCTCTCATTAAAGCTAGCAAGAAGTGGTATGAAACTAGAGACTGAGGAGTCCATATATACCAGCCGTGTCATGCTAGCATACAGGCACAGTCATAGTCAACTGTCATGCTAGCATACAGGCACAGTCATAGATACCACCTATCACACCTATCACACACCTCTCACACCTCCACACCTATCACACCTCTCACACCTATCACACCATCACACCTCCACACTATCACACCTATCACACCTCTCACACCTCTCACACCTATCACACCTCTCACACCTCTCACACCTATCACACCTCTCACACCTCTCACACCTCACCTCTCACACCGATCCCACCTATCACCTATCACACCTCTCACACCTATCACACCTATCACACCTATCACACCTATCACACCTATCACACCTATCACACCTATCACACCTCTCACACCTATCACACCTCTCACACCTATCACACCTCTCACACTTCTCACACCGATCCCACCTATCACACCTATCACACCTCTCACACCTATCACACCTCACACCTATCACACCTCTCACACCTCCACACCTATCACACCTCTCACACCTATCACACCTCTCACACCTATCACACCTCTCACACCTATCACACCTCTCACACCTATCACACCTACACCTATCACACCTACACCTCTCACATCTCTCACACCTATCACACCTATCACACCTCTCACACCTCTCACACCTATCACACCTCTCACACCGATCCCACCTATCACACCTATCACACCTCTCACACCTATCACACCTATCACACTATCACACCTATCACACCTCTCACACCTATCACACCTATCACACCTATCACACCTCTCACACCTATCACACCTCTCACACCTATCACACCTCTCACACTTCTCACACCGATCCCACCTATCACACCTATCACACCTCTCACACCTATCACACCTCTCACACCTATCACACCTCTCACACCTCTCACACCTATCACACCTCTCACACCTCTCACACCTCTCACACCTATCACACCTCTCACACCTATCACACCTCTCACACCTATCACACCTATCACACCTCTCACACCTATCACACCTATCACACCTATCACACCTCTCACACCTCTCACACCTATCACACCTCTCACACCTATCACACCTATCACACCTATCACACCTATCACACCTCTCACACCTATCACACCTATCACACCTCTCACACCTATCACACCTCTCACACATATCACACCTATCACACCTCTCACACCTCTCACACCTATCACACCTATCCCACCTATCACACCTATCACACCTCTCACACCTCTCACACCTCTCACACCAATCCCACCTATCACACCTATCACACCTCTCACACATATCACACCTATCACACCTCTCACACCTATCACACCTCTCACACCTATCACACCTCTCACACCTATCACACCTATCACACCTATCACACCTATCACACCTATCACACCTATCACACCTCTCACACCTCTCACACCTATCACACCTCTCACACCTATCACACCTATCACACCTATCACACCTCTCACACCTATCACACCTATCACACCTATCACACCTATCACACCTCTCACACATATCACACCTATCACACCTCTCACACCTCTCACACCTATCACACCTATCCCACCTATCACACCTATCACACCTCTCACACCTCTCACACCTCTCACACCAATCCCACCTATCACACCTATCACACCTCTCACACATATCACACCTATCACACCTCTATACCCATTCTGCAATCTGTTAATAAAGTTGTACTTAAGTTATGCTTTTACATTATACTTACTTAATAAGTGAATAGTTCCAAGTCAATCAAAAACGATGAGTTTTATTTACTCAAAACATAATGCGGTTTACAGTCTGTATCTACTTAATTATCTTAAGTTGTACTTAATTTATGCTTTTACATTATACTTACTTAATAAGTGAATAGTTCCAAGTCAATCAAAAACTATGAGTTTTATTTACTCAAAACATAATGCGGTTTACAGTCTGTATCTACTTAATTATCTTAAGTTGTACTTAAGTTATGCTTTTACATTATACTTACTTAATAAGTGAATAGTTCCAAGTCAATCAAAAAAGATGAGTTTTATTTACTCAAAACATAATGCGGTTTACACTCTGTATCTACTTAATTATCTTAAGTTGTACTTAAGTTATGCTTTTACATTATACTTACTTAATAAGTGAATAGTTCCAAGTCAATCAAAAACTATGAGTTTTATTTACTCAAAACATAATGCGGTTTACAGTCTGTATCTACTTAATTATCTTAAGTTGTACTTAAGTTATGCTTTTACATTATACTTACTTAATAAGTGAATAATTCCAAGTCAATCAAAAACTATGAGTTTTATTTACTCAAAACATAATGCGGTTTTCAGTCTGTATCTACTTAATTATCTTAAGTTGTACTTAAGTTATGCTTTTACATTATACTTACTTAATAAGTGAATAGTTCCAAGTCAATCAAAAACTATGAGTTTTATTTACTCAAAACATAATGCGGTTTACAGTCTGTATCTACTTAATTATCTTAAGTTGTACTTAAGTTATGCTTTTACATTATACTTACTTAATAAGTGAATAATTCCAAGTCAATCAAAAACTATGAGTTTTATTTACTCAAAACATAATGCGGTTTTCAGTCTGTATCTACTTAATTATCTTAAGTTGTACTTAAGTTATGCTTTTACATTATACTTACTTAATAAGTGAATAGTTCCAAGTCAATCAAAAACTATGAGTTTTATTTACTCAAAACATAATGCGGTTTACAGTCTGTATCTACTTAATTATCTTAAGTTGTACTTAAGTTATGCTTTTACATTATACTTACTTAATAAGTGAATAATTCCAAGTCAATCAAAAACTATGAGTTTTATTTACTCAAAACATAATGCGGTTTTCAGTCTGTATCTACTTAATTATCTTAAGTTGTACTTAAGTTATGCTTTTACATTATACTTACTTAATAAGTGAATAGTTCCAAGTCAATCAAAAACTATGAGTTTTATTTACTCAAAACATAATGCGGTTTACAGTCTGTATCTACTTAATTATCTTAAGTTGTACTTAAGTTATGCTTTTACATTATACTTACTTAATAAGTGAATAATTCCAAGTCAATCAAAAACTATGAGTTTTATTTACTCAAAACATAATGCGGTTTAGAGTCTGTATCTACTTAATTATCTTAAGTTGTACTTAAGTTATGCTTTTACATTATACTTACTTAATAAGTGAATAGTTCCAAGTCAATCAAAAACTATGAGTTTTATTTACTCAAAACATAAGAACACGTCACACGAACTCAAGACATTCAAGTTAGTAGAACTTTCATAGAATATTGAGTATACCCTACTCAAACTAATTGATTATTTTGAACATGCGGGTTTACAGTGTACATCAGGGTCCCCCATTTTCAATTCGTAATGAAATTGCTATTATGTGTCTGCATGAACACACAACTGTAACTGTACTAAAAAATAACAAAATAAGGTGTTGTCTCAGTTCACAACTATATTGGTCAAGTTTTGGGTGGGACTTGTTTGCGTCCCTACAGATTCTTATTCAATTGAGCGAGATGCTCGGTTATGTCACACAGCCAGTTTGCATCTGACAGTTCAGACAATATTTCTTCAACCCTTTGTTACCTATTCCGCCTGGATCTTTTTTGTATTTTGGGCTGTAAAATTGTCAAAGAATGTCTGAGGAGTAAGTGCTTTTGGCTTTTTTCCTTTGTTACCTCAGATGTTCAACGTATGTGTAAGAATGTGTAATAACTAAGGCTGACAAAGTTAAAGCTTTATTAACGCATTAACCCACAATTATTTTAACAGCTATTTTTTAACCCAATATTACTCTTGGGGGGCCACATCAAATGACGTGGCGGGCCGAGTTTGACACCTATGACCTATAGGGTCCAGCTGCAGCACCGTGGGTGTATATATGAATTATGAATGCCATGGCGAAAAAATGAAATATTGATAAAAAAAACGCTTGACAGCGATATTGGCAGAATACAATACGCATGGCGGCCAATACCGCTGGACAGCGTTTTTAGCGCAGAAAGTGTTAAGGGGATGCAGACCAGAGAAAGACTTTCGTCTTGTTTACATCAGGGTCCCCCATTTTCAATTCATCTTAAAACCGTTTGGTAGTGCGGCAGTGAAAGGGTTAATGACCCAGTGAGACTCCCTGGGTGTGAAAAGATGACTATAGTTCGGCCGAGAATGTGCCGGTGGACTTGGTGGTCGCTCCGTGTTGAGAGGAGACCCAGGCGTATAAAATAAAGTATATTGGACCATGTCTACTCTCCACCACCCCCCAGTGGTACGGTACTGTAGCTACAACCACTTACAGGTGCAGCTCAATAAATTAGAATATCGTGGAAAAGTCAATATATTTCGCTGTATTGATGCAGTAATTTGTGCAAAATGAGTCCCAACCAAGTACTGAGTGAACATACTTTTCAGAAGGCCGACATTTCTATATTATTTATTTTTTTGGGCTTATGTAATATTCAAATTAGATCAGATACTGAAATTTGGGCTGTAAGCCATAATCATCAACATTAAAACAAATAAAGGCTTAAAATATTTCACTTTCTGCGTAATGAATCTATAATCTGAGTTTCGCTCTTTGAATTGAATTACTGAAATTAAATAACTTTTCCACGATATTCTAATTTATTGAGCTGCACCTGTATCAAGGCTCTAATCAACATTCATTCGTTCCCCCTCACGAGCTCCATGTGACGCGGAAGTGCCAGTGGTCAAGTCCATGGTTATAGGACAACAATACACCAACTTTAAATCAAGTTTATTGTGCTAATGTCAATGTGCCCCAGTGTTCTACTGGTTCTACCAAGTCCATCTGAGGTTGGAACTTTCTAAGTGAAGTTTGACTGCTATGAAGAATAAAACAACCATCACATCTGAGAAAGCACTTGTGATTGGAGCTATTAATATAAGGTTCATTTGAAGATAATAACTAGTTCAAAATGATGTGACTGAAATATCAAAATGTGCATATCACATGCACAATCATTTGCAAACACGTTTTAATATGTACATCTGTTCATTAGATTAGAATACCCATTTCTAAGTTGTAGTACACAGTACAGACAGTAGGAGGCAGTGGTTGCCTAAATGTTAGAAAAACTTGTGATAGGAAGGTTGCCAGTTCGATACCCTGACCAGCAGGAAACCACGCTGCCAGGCTCAGGGGGTGAATTACTTACATCCTGCTCGTTCAGGCGCTTGTTATCCATCAATAGTACCCTTCTCAAAACATTTCATGATCGAATGTATTTTTGTTAAATCTATATTTCTTGTACAAATAGTTTTACAGTACAACTGGTAATAGCGCTTAAACCAAATATCTTAAATTAAACTACCTTGGATTGTACTGCTGTATTAAATATAAATAATTTAGTTTCACTTGATCAACCTCATATTATTACAAAGACAAGAGACTTTATAGTACAAAAAAAAATGATAGCATTTATTATTTTTGGGTGATATTCACATAATGTTAATGCCGAAAGAAAAATTCTGAATATCAGAGGGCATCACATTTAAAAGACATTTAACAAAACGGAGAAAAAAAAAGAAAAAAAACCAGCAAATGATGCGCAATACAACTGTGGGCTTCCAACTGGCAACTGACAGTATATTCAATTTGTCAAACAAATATCCCATTTCACAAAATAAAACAAAACCTCCAAGAACGTTCAACACGGCTATAAACAAAAGACAAAGCTCAGGAGCCGTTGACAGGAGGATTAATATAAGGTTCATTTGAAGATAATAACTACCGTACTTTTCGGACTATAAGCCGCGGCTTTTTCACCCATTTTTCGACCCTGCGGCTTATATAACGGTGCGGCTTATATGTGACTCGACATGACCAAACCCGAAAATGTAAAAATCTAAATATTGCTTTTTTGACTGCATTGAAATGTTATTTATCTGTTCCCTTATTTGCTAAACTTAATACAACTTGTAAATGAGTTAATTCTTGTTATTTGTCCGACAGTATTGTGTCCCAATGCTAATTACATATGGTAATTAAACATTAAAACACCTGCGGCTTATAGTCCAGTGCGGCTTATATATGTACACATCATTCAATTTAGCTGCTGCGGCTTATAGTCAGGTGCGGCTTATAGTGCGAAAAGTACGGTAGTTCAAAATGATGTGACTGAAATATCAAAATGTGCAATCATATCACATGTCGCTGCTGGTGGGACAAAACCTAATAACTCCAAAAACCCAACTTTTCAGGAGATGAAAGAAACGAACACAGATTTGAGGGCGAATAGAGTTGAGAGGTTTAGACAGATGATCAGTTTAATGCTTTCCCATTGTTTAAACTTTGTAAAACCCACACACACAGGATGATCTACGGAGTTGATTTAATAAAAAAAAAATTAAAATGCCAATAAAACTGGGCCAACTGATGCAACAATAAAACTGAGCCAACTGATGCAGCAATAAAACTGGGCCAAACTGATGCAGCAATAAAACTGGGCCAACTGATGCAGCAATAAAACTGGGCCAACTGATGCAGCAATAAAACTGGGCCAACTGATGCAGCAATAAAACTGGGCCAAACTGATGCAGCAATAAAACTGGGCCAAACTGGCTTCCAACAAAATCTGCACAGCTATAAACAAAAGACAAAATGCCCTAAGTCACTTAATATTAATGCCAAAATAATCACATCACACGCCTATACCTCCTCCTCCTCTGCCCCCTCTTCCTCCTCCTCTGCCTGGTCCGTTGAGTCCCTTAATCAGATTCGTTAAGTCAGTTGCTATTAATGCCGAAATAACTATATCTTCCTCCTCTTCCTCCTCCTCTGCCTCCTCTGCCCCCTCTCCCTCCTCCTCTGCCCCCTCTTTCTTCCCCTCCCGCTCCTCCTCCTTATCATCCCCCTCTTCCTCTTCTCCTCCCTCCTCCATCTCCTCCTCTCCGGCACCTCCCTTCTTCGGCTGCTCTGCTGGACCAGCTTCCACCCCGCCCTCCTCTTCATCCTCCTCCTCCTCCTCCTCATCCTCCTCCTCCTCCTCATCATCCTCCTCCTCCTCTTCCTCCACCATTTCAGCTGGACCTGGTGTAGCAGAAGAGAAAACATCACGTATAAATTACTTCAATTTTTTTTTATTACTATGATACTTCAGCTAATTAAAACAGTTTTTAGGACATAATTATTACGGATGCACCAAAGCCCTTTTTGGAGGCCAATACCATCACATCCCTGTTCACATACAGAGATATAGGACACAACTAGGGCTGTCCCCCCTAGTAGTGTGGTAGTGAAAGGGTTAACCTGCTGTAGTGTGGTAGTGAAAGGGTTAACCTGCTGTAGTGTGGTAGTGAAAGGGTTAACCTGCTGTAGTGTGGTAGTGAAAGGGTTAACCTTCTGTAGTGTGGTAGTGAAAGGGTTAACCTTCTGTAGTGTGGTAGTGAAAGGGTTAACCTTCTGTAGTGTGGTAGTGAAAGGTTAACCGTCTGTATTGTGGTAGTGAAAAGGGTTAACCCTTTGTCGTGTGCAGTAGGCTTGGGCGGTATGACCGTATTACGGTATACCAGGATATTTCGAGATCCTGCCGGTATGATTCTCAATACCGTAACGTCACAGACTGCTATTACACTGACACAGAGTTGATTGTAGTGCACAGCACGCACCAGCAGAGGGTTACGTGGCTATCGTTCTGTGAGCTAACGTCGGTACCTGGCTGGTTGCTGGCTAATCGTTCCGGGAGCTAACGTCGGTACCTGGCTGGTTGCTGGCTAACTAACTAGCTAATCGTTCCGGGAGCTAACGTCGGTACCTGGCTGGTTGCTGGCTAACTAACTAGCTAATCGTTCCGGGAGCTAACGTCGGTACCTGGCTGGTTGCTGGCTAACTAACTAGCTAATCGTTCCGGGAGCTAACGTCGGTACCTGGCTGGTTGCTGGCTAACTAACTGGCTAATCATTCCGGGAGCTAACGTCGGTACCTGGCTGGTTGCTGGCTAACTAACTGGCTAATCGTTCCGGGAGCTAACGTCGGTACCAGGCTGGTTGCTGGCTAACTAACTGGCTAATCGTTCCGGGAGCTAACGTCGGTACCTGGCTGGTTGCTGGCTAACTAACTGGCTAATCGTTCCGGGAGCTAACGTCGGTACCTGGCTGGTTGCTGGCTATCGTTCTGCGATTTGTTTACTTGGTAACACGGGTTGCTAAGGAATTTAGGTTCGAGGTTGAAGAAAGTGCACTTTTTGGTTGAAAGAACGGCCCTAATGTCAACGTGTTTCAATATAAGCGTTATGTATGGTGATAACAAGTATATTGTTAGCTCCGCCCCCCCCCCCCCCCCCCCCCCCGCTGATGAAAATGAAAGTCATACCGTCATAATACCCATACCGGGGTATTATGTCAGCAAGGTATGACGGTATGAAGAAAATGATACCGCCCAAGCCTAGTGTGCAGTGAAAGGGTTAACCTTCTGTATTGTCGCAGTGAAAAGGGTTAACCCTTTGTCGTGTGCAGTGAAAGGGTTAACCCTTTGTTGTGTGCAGTGAAAGGGTTAAGGCAGAACACACTTCCACGTTGCTTCTTTAATCTGTGGTGGTTGTGGGAGTGAGTCTGAGCATTTATAGTTCCACACAACCTATTTGCTAATCTCTCGCGCACACGAGGGGAAGGTAAATGCGTGGCTCAAGGCAAGTGGGCCAATAAGATAAGATGTACCTTTAATAATCCCCATGAGGAGATTCAGGCGTGATAGCAGCAAGGGGGAGGGGGGGGGGGGACGGGGGTACAGCAGGGCTGTATGTTAACTTTTTTTGCATATAGCACTGGTGCTACGGAGGTTGATAGTTTTGTAGCACAGGACAAAATCTTGTAGCACGAGTATAAAACGTCTCTAAAATCTCTAAAAACAACCACAAGTAGTGCATTCATTACTTAAATAGGTATATGACTGGCAAGGGACATGCATCTTGCATACAGGGCACACAAAATCCAAACTTTAACAAGAAATGCTTTCAGACAAATTCTCTCTTTATTTGCCCATAATGTAAAACTAAAAAAACAAGGACATTATTAATTAATTAATTACAAATTAATGTGTTAAAAAAAGAGATTAATGCCATTTATAAACAACAATCTGAAGTTCAAATACGTAGCACAAGACTACAGCATTACTTTCATGGTTCTAAACCAAGTCACCTACTAGTTATGCAGTTAAGAGCCAATGCAAAATTTGCAGATATAACTAGCATTAAGGCACAGCAAGGACTTGTTACAGACCCTAAAAAAATCAACGACATTCAAAGAGTTCTACTCCAACTTGTACAAATCAGAAACGGCCTTCGATCAAAACAAAATGGACACATATCTTAATCAAATTAACCTTCCTAAACTATCAGAGGATGACGCTAAACAGTTAGAAACACCCATCACACTAGAAGAACTTAGGGAGGCTGAAACGGAGGGCTAGGGCCTCCACGGGTTGCGTTTGATAGAGCTGGCGGACACTATGGCGTTGTAACTCCGATTAAAGAATCACACAGAGGCGTGCTGCGGTTACTGGTTGTATTTGGGAACAGAAGGTGTGTGTGGTTGTCTACAAGGGAATACAATACAGTATACATTAGTAAACACAAAGGAATACAATACAGTATACATTAGTAAACACAGTAGTGGCGCACATAAACATAATGTCATAAACATGTGGTCTATAGCTGCAATAATACTCATTAGCAATACAGTGCAACTAGTAACCAAGACATTCACTTAACCGGAGTTATTATATATAACCTACATAGCCTATGCAGGGGGATTACTCATGCAGTGCATGTAAACAATATATATAGGCGGACTGTAAACCAGGTGTAAAGATACATTCTATTCACTAGAGGTAGTGAGTGAGTTATATAGCCTAGGCTAGCTCACGTGCGGCTAAGCTAACCACGCAGCATATCACTAGCAGGCAGCATAGGCTGGCTAACCTGCGGCTAAGCTAACGGCGCAGCCTCTCAAGAACAGAGAGAAACAGCGTCGACAGGAATAGATCAATGTGAACATACTGTAAGGGTAGAGTAAGCTGAAGGAATGAATTAGGCAGGACTAAACATAGGTACCGTACTCACGTGTCATTTACGCACACGTTCCTCAAAGGGACAGATCTTAATACTGCCGCAGCCGCACCATCAAACAGCAGCACAGAGAACAGCTTGCGAACACGTTCGAAAGGAGAAACTCTTAAAGGGCCAGTAACGTTATCAGAAAACTAGAGTGCAACACTAGCTGGGCACATCACGCTGAATGATTACACTGGCATAAATCAATTACCCTTTCCTGTCAACAACAACATATTAAAGAGCTATTACAGAACAAATTAGTCTTATTAGCAGGGCTTTCCTACAGAGGCCATATCTGAAATGCAAAGTGGTAGGGCTCCTGGAAGAGACGGTATCCCACCAGAAATGTACCTCTCATGTTGAGATGTAATTGGACCCCTATTACTTAATATGATTCTATATTCAATCAAGGAGGGGAACTTCCATAAGAACGACAATATTGCACTCATAACAGTCCTCCTTAAAAAAGACAAAGACCCCAACGATTGCGGTAGTTATAGACCCTTAAGCCTCCTCGGAACCGATATCAAGCTGTACTCCAAGGTATTAGCCATCAGACTTCAAAAGCATATGACGTCTTTAGTTCATCCTGACCAGACTGGCTTCATAAGAGGCCGCTTGATCACGGATAATATAAGACGGTTATTACATGTGCTAGATGCCAGCAAGGATGACACCACACCTAAGGCGATGCTGTCCCTGGATGCGATGAAAGCCTTTGATAGGTTGGAATGGTCTTATCTATGGGCAATATTAGAAAGGATGGGGTTAGGAAAAGGATTCATTGATATGATTAAAGTATTATACAAAGACCCATCGGCCATGATTACAACAGGTATAATCACCTCCGAAATCTTTCCTGTATCACGCTCTTCTAGACAGGGTTGCCCTCTTAGTCCCGGACTATTCGCTTTATCATTAGAGCCTTTAGCACAATATATAAGACAATCCCAATCCATAGAACCAATCGCAATCAAGGGCACACAACATCATATTAGTTTATATGCGGACAACGTAATATTGTTCATGCAAAACCCTAACACCTCAATGCCTCATCTTCTCAAGTTGATTGATGACTTTGGCAATCTATCGGGATTTAGGATAAATTGGCCAAAGTCGGCTTTCCTTCCACTTAATGCCCCTGCAAAGAATATACTCCTTCCAGAAGAAATACCAATGGTTAAACACTTCAGATGTTTAGGAGTTGAAGTATTCCCTACTATAAGCCAAACGGTGAAGTACAATTACATTAAAATCCAAGATAAGATCAAATACGACTTTGACAGGTGGTCCAAACTTAAAAACTCAGTACAGGCACGGGTATCAATAGTTAAGATGGATGTTCTACCTAGAATCAACTTCATTAGCTCAATGCTACCGTTACCCCCTCCAGATGGTTACTGGAAAAAGTTACACTCCACCACATACACATTTATTTGGAATAACAAACCTCGACGTATAAAAAGATCCACCGCACAGAGAAACAAAGCCGACGGAGGTATGGCATTTCCAGATTTTTACCACTATTTTAAGGTGTACTCTTTAAGACCCAGCATCAGTATCCTGGAGAAACTTAGAAGTAAATATAGTAGCACCACATAGACTGCAGGACATAGTATACACCATATTATCAATTAAGCAATGCGAATTGAAATTTGGCCCCCTTATTACTCATGTGATCCGGATATGGCGTGAAACACAAAAAAAATATTCTAACCTACATAAATGGCATAGTCATACTCCCCTATTCAATAACAATGCACTCCTGATTGGAAAACAACCTATAAGATACCCTAAATGGGAAAAGCAGGGCATACACACATTAGGAGATGTTTTCAACAAACTGGGTTTTTGTAGATATAAAGACACATGTATCTCACCAGTTCCACATATTATTTTTATGCACAGTTATTGGTCTGTTTGAAGGCTCATGGAGTCCCATTAAGGATACCAATTGAGCACCACAGATATCACAAATTCTTCTATGAAAGAGAGACATCGAGAGGTTTCGTATCTGATTTTTATCATCAATTACCAGTGTTGGGACTAACGCGTTACAGTAACAAAGTTACTTTTGGCGATAACTAGTACTCTAACGCATTACTTTTGAAATTCAGTAACACTGTAGCGTTACTGAATGGTTCGTTACTGCGTTATTTGCGTTATATACGGCGTAGATTGATAGCGAGCGGTAGTGATTATTATTATTATTATTATCCTCATATCCTGTCTGCCTGCGGGGAAACGCTATGCTGGGGGCGTGTTTTGTTTACTATTCCTGATCCGATTCCTGACTGATAATGGCAGCGCCCAGCTACTCGCGTATTTCTCTTTTGTCGAGCGAAAAGAAAATAACGTTTTAGTTATGTCATTTGTGTTTTGGCTCAAAGATACTGGAGTCTAACGTTAACTACCAGGACTCATCCAAATCCACTCGCCACCCGCGTAGAATGATACGAGGCGACACACAGCAAATGGGACGGAAAACTTTTTCCAACTACTTGGAGAGAGAATATACAGTACAACATGGAAATGAGATAAAGAAAATGTTTAAGGGGCTGCTGGACTAACGTTACATCTCAACAGACACTGGTGAGTGCAGTGATGTGAATGTAAATGAATGGAAACTCAAGTTGATCAACGGATTTTGACTACAAATCTGCCAGGGAATCTCATCAATACTAATCAAACAATATAAATATAGTCCTTTCATGCACAATTGATATCCTAACTATTCTAACGTTGCAATGCACGATTGATATCTTAAACAACGTTGCAAGACGGTTATAATGAAACGCTCCGGCGACAGATATCAAGGCTGTTCCTTCAAGCACTTATTTTCAACCTAGAACCTAAACATGCGTGCGCTCAACCTAAACGTGCCTGCGCTCAACCTCCCCGAGCAATTAGGCACGGTGCATTTCTTATTACGTCGGGACATTTGTGTTTGTGTCAGATTTGTGTTTGTATCTAGACCACATTGCTTAGCAGAGTTCAGTGATGTGAATGGAAACTGTCAAGTTGATCAACCGATTTTGAGTATCTGTATCTGCATGGGAGCAATTTTTTTCTTCTTCAAGTAACTAAATAGTTACTTTTCACAGTAACGCATTACTTTTGGGTGTAAGTAACTAGTAACGTAACGGAGTTACTTTTGAAATGAGTAACTAGTAAAGTAACTGAGTTACTATTTTTCAGTAACTAGCACAACACTGTCAATTACTAACGTCCTCGTATGGAATCCTCCCCCTAGACGCAGTCTGGAGGAGGGATATACCAGACTTGGAAATAAATTTTGATTGGCAAGAAGTCTGGGCAAACGTTCGAATTGCGTCACGTAACCCGGACCACCAACAAATTAATCTTAACTATATTCATAGGACATACCTGACTCATATAAGATTGAACAGAATGGGACTTAAAGGATAACGCTAACATTTTGGGAAATTAGCTTATTTAACATCTTCCCTGGAGTTAGACAAGAAGATACATACCTTTTTTGTCTCTGTGCATGCATTTAGCTTTGGGAACAGACGCTCCGTTAGCATAGCTTAGCTTCATAAACTGGAAGTGAGGCGGGACAGTACCCTGACGTTCCCTCTACAGGTTTGTTGATATTCTCATTCCTTCAAAGGATCTGAACCGATTGAAGTTTATGGATACCATGACTTAAAATCCTCTTACCTTGACGATTAAAAACCTCCCCAATTTAGAAAACAGTAATCCAATGGCTGGTATTGATAATATACTACTACCTACTGGACGCTCGGAGCTAACCGGAGCTAACGCAGAACAGGATGTGTAAAGCAAATATAATGACTTCCTTTCTGGGGTTTTCAAAATAAAAGTGCGACGTTTATAGCAGCGGAAAACGTTTATTTTGTACATTATCTAACGTTAACACAAACCTAAACTAACTTTAGGTTAGTTGTAACGTTAGTTTAGGTTCGTGTTAACGTTAGATAATGTACAAAATAAACGTTTTCCGCTGTTATAAACGTTGCACTTTTATTTTGAAAACCCCAGAAAGGAAGTCATTATATTTGCTTTACACATCCTGTTCTGCGTTAGCTCCGAGCGTCCAGTAGGTAGTAGTATATTATCAATACCAGCCATTGGATTACTGTTTTCTAAATTGGGGAGGCTTTTAATCGTCAAGGTAAGAGGATTTTAAGTCATGGTATCCATAAACTTCAATCGGTTCAGATCCTTTGAAGGAATGAGAATATCAACAAACCTGTAGAGGGAACGTCAGGGTACTGTCCCGCCTCACTTCCAGTGATGAAGCTAAGCTATGCTAACGGAGCGTCTGTTCCCAAAGCTAAATGCACGCACAGAGACAAAAAAGGTATGCATCTTCTTGTCTAACTCCAGGGAAGATGTTAAATAAGCTAATTTCCCAAAATGTTGGTGTTATCCTTTAAACAAGACTCCAGATGTTCCTTATGTACAAATGGGGATGAGGGTACATTTATGCACATGTATTGGGATTGCCCACCAGTTAATAATAATAATAATGCAGGACATGTTGCAGAGGTCTTTATTCGGCATGCAACGACACTCAATGTTTTAGTGGTACACACAGCGGTTAGTTTAGCACACACACCGGAACACACACGCATGCATTGTCTCTTTAGGATCGCATTGTCTCTGCGATTAACCCATCCCGTCGTCCTTCCCCCCCAAGGGCAGCCGGGAGCAGACAGGCGTCAACGTGGGCCGCGCCAGGGGACCAATCCAAGTGCTCCTGTCCGTCTTTGTCAAGGACGCCACAGCGTTAGCGATCTGTTGTTGTGCATGTTTTTCCATTGGGTTTATCTTATCGGGGGGGAAACCCTTGCGAGCACGGGGAGAACATGCAAACTCCACACAGAAAGGCCTGGGAGATACCCCACCTGGGTACCTGGCATCATGGAAACCTGGTCCCCAAGCGGGAATCGAACCCTGGACCTTCTTGCTGTGAGGCGACAGTGTTAACCACTACACCACCGTGCCGCTAAGATATATATATATATAAGATAGATATAAGATATTCTGGAAAGAAGTGTCCCAGCAATTATCAAATTTCTTAATTCTGAATATACCTGTACACCCCTCTGTATTGCTGTTGAATGATGTTTTTGAGTTTGCAGTCCCTATACAGCTAAAGAGATTAGTTTTATCTGGTATCACAGCGGCTAAAAAGCTGATAGCATCACGATGGTTTCAACCGGAAAAAAATTGTCGGAAGGTATGGGTTCTTACATATTTCGATGTGATTTATCTAGAAATATCTACAGCAAGAATTTTAGGTGTCAGTGAAACCAAAATTGCAATGTGGTTAGAAGTGGTGGAGAGAATAAAAGCTAGCATATGAATTGTAGTGCCTGGTTAGGAGCGAATGAAAATGGATGGATTATCCAAGTGGGGGTCCGGGGGGGGGGGTGAACGAGCGAGAGCATATGTATGTAGGGTATTAGATAGCAAGTATTAGGTGTATATCTCGTATACTACATTTATTTAAATGGTGATTTCATTGGATGTGTACTGTTAATGCTTGTATGTCTAATTTTATGTTATGTTTAAAAAATTATAAAAAAATAAAACAAAAAAAAAACAAGGACATAACCATATAACAGAAGCAGTCCGAGACCACTCAGATTACAGGGAAAGCTAGAAACAAACATAGAAACACCTAGAAACCAACATAACAAATAGATATAATGCATACAAACACCTGTACATATTTGTGGAACCAAATAAATAAATAATTAATTATTATTATAATTATTCAAGTGTGTGTGTGTGCACTGCACACGTGTCACAGTTCCAGCATCATGTCTGCTGGCCCCACCCACCCACACCCACCCACCCACACACACACACACACACACTTGCATTAATCAGAAGTACAAGGAATTCTGCATGAATGAAAAGTGCTTTATAAATAAAATGAATTATTATTATTATTACCTTATTTGCATATTGTCTGGTTATTAGATAGATAGATAGATAATTAATACTTTATTGATCCCGGAGGGGAATTTAAGTAGCCATACGATGGAGTTATATCGGCTCCGTTCTTTTTACAGAGTAAAATTAGCGGCTTAAATTTTGTGAACAGCATTTCTTCCTTGGCGATGCAATATGCCACATTCATCTTAAGCTTTACCTCGCGGAGATCAGCATCATCCGCTCTGGTCGCCTGTTTACTCAGCGAGTGCAAGAGGGTGCCGGCCCGCTCAGGAGTTTGTTTAGCGTTGAAGGCATCCCGGGCAAGAATGTGTCGATGGGACGTTTTTTTTTTTTTTTGAACAAATGTTTTTTATTTCCCCTTTTTTAACATGAAATTAGACAAACAATACAGTAATAATCAATGATAAATCACAGGACAATGACAGAAATAATAATAACAATAATGACAGTCCAGTAATTAAATCAAAATAAATGTAGATTAAAAGACATAAAATAATAAATACAATACATGTGCTCTTGCTCGCTCTTCCTCGCTCTTTCCTTCCCCTTCCCTCCCCCTCCACCCCCCCCTCAGGACCCCCACTTGGACTATACATCCACTATTTCATTTAACATCAGAAAATTACAAGTTTATATGCTACCCTTTATCTTCTCCACCACAGCTACCCAGACTGCTATGCTGGCTTCATTAACACCTAAAATTCGTGCAGTAGATATCTCTAGATAAATCACATCGAGATAGGTAAGAACCTATACCTTCCGGCACATTTTATCCGGTTGAATCCAGCGTGACGCTATCAACTTTTTGGCAGCCGTAAGACCAGACAAAATTAGTCTCTTTACATGTACAGAGGTTGATAACTGAGAAACATCATTCAACAACAATACAGAAGGCAGTGTAGGTATGGTCAGAGATAAAAATTCTGATAATTGAGTGGTTACTTTTCCCCAGAAAATCTTAACAGGAGGGCATTCCCAATACATATGCATGTACCAAGAGCACCGTTTAAACACAAGGAACATCGAGAGTCTTGTCTGAGACCCAGTAGGTGCAAACGTCTAGGAGTCAGGTAACTCCTATGAACAAAATTAAGATTAATCTGTTGGTGATCCGGGTTGCGTGATGATAGCCGAACGTTTGCCCAGACTGCATCCCAATCAAAATCTACTTCCAAGTTTGGGATATCGTTCCTCCAAACCGAGTCTAGGGGAAGGACCTCATATGAGGGCGTAAGTAAGTGACGATAAAAGTCAGAGACAAAGCCTCTCGATGTCTCCTTTTCATAAAAGAATTTGTGAAATCTGTGGTGCTCAAGTGGAATATTTAATTGGACTCCGTGAGCCTTCAAAGCTGCTCTTAATTGTAGATAGAAAAAATGAGTGGAACTGGTGAGGTTAAATTTGTTAAATATATCTTGATAACTGCAGAAACCATGGTCATCGAAGATATCCCCCAATGTGTGTATGCCTTTCTTTTCCCATCTAGGAAAATCTGATAGGTTGTTGTGCAATAAGGAGTAAATCGTTATTAAATAGGGGAGAATGACTGTGCCATTTATGGTGGTTAGTACACTTTTTCTGTGTGTCACGCCATATCCGGATCACATGTGTAATAAGAGGGCCAAATCTCAAGTTACATTGCTTAATTGATAAGTTGGTGTACACTATATCCTGCAGTCTATGTGGTGCCACTATGTTCTCCTCTAATGGTCTCCAGGATACCGATGCTTGAGAATCAAACCAGCTGATCAGTGGTCTTAAAGAGAACGCTTTAAAATAATAGTTGAAGTCTGGAAAGGCTAAACCCCTGTCGGCTTTATTTCTCTGTGCAGTGGATCTTTTTATTCGTGGACGTTTGTTGTTCCAAATAAATGTATATGCAGCGGAGTGTAATTTTTGCCAGTAACCAACAGGAGGGGATAACAGCAACATCGAGCTGAAGAAGTTAATTCTGGGTAAAACATTCATCTAAACTATTGACGCTCAGGCCTGTAATGAGTTTTTAAATTTTGACCACCTGCCAAAGTCATTTGTGATCCTATCTAGCAATCCGGAATAATTATACTTCACCGTTTGGCTTATAGTGGGGAATATTTCAACTCCAAGACATCTAAAGTGTTCTACCATGGGTATATTTGCTGGGAGGATGGTAGCCTTCGCAGTCACATTAAGTGGAAGGAAGGCCGATTTTGGCCAGTTTATCTTAAATCCCGATAGATTGCCAAAATCATCTATTAGTTTGAGAAGATGAGGTAGGGAGGTGGTAGGGTTTTGCATGAACAATATTACATCGTCCGTATAGTGGTTATTTACAAACAATTTTGTCTTTCGTATTTGCCACTTCCACTCCGGGGATAGCTTTAGTCTACGCGCACATAATAAAGATTCTGATCCATCCTTTGGCTGTCACAATGAATCAATCATTTATTTCTAATAAGCAAAACAAACAAAACTCGTATATCTAATACATGCGTGCGTTGCGTGCAGTGCGTCTGTGCGTGCGGTACAAAAACTGTTTGCCTTCCCGGTCCACGTCTCCCACGCAAGCCACCACCCCTTATCAAGGTAAACTACACAGGTGGATAGCTCAGGTAGGTCTCTTTAAAGGGAAAGTGCACATCGTTTCAAATCATAAGAATAGTTACAATAAGATAATCAGTGTAAATAATATCATGACTTGTCAATCAAATTATCAGTTTTCGTTTTCATATTTCGTAATCCATAAAGCATTTTCATAATTCAAATAATTGCATGATACAAACTCAAAGATTAAATAACTCAAGAATGGCTCCTACAAACCGGCCTCTAATTGTCCATTATCCTAAAAAGGGACCTGCCTTTGCTTCCTGATGACTTGGATTGATGCTGGGAGTTACCCAGCCTGGTTTTAAGGCCTTGTACCTTTGGAGTAGACTCTTGAATATTCCCAAATACTGGGTCTAGAATAACTCTCACTTGCCGTTCTACAAAGTCAACCAGGTTTGTGAATCTTGCTCTTTGCAGGGTTCGTTCATAATAGCTGCATGCTACAGATCTCCATGAATCTCTGAGCCTGTAGGGTAACTTAGAAATTACCGTTCTCATGTTGGATGGATTGTCCAGTTCATGCATGTACTCTAGGGCCTGCATAGCATTGCAGCACACACGGAGAAATAGTGAATAGGCCTGTAGTGCTGCCCCATCCTCAGGTTTGATAGCAGCCCAATCCAGTGCCTTCTGGATATAGGCGCTTGTGATTTTTATTTTATCACCGAAGTGCAGTTCCAGCAGTCGCCTTGCTTCAGCATATCCTCTTGCAGGATCCATGTGCTGGCAGCTGCGTACCAGCTCTCTTGGTTGGCCAGTGGTATATTGCTCCAGATAATATAATCTGTCCTTACTGATGTCCGTGTTGGACTCGATACCATGTTCAAAAGCACTTATGAACGACTGATATTCCATTGGGTCTCCTCCAAATGTTGTGATTTCCTTGGCGGGTAGCAATGACAGCCTTTGTTGGTGCACAAGAAGTTCTGTCATTTGACTCTGCCTGTGCATGACAGTAGCTAATGTGTTCTGGTGACTTTGGTGACCATGCCCTGATGGTGCACCTGGTTGAATACCTCCCCCTAGTGGACCAACTTGCACATTGGTAATGTGTGATGGCCTGGGCTGGTAAGTTGCTGCTCCTGGCTGAATGCCTCCCCCTAGTGGACCAACTGGGACATTGGTAATGTGTGATGGCCTGGACAGGTAAGTTGCTGCACCTGGCTGAATGCCTCCCCCTAGTGGACCAACTGGGAAATGGTCAACATGTGATGGCCTCGACAGATATGGACCTGCCTGTGACGGGGGTTGACTGTATTCCGTTTCCATGGAGTGGTCAGGTGGCATCCTTGACCTAGCTCCTAGCTGGGGGCACTGTTGTCTGTCATCGTCAGGCGGGGGGGGGTGAGCTTCCCGGATCAATAATGTCCATTGTCATTGGGGGTTGATCTTGCCTGGCTTGCATTTGGTCAAGATACTCATTCATGCCATCTGTAGGAGTCCTTGCCTGGGATTCACATGATTTGACCTCAGCCTGGGATTCCTTTATTTTGTCGTATTTTTCGAGGACTTTCAGTTTAGCATCAGATTCAGCAAATGCCATTTGCATTTCAAGTTGTTCCTTCCTTTTTTTCAGTTTATCCTCTTCCTCCTCTAATTTCCACTTTTCCTCCATGACTGCTGATTTTGCAATGAGAGCAGGGCCCTGTTTCTTGTACCTGGATAACTGAGTTAGCCGGATAACTTTAACTGGATAACTGGGTTAGCCGGACTTTCCGGTTTCATGTACGTGGATTTTCCAAATCACCATGACAACATATCCAAAAGTTTGAGCCTGGTCGAAAGCAGAGTTCAAGTTCAACTTAGCCTGAACCATCGCCACGCCCCCGCAAAGAAGTGACGGCCCGTTTCCTGAAACTATTCCCACAGTCTACGATCTGCATTATACCATTCTGAATTACGTTCTTGTGCTACATTCTTCCAGAGGGGGCTTTTGAAATGTAAAATAGACCCAAAATGCTGATACTAAATTCACTTTGTCCTAAATAATGCACGTTATATATACCGTGGCGACGGTGGCGCTCGCTCGTGCGATGTACACATTATGTGGTTATTTCAATTGTAACTGGGATTAAGATGTCTGATGAGATGCGCTGTTTGACGGATTTGAGAAATTGAATGAGCCGTTGACGTCACATTAATGAATGAGGATAAAGAGATAAACTTCATTCATAACAAAGGATATTCTAAACACGTGTCTCTCGTTCATTAATGTATAAACAATGAATTTATCCCATCTGGCACAGTGGTCCAGCGGTAGTGCTCAAGCCTGCCAACCCAGCGACCGGGGTTCAAAACCCGGTCGTTCCAATATGATTTTTTTGAATATAATATTAATGATTATACGCCAAAGTAGCCTGGTTTTAAGTTAAAATATTATAAATCTACATGCATTGAGGATGTCATTCTTTATATAGCTCTCAACGTGCACCAAATTGAATTATTCCTATATTGCAAAAAGAAGGAGACGACTAGGGTCTTGAACCCCGGTCGTCTGTGTGAAAGTCAAAAGAACAACCCGTTAGACCACATTGGAGATAAGTTAAAGATTGACTATACATCAATCAATGGGTAAGAGAGCCGTATCGTAATTCTGTATAACAGTTAACTAATTATTTTCGCTAGCAAGATCTCATTTGATTATTCAATCCAGCAGGCAAGTTTAAAGAAATATAATCTGATTGATTGAGGTAATGAGGGACTTAAAATTAGCCTATAGATAACGCATTTAACTTGTCGGCGAGGCGATTGAGCCGTACTGCAATATGTTAATAAAGTTTTAAATCAATTAATCAATCAATGCCGCTAGAGAATCAGGATTTCTGCTATCGACACCTGCTGTCTTCTCAGCTGAGGCGGGCGCGCGCACTGATCCTGAGAATCAAGTCTGGCTTGAGTTAACGAGACTGAATCCACCTTCTTGGAACAGGAAAATCCCGGCTTCAAACATCGGGTTAACTGAAGCTGGATAATGACATCTTGATCGACTTAGTTGAACCACGTACAAGAAACAGGGCCCAGCTCTCTCCGTTTCTAGTGTTATACGCAGAGTTGAGGTTGTTGATTTAGTGGTCTTTTTAGATGTGCTGCTGATGCTGTCCTCAGGTCGAACTTGATCCTGTTCTTTATAACCAGGTTTTATTCTGTTTCGAACATCATTCATAAATTAATTGAATTGTTAACGTCAGCAAAACAAAGGAGATGATTGTGGACTTCAGGAGGTCGGGGGTCAAGGACTACAGCCCCCTCAGCATCGACGGGGCACCGGTTGAGAGAGTCAACAGCTTTAAGTACCTCGGAGCCTACATATCCGAGGACTTGACATGGACCACACACATTGACAGTGTTGTGAAGAAGGCACGACAACGCCTCTACTTCCTCAGGCGCCTAAGGAAGTTCCAAGTCAGTCAGAAGATCCTTAAGAACTTCTACTCATGTACAATAGAGAGCATCTTGACCGGCAACATCACCTCCTGGTTTGGGAATAGCACTGCACAAGACCGAAGCAGACTACAAAGAGTGACACGTTCAGCCGAACGCACAATTGGAGGGGGGCTCCCCACCCTCCAGAACATTTACAACAAGCGTTGCAAGGGCAAGGCTAAGAGAATCATTAAAGACTCCAGTCACCCGAACAACTGCCTCTTTGAACTGCTGCGGTCAGGCAAGCGATACCGGAGTCTCAAGGCGAGCACAGAAAGACTCAGAAGAAGCTTCTATCCCCAGGCCATCAGGCTGCTAAACGAACAATGAACACTACACAACAACAACCACCAAACGCACATAGCACACACATCCACACGCACACACTCACTTTAAACAAACACACTGTAGCACCCACTCCACACACTTTATAGCACACACCCACTTTAAACAAACACACTGTAGCACCCACTCCCCACACTTTATATTTATTGATGAAGGATTGCACTACAACTCGTACACCTTACTGTAAATTGTACCTAAATTGTACCTCATCCCATTTCTGCTTTGCACTATATAGTACTGTACATTAGTACACTGCATAGTATTGTATATTATATGGTAACTCAGAACATTGTACATATGTCTATACCGAACACTGTGACCTCATTTTCTTCTTCTAAATTACATGCTATACTATGTTATTTGATACTATCTTGTCTAGCACAGTCTCTGGAGCGTAACAGTAAGAAGCATTTTGTATGAAAGTATTCTGTACTTCTGTATGACAACTATTAAAGAAACTTGAAACTTGAACCTTTGGTTTATACCAGTCGTATTCATCACCCTCTTTCTCATCTTCATACAACAGTGCTTGGACAGATTGGTGCATCTTCTCAAATTCATTCATTAAAACATCAAAGGCTTGCAAATGTTCATTCACCTTTTCCACGTCTACGTCATCAAGTCCGTCGAACAGCGCATCCAACTCATTCTTGCGCCTCGTCAATACACCGAGCTTCGCCCTGCGAGAGCCAATCAATTTCACCAGCTCTCTCTCAGCCTCTTGGGCCATTTCCGTTTCAGACATTATTTTAATTATAGTTGAAATATCACAATAATGTGTGACAGCGTCAGTGATGCAATGTCAACAGTTTAACTGTTCAGAATCCCCGCAAATGTCATTCACAGTCCACGCGTAAAGACGCAAAGACGCTTCGGTGTTTATTATTATGCTTGTGAAACACAATGAAACACAGTCCGTGCGCTATGGTCAAACAAGTGTATCCACAGCGGAGAGTAATTGAATCAGAGCCACCTCCCGGTAGCCCTTCCACAATGACGTCGGATCCAAGATTAAGTCATTCAAGTTCATATTATCCCTGCGGGATCCTCCCCATGTGTTGCGCAATGCAACGTTACTCACGACCGCGCAGTATCTTGTAGATGTTGTTGGGGGATCCTCTTTCTCCCTGGGTCCTGGGTGAAGCGAACATGTCCTTGTTGAAGTCCTCTTCTTTCAGGCGAAATACTTTAATATCAGCATGAGTTTTTGTACTTAATATAGTGGCTATTTACAAAAATGTTGTCTTTCGTATTTGCCACTTCCACTCCGGGGATAGCTTTAGTCTACGCGCACATAATAAAGATTCTGATCCATCCTTTGGCTGTCACAATGAATCAATCATTTATTTCTAATAAGCAAAACAACAAAACTCGTATATCTAATACATGCGTGCGTTGCGTGCAGTGCGTGCGGTACAAAAACTGTTTGCCTTCCCGGTCCACGTCTCCCACGCAAGCCACCACCCCTTATCAAGGTAAACTACACAGGTGGATAGCTCAGGTAGGTCTCTTTATAGGGAAAGTGCACATAGTTTCAAATCATAAGAATAGTTACAATAAGATAATCAGTGTAAATAATATCATGACTTATCAATCAAATTATCAGTTTTCGTTTTCATATTTCGTAATCCATAAAGCATTTTCATAATTCAAATAATTGCATGATACAAACTCAAAGATTAAATAACTCAAGAATGGCTCCTACAGTCCGCATATAAGCGAATGTGATGCTGTGTGCCCTTAATTGAGATCGGCGCTATGGACTGGGATTGTCTTATGTACTGTGCCAAAGGCTCTAGAGATAGAGCAAATAGTCCGGGACTGAGAGGACAACCCTGTCTGGACGAGCGCGACACAGGGAAGTGTGGGGAGCAGAATTTACCTGTTAAAATCATGGCCGATGGATCTGTATATATTGCTTTGATCATATTAATGAACCCATCTCCTAACCCCATCCTTCTAAGTACTGCCCATAAATAAGACCATTAAATAAGACCAAGATGGGACGTATTGTGTTTATTAATGTTATCCCTTTTTAGAATATTGTTACCCACGACATAGGGATTCTCTGATCGGATCTTTTCCGGAGCCTCCCGGCACCAGTGACAGAATAATAGCTGCGCTTCCTCATTAAAAATTACCCACGGTCCACGGAAAATCATTTTTCCACTCTGCATTATATCTGTACATCTTGTTAATCTTCTCCTTTTGTCTCGTTTCTATTAACGGTGGTCCCTCTCTGGCTCGTTTTGATCTTGTACTTCGTTTGTTGGAATTAATACCTTAAAAAAGCGCTTCATTTTGTCGAAGTCACTCAGTCAGTGTACATTGAGCTCGCGACTCGCTGGCATATTGTTCGCTAGGAATTATGGGATTTGGTGTTTGCATTATATTGATGATGAAATACAGTTTGGTAGGAATCTGTGCGAGATCAAAAATTTCAATTGGACGTACTTCTAGAATTTACTACACGTCATCTGATGTTGACCGGATGGGCGAGGGGGCGTTTATAATTCCATGGGCAACGTTATACCATTCATCTAATGTGGGTCATATGTTCATCATAGCAGTTAGTAAAGAACACGTTAGAATATAACGCTAAAACTCACCCCAGTCTCCTCGGGCCGTTGGGCGATCAGCGTGGAGTAGACAGTTTTCAATTATGGGATGTCGAAATACCGGATCTATTTCCAGGTTGTATAATAGTATATACGTCCAAATCATGTTGTTTTTTCGAGTTATTTCCACCGATCGATGTTCACTGTGTGAAGACTGAGTCTCTCTAACATTAGCGAGTGCCCGGACCACATATGGAGTGAGTCCTGCCGGGTTAAAGGTTGACATCCGGTTTTTCGATCTGCCGATCGGCCACCAGATGGCGCTCTTGAACCGCTAGAGGATTGAGAGGAGATCAGAACTGTGTGTCAAGGCTGCAGAGGGGAAATATGATTCCGATCACAGATTTTTGAAATATTGATATCAAAGACGAGTTCCGGCGTCCTCTGCAACTTGAGCATGGCGGGGAATGACGAGTTCCGGCGTTTTCGGCAGTTAAAGTGTTAATAGTCACTTTTTTATAATTTTATTTTGCCACACGGGCCATCATACCAGTGCTACTGAAGTCAATCCATTCATCGCACAGACTGACGTCAGTGTAGCATGTGCAACATATATCTTGCACTGTACAGCCCTGAGTGTACAGGTAGGAATCGTGCAGCCCTAGCATCCATTACCTTTAAAGCAGCCTACACATCTTTTCCTCCCATCCCCCAATTTAGTCGTTGTGACAATTCCCTTCCTGGTCGTTGCGCGCATTGCCCTACTGTCAGTCTGGGAAGGGTATAGAGACCATCACATGCCTCCTCCGATACATGTGGAGTCGCCAGCCGCTTTTCACCCGACAGCGAGGAGTTTCACTGGGAAAACATAATGCGCCCAAGATCCCCTCCCTGCTGAACTGGCGCCCCGACCGACCAGTAGGAGTCGCTGTTTGCAACGACTAGGACTCATACCCCACCGGCTTCCCCCCGGGAACACAGACACGTGTTTGTAGGGACGACTGACAGAGCCGGAGGTACCGCTGACTGCTGGATTTGATCCCAGAGTCTCTGCGGTAGTAGGCGAGTTTAGTCCTCTACACCAGTGGTTCTCAACTGGTCTAGCCTCGGGACCCAACATTTTCCTTAGTCATTAAGTCGCGACCCAAATTTTGTAACCACTATGATTTTTTTTTTGCAGTAATACACTATCTTTCATGCACTGTTAAAAACACGAAATAAACACAAAAAAAGTGCAACATAAGTGCAACTAGGGCTAAAAACCCAATGAAATAAAATAATAATAACAATAAATAATATATGCTTCTTAGCAGACTTCTTAGCTTAACATAACAGACCTACAGTAAGTTTGGGGGAACTAATTAGACTAGGCAGAATTTCAGAAAATGTGCTTGTATAAAGTGCTGAAGGCATTTCGTGTTTATTTTTGGTACACAACATTTCTAGGGGTATTAAGGGGTGCTGAATCTAAATCTGCTGTATACCAAGCTCAGAAATGTCAAATAAGGCCTCAAAATTGAGAAATCCAACATGGCCGCCAGCACCAGGCCCTCTCTCCACAAAAACAGGTGCTAAACCCACAGTTTTTATTCTACTGACATGAAACTTTGCACAGAACATCTGCACCTATGGAGGAAGAAAGTAGGAATATAGCGGGGGTGCAACCATGAGTAACGGGGTGTTTTTGACTGTCTAACTGTAATCTTTGTATAGGCGAGGATAAAAAAAATGACATTTCTTCAGTGTTTGCAGGAATACTACAGCAATTTGGTAATAACTGTACAGTGTTGGACACCAACATTAGAATCCCCCAAGTCTTAGCTTTCTTCAGGTACAGTTTATGCAAGTAGCTCTTATAAATCTGGATATATAAGCATTTTAATGTAAGCATGCTGTTTTAGGCGAATTTTCTAAAAATAAATGGTGGGGCTACAAACAAAATATCCTCCAGCATGAGCTCATACCCATCCCGCCATCTCTGGCCACAACTAATGGGAGTCTACATTCCACCAACAAGTCTGTGTTAGCAAATATACTGACGAAACAAGTTAAAACCCCTGCAGATCTTACCCTTCAGGGACCCAGCTGCCTGGTCATTGATGGCCAAGCTCTTGTAATGGCACTCGGAAAGCCACCTGACACTACAACATTTGGTGACTAATTATGCCAACAAGTTCACTGACACCGTGTTGAAGATGGGAGCAAAATACCAGAGGGTAGATGTCGTCTTTGACAGATACCATGACCAATCCATCAAAACAGGCACAAGGGTGAAACGCAAACAGCGCCACAGACCAGTACGTCGTGAAATCGTGTTAAACTTCAATATGAACCAGGGGCGGATTTAGGATTGTAGGAGATCCGGGGCTTAGCCCAGATGGGCCCCATTTTCTTTTTTTCTTTTTAATTTTTTTTAATAAAAAAAAAAAAAAAAATGATTTGCAGGCAATGGGTGGTTTGGAGGGGCTCAGGCACGACCCCCTCCACGACAGATTTTTTTTGAATTTAATGAACCTGTACGTGCAATTTCCTGCAATATAGAGCCTTCAATCTTGACCAATAAAGCTGCTCTTTTCACTATAAAACTCAGTTAACCATAACATAGTTATGGTTAGATTTATATATTGGGGGGGGATATATCATATTTTCCATATAATCAAAAAGTGGTGGAGCAAGATTATACCTTTGCTCCCCCAAGTTCAATAGTGGGAGAGCAGAGATGCTCCGAATGCTCTTATGGCCAGGCGTCTATGATTCACTGATACAAAGTAAAATAGTGCAGTGCAATAAAATAGTTAGTAAAATAGAATAAAATAATGCAATAGTGCATTGCAATAAAATAGTTATCATCGTATTTAATCGGGAGGCCGGTAAGGAGTGCATTACAGTAGTCGAGTTGGCTTGAGATAAAGGCATGGATCTGGTTTTCAGCGTCCTTTTGATTTATAAATGGCCGTACTTTAGCTATGTTTCTAAGGTGGAAGAATTAAGTTTTTGTCAACTTGTTGATTGTGATTTAAAGCTTAGGTCTGAGTCTACCATAACACCAAGACTTAACTCACTCAAATACAGTTAGCAGCTGGATAGACCACAGATGGAAATTAGCTTCTGCTAAATCTGGTGCAAACATATTTTCATGTAACAATGATGAATTGTAAAAAAAATAGATTCAGGGCTTTTCAGAATACATCCGGGGCTTGAGCCCAGGTAGCCACCCCCTAGCTCCGCCCCTGATATGAACATGCTGACTCTAGAGCTATGTGGCAGGGCCTCAGAACGATGACAGATTACAAAGGCACCTCCCTCAAACTGAACAGTGACATCCAACTGGCAAATGATCTCAATACCTTCTATGCAAGGTTTGATGCTGGGAATAACAGCACCAGCCTACAAACCACTGCAATGGAGGGGGGGGGCACTGCTGATGGAGACTCAGTGTTCAGGATAACAGAACATGAGGTGAGGAGGACGTTTAAGAAAGTGAATATCAGGAAGGCAGCAGGACCGGATAGTATCCCCGGCCGCGTCCTAAAAGTCTGTGCCGACCAACTGGCCCCGATATTCACTGACATATATAACCTGTCCTTAGAACAGGCTGTCTTCCCCACCTGTCTGAAGAAGTCCACCATAATCCCTGTACCCAAAAAATCCAAGCCTGCTTGCCTCAACGACTACCGCCCTGTAGCTCTCACCTCCATAGCCATGAAGTGCTTTGAGAAGCTAGTGAAGGGCTACATCTGTTCCTCCCTCCCCATCAACCTGGACCCCCTGCAATTTGCATACCGCCCCAACAGGTCCACAGAGGACACCATAGCCCATGTGCTGCACACAGCAGCATCACACCTGGACAAGAGGCAGGGGAACTATGTGAGAATGCTATTCATCGACTACAGCTCAGCATTCAATACCATAGTCCCCTCCAAACTCATAGCCAAGCTCAGGGACCTGGCCTTGAACTATGACCTCTGCCAGTGGGTCTTGGACTTCCTGACGGGCAGACCCCAGGTGGTGAGAGCAGGCAACTGCACCTCCTCATCCATCACTCTCAACATAGGGGCCCCCCAGGGCTGTGTCCTGAGTCCCCTCCTCCACTCCCTGTACTCACATGACTGTGTGGCACAGCGGAACAACAACACAATCATCAAATTTGCTGACGACACAGTAGTGGTGGGCCTGATCTCTGCAAACGACGAGAGGGCCTACCTGGAAGAGGTTAAGGTTCTAGCGGGATGGTGTCAAGAGAACAGCCTCTCCCTGAACGTCAGCAAAATAAAGGAGATGATTGTGGACTTTAGGAGGTTGGGGTCAGGGACTACAGCCCCCTCAGCATCGACGGGGCACCGGTTGAGAGAGTGAACAGTTTTAAGTACCTCGGAGTCCACATATCCGAGGACTTGACATGGACCACACACATTGACAGTGTTATCAAGAAGGCACGACAACGCCTCTACTTCCTTAGGCGCTTAAGGAAGTTCAACGTGAGTCAGAAGATCCTCAAGAACTTCTACTCATGCACAATAGAGAGCATCCTGACTGGCAATATCACCTCCTGGTTTGGGAATAGCACTGCACAAGACCGCAGCAGACTACAGAGAGTGGCCCGTTCAGCCGAACGCACAATTGAAGGTGGGCTTCCCACTCTCCAAGACATTTACAACAAGCAGTGCATGGGCAAGGCTAAGAGAATAATCAAAGACTCCAGCCACTCAAACAACTGCCTCTTTGAACTGCTGCAGTCAGGCAAGCGATATCGGAGTCTCATGGCAAGCACAGAGAGACTCAGAAGGAGCTTCTATCCCCAGGCCATCAGGATGCTCAATGAATAAACAATGAACAATAAGCAAACCATCAACACACCCACAGCGCACATACACTCACTTAAATAAACAACACACTGTAGCACCCACTTTACCACTTTAGACACACTTTACACTTTATATTTATATTTATATTATTGGTAAGGAAATTGCACATCATTCTCATTCCTTATTGCACCTCACCACTACAAGGTGGCACCACAAGCTAAGCTATACCTCACCATTTTTGTACCAGCTGTACATACTGTATATATAGATACACTGAACAATTTTGTTGTTTACACTTGTTTACGTACTTGACTTCTTGACTTTCTATTTTATACTTATTTTATACTATCTTGTTAATTATTATCTAGCACACTCAGGAGCAACACAGAAAGAAACATTTCATGCAAAGTATTCTGTATTATGTATGACAACTAATAAAGAAACTTGAACATTCACTTATATTGATATGGTAAAATAATCTTTTTCTTTTATTATATTATAATCTATTCTATTATATTCAGCATTGGATGAATCATGCAACTGCAAGACACCTGCGACACCTGCCTGAATACGATTGATGACTGACAATAAATGACTGTACCTAAGCTACTGTACGCATATTAAGGACCATCTAATTTGTATAAATGGCATGTTGATTACAAAAATTCAAGAGAAAAGAGTTTGATGAATAAATCCATGACCTGGGATCATCCTGCTTTTCTTTCTTATTTGGTTGATGAGTTATGCATCAATAACGACCACCGTTTCTGCTATAAATATGAGTTTCAAGCAACATTTTCTCAACTGATCTAAAATCAGGATATGATTTTAAATTCCTCATGTATGCAAACATATAAAAACACATTTCATTCATGTTTCTACTAGGGATGCACGATAATTATCGGGCCGATAATTATCGTGCCGATATCAGCAATTATGACGTCATCCCGATAAACCCGATAACATTATTGATAGCTCCGATAATATAATACATTTTTTGGTTAAAAGAAATCCGATGTGGGTGGATTTGGATGAAGGGCGCTTGTTTTTATTATAGCCTCCTCCCGTTTTGCCAGTACTGTGGTAAAACTGATAGCGTGTGGTTTAGGAACAGGGAGTTTTTCACAAATCGAGCGCTCCCTTTCTTGGCTGTCGTTACATTCGGAGGCAGACAGTCGATCTGCCAATTACGTCCCACCGCTTGCACCCACCTCTTCTTCTTACCACCAATCAGAAGCTCTCGTTCGTTTATTTACCTCCGGATTGTCAGGCATTACTCTATTCGGAGCTCAGGCTTATAACGTTAGCTCTCCGCCAGCCACATTGACAAGTACCAGCGCTTATACATTACTGGCAAATGTCTTGTTGCACTTGTGGCAACGAGCGTTGTCAGCATCGACTTTAGTAAAATAGACCCAGACTTTTGAACGTTTCGTTCTGTCCGCCATGATGAGAGCAGAGCTGTCTGTACTCGGCAGCACCCGTGTGTGTGAGTGAGTGTGTGTGTGTGTGGGAGGGGAAGAGAGGAGAGAGCACAGCACAGCCCGCTCCTCGCGCAGGCAGAGACACCGAGGCAGGAGAGATATAGAAAACGGCCAACAAGATTAGTTTGCGACGTTTAAATTCATCAAAAAAAAAACTCCATAATTTCTCGAGTACCGATAGCAGTACCGATGACGTCGGAGCTTATAAATACTCAAAAAAAAAAATGTTGATAAAAAAAAGATATATATATATATATATATATATATATATATACATTTAAAAAAAAATATTATAATACAATAAATATCGGTTATCGGCTTGAGGAGCATAAAGTTATCGGTATCGGTGTCAGAAAATCAATATCGTGCATCCCTAGTTTCTACCTCGTTTAGTCAAAAAGATATGCACTTAAATAGATTTCAGCCTGGCGCTGGCGGCCATGTTGGATTTCTCAATTTTGAGGCCTTATTTGACATTTTTGAGCTTGGTATACAGCAGATTTGGATTCAGCACCCCTTAATACCCCTAGAAATGTTGTGTACCAAAAATAAACACGAAATGCCTTCAGGGTTATGATTTTCTGAAAATTGACCCTGTCTAAATGGGATAACTGGGGTTGCAACAAAAGTGCAATTAGGGTTAAAACAATGAAATAAAATAATAATAAATAATATGCTTCTTAGCAGACTTCTTAGCTTAACATCACAGGGAACTAATGGGATAACTGGGGATGTTGTTTGCTCCTGAGTCTCAAAGTCTGGGGTGATGGTAGATAAAGCAACTCCGAGGTCATGCTCAATGTCCAATATTTTCCTCTGCTTTGTCTTCAGCTGGACCAGAGCTGAGAAGCCACTTTCACAAAGATGGGTAGTAAAAAAAAAAAGAAATCTGCGACCTACTCAAAATGGCCCCGCGGCCCACTTTTGGGTCGCGACCCACCAGTTGAGAAACACTGCTCTACACTACCCAGCCTCTAGTGCTTAGTCCTCTACACTACCAAACCTCTAGTGTTTAGACCTCTACACTACCCAGCCTCTAGTGTTTAGACCTCTACACTACCCAGCCACTAGTGTTTAGACCTCTACACTACCCAGCCACTAGTGTTTAGACCTCTACACTACCCAGCCTCTAGTGTTTAGACCTCTACACTACCCAGCCTCTCATGTTTAGACCTCTACACTACCCAGCCTCTAGTGCTTAGACCTCTACACTACCCAGCCTCTAGTGCTTAGACCTCTACACTACCCAGCCTCTAGTGTTAGACCTCTACACTACAAAGCCTCTAGTATTAGACCTCTACACTACCCAGCCTCTAGTGTTTAGACCTCTACACTACCCAGCCTCTAGTGTTTAGACCTCTACACTACCCAGCCTCTAGTGTTTAGACATCTACACTACCCAGCCTCTAGTGTTAGACCTCTACACTACCCAGCCTCTAGTGTTTAGACCTCTGCACTACCCAGCCTCTCTAGTGTTTGGACCTCTACACTACCCAGCCTCTAGTGTTTAGACCTCTACACTACCCAGCCTCTCTAGTGTTTAGACCTATACACTACCCAGCCACTCTAGTGTTTAGACCTCTACACTACCCAGCCTCTAGTGTTTAGACCTCTACACTACCCAGCCTCTAGTGTTTAGACCTCTACACTACCCAGCCTCTCTAGTGTTTAGACCTCTACACTACCCAGCCACGCCAGTGTTTAGACCTCTACACTACCCAGCCTCTCTAGTGTTTAGACCTCTACACTACCCAGCCTCTAGTGTTTAGTCCTCTACACTACCCAGCCTCTAGTGTTTAGACCTCTACACTACCCAGCCTCTAGTGTTTAGACCTCTACACTACCCAGCCTCTAGTGTTTAGACCTCTACACTACCCAGCCTCTAGTGTTTAGACCTCTACAATACCCAGCATCTAGTGTTTAGACCTCTACACTACCCAGCCTCTAGTGTTTAGACCTCTACACTACCCAGCCTCTCTAGTGTCTAGACCTCTACACTACCCAGCCTCTCTAGTGTCTAGACCTCTACACTACCCAGCCTCTAGTGTTTAGACCTCTACACTACCCAGCCTCTAGTGTTTAGACCTCTACACTACCCAGCCTCTCTAGTGTTTAGACCTCTACACTACCCAGCCTCTCTAGTGTTTAGACCTCTACACTACCCAGCCTCTAGTGTTTAGACCTCTACACTACCCAGCCTCTAGTGTTTAGACCTCTACACTACCCAGCCTCTAGTGTTTAGACCTCCACACTACCCAGCCTCTCCTAGTGTTTAGACCTCTACACTACCCAGCCTCTCTAGTGTTTAGACCTCTACACTACCCAGTGTTTAGCAGGGCTGTACGCTAAGCTTTTTCACTAGGGGCACACTTGCCCCTAAATGAGAAATTTAGGGGCAAAAAATATTTTTTAGGGGCACATTTTTTAATAATAATTTTACCATTATAGTGAAAAAAAAATATGTTCCTCCTGCCTCATTACTGTGGTCCTTTTATTTAACATTTAAGTGCTTTTGTTGTCAGGTTTGTATCTTTTATAATGAACCAACTGAACTTCGTATTACCACAGCTGCAAACATTTCTTCTTTCATTGATAACGGTGTATTAACAGTGTTCATAGTCAGTATCTGCTGCACACTGCAACACAGCTCTAAGACATACACTAAAATAAATCATGCTCTCTGTTTCTCTTTCTCCCTCTCTCTTCCACACACACAGTCACACACACACACACACACACACACACACACACACACACACACACAGAGCTCCCTCCCCGGGGCCCCTGTCCTGTAAGGTATTGGCTTGTGTTGCTACACGGACACATTTGTATGTTGCACCATGGTACTTCCTGGCTTACAGAGTACAGACTAGTAAACAAACACTCCGTCTCTTATTATATGTGAACTAAAGAGTACAAGGTTTACACAACAGCCCCCACCCCTTGTTTTATTGTATTTGTACCTGTACTACCTGTTGTCAGCTGTTTATCTCTCTGTGAGCTTGATTAGCTAGCGTTAGCTCACGTTAGCTAGCGTTAGCTCCGCGGCTAACCCTGAACTAAATCAATGACTAGGTTCTAAAGCAGGGGTGGGCAATTATTTTTCCCGGGGGGCCGAATGAGCAACTGAAAATATGTTGGGGGGCCGGGCCAAAATTCCAAACTCAATTATGCATAATATACATTTTATTTCTATATAAAAAGCAGTAAATGGCATTGTTTTGACCCCTGGTAAGAGTGTATGTTATTATTTGGCAATTAAAAGGTGAGGTTAGCTTTCAAAAATATCATTTATTCAAATAGAATTTATTTCCAAAATGATAAACAAAATGTGAAACATTAATAACAAAGGGCATTTTGAGTTTCATATACTATTGAAACAAGGATTTTCTTAGCTTTCTAAAGACATCACATCATCTTATAGCAAAAATAAACAAAACATGTCACTGAACTGTGTAAAGAAAAGTGTCCCAGTTTTGTAGCCTTTTTTACTTTACATGCCTATATTAAACATTTAATGTTTTCAGAACTGTGCAAAAAAAAGAAAAAAAAAAAGATCAAGTGTCCCATTTCACTTGTTATATTTCCACATTTTAGTGTTCTTCAGTTCTTTTTTTTCATTCAGTGTGAGAAATCCAGTCTCTGTTGAGCTTTAACAAGTCCATCAAAGTCAGGTTGCATGTCTGAGGTGGAGATGCGAAGCACAGCTGCCAGATGTTCATCAGTGAGAGAGGATCTGTACCTGGACTTGGTAAACGTCATGACTGAGAATGTCTGTTCACATACTGTATGTAGGTGGATCCAAAGAGAACCAACATCTTCTGAGCATGTCTCCTAAGCGTATACTGTGCGTGTGAACGTTGACATGAAAGAAAAAAAAAAGTAAAAAAAAATAAATATTAAATACATTTTTTTTTTTTTTTTTTTTTTTTTTTTTTTATTATTATCATGTAATCTTTCGCGGGCCGGTCAGAATCATCCCGCGGGCCGGATCCGGCCCGCGGGCCGTACAATGCCCAGGTCTGTTCTAAAGCATTTCGAGTAGTTTTCACTGCACATAGAAGTAGCCAAACAGCGGGAGCATTTCGGGAGTATATAACCAAAACCCAGGCAATTTCGAGCCCTTGGCTTGCCTTAAGGAATCAAATAGTCTGCCATTAGCTACATGCTAACGTTATAACGGTCGGGAAAACCTGGCAGCGATAAGGGAATTGAAAGTCACAGGCACGCGATTCCAGGTGCCTGTGACTTTCTATGAAGAAATGAGATATGAAGAAACTTTACTTTTCTTCATAGCTAAATCAGACAGTCAGCCAGTCTATCAGAGTGAGTGCTCAGCCTTGGATAATTTAGGAGTGAAATGCGAATGCAAGGCTTGAAATCACTACTCGCAAGCCCGCCCCCAAATATTATTTATCAATCGCAACGGCCAATTAAAGGGGCAATTCGCGATAATCTCATCGCAGTGTACAGTGCTGTTTAGACCTCTACACTACCCAGCCTCTAGTGTTTAGACCTCTACACTACCCAGCCTCTAGTGTTTAGACCTCTACACTACCCAGCCTCTCCTAGTGTTTAGACCTCTACACTACCCAGCCTCTCCTAGTGTTTAGACCTCTACACTACCCAGCCTCTAGTGTTTAGACCTCTACACTACCCAGCCTCTAGTGTTTAGACCTCTACACTACCCAGCCTCTAGTGTTTAGACCTCTACACTACCCAGCCTCTCTAGTGTTTAGACCTCTACACTACCCAGCCTCTAGTGCTTAGACCTCTACACTACCCAGCCTCTCTAGTGTTTAGACCTCTACACTACCCAGCCTCTAGTTTAGACCTCTACACTACCCAGCTGCTCCTAGTGTTTAGACCCCTACACTACCCAGCCTCTAGTGTTTAGACCTCTACACTACACAGCCTCTAGTGTTTAGACCTCTACACTACCCAGCCTCTCTAGTGTTTAGACCTCTACACTACCTAGCCTCTAGTGCTTAGACCTCTACACTACCCAGCCTCTCTAGTGTTTAGACCTCTACACTACCCAGCCACTCTAGTGTTTAGACCTCTACACTACCCAGCCTCTAGTGTTTAGACCTCTACACTACCCAGCCACTAGTGTTTAGACCTCTACACTACCCCACCTCTAGTGTTTAGACCTCTACACTACCCAGCCTCTAGTGTTAGACCTCTACACTACCCAGCCGCATCTAGTGTTTAGACCTCTACACTACCCAGCCTCTCTAGTGTTTAGACCTCTACACTACCCAGCCTCTAGTTTAGACCTCTACACTAACCAGCCTCTAGTGTTTAGACCTCTACACTACCCAGCCTCTAGTGTTTAGACCTCTACACTACCCAGCCTCTAGTGCTTAGACATCTACACTACCCAGCTGCTCCTAGTGTTTAGACCTCTACACTACCCAGCCTCTAGTGTCTAGACCTCTACACTACCCAGCCTCTAGTGTCTAGACCTCTACACTACCCAGCCTCTCTAGTGTTTAGACCTCTACACTACCCAGCCTCTAGTGTTTAGACCTCTACACTACCCAGCCACTACCCAGCCTCTAGTGTTTAGACCGCTACACTACCCAGCCTCTAGTGTTTAGACCTCTACACTACCCAGCTGCTCCTAGTGTTTAGACCTCTACACTACCCAGCCTCTAGTGTTTAGACCTATACACTACCCAGCCTCTAGTGTTTAGACCTCTACACTACCCAGCCTCTAGTGTTTAGACCTCTACACTAGCCAGCCTCTCTAGTGCTTAGACCTCTACACTACCCAGCCACACCAGTGCTTAGACCTCTACACTACCCAGCCTCTAGTGTTTAGACATCTACACTACCCAGCCGCTCCTAGTGTTTAGACCTCTACACTACCCAGCCTCTCTAGTGTTTAGACCTCTACACTACCCAGCCTCTTTAGTGTTTAGACCTCTACACTACCCAGCCTCTAGTGTTTAGACCTCTACACTACCCAGCCTCTAGTGTTTAGACCTCTACACTACCCAGCTGCTCCTAGTGTTTAGACCTCTACACTACCCAGCCTCTCTAGTGTTTGACCTCTACACTACCCAGCCTCTAGTGTTTAGACCTCTACACTACACAGCCTCTAGTGTTTACACCTCTACACTACCCAGCCACACCAGTGCTTAGACCTCTACACTACCCAGCCTCTAGTGTTTAGACATCTACACTACCCAGCTGCTCCTAGTATTTAGACCTCTACACTACCCAGGTTTAGACCTCTACACTACCCAGCCTATCTAGTGTTTAGACCTTTACACTACCAAGCCTCTAGTGTTTAGACCTCTACACTACCCAGCATCTCTAGTGTTTAGACCTCTACACTACCCAGCCTCTAGTGTTTAGACCTCTACACTACCCAGCCTCTAGTGTTTAGACCTCTACACTACCCAGCCACTACCCAGCCTCTAGTGTTTAGACCGCTACACTACCCAGCCTCTAGTGTTTAGACCTCTACACTACCCAGCTGCTCCTAGTGGTTAGACCTCTACACTACCCAGCCACTCTAGTGTTTAGACCTCTACACTACCCAGCCTCTAGTGTTTAGACCTCTACACTACCCAGCCTCTAGTGTTTAGACCTCTACACTACCCAGCCTCTCTAGTGTTTAGACCTCTACACTACCCAGCCTCTAGTGTTAGACCTCTACACTACCCAGCCTCTAGTGTCTAGACCTCTACACTACCCAGCCTCTCTAGTGTTTATACCTCTACACTACCCAGCCACTAGTGTTTAGACCTCTACACTACCCAGCCTCTCTAGTGTTTAGACCTCTACACTACCCAGCCTCTAGTGTTTAGACCTCTACACTACCCAGCTGCTCCTAGTGTTTAGACCTCTACACTACCCAGCCTCTAGTGTTTAGACCTCTACACTACACAGCCTCTAGTGTTTAGACCTCTACACTACCCAGCCTCTCTAGTGTTTAGACCTCTACACTACACAGCCTCTAGTGTTTAGACCTCTACACTACCCAGCCTCTCTAGTGTTTAGACCTCTACACTACCCAGCCTCTAGTGTTTAGACCTTTACACTACACAGCCTCTAGTGTTTAGACCTCTACACTACACAGCCTCTAGTGTTTACACCTCTACACTACCCAGCCACACCAGTGCTTAGACCTCTACACTACCCAGCTGCTCCTAGTGTTTAGACCTCTACACTACCCAGGTTTAGACCTCTACACTACCCAGCCTCTCTAGTGTTTAGACCTCTACACTACCCAGCATCTCTAGTGTTTAGACCTCTACACTACCCAGCCTCTAGTGTTTAGACCTCTACACTACCCAGCCACTCCTAGTGTTTAGACCTCTACACTACCCAGCCTCTTTAAACACTAGGAGCAATATACAGTACTGTTTGTGTGTACAAAAGGAGTCTAAAAAGAGAGTATACATTTGAGGGGGAAGAAACTGTACATTGGAGGAGGTTGGGTAGGTGGGGGGGGGGGGGGGGTATACTAGAGATATTAGATCAGTGTGGAGATATTATGATCTGGTTTATTATAGTGATGTTCACACTGCAGTTAATCATTAGTCCGGGCTTATTAGTGGTACAATGCACATTGTGAACGAATCTAGCCCCCTCCGCGAATCACTTAGTCCAGCACTAGATTATTATTATGAAAGATCACTGCTATGCAATATAATTATATTGTTGACAATATTGTTGTCACTATGAATTGAAAAAATACATATACATACAATTTTTCAGCTTGTTCTATTATCAATATACAGTTTCTTCCCCCTCAAATGTATATACTCTCTTTTTAGACTCCTTTTATACACATAAACAGTACTGTATATTTGTATATCTTGTATGTCATAAATGTATAGATGTAGCAGTACTGTATCAGATGTCATATATGTTATGATGAATTGAAAATGGGGGACCCTGATGGAAACAAGACGAAAGTCTCTCTCTGGTCTGCATCCCCTCAATTGTGTGTATTGAGCCGTACTGTATTGTACCCATTCCCCTTGTGGGACCCTGGCGCCTATTCTGTGCTTTGAGTTTTTTTGTGTGTGTTTGTGTGCGCAGAACAGCGGTGGGGTGTGTTGATGATTATGTCATGAAATTGGGTCCAGTCATTTTACATATATTTTCAATATGTCAAAAGAAAAGGGGAAGGAAAGAGTGATGAAGAGCGAGCAAGAGCATATGTATTGTATTGTATTTATTATTTGTATGTCTTTCAATCTACATTTATTTTGATTTTAATTACTGGACTGTCATTATTGTTATTATTATGTCGGCACTTGTCCTGTGATTTATCATAGATTTCTACTATTAATGTATTGTTTGTCTAGTTTTGTGTTAAAAAAGGGAAAATAAAAAAACAAATGAAAGCTGAACGTGATGGGAGCGAAATGTTAGCACTGCAGCCAGATGCTAACTTGTTGGACTAACTTCGCTTAGCTAGCAGATTGAAATGTAATAATTAATAATAACTCACCTCTCAAGTTCAGCTCTCGGTCTCCCACCGGGTTGGGAGTGTATTGAGGGAGCCTGACTGATTAAATGGGCCCACAGGGTGAAACTGGGTGAACCTGGCCTGAGGACCTCTGTGTGTCCGTCTGTTAGTGACCAGTTCAGTTCAGTTCAGTTCAGTTATTTTTTTATTTCGGGTTTTGGACACATAACAACGGTCATTCCATAAATCGCCAACGTTTTACCAGCTGCTATTGCAGCATTGTCCAATTGTCCGAAAAGGGCTGAAGGGAGAAGCACTAGGCTTGTCGGGCCCTACCCCTGAAGACTTACGTTTCGTATATATTTTTTTTATTTTATTTAATTTTACATACATACATGTACATACATATAGTACACATTACAGTATAGTATACCTACAGTATATAATAGTATATAGTACATAATAGTGTATACAACACATATATAATGTGATATGGGATATATAGTACATGTTCTGTTTCATTAGGGGCTCTGCTTGGCATCACTACTGCACTATCTCGCGTACGTGCACGCGTACTGAATAAACCACAAATGTACCTCTAATACCAGTATTAGTCTGACCACACCCCTCATCAGCTTACCTTCATAAGCAGGTGTGTGGTCACCTGCTCTCCTCCTTCTCGCTTTCACCACAAGGAAGAAGTGCCTCGGTAGATCCCCACACTTGACACCATGATGGAAGAAAGGTTTAGGAGCAGCTTTGGGAAACAAGGATACGTTGACATCATATCTTTATTTTCTCTCTCACTATTTTCGAGAAAATACGGCGATATTGTCTTCGTACTGGAGTGTCTGGAAGATGATGATCATTCTAAAAACCCTCCACCGGTTTTCGTATTGGGAGCACGCCGCTGCATGCTTCTCAACTGCAGTTCCTTGCTGTGTTTGTTGGGGTGAAACCTGTCAGGCCACAGCTGAACTGTCGGACATGCCGCTGTTGTGAGAAGCGGTGCGTTCCAGGTTGGGTGAGTAGTGTTTGCTGGCGGGCTCCACTTGTCTGTTAGTGCTATGGGGGCTACTTGACAAAGTTTATGGAAACCGGCCCCAGGCTAGGGTCCTTTGTTCAGCCACCTAGGCGACAGAAGGCCTTGGTCTGGAGACCATTATAGTTTTAACTAGTGGGCCGCGACCATTGACACTGGTGATCCCTGTGTGTTCTGGACGAGTGGATTCTCTCTGTCACCGTGTTAAGGCCCCATCTTTCATATCCAAATGAGAGTATTCCTTCACGAGGGGATATGTGCATGTAATGTGCGATAGCGGCAGATTCATGTTCAAAGTCAGCTACACAGGCCAGTTGGTACTGTGCTGATTCCGTCGGATGTGGTAAAGTCACCGTTGTGAAGCGGTGTTGACATCTTGTTTTCTCTTTTCTCTTAAAAAGTGAGGAGAGGTTCAGAACGGCGGCCTGTCTGGGTGAGTGTTATGTCATTGTTTACATGTTCATAGCTTACGGTTAGCCAGTCAGCTGTTAACTGCTGCGTTAGCCTGCTGGATCGCTGCATGGCCTGCTTAGGGCCTACCATTAGCCAGTCAGCTGTTAGCTGCGGGGCTAGCATGTCGTGGTCGCTAGGTAACGTTAGCTTGCTGCTATGGCCATGGCCTGGCGCGGGGTAGCTTAGCTTCTCGCGCGCCGCCGTGAGCTCGCTTCTGATCGCGTGCGTCGTTAGATCGGCGTCTCGCGAGCAGAAGCAATAGCACCCGAACGGTTGGAGCAGCCGTTAGCTTGATGCTATTCTGTTGAACGTGCTTTGATTTTAACATGTTTTACACTCTTGACCACGACGTCATCCTTGACAGGGGATGTTCGTCGACCCTGCCCTGAGCCTGGACGGGGATTGCGTCAACAAAGAGGACTGTAGCGACTGGTTGGAGCGGCGACGCTGCCCGGATCGAACAACACAGGACGGCTGTGTTCTACGGTGTCTTGTGACTGCACTTCGCTGATCTGCGTTCCGGGTAGGAACGGGGTTGACCAGACCTCATAACACGTCTTCTGGTTTTACTTTGCTAAATGTATTGTGAATAACGGTGTTTTTCCCAAAACGTGTGTTGCTACAATGCATTTAGGATACGTTGCGGGTTATGTGTGAGCTGTTTTTGTCACTGGCAGTTAGCTTCTCCGTGCAAACGGGATGTAATGATCTGGTTGTTGTGTGAGTAACACGGCCGTGTACTCACAACTAAGGTAACTAACCTATGAAGCTATGCTTGGTGACAAGTGAGTAAAAAAATGTTCTTTCTCAGACTGTAATGACAATGAACAGTGTGTTCACACATTAACAGGTTTTCCTGTTTTAACTGGCCGTATTGAGGGTAAAATAGGAGGATTGTGTTTTTCCCCCCCGGTTCCCTGGGGACTTTATCACCTCCTATCAGACATGTTGTGCATTAATTGTGTCTTTTGTGTGGTAGGGATACGATGTAACTCTTAGCTTGATTGCTGAGGTTGTGCTAAATCTGCTGGAGAAACTTATTTCCTAAAGGGAAATTGGTTTGGTTGCTGTCATGTGTGCTTGGCAAGGCCTGTGGTCGATACTAATCAAGAATGATGTATTCTCTCATTGTGAAAAAAACGGCGTTCCTCTGTTGAGTGTTTTTGCCATTTTTTGTAGGTGATGATGGGTTGTGTGTGTCATGTGACCTACAACTGGGTTGTACTGGCCACAGAAGCACATGTGTATGTTGGACCGGGGTTCTTAGAGCCCTCTCTATTCTGTGTTTTTCCTTAGTAAAAATCAGATAGCAGGTTAGCTCATGCGCTGTGTGGAGCTGTGAAACGCTTCATAGAGCTGACTATGACTGTGTCATATTCTCTTTTTGTCGTTACGTCGTATCATGGGTGTGGGGTCGTAAAGGGGTGAACTGGTAACCTTTCCTCTCCCCATTGTTCTGTCGGTCAGGGGTACACCCCCTGTCCTTCAAGGTTCCCGTCACGTGGCGGTTCGGCACGTTACGGGGGGGGGGGGGGGGGGGGGAGGGAGTTCCTGGTCCCACGGCCTGGTATATTGGGCGTGTGCACCGCAGGAATTCCCCCGCCATAGAGTACGTCACCGTGCGCGTCTCTGTTGGTAGGACTTCCGTGTGCTGTTCAGGTCCATGTGATGGATCTGTTTTCAGGGGGGGTGGTCAGGGCTCCTCCTCACCAAGCGCCTATTCAGGCCTTCTGTGAGTTCGGACTCCTTCTTCCATGTGAGGAAGCCTCCATCAGAGTACAGGGCCTTCCTCCTCAGATTGTCAAAGTGAGTGGACCCTCTAGAAGGGTCCTTTTCTATTGTATGTATATTCGATTCAATTCGTTTATTGAGTGTGTATGGGTTCAGTGCCTCTTCCCCGGAGGCCCTAAAACCAGTTTTTTACATGGCTCAAGGTGCAATATATTCTTTTCAATCTGTACAGCTCGCGTGGGAAGTCTCTCTGGGGATCCCCGTCTCTTTCCTATGGGAGGGTGGTGGGATGTAAAAATGTGAACATTTTTTACCCCGGCTGTGTAGACTGGGATACATACTGTTGATGCTTCCTTCTTTCTATTCCAGAAGTGTTGGAGTTAGGGAGTGTCACACCCCTCTTGTCGTTCCCCTGGGCGCCTTGGGGATTCAATGACAGGTCTAAATAGCCTGTTCATTGATGGGGGTGTGTCCCGACGCACGTATAGTGCTAGCTCGCTGTAAACAGGCGATTGACTGGCACGCCTTGGTTGCTTGTGGTTGAAACAGCGTTTTTATAAAGCAACTGAGATGGGGGTTTTTCCTCTTCCGACGACCACATCCCATGACCTGGGTGGGTTGTCGACGGATTCTCGTTCATGTCTGGGGGATGATGACGGGATGGATCTGAACATATGTAGTGGGGTCTCACGCCCTTGGGGTGGGCCACCAGGCGCGGTTCGTCCGAACGTCTGGGTGGCGCCTTCTTTTCATGTTAAGATCAACACGCATATCTGCCCTTCTCCTGGAGTAGGCATGTCGGCGTGGTTAGGGCACGGGACTGGTTCTGGTCACGCTGGTCCAGATCAGTTGAACCCGTTGTCCGCCGGGGATGCAGATCTGCTGTTCTGGTACCCTGAGGGACTTGGGCTTTTTTCAGGGGGAAAAATGCCAGGTCGGTCTGGGTGTCACAGGGTTAAGCGCTATGGAGACCCTGGTTGGGTATGTTTTTACTCAGCACTGTCGTCATGGCTTACAGCCATGCCATTCTGTACGCGCTCGATCTCGTCGGATCTCGGCCGCTACACAGGTTGGTCCTGGTTAGTACTTGGTTGGGAGACCGCCGGGGAATACCAGGTACGGTGTGCTTAGGGGCTGGTTCTCCATTGTTTTTCGCTCCTCTCTCACGCATGGCGAAGAGGGGCCTGTGGGGGTGGTTTTTTGACCTCCTCTGGTGACCCTGTGCTTCCCGTACCGCCAGGCCCGGTCCGAAGTGATGTTTGCGACCCGTAGGCCTGGGTTAACCCTTTTTGGAAACTGAAACACTTGTACTGCGGTATAGCCGGTGTATACCCGCAGGTGTGTTTTGGAGTTTTTTCTTGAGGGGTTATAGGAACAACCACCGCATTGGGTAACACCGAGGTGGTTGATTCCCTGGTGTGTTGGAGCAGTGTCAACTCCCGGGTTCACCGTTTGAGGGTGCCCCTGCACGTTCATGACGTCTGCCAATCGTGTCAGCCTTCTCTGCCTCGACCCCTCTGGGTGGGGGTTTTTAAATGGAGGCTTGGTCATGCAACACCGCCAGCTTACGCTCCTTCCGCCGGGGCGGCTGTGTTCAGCTGTCCCCTCTGGCGCCTGTCTCGTCCGCAGTCTCCAGGCTAGGGTTAACAGCCTGTTGCCTGGTTTTTCCCCGGTGCGCTGCCTGCTTCCGTTGGTTAACCTTTTTTGTGTGCTTACGGCCATGCTGACTGTCTGTTCTGCAGGGTTAGTGTGCCAGGCGGTGTACTGTTGGGGGGACGGGGCCCGCTCGGCTTACGGCCATACCGACCTGAACACGCCCGATCTCGTCCGATCTCGGAAGCTAAGCAGGTTCTGGCCTGGTTAGTACTTGGATACCGCCTGGGATTACCAGGTGCAGTAACTGGGGGGCCTTTGTCCGAATACGCTGGCGATGTGGGGGGCGGGGCACTACGTGCCCACCTGGTGGGGTCTTGATGCTGGCATCATGGACTTCTCCGGGCCCCCATTCCAGGGAGTCCAGTCCTTTTGGTGGGTCTGGGTCTTCCTTCGCGCTCCGCTGCTACGGCCTTGCCACGGGGTTGGGTTTGCCCTTGACCCCGTGATTCTGGGGGCAGTAACGAGGTTGTTCCTCCGTTCGTTCCCGGGTGGCATGCGGGTTGTGCGTGTGTGTAGTCGTGGGGTCAAGCCACGGTCTGCTCACCCTGTGCGTTAAGTTGCTTGAGTGCCTCTTCGCACGGTCGGGTCCGTCGCCTTCCCGTGAAGCCTCTAATAGGGGGGATACCCTCCATTAGGGGGGGTCGGGGGGGCTCGGCCCTCCCTGTTCTGATGGTTTTGGGGGGCTGTCAGCGGGGTGTATTTGTCAGCCAGCGGCTCCGCTTGGCCTCCCTTTGTGCAGTAGTGATGCCAAGCAGAGCCCCTAATGAAACAGAACGTTAGGTTATGACTATAACCAAGTTCTGTTAATTAGGGGTGACGCTTGGCATCAGACGGCCGCTGCAGCCCTTGACCTCACCTTGTGGTGAAAGCTTGGGAAGGAGGAGAGCAGGTGACCACACACCTGCTTATGAAGGTAAGCTGATGAGGGGTGTGGTCAGACTAATACTGGTATTAGAGGTACATTTGTGGTTTATTCAGTACGCGTGCACGTACGCGAGATAGTGCAGTAGTGATGCCAAGCGTCACCCCTAATTAACAGAACTTGGTTATAGTCATAACCTAACAATATATATAATACAATATAGTACCATAATATAATAGTACATCGTGTAAATATAGTTTAATATAATATACAACTTAATTATAATATGATTATATAATGTAATATGATATAACGTACAATACAGTATCATATTTTTTTATTTTATTTTTTTTACCTGACCTGAGGGGTCTCTGTGTGTCTCCGTCTGTTGTTAGTTGTATTTAAAACCCCCAACCTCAACCTAAGCCCCTGGTCTGAATGAATGAATGAATGAAAACTTTATTTAACAGATTGCAGAATGGGTACAATACAGTACGGCTCAATACACACAATTGTTAAGGGGATGCAGACCAGAGAAAGACGTTTGTCTTGTTTACATCAGGGTCCCCCATTTTCAATTCATCATAACATTATGACATACACGACATACAGATAGACAGTACTGTTACATCCAGACATTTATGACATATACAAGATATACAAATATACAGTACTGTTTAGGAGACAGAGTTTCTAAAAGAGAGTATATACATTTGAGGGGGAAGAAACTGTACATTGGAGGGGGTTGGGTGGTGGGGGGGGGGGGGGGGGGGGGGTTGATATTTACAGGGGCCAGCTGAAGGCAAGTGTGGATATTAACCCTCTGTATACCAACTGTTACGACCCTGGCTCAAAGGCACGCAACCTATGTGCAAAACCGACACCAAAACCCGTGTATTAACTCAAAGTGCTACTATATTAAGGAATTACTAGTGTAAACTAAAGGATAAGGACTGGAAGAACGTGACTATCTATCTGTTAACCACCTCTTCTAAACACCGACCCTGCATGTGTGTTACCAGGGTTGGTTTTAAAGATACTCCCAGCAGGTAACCAATCAGCACTAATTGGCTAATTGGCAGCCCTCACCTGCATGCCCCGTGACACAGGAGTGATCAGGCCTGCCTGCACAGTGACACAGGAGTGATCAGGCTCGTGGTACATAACACCTCCCCCACCAAACTGGTTGCCCCAGAGGCAACCACCACACAACAACCCATAAACAAAAAAAAAAAAAAAAACTGTCAGGGCCACCACCACAACAGCGATAGCGGTTACCACAAACACCGGTACTATGACCGTGAGAGGGCGTCTGCTAGTACGTTGTCCCTCCCACGAATGTGGCGAATATCCAAGTTATATGCTTGGAGGAACAAACTCCATCGCATCAAACGATGGTTCGAGTTCACCATGCTGCGAAGAAAAACCAAAGGGTTATGGGTTTTTTTTTAATTATGTATAGGTTACTAATAATTATTTAATAAATATGAATGAACCCCAATCCCAGTTTTTACAGCATATGTGGAGGGAGGGGCTACGAGAATAAGGTACTGTATGATAGGCCATTTTCATGCATCACTCCTAGAAGAAGCTAAGTCGCTGTACACAACGTCCAGGTTGCCACCCATCGACTGCCACCCTCTAACTCTGCCAATCGAGTCAGTATATGACCCGGTGTCTCTTGCGTTGGTGACGAGCGCAATGTCCGCTGCGCCACCCAGCCGCCTCTATACACTACCTTTCAAAACATATGTAGCTGGTATGTGCTTTACAGAAACAATAAATGAAGTAAAGTCTGAAGAGAAAAAAAGACCCAATAAACTCTCATCTGCAGTATAGACAGTTCTGCAATATACTATATCATAGCTAACACGCTAGACACGATTTAGAGGATAATTCCACATTCTTCTATCCTGTAATCGGGGATATACTGTAACAATGGAGAAATTGAAACCTATGAATCAGTCGTTTTTAATACATTCTTTCGTGGGGTCAACTTCTAGTGCATGAACAAAATAGTGAAATTAAAACTATTCCTCATTTCACAGGGGACCCTCTAAAATCCCTGCAGAGGTCTCTCCTGGTCCTGGAGGTCCCTAGACCCCACTTTGGGAACCCCTGACTGTGTATTGTTCAAACACCCCACACACACACACTTGTTTCTTGGCTTTATGTGACAGAGATAGACCCAGAATACCAACCAGGCTGCTCGGCCCTCCAGCCTGCATGGTGTCGTTGTGTGTTGGTTTCACTCGGTTTCTATGGCGACCCCCCCAGACAACCACTCTGAGCCCTGAGGCCATCCGTGATGACGAGGTCCATCCATTCAGACACCTTGGATCAGCCTGCCTCTCAAAAGCCCCTCTTGTTGTTCAGTTAAAAGAGGCAGATGATCACACTTGAAGTGACAGCTGTCTCGGAGCATCACATTTTTGGGGAGTTTCTTTTTTTAATTTGAAATCTTTATTTCGAACATGCAATGAATACAAACAAACAATAACAAAAGCAAAACACAACTCAATCTACATGTTCGAAAAGGAGTAGGAAGAAGTATACACTTACACTATACACTACTCAAATGAGCGTACTATTTTAAAACATAAAAAAGAAAAGAAAAAAAATGTATATATATATGCAAAACAAAAAAACTAAAACTATATATGTAAAACATGAAAGAAATAAAATAAAAATGTAAACACCCATGAATATCAAGTCCCTTCCTCATCCCTGTACCCTGTGAACATCATTTCCTTATACATCAGTTTGAATTGTCTCATGTTTGGACATTTCTTTAGCACCACATTTAGACTGTTCCACAGTTTCACTCCACATATCGAGATGCAGTGTATTCTCCTGGTAGTGCTTACATTTAACAGCTGTCTCGAAGCATCACATTGTTTTGGGAGTTGGTCCATACCAGTGAGTTAGAAGCCGACTTTGTGGGTTCATATTATTGTTTGAGCTACTTAATCCAAAGGAGTTTTGTAGAGTTTACAGCTCTGAACTATAGAGCATGTATGTAGTACCCATCTCCTGGTCAAACCACCACAGGTCTTGTCTCCTCTGTGGAACATGGATTTGTCTCTCGATGATCATCACTATATAGAGCTCACCGTACTAAGAAGACATGTTCATATTTATGAATCCAAATGGAGCTGCACAGTATTATAAGAAAGTATTCTATTGTTCTAACATGGTATTATGTTTAGGGTGGATTTTCACTTGAAACAAAAATGTAATTCTTCCTGCAAGTCCTGACTCCTGTACATGAAACTGTGTGTGTTAGTGTAGTGTGTGTGTGTGTGTGTGTGTGTGTGTGTGTGTGTGTGTGTGTGTGTGTGTGTGTGTGTGTGTGTGCGTGCGTGCGTGTGTGTGTGTGTGTGTGTGTGTGTGTGCGTGCGTGCGCAAGTGTGTGCGCAAGTGTGAGCGTGTGTGTACATGTGTGTGTGTGTGTGTGTGTGCGTGCGTGCGCAAATGTGTGCGCAAGTGTGAGCGTGTGTGTACATGTGTGTGTGTGTGTGTGTGTGTGAGCGTGTGTGTACATGTGTGTGTGTGTGTGTGTACAAACATTTAAAAAACAACAAGAGGCAGTGCTTCAGAGTGTGTGAGAGGGCTGGCCTGAGCACAGCCGGCCCTCTGACCAGAACCACAGCGGCTCTATTTTCTCTCCTCTGGCTCTTGTTATTAACATTAACATTGGCTGACCTTGCCTGATCCTGCCCATTGATTGGCCCTGACCTTGCCTGATCCTGCCCATTGATTGGCCCTGTGCAGAGTGTTGATTAACTGGGAGGAGCCTCTCTGGTGGAGCAGTATAGCAGGACAGACTTCATCTTTATCAAATGGGAAATTAAGTCTTCATCTTTATCAAATGGGAAATTAAGACTTCATCTTTATCAAATGGGAAATTAAGACTTCATCTTTATCAAATGTATTTATTAGGGATGTCCGATATTATCGGCCGACCGATATTATCGGCCGATATCGGCAGTAAAATGTGATATCGGAAAATATCGGTATCGGTAAATTTTTTTTTTTTTTTTTTTTTTTTTTTTAACCTTTATTTACCCAGGCAAGCAAGTAAAAACCAATTCTTATTTTATTTATTGTCAAAAGTATGCATTTTGGTTTAATTCAACAACAAGAGATATGTAATGTTAATTTTTACTTTTTTAATTATCATATTTTGCACAGATAATGCTTACATTTAGAAAGCCTTTTGAATGCATCCAGTGAAATTATTAGTTACCTGAAATTATTCCGTTTTTTTGGGGGGAAACCCTGCATATATCGGTATCGGTTGATATCGGTATCGGTATCGGTATCGGTATCGAAATTAAGAGTTGGACAATATCGGAATATCGGTATCAGTAAAAAAGCCAATATCGAGCATCCCTAGTATTTATGTATGTATGTGTGTTTGTATCTGTTTGTATGTATGAATTTATGTTTGTATGTATGTATGTATGTATGTATGTATGTATGTATGTATGTATGTATGTATGTATGTATGTATGTATGTATGTATGTATGTATGTATGTATGTATGCATGTATGCATGTATGTATGTATGTATGTATTGCATGCATGCATGTATGTATGTGTGTTTGTATCTGTTTGTATGTATGTATGTAATGTATGTATGTATGTATGTATGTATGTATGTATGTATGTATGTATGTATGTATGTATGTATGTATGTATGTATGTATGTATGTCTGTATGTATGTATGTATGTAAGTATGTATGTATGTATGTATGTATTGTATGTATGCTATGTATGTATGTTTGTATCTGTTTGTATGTATGTATGTATGTATGTATGTATGTATGTATGTATGTATGTATGTATGTATGTATGTATGTATGTATGTATGTATGTATGTATGTATGTATGTATGTATGATATGTGTGTATGTGTGTTTGTATCTGTTTGTATGTATGTTTGTATGCATGCATGTGTTTGCATGTTTTTGTATGTATGTATATGTATGTATTTTATGAACAGGTTTTATGAACAGACCTGGATGTTCTATGTGCTAAACAGCACACACACACTTAGGCCTACTCCCCTGAAGGTTCAGCTTGATGTCCCTGACGGTCTCCACCACTAGATGGCAGCAGTGTTATGACAGGTCAGTGATTCTACCCCCCCCCCCCCCCCCCCCCCCCCACCATAAAAAAAAACATTAAACTATTCAAATATTAGTTATTTCAGATGAGCAAATTGACTTGCTAAATTGTTTTCAATTTATATTTGTGATAGATGTGGCAAGTTATTACTCCCTTATCAATTGTCAAAAGTGCCCTGAGCGGTTGTGAAGTGCAGAAAACGTTTCAAAAAGTAAAATAAATATTTGAACAATCATAGCCCGGCTGAAAAGTTATTACAACTTTAGATTGGTATAATTTATTACAGAAGGAGCAAGGAGAGCATTCAGGCCAGGAAACTAACACTGGCCACAGTGACTGCTAGTTTCTACCTCCACTGTTTTCCCATCCAGTTTAGTTGAGGTTCCAAGACTTCCAAATGATTCTCCATAACTTACCCAAAAGTGGCTATAATTCACAATTATACCCAAACCAGCCCAACAACTGAGCCGTTGACTACTAGATAAACAAACTACAATCTCATACACGGTATACTTTCACATTGGTTCACCATCTATTTCAAAAGAGCCTGCGTGTGTTTGTAGAAATAGGTGATTTATTTGTAGGTGGCACATACCCGCCTGAGATCTTCAAACAGAAGAAGCCTGCCAGTCTGCCAACATCGTGAGGCTTGTGTGTGTGTGTGTGTGTGTGTGTGTGTGTGTGTGTGTGTGTGTGTGTGTGTGTGTGTGTGTGTGTGTGTGTGCGTGTGTGTGTGTGTGTGTGTGTGTGTGTGTGTGTGTGTGTGTGTGCGTGTGTGTGTGTGTGTGTGTGTGTGTGTGTGTGTGTGTGTGTGTGTGTGTGTGTGTGTGTGTGTGTGTGTGTGTGTGTGTGTGTGTGTGTGTGTGTGTGTGTGTGTGTAGGTGTGTGTAGGTGTGTGCGTGAGGCTTGGGCCAGACCACAGGCAGGGTAGAGGCTTGGTGCTGCTAATGTCAGTCAAATGGTTCCAGGCCCCTTTTCACCAGATTTTCACTTGTCAACAAAGTCAGCCATCAGAGAAAAGTGGGTTGTTTTTGTGTGTGCAGTGTGTCTGTGTGTGTGTGTGTGTGTGTGTGTGTGTGTGTGTGTGTGTGTGTGTGTGTGTGTGTGTGTGTGTGTGTGTGTGCGTGTACACATGTGTGTGTGTAACCACAGCTCCTCACAGTTGGCGTGTGTTTGCCTGCATGTAACATGTAACACGCTTTCATACGCCTCTCCATCAATATGTGGATATGTGTGTCTGTCCTCTGTACTGTCAGAGACACACTATGGAACACGTCCACATAGACACGCACGCACGGACGGACGCACGCACGGACGCGCACGCACGCACACACACACACACACACACACACACACGTATATTGTATAAGATATACAAATATACAGTACTGTTTAAGAGACAGAGTTTCTAAAAGAGAGTATATACATTTGAGGGGGAGGGAAACTGTACTGGAGGGGGTTGGGTGGGGGGGGGGGGGGGGTTTGGACATTTACAGGGGCCAGTTTCTAATTGCAGTCCCCCGTAGGTGCTCTTTGAGAGCGGTTTTGAAGGTGGGTATAGGGATTCACATTCCTTTACGGCTGTGGGTAGGGCGTTCCACATTGATGTTGCATAATTGCGAAACGTGTTTAGTCCCTTGTTTGAGCCGAATCTGGGTTGCACATGATTTGTGGAGCTCCCTCTGGTGTTGTGTTCGTGTGGAATTCACTGACCTTTGGGAAGTACTGACACAGTGACCCATCATCCTCTTCTTGTTATTCTATAGGTGCCGACTGCATCCCTGGATGTTCCACCATTTAAATTCCATCTCGCTGCTTTGTCCTCATCTCTTCTGAATAACCTGAGAAGAATGAGGAAGGGGACCCTGATGTAAACAAGACGAAAGTCTTTCTCTGGTCTGCATCCCCTTAACAATTGTGTGTATTGAGCGGCACTGTATTGTATACCCATTCTGCAATCTGTTAATAACATTTTCAATCAATCAATCAAATCAATCAATCAATCAATCAATCAATCAATCAATCAAAAACACACGGGAGAGTGGCCTCTCAGTGATCATGAGGATCATTACAGCTCCAGGAGACGTATTTTATGAACATTAGGGCGCAGCTCCTATAAGAGTGTGTGCTGTGCTAGTATATAAGTACTGTATACATGTACAGTTACAGTATAATAGGTTTGAACCTCTGTGATTGCCGTTGTTATTGTGACGTCACCAGGAAGGCGACACACACAAGTTGAACGTGACAGACGTGAGCGACATGAATGGATGCAGATACGAACGAGTCAATAAAGGAATCTTATTGAACCTCGGGTTAAGCCTCGTCAATATAACATGGTGTCAGAAGTAAAATTGGAATAAGAGGATGGCGCAGTTTCAACCTCCGATGCCATTGAGTCTGCAAGGCAATCTTGCTGAAAATTGGAGGAATTGGACACAGCGCTTCGAACTATTTAGCATCGCCAGCGGCATCTCAGAAAAGTCTCAAAAAGTGCAGTGTGCGACGTTTCTTCATGTCGCCGGAGAGGAGGCGATTAAAGTATGTAATACTTTTGTCTTTACTGAAGAAGAAAAAGACAAAATAGACATACTGAAGAAGAAATTTCAGGACTATTGTGAGCCCCGGAAAAACTTGCCATATATAAGGCACATATTCTTCACACGTGCACAGAAACAGTCAGAAACAATAGATGCCTATGTCACGGATTTAAAGTATAAAGCCAATGATTGTGAATTTGGTCAGTTGAACGAATCCCTGATAAGAGACAGGATAGTGTGTGGCATAACTAATGACCAAGTAAGAGGCAGACTGTTAAGAGAAGCAGATCTGACACTAGCAAAGGCCTTGGATATTTGCCGTGCAAGTGAGATCACAACCAGTCAAGTGAAAGCACTGACAGAAGAGGTGGATGTGAACAGACTGAGAACAGTCAGGCCAAAAGACAGTAAAGTTGCAGATAGCACAGGTCATACTGAACCAGATGAGTCAAGTTGCTACAGATGTGGTTACAGACATGGAACAAGGACATGTCCGGCAATTGGACAAACATGTAAATCATGCCACAAGAGAAATCACTTTGCCAAGGTGTGTAGAGCGCAGGGCCCACCACAGCACCAATATAAAAAAAAGCTGCATGCAATTGAGCAGAGTGAGAGTGATGAGGAGGAAATGTTCATCGGCACAGTCGAAGTGGAGCAGAAAAAACACATCAGACTGATGGAGACAAAATTCAAGGAAAATCCGTGGAATGAAACAGTGAGGATAAACAGAAAAGCAGTGACTTTCAAACTGGATACAGGCGCTGACTGCAACGCCATGTCAGTGAAAACGCTGAATGAACTGGACGTTAGAGGCAGACTCAGGGTGAGCAAATGCAAACTAGTTGCTTTCTTTGGGCAAAAGATTTCACCACTGGGCAAGAGAGCACTGACATGTGAGTACAAAGGCCAAAAGCATAATATAGAGTTTGAAATTACACAGCAGGATGTACCAGCTACACTAGGCGGAGCCACTTGTGAGAAACTAGGTTTAGTAAAGAGAATGCATGACATTTCCAAGGAAAGTGACATTCTTAAGGATTATGATGATCTGTTCAGTGGACTGGGCTGCTTACCCGGTCAGCATCATATTCAAGTTGACCCCACTGTTACACCTGTAGTGCATGCTCCCAGGAGGGTCCCAGTCGCGCTCAGAGACAGGGTAGTTGAGGAACTACAGCGCATGGAGAAATTGGGGGTAATAACAAGGCAGATTGAGCCAACTGAGTGGGTTAACAGTATGGTGACTGTGGTCAAACCAAATAAACTCAGAATCTGCATGGATCCTAAGGACTTAAATGAAGCTATTAAACGGGAGCATTACCCATTGCTCACTGTGGAGGAAGTAGTTTCCCGTATGCCAAACGCCAAGTTCTTCTCAGTGTTAGACGCTAATCAGGGTTTTTGGCAAATAAAGCTTGATGAAGAAAGTTCAAAGCTATGCACCTTTAACACTCCCATAGGTAGGTACAGATTCTTACGTCTACCGTTTGGTATTTCATCTGCGCCAGAGGTGTTTCAAAGGGCAATAGCACAGATGATTGAAGGTCTAGAAGGTGTCGTAAACATCATAGATGACATGCTTGTATGGGGAGACACCAAGGAAGAGCACGACCACAGGGTGCTTAAACTGTTAGACAGAGCAAGGGAATACAACTTGAAACTGAACAGGAACAAGTGCGCTGTCAGGACAAGTGAAATAAGATACATAGGACACATACTCAGCGCCAGTGGGCTGAAACCAGATGGGGAGAAGGTGAGAGCAGTGACACAAATACCCCCACCACAGAACAAACAGGACCTGCTCAGGTTCAATGGTATGGTTCAATATCTCGCCAAGTTCATACCAAATCTGTCAGATGTCAGTGCACCGTTAAGGAAGCTGCTTGAAAATGACATAGAGTGGCACTGGGAGGAACCACAAAAGAGGAGTTTTGAACAAATCAAACAGCTGGTCACTAGTGCTCCAACCCTGAAGTTTTATGACGTCAACAAACCAGTGACTATGTCAGTAGATGCCAGCTCAGAAGGCCTCGGAGCGGTCCTACTACAAGATGAGCAACCTGTAGCTTTTGGGTCTAGGTCTCTCACTGACTGTCAGCGCAGGTATGCCCAGATAGAAAAAGAGCTACTTGCTATAGTCTATGGATGTGAAAAATTCCATCAGTATGTTTATGGAAAAAGCATACACGTTGAGAGCGACCACAAGCCTTTGGAGAGCATCTTTAAAAAGCCTTTACACCAAGCTCCTATGAGGCTACAGTCAATGCTGCTTAGGTTGCAAAGGTACAGCCTAAAAGTCACCTACAGGCCAGGCAAGGAACTTCATATTGCAGATGCTCTAAGTCGAGCGTTCCTGAAAGAGCAGAAAGAAGATCTATTGGAGAAAGACTTGGAAGTGAATATGATCACTCTGCAGCTGCCGATATCAGAGGAGAAACTGCACACATTCAGAACAGCAACGGCAGAAGACCCCGAAATGCAGCTACTAAAAGAAACCACACTCAAGGGATGGCCGAAAGACAGAAGTGCTGTACAAAAGGAAATTCAACCCTATTGGACATTTAAAGAAGAAATCTCACACGCAGATGGTCTGATGTTCAAGGGAGCGAAGCTCATTGTTCCGCAGCAGTTGAGACAAGAAATGATTAACAAAATCCATGAGTCACACTTAGGAATTGTTAAGTGCAAGGAAAGAGCCAGAGACATTTTATATTGGCCATGCATGTCTTCACAAATTGAGGAGATGGTATCTCAGTGTGCCATATGTAATGAGAACAGGAACAACAATCAGAGAGAACCGTTGCTCCCACACCCAGTACCAGACAGACCGTGGTCAAAAGTAGGGAGTGATCTCTTTCATTATAAGGGATCTGAGTTCCTGTTGTGTGTGGACTATTTCTCAAAGTTCCCGGAAATCACAAAACTGAGAGACACTACCAGTGGCAGTGTCATTGTCGGACTGAAATCAATATTTGCCAGACATGGCATTCCTGATGTTGTCTTCACGGATAATGGTCCTCAGTATTCCAGTGCTGAGTTCAAGGACTTTGCAGAAAGCTGGGAATTCATCCACACCACGTCGAGTCCCGGTCACGCCCAGTCAAATGGGCAAGCAGAAAGAACAGTACAGACTATCAAAAATATGCTGAAGAAATCAGAAGGAAGTAATGGCGACCCCTACATATCGCTATTGGAGTATCGCAACACACCGCTGGAAGGGGTAGGACTATCACCGGCACAGTTGCTCATGGGACGGCGGCTGAAAGGAAAACTGCCTGCCTCGACATCACTGCTCACTCCAGAAGGAACTACATACGTGCGTAGGCAGTTGAGTGACAAACAGGAGAAACAAAAACTCTACTTCGACAGGCAAACAAAAAGACTGCCTGACCTACAAGCAGGAGAAAACGTCAGGGTTCAAAGAGGTGAAACATGGCAGCCGGCCGTGGTCCTGCACAAACATGACCAACCTCGTTCATATGTGGTTCGCACACCGGAGGGGAGACAGTACAGGAGAAACAGAAAATACCTGAGACAAACGGAGGAGAGAACTTTTCCATCTACAAATGAACAGGATGCTTACCAGAACGTGGACTGTGACACGAGAGAAAATCTGGCAACACGCACACGTTCAGCAGAGAACACAGGTGTTGCAGACCAAACAGAGACACATGATGGACAATCTGAAACGCAGCCATATCAGACTAGGTCTGGTAGACCAGTTAAACTACCTTCTAGATACAGAGAGTAACTGGAGTGTTTTCATATGCATGTTGTTGGAGTATTTTCATATTCAAGTTTTCGCATTAAGTGCTTTGCATTATGTCATGGTTCAAGTGGGTTTAAGTTACAGGATCCTTTAAAGTTAAAGTTGTCTGTGACTAACATTGTTATTTCATTTACAGCAGGTGGATGCTCTGAGTAAACATTTAAGTTGGGAAATGTTTGTTTTTGGGAAATAGGACGTGTTAGCAAGAGTTCAAGCTAAACAAAGGTAGGATACTAAGTTCTGTTTGAAAAAAAAAAAAAATTTAAAGAGAAGGATGTGATGTATTAGGTTCGGGTTTGAACCTCTGTGATTGCCGTTGTTATTGTGACGTCACCAGGAAGGCGACACACACAAGTTGAACGTGACAGACGTGAGCGACATGAATGGATGCAGATACGAACGAGTCAATAAAGGAATCTTATTGAACCTCGGGTTAAGCCTCGTCAATATAACAGTGTATATATGTAAAATGGTAAATGGTGCATTTATATAACAGCTTTTTATCCAAAGAGCTTTACAATTTTTGTTCCTCACATTCACCCATTCACTCACACGTTCACACCGATGGCATGCAAGGTGCCAACCTGCTCACCGGGAGCAGTTAGGGGTTAAGTGTCTTGCTCAGGGACACTTCGACACGCTGTCCGGGAGGAGCGTGAATCGAACCGGGAACCTTCTGACTACCAGATGACTGCTCTAACTCCTGAGCCACTGTCGCCTCTATATGATTTGATTTGATTTGATTTGATTTGATGTTTTTTATTTTCGTGTCTTACATACAGGTGTATGCCCAGCCCATATGGGCTTACAAGACACATAAACAATAAGTATATAATAGTATGCTTGACAAATTACTTGACAAATGACATATAGACCATTGCTGCACGAATCCGCTTCAAGGTCCTCGACCTAGCATACCGTGCGGCAAAGGGAACCGCTCCCGCCTACCTCCGGTCAATGGTCTCTAACTACACACCCCCAAGACCCCTACGCTCTGCATCTTCTAACTACACACCCTCAAGACCCCTACGCTCTGCATCTTCTAACTACACACCCTCAAGACCCCTACGCTCTGCATCTTCTAACTACACACCCTCAAGACCCCTACGCTCTGTGTTACAAAGGGTCAGATTAAACCGAATATATATATTTATTACTTGAGATACCTTGTATAATATTTGTATATCGTTTGATATCCCTTGTATATTCTTTATATATACACGGAATATCCCTTTACCTAGGTACAAGCCAGACCATAATATTCGTTCTCCTATTGGACAGCGACCCCTAGGCGCCAACGGCCATACCCCCAATGGCATGTTCAAAGCCACCGCCAAGGCATGTCTCAACAAGTCCAGGTTTGCGCAGTAATACGAGACAGAACTGAGGTTGGCACTAGATTATTCACCTTACGTATAAATACGTCGCAGGTGGATACAGCAGTAGTCTTATCCCAAAGTTGAAGCCTTCACCACGAGTCAACGACCAAGTGAAGTGAGCAACCTTGCGTCTAAATAGAGCACTTATAACATGTGCGAATAAGATAGTAAAAGTGTCAGAGTTTAGTGAAATAACGTCAAGTTCGACCTAGTTAAATGTGAAGTATAGTGCACAGGAGAATCTACACCGGCGAATGCAGAGCCTTTTCCGGCTGGATTATATTGCTTTGGTACTGTGGCTGCTGGAGCAGAGAACCGTCTACCCCACTGCTGTGTGGGATCTACCCTGTGAGGAGCACCATCGAGCCCGCCTCTAGGACCACAGAGGCTGGCTAGCTTTCATCCATGCTGTCGTGCATACTTGGATTATAGCTGCTGCTTTGTCTGCCGATCAAGGGGAGTACATGTACCGCCTCCCGTAGCTGGAGCTTCTTTATTCCTCGTTGATCCAGACTTTGCTCCCGAACATTCCTCTGCCCTGCCGGCTTACAACCGGAGGGAACCCCCTAGTGTCTCCAGCTGACTACGAGTGTGCCTTATGTAATTCTTATGCTACAGGTGGCGTCAGTTATACCCATCTTACTATGCTCATGGACTTACGCTCTTGACCTACTTAAGTGTTCTTCGCCTTACAAGCGCAATTATAATTCCCAATCTGTAACCTGCCGTTGCTTGCTTAATAATAATAAATCCCTCCAAATAGAACTTTAGGTGTCATTGTCGTATTCTTGTGTGGGTGTTCACCAGATATATCATGTACTGTATGGTCAGTAATTAAAGTACATAACTAAGTAGTGGTTTAATAATACCATACTCTCAATACAGTCAGGGAATTGTACCCCTCAGTTACACTCTGCATCTTCTAACTACACACCCTCAAGACCCCTACGCTCTGCATCTTATAACTACACACCCTCAAGACCCCTACGCTCTGCATCTTCTAACTACACACCCTCAAGACCCCTACGCTCTGCATCTTCTAACTACACACCCTCAAGACCCCTACGCTCTGCATCTTCTAACTACACACCCTCAAGACCCCTACGCTCTGCATCTTCTAACTACACACCCTCAAGACCCCTATGCTCTGCATCTTCTGGCCGCCTCAGACCTACTCCTATCCAAGCTCCGGGAGGGTCATCAAAGAGAAGCCGCCTATTCTCAGTCCTTGCCCCACAATGGTGGAATGAACTACCCACCCCAGTTAGGACAGCCGAAACACATCCAATCTTTCGCCGTCGACTAAAGACGCACTTCTTCAACCATTATCTGAATTAAAAAAAGAAAAAAAATATATCTAACCCTAACTAACCTTACTGTCATGCACTTGTCCTAATAAACTAACTGTAGCACTCAACACTTTTGATGAACATTGTTACTCAGCTGATAGAGTTGTGCCCTTCCTGATGACTTGTCGTACAGAACTTGTAAGTCGCTTTGGATAAAAGCGTTCAGCTAAATGACTAAATGTAAATGTAAATGTAGACCAAGATGGCCACAAGAAAAAGAAAATACAATAAAATTTAATATAACACAAGCTGTAAGCAATGTATGTAAACAAAGAAACAAGAGGAATACATATACAATTATATGGGATTGGGATATAGTGTGTTTTGTCTCAAGTGCCACGCTTTCTCCAAGAATCCTGCAAAACTGAAGATGTCCTCCACAAAAAAACAACTCAACATACAACTCTCAGACTGCCAAAACAAATCCGGATTTACAAATAGAATTTTCTCAAACAAAGCCCTCCTCAAGTCGGTGTACAAAGGGCAATAAAAAACAAAATGATATTCATCCTCCACCACTCCCAGATCACAGAGAACACACAACCGCTCCTCCTCAGGTTTACCTTGGAATCTACCCACTTATGTATGTTTGTATGTATGTATGTATGTATGTATGTATGTATGTATGTATGTATGTATGTATGTATGTATGTATGTATGTATGTATGTATGTATGTATGTATGTATGTATGTATGTATGTATGTATGTATGTGTTAAACTTTGTATGTATGTATGTATGTATGCATGTGTTTGCACGTTTTTGTATGTATGTGTATATATGTATGTGTTTGTTTGTATGTACTGTATTTGTTTGTATGCATGTATGCATGTATGTGTGTATATATGTATGTATGTATGCATGCATTTGCATGTTTTTGTATGTTTGATCCCCGGACCGGACCTGCAGGAAATCAGGGAGCGGGAACTGAATGAACAACGCGCTCCCTTCCCTCAACAACTGCCCTTGAGCAAGGCACTGAACACGACCCCATCAGTGGCCAGCAGTAGAAGCCTGTGGGTGTGGCCGTGTGGGGCCACTGAGAAATGTCCCAGACCCGTGTGTCTGTGTGTAACTGCCTCTCTGCAACTGCCATCACTATGCACCGGCAACTCTCATGGTTAACGGTAGAGAATAGGCTGGTTTTCAACACAGTTAAATTTTTCAGGAACACTGTCTTTTCGTCTCAACCTGTTTTCTTATACAAACAAATTGTCAGATGCAGTCAGGTTCATTCTTATTTTACTAGGTCAGCTGATGATGGACAGATTATGTTACCACGTCCAAAATCAAATGCTTTAAAGAGGACTGTTGTTTATCGTGCCATCAATCATTGGAATAACTGCCCACTGAACATAAGTAAATTGAATAGTAAAGTGTCTTTCAAATACCACCTGAGAATGCACTACTTAAATATGCGAGCAAAATATTCGGATGTTGATAATGATGTCTACAATGTTTTACTGTTTTTAGACAATGTTACAATGTTTTTAGATAATGATGTCTACAATGTTTTACTGTTTTTAGATTATCATTGTTAATTGTGATTGTCATATGTATCTTATGTTGTTATGTTTTGTGTTTTGTGTTGTCTTTCTATGTGGACCCAGGGCCCCGTTCCCCGTACCTGGATAACTGAGTTAGCCGGATAACTTTCGGTGAAGTCTGACTTAAGCCGGACTTTCCGGTTCCCCGAATCTGGATTGTCCAAATCACCATGACAACAGATCCAAAAGTTTGAGCCTGGTCGAAAGCAGGGTTTAAGTTCAAGTTAGCCGGATGAACCATCGCCACGCCCCCGCAAAGAAGTGACAGCGCGTTTCCTGAAATTATTCCCACAGTCTAGGATCTGCATTATACCATTCTGAATTACGTTTTTGTGCTCCATTCTTCCAGAGGGGTCTTTTGAAATGTAAAATAGACCCAACATGCTGATACTAAATTCACTTTGTCCTAAATAATGCACGTTATATACCGTGGCGCTCGCTCGGTGCAACAACAACAAAATAAAGAATATTCTAAACACGGGTCTCTCGTTCATTAATGTATAAACAATGAATTTATCCCATCTGGCACAGTGGCGCAGCGGTAGTGCTCAATCCTGGCAACCCGGCGACCGGTGTTCGAAACCCCGTGTTTCCAATATAATTGTTTGGAATATAATATTAATGATTATACGCAAAGGTAGCCTAGTTTTAAGTTAAAATATTATAAATCTACATGCATTGAGGATGTCATTCTTTATATAGCTCTCAACGTGCACCAAATTGAATTATTCCTATATTGCAAAAAGAAGGAAGAGACTAGGTTTCGAACTCCGGTCGTCTGCGTGAAAGTCAAAAGAAGAACCCGTTACACCACAGTGGAGATAAGTAAAAGATCGACCATACATCAATCAATGGGCAAGAGAGCCGTATCGTTATTCTGTATAACAGTTTAACTAATTATTTTCGCTAGCAAGATCTCATTTGATTATTCAATCCAGCAGGCAAGTTTAAAGAAATATAATCTGATTGATTGAGGTAATGAGGGACTTAAAATTAGCCTATAGATAACGCATTTAACTTGTCGGCGAGGCGATTGAGCCGTACTGCAATATGTTAATAAAGTTTTAAATCAATTAATCAATCAATGCCGCTAGAGAATCAGGATCTCTGCTATCGATACGTGCTGGCTTTTCAAATGAAGCGGCCGCGTGCACTAATCCTGGGTCTCAAGTCTGGTTTGAGTTAACGAGACTGAATCCACCTTCGAGGAACAGGAAAATCCCGGCTTCAATCATCTCGTTAACTGAATCTGGATAATGGGACTCTCGATCGACTTAGTTGAACCAGGTACGGGGAACAGGGCCAGGAAGACTAGCTCGCCACTTAGGTGACAGCTAATGGGGATCCTTTTTAAACAATAAACAATAAACTGCGCCCCCTGCAGGCAGGTGCTGTACATAAGAATGTGTTCTTAGTCAACTTGCTTGATTAAATATGGGTCATGAATAAGGATTATAATATGTGTGTGTGTTTGCATGTGTGAGAGAGAGAGAGAGAGAGAGAGAGAGAGAGAGAGAGAGAGAGAGAGAGAGAGAGAGAGAGAGAGAGAGAGAGAGAGAGAGAGAGAGAGAGAGAGAGAGAGAGAGAAAGAGGGAAAGCAGATGGCTTCAGTGTGTGTGTGTTATTATGCATGCCTGCCTGGCTGCCATATTGAACTTCACAGCCTGCAATGACTGAGAGGTGACACTGAAGAGAGTCTTTAATCAGTCTGATTACATGGTGTGATTGCGGTTAACGTGGGCCTCTATAGGCTCTCTGTGTGTGTGAGGAATATTCAAATAGTTTCAGTCAAGCGCAGGCGCCCACGTCAAAACAGGTTAATTCAATAATTACTTATTAATTAATTCATTCCTTTTTATTTTATTTCCACACTAATAAAGTAGTCAGTTGTCTGCATTGATTGATTAATTGGTTTAATTTTCATTTAATAAATTAATCATCCACAAGATAAATAGAAAATAAAATGTTCAATGTATGTGTCTTTGAAATTGCACCATTCATTTTACACACTGATGCAAATGTTGTTGGTCAAAGGTCCCCTGAGTTTGCTCTGAACAGGGTCAATCTGCCTCTAGCTCATGGAATGAACTCCAACGGTCCTTAATTAAAGCTTGAGATGATCCCCTCTCTGTTGCAGAGTTTAAAACCTTGACCTCCAACCTTTGTCGATCAAGTTGTACACGTTTTGTATATTGTTATCCTTACTTTTCTAATTGTTATGATTGTAGCTGTGTGATTTTAAAGATTTTATATGCGTTGTTTAGCTCATCTCTATGTTTTGCTAACTCTGTATGTGTAGCTAACTGTATGTACAGTACACTCCACGTGGCTGTAAATGAGGGAAATCTCGATTGCCTTTCGAGTTTAAATAAAGGTTTGAAATGAAAAGATTCAATTAAATATCTTCAGTCGTTTCTCATCATTCACGAATCGCAATCAACTTCGTTGCAGCGCAGACAAATGCATTGCGAGGACTGGAGTGCGATCGGCGACAACTAACTGCCCCTGGTTTTGATTTGACTTCTGAATAATTCGTTGTCCTGTCAACCGCGGATCAGAGCAATCATTGAGCAAAAATGGGGGACCCTGATGTAAACAAGACGAAAGTCTTTCTCTGGTCTACATTCCCTTAATAATTGTGTTTTTGATTGATTGATTGATTGATCAAAAACTTTATTAACAGATTGCAGAATGGGTACAGTACAGTACAGCTCAATACACACAATTGTTAAGGGGATGCAGACCAGAGAAAGACTTTCGTCTTGTTTACATCAGGGTCCCCCATTTTCAATTCATCATAAATATATGACACACACGACGACATACAGATATACAGTACTGCTACATCTATACATTTATGACATACCAGATTTGCAAATACAGTACTGTTTCTGATACAAAAAGAGTCCAGAAAAGAGAGTATATACATTTGACATAGAAACTGTACATTGGAGGAGGTTGGGTAGGTGGGGGGGGGACTGTACATTGGGGGTGGGGTGGGGGGGTTGGGTAGGAGGGGTGGGTGGGCGACACTGTACAACTGTACAAGCAAAACTGTACATTGGAATATTGACGAAACCATACTTGGTAATTTACTGTACATTGGAGGGGGTTGTTAGGACATTTACAGGGGCCAGTTTCGAATTGCAGTCTCCCGTAGGTGTTCTTTGAGAGTGGTTTTGAAAGTGGGTAGTGATTCACATTCCTTTACAGCTTTGGGTAGGGCGTTCCACATTAATGTGGCATAATTGCGAAACGTGTTTAGTCCCTTGTTTGAGCAGAATCTGGGTTGAACATGATTTGTGGAGCTCCCTCTGGTGTTGTGATCGTGGTATTCACTGACCTTTGGGAAGTATTTTGACATGTACATGGGTACCTTGGTCGTGTAGTGTATCTTGTAGACCAGGCCCATTGCAAGTTGCTGTACTCTGTCGTCTACTCTGAGCCATCCTAGGTTGTCAAAGTGGGCAGGGGTGAGGTGGGTTCTATAGGAGTCAGGTCAAGCAGTAGTCTGACCAGTTTGTTTTGAGATGTTTGTAATTTTGTTTGTATTTGTATATATTTGATGTATATTTGATGTATATTGTGTGTGTATTGAGCGGCCGTACTGTATTGTACCCATTCTGCAATCTGTTAATAAAATGTTCAATCAATCAATCAATCAATCAATCAATCAATCAATCAATCAATCAATCAATCAATCAAACAAAGCGCAGCCCAGTTGCGCACCAACCAACGCGTGTTGTGCTCCCGTCCGCGTCGCGGGTTGGAAACCGGTCGAAGAGAGAGAGAGAGGTTGAACTATATACACTGATCAGCGATCAGCAGGTTTCATGTGTCTGGTCTCCTCTCGTCTCCATTGGTCGCAGCGCACTCTGCAGAATGGGGACTGGTCCGAATAGCCAACTTTTTATGCCATGAATTGCATGATTCGGCCAGAAAACAGAGGATTTCACCACCGGTGGCGACGAGACGACAAACACGATGATGACGACGACGGACTTATGACAAAAACAAGAAGAAACGCGTTGGATTGAAGATCGACTGCGATAATAATAGTAGCCGATTTTATATGAAATTCAAACACTTTTTTGGGGGATAAGTTACGTTTTTTTTTTTTTTTTTTTTTTTAAGTCTGATGCGGTTTGGGGGCTGGAGCCATCATCAAAATGAGTTTGTTTT
>NC_140166.1:58894110-58967518 GCF_963971535.1 Notolepis coatsorum | reverse complement strand
TTGTTACCTTGTTTTTAACACATCCAGTACCATTCACCACCAGAGGTCGCTGTGGGCCGTGTGTGCCAGCGATTTAATGAATATGGATACATGCCGGTGTTTGCAGTGCTAAAACTATATTAAATATTATAGCTTATGGATCTAATAACATAGTCGATTGTCACTGAGTTTCTTCCGGTCAACATGCAAAAAACTGATACTTTTTTCTTCAATACATTCCCATTTTATACCGTGGTGAATATGAGTATAGTTTTAGAGTAATTCTGTGTAATCCCAGGGAACGCTGCTAAACAGCGTTTTAGTGCATTTCATTAGGAAGCGTGCCATTCCTCGCTTGGGTCAACAATCAATCTGAAATAAACGCTCGATTATCGGTATTATGTTTCATCATGCATGCATGAAAAGGTGGGGGGGGGGCGGGGGTTATGCTTCGATCGTCACCAACGGCATACGTTGTGGAGTAACGTTACAGGACACACGCGGATCACAAGGAAGGCATGCTCGGATCAACGCAAGATTGATAACATATAGCCCTTACCTTGACTAGGATGTACTGCAAAAAGAATCTTCCAATTATCTGATCCCCATTCCAAGTACTCATCGCGATCGTGTTTACGTAATCCAGCATTGAACATGAATGGGGGGGGGGGGGGTGACCCTTGTCGATGCATCCGTTATAACCGCTTGCCCTGCCCGAGTAGTTAGACCCACAGGCTGCAGCTCGGCCCAGACACCAAGCCACATCGTTTCAAATGGAGTGCAATAGCGGCCGCAAGGCGTTAGGCGGCGGTATTGGACGTTTGCGATCTCAGACCCATTCAGGACAGCCTGCACAGGCTGCCCGATGAATTATCAATGGAAATAGCGAAATAAAAGAAATAACGATCCAAAAAAACGGGTTAATCAGTGATTGGCACTCAACAGTCGGGCGCCAGAAACATGTTTTTCCGTGAACGGCACTGAAAGTGTTAAACAGGTAGCTATTTCAAAATATTTCATACAAGACATTTTCCAGTAGTGATAATCCATTAACTCATTGGACGCCACGCAGTTGAGCATCGTCTGTACTTACCACGCCAAGCTCTAAGGTCGCTCTCACACAGGGGCTGTTTGGTCCGGACTTTCGGACCAGAATTCGATTTTTCGGGTTTGTGTTTCGGGTTTCGGGTTTCCGCGGACCAAGCAGGCGAACTCTGGTCCGCCTGAAAACGTAGGTCTCGGTTCGGCTTCATCAAACCAAACGTAGGAAGTCACCTGATAAACCATCTTGGGTATATTATTACCGCGGCGCGCATTCACTGCAAAACAAGCACACTGCATCTATCTATCTATCTATCTATCTATCTATCTATCTATCTATCTATCTATCTATCTATCTATCTATCTATCTATCTATCTATCTATCTATCTATCTATCTATCTATCTATCTACTGTGCATCTTGGGGTAGAACAAGGAAGAAAAAAAACACAGCTGTTATTATTATTAATATTACCGCGGCGCGCATTCACTGCAAAACAAGCACACTGTGTAAACATGTCTCGTGGACAGACTTGGGGGGCTGAAGACCAAATAAAACAGCTGCTTGTGGGGAATGTGGGCACTCACAAAAACAACGAGGTGTACAAGTTGTTTAGCGAGAGGATGGCGGTAATGGGAATTATAATCGAACGATGGATCAATGCCACGTCTCTGCTACTATCACGCTCACGCAGTTTGTGTTGACGCGCATTTCACTTCCTGAAAGGGAGGGATTTCCACTCTCCATTGTGTCCAATAGACGAGCGCCCTTTTCGACCGCGTGACATTGTTCAGATAGTTCGGTGCATAGGGTGCGCCTCACAGATTTTAGTGTGAACGCAGGCGAACCAAATGAAGAATGCAACAATGTTGCAACTTCACCACCAGAACCGCACCGAGTCCACCAAAACTATATGTGAAAGCGACCTAAGAGATCGGAATAAGTGGCTGTGTTTGCAGGGCTATAACTATATTCTATATTATAGCTATGGATACAATACTATGGCCCATTTGACATCGACTATCTATCGTTCAAGATGTGACAAAGAAATAATTCTTTCATCCATACATTCCTGTTTTATACCGTGGTGAATATGAGTATAGTTTTAGAGTGATCCTGTCTAATCCCAGAAAACGACGCTATGCAGCAATACGTGCATTTCACTAAAAGCGTTGCCGTTTCTCGCCTCTACACGCTACTATTTCTAAATCAAATCTATATTATTGGTATTATGTTTCATCATGAATGCATGAAAGGGTGGGGGGGGGGGTCGTTTTTTGATGCTTTGATCGTCACCAACGGCACACGTTGTGGAGTAACGTTACACATGCATGTTGTGATCGAGGTGAAGTCATGGTTGGATCACAGCAGGATTGATATCATATAGCCCTCACCTTCACTAGGATGTACCCCAAAAAGAATATTCCAATTATCTGATCGCGAGTCCCAGTATTGGTGTCGATCGTGTCACCAACATAATCCGCCACACATCATGCATCGGGAGCATTTGACGTTTCTCAATCCAATCGGGACAACTGCTCCACTTGCCCGACAAAGAAAAGTCAGACGGAGACATTTGATCGACGCACAGGCCAAGATATAATGTTTCAAAGGGTGCTCGATACTGCCACCTGGGTGGATGCGGCCGGTATTGCACTTTGGCATTCTCAGGATGATTCCCCATGTTAACCCAGAGTCCGTGTGCCTGTAATGAATGGAAATATCGAATAAAAGAAATAACGATGAAAACCCGACTATACTCGGGTTTTCAGGGGTCCTGGCGCTCAACGCATGGCGAGATAACCCGACTATCATCAGATCTGACGTCCAAAGAGTTAATACACACTCATAACATACAGTAATGTTAAATAACTGCCAGATATTGAAATATATGGTAATAAAGGAAACATTGGCAAAAGCACAATACTCCTAGGACATTCTTTGCCAATTTTATAGCCCAATATACAGGCGGAATTACATATGCACAGGGTTAAATGCACAGGGTGAAAACCCATTACAAACACTGACCTATGAAACTGCCCCCCCGCCCCCCCTTTCCTCTCCACCAACTATCATTGATCCTGGATCGCACGCTGCACATCACATCAGTGGAAAGATAACGTGAAGCTAAATGGAAAGATAAATGATAAAAACACAAAGTATGAAGAAGAGTATGTAGGCTACAGGACTTTCAATGGTGTGCATTTGTCTCTTGTGAAAACAAAAGAGAGACAGTGACAATACACTCTCAAGTACAGAGCTCAATTTCAAAGGTATTGTGTCACATGTCCCATTGCCTGGGGTAAGTCCAATGTTTATCTCCCGATAAGCATTTACCCAATGTTTTGCACAGTAGGCTTAAACCTGAAGTTCGCAATCTCTCCCCCAGCCCCCCCCCTCCCCTCTGCATCTGTAAGCTCTCTCACACCCCCTTCTCTCCCTCTGTGTGTCTCTGTCACTCTCGTGTCTGTCTGTCTGTCTGTCTGTCTGTCTGTCTGTCTGTCTGTCTGTCTGTCTGTCTGTCTGTCTGTAGCCACAGTTCTGTCTGTCTGTCTGTCTGTAGCCTCAGTTCTGTCTGTCTGTCTGTCTGTCTGTCTGTCTGTCTGTCTGTCTGTCTGTCTGTCTGTCTGTCTGTCTGTCTGTCTGTCTGTCTGTAGCCACGGTTACTGCAGGGACACTTGAGGCATTTGAATTCCCAGGGGACATCATTAACCCTTTCACTGCAACAATACAGAAGGTTAACCCTTTCACTGCAACAATACAGAAGGTTAACGTTAGGTTATGACTATAACCAAGTTCTGTTAGTATAGCGACGCTCGGCGTCACTCTCTGCACTGTCCTCGCACACGTGCACACGCACTGAATAAAGACCACAATGTACCTTTAATCCCAATATTTGTCTGACCACACCCCTATCAGCTTACCCATATAAGCAGGGGTGGGGCCACCCACTCGCCTCCTTCCCAAGCTTTCACCACAAGGCGAGATCAAGGGCTGCAGCGGCGTCGGACGCCGAGCGTCGCTATACTAACAGAACTTGGTTATAGTCATAACCTAACGCTCTGTTTCGTATTAGCTCTCGCTCGGCGTCACTCTCTGCACAAGGGAGGCCGAGCGAGAGCCATCGGCCGACAAATACACCCCGCTGAAAGCCCCCCACAAGCATCAGAACAGGGAGGGCCGAGCCCCTCCGACCCACCCTAATGGAGGGCACCCCCCCTATTGGGGCTTCACGGGAGGGCGACGGACCCGACCGTGCGAAGAGGCACTCAAGCAACTCAACGCACAGGGTGAGCAGACCGTGGCTTGACCCCACGACTACACACACGCACAACCCGCATGCCACCCGGGAACGAACGGAGGAAACAACCTCGTTACTGCCCCCAGAATCACGGGGTCAAGGGCAAACCCAACCCCGTGGCAAGGCCGTAGCAGCGGAGCGCGAAGGAAGACCCAGACCCACCAAAGGGACTGGACCCCCTGGAACGGGGGCCCGGAGAAGTCCATGATGCCAGCATCAAGACCCCACCAGGTGGGCACTTAGTGACCCCGCCCCCCACATCGCCAGCGTATTCGGACAAAGGCCCCTCAGCCGAGCGGGCCCTGTCCCCCCAATAGTACACCGCCTGGCACACTGACCCTGCAGAACAGGCAGTCAGCATGGCCGTAAGCACACAAAAAAGGTTAACCAACGGAAGCAGGCAGCGCACCAGGGAAAAACCAGGCAACAGGCTATTAACCCTAGCCTGGAGACTGCGGACGAGACAGGCGCCAGAGGGGACAGCTGAACACAGCCGCCCCGGCGGAAGGAGCGTAAGCTGGCGGTGTTGCATGACCAAGCCTCCATTTAAAAACCCCCACCCAGAGGGGTGGAGGCAGAGAAGGCTGACACGATTGGCAGACGTCATGAACGTGCAGGGGCACCCTCAAACGGTGAACCCGGGAGTTGACACTGCTCCAACACACCAGGGAATCAACCACCTTGGTGTTACCCAATGCGGTGGTTGTTCCTATAACCCCTCAAGAAAAAACTCCAAAACACACCTGCGGGTATACACCGGCTATACCACAGTACAAGTGTTTCAGTTTTCAAAAAAGGGTTAACCCAGGCCTACGGGTCGACGAAACATTACTTCGGACCGGGCCTGGCGATACGGGAAGCACAGGGTCACCAGAGGAGGTCAAGACCACCCCAACAGGCCCCTCTTCGCCATGCGTGAGAGAGGAGCGAAAAATAATGGAGAACCCGCCCCTAAGCACACCGTACTTGGTATTCCCAGGCGGTCTCCCAACCAAGTACTAACCAGGACCAACCTGTGTAGCGGCCGAGATCTGACGAGATCGAGCGTGTACAGGTTGGCATGGCCGTAAGCCATTACGACAGTGCTGAGTAAAAAACGTACCCAACCAGGGTCTCCATAGTGCTTAACCCTGTGACACCCGGACCAACCTGGCATTTTTCCCCCTGAAAAAAGCCCAAGTCCCTCAGGGTACCAGAACAGCAGATCTGCATCCCCGGCGGACAACGGGTTCAACTGATCCGGACCAGCGTGACCAGAACCAGTCCCGTGCCCTAACCACGCCGACATGCCTACTCCAGGAGAAAGGGCAGATATGCGTGTTGATCTTAACATGAAAAGAAGGCGCCACCCAGACGTTCGGGCGAACCGCGCCCGGTGGCCCACCCCCAGGGCGTGAGACCCTTCTACATATGTTCAGATCCATTCCGTCATCATCCCCCAGACATGAACGAGAATCCGTCGATAACCAACCCAGGTCGTGGGATGTGGTCGTCGGAAGAGGAAAAACCTCCATCCCAGTTGCTTTATAAAAACGCCGTTTTAACCTCAAGCAACCAAGGCGTGCCAGTCAGTCGCCTGTTTACAGCGAGCTAGCACTATACGTGCGTCGGAACACACCCACATCAATGAACAGGCTAGTTAGACCTGTCATTGAATCCCCAAGGCGCCCAGGGGAACGACAAGAGGGGTGTGATGCTTCCTAACTCCAACTCTTTTTAATAGAAAAGAAGGAAGCACCAACAGTATGTATCCCAGTCTACACAGCCGGGGGCAAACATTTTTCACATTTTTACATCCCACCACCCTCCCATAGGAAGGAGACGGGAATCCCCAGAGAGACTTCCCACGCGAGCTGTACAGATTGAAAAGAATATATTGCACCTTGAGCCATGTAAAAAATTGGTTTTAGGGCCCTCCGGGAGGAGGCACTGAACCCATACACACTCAATAATCGAATTGAATCGAATACATACACAATAGAATAGGACACCTTCTAGAGGGTCCACTCACTTTGACAATCTGAGGAGGAGGCTCTGTACTCTGATGGAGGCTCCCTCACATGGAAGGAGGAGTCCGAACTCACAGAAGGCCCGAATAGGCGCATGGTGAGGAGGAGCCCTGACCACCCCCCCGAAACAGATCCATCACATGGACCTGAACAGCACACGGAAGTCCTACCAACAGAGACGTGCACGGTGACATACTCTATGGCGGGGGAATTTCTGCGGTGCACACGCCCAATATCCCAGGCCGTGGTACCAGGAAACTCCCCCCCCCCCCCCACCCCATAACGTGCCGAACCGCAACGTGACAGGAACCTTGAAGGACAGGGGGTGTACCCCTGACCAACAGAAAAAAGGGGGAAAGGAAAGGTTACCAGTTCACCCCTTTACGACCCCACACCTTTACGACCCCACACAAAAAGAGAGAATGACACAGTCATAGTCAGCTCTATGAAGCGTCTGACAGCTTCACACAGCGCATGAGCTAACCTGCTATCTGATTTTTACTAAGGAAAAAACACAGAATAGAGAGGGCTCTCTAAGAGCCCCGGTCCAAACTTACACATGTGCTTCTGTGGCCAGTCCAACCCAGTTGTAGGTCACATGACACACAACCCATCATCACCTACAAAACATGGCAAAAACACTCTACAGAGGAACGCCGTTTTTCATAATGAGAGAATACATAATTCTCGATTAGTATCGGCCACAGGCCTTGCTAAGCACACACGAAGCGACCAACCATCTTTTCTTTTAGGAAAATAAAGTTACTCCAGCAGATTTAGCACAACCTCAGCAATCAAGCTAAGGGTTACATCGTATCCCTACCACACAGTGACACAATGAGTGCAACAACATGTCTACTCTGATAGGAGGATGAAGGAGTCCCCAGGGAACCGGGGGGAAACACAAACCTCCTACTTTACCCTTAATACGGCCAGTTAAAACAGGAAAACCTGTTAATATGTGAACACACTGTTCATTGTCATCACAGGCTGAGAAAAGAATATTCTTTACTCATTTGTCACTAAGCATAGCTTCATAGGTTAGTTAACCCCCTTAGTTGTGAGTACACGGTACATATAAACACTAGGGGTGGGACAATACATCGATCCAGATCGATATATCGATCTATTATCAATAATCAAATAGGATCGATGCCACGTAAAAAGATCGATTCATATTGCGATACTCTTATTTTGAAAATCCGGCGACGCCGACGTCATCGCCCCGCGCCCAGTGTTGTGAAACTCAAACTCCGTTAACATCAACAGCAGTAGCGTCTAGAGCGTCACTAGTGTGCCTATTCTGTGACCCAAAACATGTCCCTGCTGTTTTATTCCACAACGGGTCCAAAGCATCTAACCTGCTTTGCAATCCTCGTCACTCCATTATGCCCACGTCGCGTTAAAGATCGAAGATAACGTTACTTTAGCGTGAGCTAACAAGCTAACCCAGCGCCATAGGCAGAGAGAAGTGGGGACTGGGAGGGTGCATTCTCGGGGATAGCCCCACTAACAGGATCTGGCCGGTACTGCACCTTGGGACTCCCAATATGCTTTTCCAGCCAAAATACAGCTCTGTGACAGTGAATAGGATATTAATACCAAAAAAAAAAAATGAACCAAAAACAGTGAACAGGAGGTCTATTTGTATTAAAAACAATAGATTGTTTTTCATTTAAATGTCTGGAAGAGCTCAAAAATAAAAATGTCATGATATTTCCATTGCCTTTTTTTTTGTTGATTTAAATGTTACTGATTGTATTACCGGTAAATGGGCACATAATATCGTCTCATATCGATCGCAGGCACCTGAATCGAATCGTATCATATCGTATCGTGGCAGACTGTGTGATATCGGATAATATCGTATCGTTGTCCAAAGAATCGATATCGTATCGTATCGTGATTAAACTGGTGATTCCCACCCCTAATAAACACACATGATGTTTCTCACACAACAACCAGATCATTTTCACATCTGTAACAACAACCCGATTTGCACGGAGAAGCTAATTGCCAGTGACAAAGACAATTCACACATAACTCGCGTCGTATCCTAAATGTATTGCAGCAACACACGTTTTGGGAAAACATCGTTATTCACAAAACATTTAGAAAGGTAAAGCCAGAAGACGTGTTATAAGGTCTGGCCAAACCTTGTCCTACCCGGAACGTAGATCAGCGAAGTGCATCTCAAGACACCGTAGAAAACACAGCCGTCCTGTGTCGTTCGATCTGGGCAGCGTCGCCGCTCCAACCCGACGCTACGGCCCCCTTGTTGACGCAGGCTTTGCCGTCCTGGCTCAGGGCAGGGTCGACGAACATCCCCTGTCAAAGATGACATCGTAGTCAAGAGTGTAAAACATGTTATAATCAAAGCACGTTCAACAGAGTAGCATTAAGCTAACGGCCGCCCCAACCGTCGGTCGCTACTGCCCCTGCTCGCGAGACGCCGAGCGAACGGCGCACGCGACCAGAGGGGAGCTCGCGGCGGTGCGCGAGGAGCCGGAGCTACCCCGCGCTGGGTCTTGGCTGATAGCAGCAAGCTAACGTTTCCTAGTGATCACAGCAGGCTAGCGCCGCAGCTAACAGCTGACTGGCTAACAGTAGGCCCAACCTATGTAGGCCACGCAGTGATCCCAGCAGGCTAACGCCGCAGCTAACAGCTGACTGGCTAACCGTAAGCTAAGCAGCTATCACCTGAACTTGTACACAATGATATAACACTCACCCAGACAGGCCGCCGTTCTGAAACCCTCCTCACTTTTTAAGAGAAAAGAGAAACAAGATGTCAACACAGCTTTACAACAGTGATTTTACCAACACCCGACGGAGCCAGCACAATACCCAAACTGGTCTGTGTAGCTGACTTGAACATAGATCTTCCGCTATCGAACATCCATGCCCATATCTCCTCGTGAAGGAATACTCTCATTTGGATATGAAAGAAGGGGCTACACGGTGACAGAGAGATAACCACTCGTCCAGAAAACACAGGGATCACCAGTGTTAATGGTCGCGGCCCACTAGTTAAAACTAAATGGGCTTCAGACCAAGGTCTTCTGTCGCCTAAGAGGCTGAACAAAGGACCCTAGCCTGGGGCCGGTTTTCATAAACATTGTCAATTAGCCCCCATAGCACTAACAGACAAGTGGAGCCTGCCAGCAAAACATAACTCACCAAAACCAGGAACCCACCGCTTCTCACAACAGCGGCGCGTCCTACAGCCCAGCTGTGCCTTTACCGCAACCAGCACACAGCAAGGACTGCAGTTGGAAAAGCATGTAGCGGCACGAACTCCCAATACGAAAACCGGTGGAGGATTTTTAGAATGATCATCATCTTCCAGACACTCCAGTACGAAGACAATATCGCCGTATTTTCTCGAAAATAGTGAGAGAGAAAATAAAGATATGATGTCAACGTATCCTTGTTTCCCAACTCTTCTCCTACTTCTTCTTCCATTACGTCAAGTGTGGGGATCTACCGAGGCACTTCTTCCTTGTGGTGAAAGCGAGAAGGAGGCGAGTGGGTGGCCCCACCCCTGCTTATATGGGTAAGCTGATAGGGGTGTGGTCAGACAAATATTGGGATTAAAGGTACATTGTGGTCTTTATTCAGTGCGTGTACACGTGTGCGAGGACAGTGCAGAGAGTGACGCCGAGCGAGAGCTAATACGAAACAGAACCCTTTCACTGCGACAATACAGGAGGTTAACCCTTTCACTGCGACAATACAGGAGGTTAACCCTTTCACTGCGACAATACAGGAGGTTAACCCTTTCACTGCGACAATACAGAAGGTTAACCCTTTCACCGCAACACTACAGAATGTTAACCCTTTCACTTTCACTGTCACACGACAAAGGGTTAACCATTCCACAACCTGCAGTGTGGCAGTGAAAGGGTTAACCTTCTGTGTAGTGTGGTAGTGAAATGGTTAATGACAATATTTTACAATATATCTTTTGTGATTTTACCACATGTATCAATAGTGATGGTTGTCATGGTAATGTTAATACATTTTAGTAGCCTACTGGTACATGATCATGCTTTGAGTCTTATCTTATCTTATCTTATCTTATAAAACTAGATAGATGCAGATAAAACTAGATGGAGATGAAGATACAACTAGAGAGATGAAGATAAAACTAGAGAGAGAGAGATGAAGTGATTATGAGAGATAATGCATTGTGAGCAATAATAAATGTCCTAAATAAATAAATAAATAAATCACTCATTATATGCACAGAAATGTTTGACAGTGTTCTTGCGTCTCTCACCTTGAGTGTGTCTGCTGTGTTTGGTCAGATAGGAAGCTTGGACCACCACTACCATTTCCACCACAGCAGAGTGGTGCGCAGAGCGGCCTTCTCCTCCCGGGGCGCGCACAGCTTCATCCACATGGACCCCAAGGTGAGTCTTCTAAGACCCTCTAACTAACTGACTTACTTGACTTAATCCTCTTTACCCCCGCTGGGGGGCATAGGGCGTCCACCAGAGCTCTCCATCTCACTCTCTTCTGGGCCTTTGCTTCTTGCCAGCTCACTCCGATGTTCTCTATAGGTCTTGGAGTGTGGAACGTCTCCAGGTGTTTCTCGGCCTACCGGCTTTCCTCTTCCCCGGCTGCGGGTTTGATTTTATTTTATTTTATTGATGGATTAAAAACACACAACAAGGATCCAATGGATAACATGAGAAAGAGTAAAACCCTTATTTCCGTCATGGTCCCAGGGCTGTTGGGCCACAACAAAAACACGACAATAACACAAAACACATACATTTAAAACATTAGAAGACTAACCTATCGCTAACATTTTATACCCCACAATAACTAAAAACTGATTGGAAACCCATTAAAACTATAGGGGGCTATTCCTCTATTCTGTCCATGAGCCACTTCCTGACACTTCTCTCGAAGCTGTGGAGGCTCGAGCTCTGCTTGATGGGGATAGGCAGCTTGTTCCAATCCTGGGCTCCAGAGAAAGTAAGGGAGCACTGGCCCAGTTTGGATCGGAAAGAAGCAGGCTTCAGGTTTGCTATGCTTGCTCTTCCCCTGCGGGTTGTAGTCCAAGGCCTGTCTAGTGATGTTGTTGGAGTCCTTCCTAAGGGTATGATGCCCTATCCAGCTCCACTTTCTCCTTTTGATGGCTATGCTGCTCTGGTTGGTTATCCTCCACAGCTCTTCATGTGTGGTGTTGATGGGCCACCACAGCTTGAGGATGTAGCGCAGGCATTTGTTGACAAACACCTGGATCTTGCTTGTGAGTCCCTCGGTAGTCGTCCTCTAACTAACGAACGAACGAACGAACTAACTAACTAACTAACTAACTAACTAACTAACTAACTAACTAACTAACTAACTAACTAACTAACTAACTAACCCCTCTTTAGTCCATTAATTGGTCAATTGACCTATCTCAAGCCCAGGCCCTCAATTCTTGATCCTCCAATCACGACCGACGCTTCCCTTGGACGAAAAAAATAAAAACGATGGTAGGAGGATCAAGAAAAGAGGGCAGGCTTGAGTCTTAGTTGAACAAGATACGTCTTTTCTTCCCTCCATGCAATGGTTTGTAGGCAATAAAAAAACAAGTGAGTTTACATGTCCAGCAGAAACACTCTGCATCACTTTTCAAGCAAGTACCACAAAGGTTTGCCAGAGACTCCCAGAGGCACCAGCGGGTTCCACCTGGATACAAAAAAAAGAAAAGAAAAAGATAATAACAAATATTTCCTAGCCTTTGATCGGCATTATGGTTTTGTACGTTGTGCGTACTTTTCGACGAGGAACGCGACGGGGGTGTTCGTTTTCGTGGGTTGTCAACAAACGTCCTCGATTTTCCGGAGGCCTGAGCAATGCTTTAAGCCGCGATGCTTTGCTACCCACTAGAGGGCAGCAAGGAGCCATTGAAAACAAAGAACTGTCTGTCTTTCTCCCACAACTAAAGACTTGTCTTGTTTTGCGAAAGTCAATCATTGTTAATACATCACATATAAACATAGCACTGCCTTGCTAGCATAATCTTGTTGTAACTAAGAGATTCGCTATTTTCATGCATGGATTAATTTGATTTCAACTACAATACATACATCTTTCTCTTGGGCTTTTGCTGGTTGTTAAACAAGGTGACAATGGTTAAAATGGCCAACAGCAGACATGAAATACTTCACCTACAAACATAATACTGTTCTGACAGCATGTTATTAATGTAATTAAGAGATTTGCTGAAAATAATTGTTACACCAGTGCATGCACAGCGCTGGCAAGGGGTTATTGGAATCACACCTGTCCATGGGTGTGTGTGTTTGTGTGTGTGTGCGTCTGTCTGTCTGAATATATGAGTCGTAACTCCTACAGTTCTGATCCGATTTGGATGAAACCTTGCACATAGGCTGACAGTAGGCTAAGAACCCGAATTCCCGAACAGTATTGAAATCGGTCAATGATGAAGTATTTTATTTGAATACAATTTCACCATTGTCCATTGAAATCAATATTGAACGCATGAGGGGAGGTATGACACCAAGCCTCATCTAGACTCCGGTAATCAGCTCTCTGGCAACACTTTACAACATGGCAATGTTCAAGTGAACCTCGTCTTGCAGTTGAAATACCTATGCATTAAAAAAAAGAAAAGCTGCAAATCTTTTATTATTTACATCAATATTGTGCTGTCAGAACAGTCTTATGTTTGTAGATACAGTATTTAATGTTTGCTATTGACCATTTGGCCTCTCAATCATCTTGTAATTCAGGAAATGCCCGCGTGAAATGCGTATTATAAGTTGATAAAGCTAGTGGTCTTCAGGTATATTGCGCACAGCCGTCAGACAGCGGTTCCAACACTGACGGACATGCAGTGGAGCGGAGATAAGTTCTGAAATATAGCCTAACAACATATTTTCATAGTAGGCCTATAGGTGTACACATAGCTGACATTACCTAGATGGGTAGCGTGAATACTTTGGGCCGCCGAAGAGTGCTTCCGCGTTCGAGTTTTGCGCTCTGATTGGCCAGGTCATGTGACATGTGCACCAATCGTGGGACAGCAAGTTCTGCGCCTATTTCCGGGTCTAACAGCCTGCAAACTACCTGGCGTTCTATCGCCACGCTCTAAGACAAACTCTAACCTTAACCGACTTCGAACGAGCGCCTAAGCCTAACCAGTGTAGAAACTTACGGTCCCACGATTGAGCGTACATGTCACATGACCAGAAATGACCTGGGCCAATCAGAGACGCGGAAACACTCTTCGGCTGCCCAAAGTATTCAGGCAGATGGGTAGCCTTGCCCACTCGGGCAATTGAAAATGTTACAAATTGTTGTCAGAAAATAATGAATAATGATATTCTTAAAATATAAAGTATAAAGTTGCAATCATTGTACTTTATACTTTCAGAAAGTATAAAGCAAAACATATTTTTTTTTTGCAACGCCTACCCATTCCTCAGTATTGGAGCTAAGGTGTTTCCTGGGGTTTACTGAAACTCCCTCACTCATCGGTGACAACCGTTTAATGATTTGTCAGACAGAATGTTAATCATAAGAGGTTACCTACTATTAACTTTAAAGAGTGATTTCTTGAGAAATTATCAGCACATCCCTGGCAAGAGACATTAGTTTAGTTAGGACGACATTTAAAGAGGTCTTTCTGCACGATTTAACCTCTTAACAGTCCTGCAAATGTTGCATAAAACGCCTGTCTATTGCATACTGAATGTAAATTGGACGTTATTCTGGAACCATTTGTAGCAGATTCACAAGTCTGGCCTCCTTTGAAAGGAAACACTCAGAATTGATAAAAATATAAAAAATATATTGCGATATGCTGAGTATTGCGATATTAATATTGCGATATATTGCGACGTGTTACCTTTTTTCAACTGCAAAGTAAAACTTTGTCAACATGTTTTATCTAATAAAATAAAGTTCAGTCTGTTCATCTCACTTCAATCATTCTTATTGCGGCAAATGGTATTTTCTCAAGCAGACAGATGTCAACACTGTAATCTGTGTTGCATGTACCGGACAAACTGAACTGTTTGTATTACAGTCATATTCCAACTTAACTGAACGCACACGTGTGTGTGTGTGTGTGTGTGTGTGTGTGTGTGTGTGTGTGTGTGTGTGTGTGTGTGTGTGTGTGTGTGTGTGTGTGTGTGTGTGTGTGTGTGTGGATGTGTGGACTACTGTACTATTGCAGGTATTGAAATGAACAATGCAAAATCATAATTTGCATAATAAAATAGCGATACTTGGTGTCCTTGTATCAATACAGTATCGCCACGCAAAGTATCGCGTTACTATACTGTATCAATATTTCCCCCCACCACTACCACACAGTATTTGAGCGCTTTGAGATTCCTAATGTAAGGCGCTATATAAAATTAATTTATTATTATTATTATTATTATTATTATTATTATTATTATTATTACAGACTGTGTCTCCTAACATTATTATTGTACTTCACTGAGGAGTGTTTACTCAAAGCAAGCAGTGCTGTCTCCTCATCACTGACTCACACATCCGTCTACTGCTGCAACAACAGACCTTCTCACGGGGGATGTTTTTTCCGAGTCTTCAGTCTTTGCTGCAGCTGTAGGGAAATTAATGGACCATTAATAGATCGATCCTAGCTTCGTCTGTGGGTCGTATGACAAAGTGGTATCGTGCCATCCCTGGTTAATTTAGCTGCGGTCCCGTGAACAAAGCCTCCTAATATATACATTGCTTTCTCCGATAATGCAGGGGGACTTTGAATGTTTGCTTAGCGTCGCAGATCAGGCCCCCGACATTACCGGTGTCAGTGAGTTCCCTGCAACATACGATCATTTAGGGTTAACAGTTTGACTGTTAAAAATTGGAACGTTAACTAAACACAATTTTCCCATGCAGTATCAAGGACAAAATGACTGGTAAACAGTAAAGAAAATGCACCGGGGCTTGAGGTCATTAACCTCTTAACACTTTCACTGCCCAAGCTTAATTCCTTTTTACCCCCTTGAATGCCCAGCACCACTTCAATGTTAGCGTTAATATCGCCTAATCTATGTTTTAAATTATGTGTCTAATCTGCCCGTTGCTTATCAAAGACTCATTTTCCAGTCAACATTGTCGTATTTATCGCTTCATTTCCGTTTTCTAGCATTTTGAAAAGCACTCGATTTCACGGAAAAAAGAAGACATTCCATGATAATCGCCCTTTACTGGAATATTCTAGAATGTTGAAATTTTTCGGCCTATTTATGAATCGTTTTCAAATAAACGCTAGATTATCGATAGTATATGTGTGCGCATGCATGCTCGTGCCGCGAGCTGAAAATCGATTCTCCTAGTTACTGACCGCTCGCACAGCCAAACAGCCATATCACATAATCACATAAAAGCTTATAATTATCTCCGTGAAAACGGATCTGATTATCCTAAGCCTGGTAACATAGATTCCTTACCTGAGATCAGATGGTATCCAAATGGATTATTCCAATTCCTGATCGGCATTCGAAAAAATCAATCCTTTTATTGATTCACTGTGTATACTGTAAAAACACATAATCCCAGCTGCTCTGAGGCTCCAGAGTGAAACTGGTCGACACCAGCTGCGTGAGTGAGAAGTAAAATGTGGAGTCAGGGATTTTTTTTCTCATTCATTTTCATTGAGTTCAATCCAAAAGGGTGAATTACCATCTGGGAGATGATAGGGGGCGCTTTTTTCACATCTGAGCGCCTGGAGTGGCTGAATTTCCAACGGTAGACTCGGTTGATGAAATATGAATTCAGATCGGTAATAATAATAAAAAAATAAAAAAAAATCTCGTGATGGGCCTTCAACTCGCGGGGGGTAAACCCGAGAAAACTCGGGTTGGGCAATCAAAGTGTTAAGCCCGGAGCCCTATTTTCTGAAAATCCGCCTAAAATACATACCTAAGTAAATGGAAGATTGCTCCACTTCTACAAGGTCCATTTGTTCTTGGTATCTAGGGATCTATGGACCTCAGTGAATGTATTCCCAGTGTCAGAAATATTGTGTCTATTACTAGGCTTGCTTAAATTGTGATGAAACAAAGGAGAATATGAATTATGATTTTTCTTTGCATCTTTGACAGTGAATAACACCATGCTAAAAATGACCAGACATGGAAAACTGCCACTGAGCTCGTTCAGCACCTTCTTGAGATCACGTGTACAAGAAATCTAAGGAAATGAATAAAGGGAAGATGATTAAACAGAATGTTTTGTAGATACAGTACTGAATTCTCCCATCCGGACCAATGCAATTTGAAATATTATTATAGAATATAGAATAGCAGGCCTATAAATTACTTTATTATAGCCAATTCGCACATTTATGGATTGGGCCAAATCTTGAAGATTCACCACTGGGCTTGCTCTTATCAATAATCCCGTCCATAACCTGATTGAAATCCCCTGCCAGTATAACTTGACCCTCCATGTTTCCTACTACTCTATTAATTTCATGAAAGAAATAAGGCTCATTGTTAAGTGCATGTTAAGTGCATATATATATAAAAGTTAACACGGTCTAAAGACTCAGAAGAAGCTTCTATCCCCAGGCCATCAGGCTGCTAAACGAACAATAATCACTATGCAACAACCATCAAATGCACACAGCACACACACCCACACGCACACACTCACTTAAACAAACAACACACTGCAGCAGCACCCACTCTCCACACTTTAGATCACCTAAACACACATTACACTTTATATTTATTGGTAAAGGATTTGCACTACAACTCGTACACCTTACTGTAAATTGCACCTAAATTGTACCTCATCCCATTTCTCCATTTCTGCCTTGCACTATATAGTATTGTATATTAGTACACTGCACAGTATTGTATATTGTATGGTAACTACGTCTATTCTGCATCGAACATTGTACATATGTCTAAACTGAACACTGTGACCTCATTTTTTTTTTACTTCTAATTTTACTATGTTATTTTATTTCATACTTATCTTGTCTTGCACAGTCTCTGGAGCGCAACAGTAAGAAGCATTTTGTATAAAAGTATTCTGTACTTCTGTATGACAACTATTAAAGAAACTTGAAAACTTGAAACTTGGTATTAACGCGTTAACACACAATTCTATTAACGCCACAATTTCTTTTTAAAGTATATATTAAAAAACAAATATTATTGATACTCTCATTGATACTATGTTTGTTTCTGACTCAAAGTGTGTGTGTGTGTGCGTGTGTGTGTGTGTGTGTGTGTGTGTGTGTGTGATGGAGAGAGAGAGAGAGGGGGGGGGGGGGTGAGAGAGATGAGGAAGGGGCAAGAGAGAAAGAGAGCTGGGAGAGAGAGAGAGCTGGGAGAGAGAGAGAGAGCTGGAGAGAGAGAGAGAGAGAGAGAGAGAGAGAGAGAGAGAGAGAGAGAGAGAGAGAGCGAGAGAGAGAGGGGGGGGGGGGTGAGTCCTCAGCCCTTGTGTGGGTGAATGTAATGCACACCCGAGCCACTAGGGGTCGCCAAAGTGCCGGTGGGCAAATCGTCCTAAAAACGCCGGCGGGTCGTTGCGTGATAAGAGGTAGATAAAAAATGTATGATTAATTTGCGAATAATAGTGAGTTAACTGGACAATCATGCGATTAATCAGATTAAATAAATATATATATATATATATATATATTTTTTTTTTTTCCTCTTTTTTTTCCCATCCCACCCTTCCTGGTTGTTGCATACTTTCCCCTACTGTTGGTCCGGGAGACCGGAGACTGTCACATGCTTTCCTCCGACGCATGTGCAGCCTGCCGGCAGGCCAACCTGGCTGCGCAGGTTCTCACCGGGGAGAGTGTAGCGTGTGGGAGGCCACACTATCTCTCCTTAGTTCCAACCCTTGCTGAGCAGGCGCCCCGACCGAACTGTAGGGGTCGCTGTCCACAACGCCCAGGACCCACCCTTCAGCTTTCCCACCCTCTGATACAGCCAATTGTATCAGTGTGAGAGGCCAGCCAAGCTGATAGCAACGCCGGGAGCTGGATTCGAACAGGCGAATCCAGTGTCTCCCGGTGTTGGTGACGAACGTAATCTCCGTGCGCCACCTGCCCCCCCTAATCAGATAAAATATTTTAATCGATTGACAGCACTAATATATATATATATATTAGTGCCGTCAATAGATAAAAAAAATTTAACTAATTAATCTCACAATTTTCTGTAAATAGCATTTTTCTACATAAGACCGAAGCTTGTAACAGATATTTACTTGAGTAAAATCATGGAATTAATGTAAAAATCAACACAAAAAAAGTATATTTAGATTCAAAGACTATTTTAATAGCTTTCTTTGAATACAGTTTATCTCCTGTGAAATACAAATGTTCAACAAAACCATCAACATTGACTCAGACAGAAACTGAACTATCCACACACAAGCACATACACGACATGCACGCTGAGCACGCTCACACACTAGCAGCCACTTTAACACTCATGCCGCACACACGCACACTTATGGCCAGAGGAAAGGCCACTTAAAGTAGTATAACATCAGGAACAGTGTATTGCACTATAAAAGCTACCTAGCATGTCCTATATGCTCTGTAAATACTAATGTACAGATACCGAGATGGCACACCATGTACCTGTTTATTGCACTGTTTTATTGGATTCTATTATATGTTGTACCACTGTATTGCACATCGTCGCGGGCAAGACCAGCCGCATTTCATTGTATACCTGTATGCCGTGACAATTAAAACTCTTGACTTGACTTGACTTGACTTGACCTCTTTCTTATATCCGCGGCACTAAGATTGAAGTATATATATTGCATAGTACAGTTCAGACTCCATTGGTCAAGGCTTCAATACACATAAGACAACCTTCCCTGTCACTATGTATCATTAGCATAACAAAGCTTTGATTTGTATTGATGAGAATCATCACCTCATTTCTATTACTCAACATTCCCTAGATCCAACCTTTTCAACCTTTCATTGCTCGTCCTTTATTAACTCCTGAATAAATGCTATAATCAGCGCCATGCGTTGCAGGGTGCAGCAGCCTGAGCCTCACATTAAGCTCGTACAGACATCTCTTCACCGGGCTGAATGCCTTCCTTTTCTCCGCTAGCTCTCTCGCCAGATCCTCGAAGAAAGACAGTTTGCAGTCCTCCCACTTGATTTGATTTTTATTTGTCTCGAACATAGAAACATAAAACAAGTTTAAAAAACAAAAAGGTAAATAGTCAAAGACTATTTCCATACAATAAGTGTTCGAGAAGGAACAGGGGGACGTAAAAAATAAGAAACGTATCAAGCCCTGCCCCTTCCTTACAATATTTGACATTATAATTTAATACAAATTAAAATATAACAAATAATGAAAAATAAAATAAAAGTACAGTTTTTTATATATCCAAATATCCAAATGAGAGAAAATATGTATTAGGCAGTCACATTACTGCTCAAGCTCCTCTCTCTTATGTGTCCATAAGTGCTTGTTTATAGCTACCTTTAAATTGATTGATATTATTGCTTAATTTTATACTCACCTCCAGACCATTCCAGAGTCCCACAAACTGCAATGCACATACTTTTAAGAGTTGTACGTACCGCAGGTTGTTTTAAAGCTAATGTCCCTCTAAAATTATAAACACTCTCTCTAGCCATGAACATTTCTTGAATGTTGCTTCTTGGTAATTTATTTTTTATTGCCAGAAACATAATTTGTGCAGACTTGATTCCATGTTTCTCCTCGGCCACCTGTAGCACCTATAGTCTCGAGCCGATGAACGTAGGAATCATATCGTTATGGTTCTGGGCGGGTCGTTCGGCTTGGGCACGGGGCAGAGAGAGCGACGCACACGTTCCATTTAAAAATCGCTGCCCTCCAGACTGAGTCCTTGAGAGAGAATCTTCTCCACATACTGGATCGTATTGCCCGTCTCCTCCTAACCTCCTAACCTTAACCCTAACCACCCTAGTGAGCAATAAGCATTATGTTTGATTACAAATAACCCTACCCCTAACCTTAAGCCTCCCCCTCCTAGTGAGCAATAAGCATTCGGTTTGATTAAAACTTGCGGGTTTTGTGCTGTAAGGGCTGCGTGTGTGTGTGGGTCACAAGCAGATAATAGGGACTATCTAAGTTATCCGTGTATGAATAACCACTAAACTGCTTATGCAGACATTAACACATTCCCGGCCAATCACGTATACGTGATTGGGAGCCAGCGCTTGGCGGTCAATCGCGTATATATACGCTTTTAACTAGTTTTTTCTTTTATTCGATTTTAATATCCTATTCAATGTCACAGAGCTGTATTTTGGCTGGAAAAGGCATATTGGGACTCCGAAAGTGCAGTACTGGCCAGATCCTGGTATTGGCGCTGTCTCGAGAATGCAGTAATCCTTGTTGCAGACTTGGTGTTACTGTTTACGTTCCGGGCGGACTTTTCTGTTAGCCTAAAGCGATCGGCTTCACCAGATCGCATGGAATACTTTTTGGGACACCAAATTCATTATGCAGTAAAGGAATATGGCATCAGCCAATGGACATATCATCTACCAGATGGCGATCAAATAACTGGAAAATTCTCTTTGGAATCCAACCGGCCACAGGTAAGAGCAATTTGACGTAAATTTCAGCTTGATCATGCAAGGATTTCATAGCCATCCCCCTGCTCAGCCTATGTTGTGATAATGACGAATGCCGTTATTGGAAATCAATAATCAGAAACAAACATAATACCGATCATATGCATTTGGATTTTTAACTCTAGCTTGTGTATGTTACGATTCGGCATGACAGAAGAACCCAATATGCGGTTTGACAGGATAAAGGATATGGCGGTTGCTCTTCTCAACGGTGTTCTTTTAATATCAGAACTCAAGGCAGGAGCAAGGCAGGGATATATACAATACAAAACAAAAGGCACTGCGGCGCTGGTGCTAACTACAAACACGGACTGAGACACGAAAAACAAAGATGACAAAACAGATATAACTCACTGAGACTCAATACAACAGCAGGGCACGGCAGACGACAGCAAGGTACAAACAGGAACGGGGAACACAGAGGTATGGCGCCACACAGGAAGTGGGAACAGGACACACTAATATACTCAGACTAATTACAATGATTACAAATGATAAACAGCTGGGGGAAGAAGGCACTAGAACTAATGCAATACAACAATCAAGGGACAAGGACTAGGCTAAATACAAAAACACAGAATAAGAATGCTAACACAGAACACACCTAAACACTTGTAATAAAGACACTAATTGCCACAGTAGAATGTTATTGATTTGAGCAAGCAAGGTCAGTGTTGACTGCATTGTCTGCAGGTGACCGCTAGATGGCGGTATGACACAGCTGTCAACTCTCTGCCTGGGGCATTCTTTCTCCCAGACATGAGCTGATCTGGGAGCGTGACAGTGTAGGGACGAAACGCCAATCGATTTAACGTTATTAGCTTAGCGCCTTATAAATAGCTTTGCAGGAATTATCCCAGATCATTCCGATATAACACTCATATTCACCACGGTATAAAACGGGAACGTATTGATGAAAAAAACATTTCTTTATGGCATATTGAACGGAAGGTTCATACTGTCAATTGACAATGACATTGGATCTATAGCTATAATATAAAATATAGATTTAGCTCTACAAACAACGTGATGCACAGTGAACGTTTGTAATGGAAAGGTGGCCTTCCTAGAGTGGGGCCCATCTAATGGCTGGCCGGGAAGCGTGAATACTTTGGGCAACCAACATGTCCTTCCGCGTTTCTCTGATTGGCGCGCGATCAGCCATCCCTCTACGCTCATTTACCCCCTACGCCGGTAACGCGCGCATGCGCATTTTCTTTTTGACAGCACTCAAACGCCAAGCGAGGCTAATCGCGGAAATGTAATGTTATGTTCGAATCTGTAGAATCCATATTTATCAAAACAACATATTTATCAAAACAACTACCAGATTCACTCATAACGTTATTTCGCCAACACAGCCCAGCTGTCAGAAACTGTACATTGTAACTTTATATAACATAACGTTATATAATGTTATTTCGCGTTTTATTCATAACGTTATTTCGCGTGACAACACAGCCCAGCTGTCAGAAACTGTACATTGAGGGGGTTTGAATCACTGTTTACACTCCCCACTTACTGTACCATGTTCTACATATAGAACCTCATCTCATGCACCGGTTTGAATCAAAGCCCTATCGAACGTACTCAAGCTCTACTGTCTTTAACTATAAATGTTTACACTCCCCACTTACTGTAGAACATGGTACATGAGTATATAGTATATAGGGATGTTGCACTTGAGCACCACAGGTTTCACAACGCAATTATTGTTATTATTATTTACAAGACTGGGCATTTATTTAAAAAACATACATACCCTAACCACATAACAGATATTTAAAAGGTAATTAACAGGCATGTTCTGCAACATATATCCACTCTTGAACGAACATGGTACAGTAAGTGGGGAGTGTAAACATTTATAGTTAAAGACAGTAGAGCTGGAGTACGTTCGATAGGGCTTTGATTCAAACCGGTGCATGAGATGAGGTTCTATAATGTAGAACATGCAAGTGGGGAGTGTAAACAGTGATTCAAACCCCCTCAATGTACAGTGATTCAAACCCCCTCAATGTAAACTTTCTGACAGGGCTGTGTTGTCACGCGAAATAACATTATGAATAAAACGTGAAATAACATTATATAACATTATGTTATATAACGTTACAATGTACAGTTTCTGACAGCTGGGCTGTGTTGGCGAAATAACGTTATGAGTGAATCTGGTAGTTGTTTTGATAAATATGTTGTTTTGATAAATATGTATTCTACGGATTCGAACATAACATTACATTTCCGCGATTAGCCTCGCTTGGCGTGTGAGTGCCGTCAAGCGTGTATTAACCTGGGGGAGCCTCATGAGGGCGTGAACGAGCGTAGAGCGCTGGTATTCACGAAGGAGAGCGCTGGCCAACGCTGGCCAATCAGAGAAACGCGGAAGGACATGTTGGTTGCCCAAAGTATTCACGCAGCCGGGAATGTGTTGATTGATTGATTGATTGATTGAAAAGTTTATTAACAGATTGCAGAATGGGTACAGTACAGCTCAACACATACAAATGTTGAGGGGATGCAGACCAGAGAAAGACTTTCGTCTTGTTTACATCAGGGTCCCCCATTTTCAAGGAGAAGGAGGAAAATAAACAACAAAAAACAAACTTTACAGGTGGAAGCCTCAAAGTGAGTATTTAAGAAAATAAGTAAAGTCCAAAAAACAGGACGACACTCATTAAGAGAGGGCTCAGCCTCTATAAAATAAAGTGTAAAATAAGCCAGTAGCCCAAAACAAGGATGGCTACAAAGAAGGCTAAATGCTGAATAGGGCAGCACTACACTTTAATATAATAAGCCGGACCAAATGAAAAAGCAGTTGACACTGCGAGCTCCAAACTTAAATAGACTCAGCTTTGCCAAAGGCACAGCTGCACTGAATCGGGTGCAATCAAGCCCACACACCTGCCGACCCATGAGGCAATCAACCACAGAGGCCAGTGATTGACAGCTGTCCCTCACAGGAGACGAAATAGACAGCTGTCCCTCACAGAAAGGAAAAATAAAGCAAAAAACATGACAAGAACAGCGTGCATGCAGCCGTCCACACCGAGTCCGACTTCAGAGCGGGGGGCGGAAGTGCACAGAGGAAGGCACATGTACATTGGAACAGCTGTAATGCCTATAGTCTATTATGCAAAGTCAGTCCCCGTTTGAAGATTTTTTTAAAGATTTCCAGTTCCAGTGGTCTATTGTCCATTTTGCATGTATAACCAGTTATTATATAATTAATTAGAATGTTAGAATTAATTTTAGAATGATGAAATCAGTGTGACTGTACTCCTGAAAAAGTATAGTAATATGGTTTATTTGTATTGGGAAAGATACAGACACATTAGCTGGTTGAACAACATCTATATGTTGTGTGGTAATAATGCAGATATTGAGTGTATTTCTGTGAGAATGCACGTGGCGGGGCACGCCTCTGAATCCAACCAACGCCATTAAATACGCTTCCCGCCCGCGAGTCGCCTGCCTGCCCGCGCGCGGCCGGTGTGAACAGCGACGCCTGTTAACATGGGAGCGAAAGTGAAACTCTGATCGCCCGCCCGCCTCACGCCCGCGTCCCGCGCCTGGTGGGTTTCGTGCGTAACGGCTCGGGCACATTGAACGCGGACGAATTTCACGCACGGGTTCCTAGCAGGATCGCGCGCCTGGCCAGACACACAGAGTCCGACTTCAGAGCGCGCTGCAGCACGGAGCCCTCCATAGAACCAGCAGCAGCTCTCTCTCTCTCTCTCTCTCTCTCTCTCTGAAAACGAGAAAGAAAGAAAGAGAGGGGGAGAAAGAGACTGGAGAGAGAGAAAGAGAGAAAGAAAGAAAGGCAGGGAGAATAAAGAGAGAAAAAGAGAGAGCTGTACTGTATTGTACCCATTCTGCAATCTGTTAATACAATTTCCAAGCAATCAATCAATCAATCGCGTGGCGCACGCCTCCCGCGCCGCCTTGAATCCGATTGAAGCGGGAAAAGATAGCTTGCCGCCCGGGAGCCGCCTACGAGGCGCGCTCCGCTTGCGGCCAGTGTGCACAGTATAGCGTCCGTTAACATGGGAGCGGAAGTGAAGCGGCAGCCGCCCGTCCGTCCGTCCGTCCGTGTTCATTCGCGTGCCGTGTGCTCGGGCCGTGACCCTCCCCTTCATAGTGAGTAATAATAAGCATTCTGTTTGATTACAACTAACCTTAACCCTATTCGGGACACCAAATGGCACGTGTGAAAATGCAGGTATGAAAAGTATGGAAAGAGTCGAGCGTGATTCAGATAATGTGATAAATTCTGGGTCTTTGAATGGATGAAAAGGAAAAACGACCATATTCACACAGTGGCCATTTTGCTCAGGTTGGGATTCCCTTCCACCTGGCTGCCGTGTATATATCACATACATACATATTATGCGGTATGACATATTATTTAACTGTAACTTATTTACATTTTGGAATTTGAGAAAAGCATGTCGAAAATGGGGATTTGAGAGTCCAAGGACAGGTTTTTAGTGTCATTGGGAAGTGATTTAATCAATAGTTTGTAGAGAGAGAGAGAGAGAGAGAGAGAGAGAGAGAGAGAGAGAGAGAAGGGGGGGGGGCAGGTAGGGACTGACCGTTTCATCCACCTCTGCCGTTTAGTTGGACACACACACACACACACACACCTAATTTTAAAAACAATTTCTATTTTCTACTTTAGTTTTGCATATTGTATATTTTGTACAGTACTTTTTTTTTTTTACCGTATGAAACACAATCTCTTACAGAACCAAGCATTTCACTGTAATGCACCTGTGCCTTATATGTGACGAACATGTATGCAGGCGATGGAGTTAGAGTCATCCTGGACACATCACACTCTCTAAGCCATTCTAAAAGTGTTTAAATGAAGGGCCGGGGCCCCCAGTGCTGCAGAAAGCAATTCTACCGGAGTGTCAGGCCACGGCTGATTTGCTGTACCCAGCCTTCATCGCTACCACGGCCCCGGGACATAACTTACACACAGACAGAATCTTTATGATTTCTTCACCTTTCCCGCGAGGGTCACCCCCAGTGATGTAAGGGTAAAATAAACCGCTGGCATTACTATAACTCCACTTGGCGGTGAAGATAAGACAACCAACCCAATGTGGACAGAGATACACAGCTTTGCTATGTCCCTGCAGTGCGCACCCCTATATTTTAAATCACAGTGTCTCGGTACAGATATATTATTATCTGTAAAAGTCTCGACGACATTTAAAACGAGGGTGACCTCAATTGTCCTTTTCGAGAATAAATAAAGGTTTGAATGAATGCTATATTGTTTTCAATTACAAGCAATGACAGAAAGAAACAGTTAGGTTTACTAACGCTGAAAATGTATAATTGAATAATAGATCGTTAAATATAATATAATAAACGTCACAAATCAGCATCAAGAACAAGTATGCCCCCCCCCCCCCCGAGTTGATTTTAGCGTATCACACATTTCTGCATGAAGTATACACTTTCTTTTTCTTTAATAGCAACTAGTAAGTTTGCGTCTTTTAAATTGAATAAGGGGACTTATCCCCGCGAGCGTTTTTCTTTGATTTAAAACTTCAGCGCTGTTTTTAATCTCCAGTCATCTCTAGAGGGAGTCTTCTAAACAAGCTGTGCTGCCGTCTTCATGTCCCCCACGCATATGGCTTTCTGATGAAAGGCCACTTAAGGATGAGCTGCAATTCACCGCTTTCTTTTCATGTGCTCTCGAGACTTACGTTTCAGTAAATCACTGAAACGGGTGAAAGCAGGTGAATACAAATAGGGCTGACCCAGGGGAGTAAATTTGGTATGGCAAGGTATGGCACTCGATTTAGAATTCGAATGTCAACATTATGAACGAAGCTTCGAACTATTCGGTACAGCCCTAGCATGTTTTGATATTGTCAATGATCTCACTTTTACTAGGTGACTTTTACTGTGACTAACTGAAATATGCCCAAAAAAAAGGAAAATGGACATAGGGACGTTTTTTAATCAAAGGGCAGCAGAGACAAGTGATACAGGGACACAGGTAAGGTCTTACAATGGCTTAGTGATTATAACAGTGCAGTTCAGCATTCAGTAACCCATACTTTTTGTGAACGTGTTTTTGATACTACATTCTGTTGAACACACACCTCAAAACCGTACCTAAGGAAAATTGGCTCAATTGCAAGAAAAGTAATAGACAGTTATGATATTACATTCTGCATAATTCGTATGCAAAATATTGTGGTTCCCTGCTTTAGTCTGTTGACACATTTCTATACTAAAAATGCTTGTGTAGTCCTGTGTCATACCTAAATGTCATATAAGTGAATTGTATAGAAACAACTCACCAAAAGTTACTATTGCACAACTGATTTGACAAAAAAAAAACACCAAGGGGGGGAAACACCCCCTTCACCCCCCACCCCCCCCTCGCCATACCTTGCCTTTTACTGAAATGACGCCACTGGGCTGACCCTGACCCCCTGCCGTTCCCTTCCCTCCCTGCTGCAGGTGGCCTGGACGCGTGAATATTAAAGGCAACCAACTTGTGTTCAGCTTTTCTCTGATTGGCCACGACCCCACGCCGCTAGCCCGCCCCCTTTTGCCGCGAGCGGCAGGAACCTTCAAGTTCCCTGGTGCAAAATAAATCTGGTAGTTGGTTTATGACGTTAATTAATAATAAACACTGTTAGGACTCTTAACACTTTGAGCGCCACGCCTGGTTTTCCTTTTTACCGGCTGAATGCCACCATCGGCGCCAATGTTAACGTTAATATCGCCTAATCTATGTTTTAAATTATGGCTATGTGTCTAATCTGCCCATCGCATTATCAAAGACTATTTTCCAGTCAGTGCTGTCAAGGCAGATTGTTTTTTTATCGCGTCGTTTCCGTTTTAGAGCATTTAGAAAAGCACCCGTTTTCAGATAAAAAACAGCTCATTCTGGAGCATTCTATGAAAATCGTCTTTTACTGGAATATTCCACAACGTTGATATTCGTCGGCCTTTTTATGAATCGTTTTCAAATAAACGCTAGATGATCAATATTATACGTGCACGCAAGCACATTACGGCCGCGCACGGATAATTGCCCCGTTCATTTCCTCTCTGACTTTTACAGTGAAACCGAAAGAAGACATTTCACAAAACAGCTTATAACTTCATCAAACTTACTCTGATTATCCTAACACTGATAACATAGAGTCCTTACCTGACATCAGATGGTATCCAACTGGTATATTCCAATTCCTGATCACCATTCGAAAAAATCGATACGTGTATGGATCCAACGCGATACAGTAGTACTCCATGATCCGCGGGTCTCAGAGGATCCAGAATGAACTGTGGTAACCCCGGCTGCATCAGTGGACTGGAAAATGTGGAGTACCGGATTTTTTCCCCCATTCATTTTCATTGAGTCCATTCCAAAATCACTTATGTCATCTGGGAGACGACAGGGGGCGCTTTTTTCCACAATGATCGCCGGCGCCGCTCGGCTATACTCGGGTAGGCTCGGGTGATGCAATATGATTTCAGATCGCTAAAAAAAAATAATAATAATAATTCCGAGAAATCTCGTGAGTGGCTTTCAACCACCTATAAATAAACCAGAGTATTCTCGTGTGTGGCAGGCAAAGTGTTAATAATAAACACTGTTAGGACTCTTAATAATAAACACTGTTAGGACTATCTGACTCTTAATAATAAACACTGTTAGGACTATCTGACTCTTACTAATAAACACTGTTAGGACTATAAACACTAGGACTATCTGACTCTTAATAATAAACACTGTTAGGACTATCTGACTCTTAGTAATAAACACTGTTAGGACTATAAACACTAGGACTATCTGACTCTTAATAATAAACACTGTTAGGGCGATCTCGATTCACGCGTCACTACTGTAACTAGAAACTCTGGGTGTCACTGTACATCAGTGTGGAACTGTACGCTGTAACGTTATGCGTTATTTCGCGTTTTTAACGTCATAAACCAACTACCAGATTCACTCGTCACTACATCCGTGGAGGCTGCTGAAGCGCCAGCGGGGCGAAGCGGTGGTTTGTCCCCGGCTTCCGTGCGCCGCCGCCGGCTTGACTCGGTTCAGCTCCAGCAGCAGCGGCCGTGCTCCGTTGTAGAAGCCCTTCAATGACAGAGCTCTCATTCGCAAATATGAGAGCTCTGTCATTGAAGTGGGTGGTGGCAGCATTACTAACAGCGTTCACCCTGATGTAAAGTAGCGATTTTTATTGTTTTGTCATGACAAACCAATTACATAATCCCAACATATGTGTAAAGAAACAACATATTCCAGTTAACGGTATATTTTTTTTAATGATTCATTACGGTATAAATTAGGTTAACTGGAGCAGGGGGACCCTGATGGAAACAAGACAAACGTCTTTTTCAGGTCTGCATCCCCTTAACAATTGTATGTATTGAGCCGTACTGTATTGTACCCATTCTGCAATCTGTTAAATAAAGTTTTCATTCATTCATGCGTATTGCTGGCTCTCATATTTGCGAATACAATAGCGTTCACGAGGGGCGGTTAGGTGGCGTAGCGGAGATTGCGCTGCACAGTTGTCACCAGCTTGGCTGGCCGTTCACACTAATACAATTGGCTGTATTAGAGGGTGGGAGAAGCTGGCGGGGTGGGTCCGGGTCGTTGTAAACAGCGACTCCTACAGTTCGGTCGGGGCACCTGCTAAGCGCGGATAGGACCTGAGGGGGATAGTGTGATCCTTCCACACGTTACACCCTCTCAGGGAGGAACCGCGCTGCCAGGTGAAAAGAAGCGGTTGATTGGCTGGACGTGTGTCGGAGGAAGCACGTGATAGTCTCCACTCTCCCAGATGATCTGACTGTGGGGGGTAAGTGCGCAGCGACCAGGAAGGGATTGGGAATTGGCATAACGACTAACATTGGGATGGGAAAAAATCGGAGGAAAATGGAGGGGGAAAAAGAGATAAAAAAAAAAAAAAACAATAGCGTTCACGCTGATGTAAACAATTTGCCGCGGGCGGCGCAACGCCAGCGCTGGTCACGTGGCCGTGTGGCCAATCAGAGAAACGCTGAACGAAAGTCTGAACACAAGTTGGTTGCCTTTAATATTCACGCGGCCTGGGCTGACCCTGACCCCCTGCCGTTCCCTCCCCTCCCTGCTCCAGGTGGCCTGGACTGACCCTGACCCTAACCTCCTGCCGTTCCCTCCCCTCCCTGCTCCAGGTGGCCTGGGCTGACCCTGACCCTAACCTCCTGCCGTTCCCTCCCCTCCCTGCTCCAGGTGGCCTGGACTGACCCTGACCCTAACCTCCTGCCGTTCCCTTCCCTCCCCGCTGCAGGTGTCCTGGGCAGAGCAGCAGCTGGTGAAAGCCAGAGTGAAGCGCCAAGCCAGGAGTGAGGCCAGGAGTGAGGCCAGGAGTGAGGCCAGGAGCGACCCCAGCTTCATCCACTTCAACGACCCCAAGTGGTCCAACATGTGGTACATCGTAAGTACGGGTGTGGTGGTCCGGCCGTGGTAGAGAGAGAGCGAGGAGAGTGTGACAAACCGGTAGAGAGAGAGAGAGAGAGAGAGAGAGAGAGAGAGAGAGAGAGAGAGAGAGAGAGAGAGAGAGAGAGAGAGAGAACCAAAGTCAATTAACAAATAACGTAGAACATAAAGAGATCACTATAACAAACTTAAACTAACAGTGGTGTGTGAAGTCAGTGACATCAGTAAATGGTGCATTTATATATAACAGCTTTTCTCCAAAGCGCTTTACAATTTTGTTCCTCACATTTTTACCCGTTCACTCACACATTCACACACCGACGGCCGCGGAGGCGACCATGCGAGGTGCCAACCTGCTCATCGGGAGCAGTTAGGGGTTAAGTGTCTCGCTCAGGGACACTTCGACACGCTGCCCTTGAGGAGCGGGAATCTAACCGGGAACCTTCCGATTACCAGACGACTGATCTACCTCCCGAGCCCCTGTTGCCCCCCAGTAGTGTAGGTGAGTGCATGCAGGGTAAAGTGTATAGGTGTAATGTTTGTAGAATGCAAACAGAAGTCGAAAGCAAGCCAAACTAACAGCGTCCCATGAGGAGAGCGCCCAGAAACTGAGCTGCGAGACCGTTTTAAAGGGAGCACGGGCACACCGGGCCCCGGTGTTCAGGTCAGAGCAACGGGGCGGACTACAACGTATTTGCATTTGTTAGCCATGCTAGCGATCTAAACAATCAATCCATGCTAGATGTGTAAAAGGTGAAAGACTCACACTCACAGCCGTGCTGCTGATTTGGCAAAATGACATCCAGCCGTTTTCGTTTGAAACAACCTTTAGTCAGGGGAGTGTCATGGTTTCTCCATAGGGAGGAGACTGTCTATTAGGAGGGGTGGGGGGGGGGGGGGTTACACCGCTACCCTGACATTTAGAGGCACATTCATACAACTCTGCAACGTCTTCTACCCAGAAGGCAACACTGCTTCCTCCTCATTTGAGATTCGGCGGTGGTGGCTGGAACACTGAATGCTCTGCATTACTGCCACTTAGTGGAAAGAGTGATGGGGATCGGGAACCTCTTAAAATAATAAATCAAAGCCTCTGGGTGGCAGTATGATAACAGTCAATCTTCCAGTCAATGTTGTAGAAGAAGATCATCTGATTGATTGAAAACGTTATTAACAGATTGCAGAATGGGTACAATACAGTACGGCTCAATACGCACAATTGTTAAGGGGATGCAGACCAGAGAAAGACTTTCGTCTTGTTTACATCAAGGTCCCCCATTTTCAATTCACCATACCATATATGACATACATGACATACAGGTAGACAGTACTGTTACATCTAGACATTTATGACATACCAGATCTACAAATATACAGTACTGTTTATGTGTACAAAAGGAGTCTAAAAAGAGAGTATATACATTTGAGGGGGAAGAAACTGTACATTGGAGGTGGTTGGGTGGGTGGGGTGGGGGGGTGGGGGGGGGGTTGGGTAGGCGGGGTGGGGTGGGGAAACTGTACATTGTTGGGTTTGGACATTTACAGGGGCCAGTTTCGAATTGCAGTCTCCCGTAGGTGCTCTTTTAGAGTGGTTTTGAAAGTGGGTAGTGATTCACATTCCTAAAGAGCTTAAGGCATAGGAAGAGGGACATCTCTATTACATTTACATTCACATTTAGTCATTTAGCTGACGCTTTTATCCAAAGCGACTTACAAGTTCTGTACGACAAGTCATCAGGAAGGGCACAACTCTATCAGCTGAGCAACAATGTCCATCAAAGTGTTGAGTGCTACAGTGTAGGTCAGCAGGAAAAAGATACGCTGAATGTCATGCCTACTTTAAAATGTCAACATGTTTCAAATACCCTAAACTTTGCAAAGTAGTTCCTTTTGCAATTGTATGTCTCACTCCATTAATTTCAGAGCTCTCAGGTCTGTTATCCAGAGCTGAGGACAGAAGTAGCCATGGAGACTAACGTTGTGCTTCCTACGTGTCTCCCAGCAACCAAAATCAAGATCAAGATCAAAGACTGCAGCTCCCAGATTGTGTGTGTGTGTGTGTGTGTTTGTTTGTGCGTGTGTGTGTGTGTGTTTTCTTTTTTTTTCTGTCTTTTTCTTTTTTGTCTGTTTGTGTATTTGTGTCTGTCTGTGTGTGGCAGGACTGGAGCATGTTGAGTGATAATGAGCTTGTGCTCAGCTAGTATTCCCTGAATATATCTTCAATGATCAGACAAAATACAAAACTCACTGTTAAGCCAGTTTTACTGACCATATCCCTCCTGAATGTAGAAGACCTACAATTTTCTTTAGTATAGTGGCACAGAGGCTAGCAAACGACCTAGTAAGGAACTGTTTAATAGATACCACAGTGCAGATGGGTGGTAGGTAGGGAGGGACTCTCCCCTATTAGGGCATACATGGATGACATGACATTAGTGACCAGGACAGTGCCTCGTACAAAAAGGTTACTAGAGAAGTTAAATGATCATCTGAATGAATGAATGATTTAATTTTGGTATTTTTTTTTTACAAAGCATAGTAGTAGAACTTCAAAAAAAAAAAAAAAAAAAAAATTAAATGACCGAAAAGGTGTAGGCTGAAGCCGAGGCTTATAATTGCCTACCCTTTTTACATTACATTATTTACACACAAAAAAAAAATACAAAAAAGAAACATAATTCAGTATATCATTTAGCAAAGGATACAAACGTTTCATAATTTTATGTACAAAACGTATACACATTTATTTATTAAAAAAATTTTTTTATACTTTTTCTTTTTTTATATGTTTTTCTTTTTCTTTTTTCTTTTTCCCTTTGTCACTATTTGAACACAGCTATGTTATAGATAACATATAACTAGGATAATAATGAGGTTTTATATTTATGTATCGCCTTATATTTGAGTAATTTCTTAAAAGTATGTAGCGAACTACACATTTTTACTTCTTTGTCAACGCTATTCCATAATTCCCTTTGACAGATATACATCGACTTTTTATATCTGTCCTTGCCTTTGCGATATTGAATAAACAAGTCTCAAGTGGACTAGGATGAATATTAAGCCTATAGTAAGTCGAGAAGCATTTCATCGACAGCCTTGGCGGTAGAGAGAACGTTTTACGTACAATAGATGAGGAGGAGATTCCATCCATAAGGGACGAGCCGGTGAACGGTTTGGGTAGGTAGGTGGTAATAATGAGGAGTTGAATGTTTGCCGTTTCTAGTGCTCGGGCAGCCTTGTCCTTCTCATGCAAAGCACTCGGCATCAAGTCCTTCTCTTTCAGCCTGAGAACACTGTTCTATTGTTCTCCGGGCTTGATGCTTGATGCTTGATGCTTGATGCTTGATGCTTGATGCTTGGCATTTTTCAGCATTGCTGATCAGATGAATCTCCAGACGAGTGACCCGTGTCTGGGGCCTGAGAAAACACAGGTCTTTGGCCAGATTCAGTCGGACAGGAGCGGGGTTTTCTCTCCTGCTCCAGGCCTCGTCTCTGAGGTCTCTCTCTCCTGCTCCAGGTCTCGTCTCTGAGGTCTCTCTCCTGCTCCAGGCCTCGTCTCTCTCTCTCTCCTGCTCCAGGCCTCGTCTCTGAGCTCTCTCTCCTGCTCCAGGCCTCGTCTCTGAGCTCTCTCTCCTGCTCCAGGCCTCGTCTCTCTCTCTCTCCTGCTCCAGGCCTTGTCTCTGAGGTCTCTTCTGCTCCAGGCCTCGTCTCTCTCTCTCTCCTGCTCCAGGCCTCGTCTCTGAGCTCTCTCTCCTGCTCCAGGCCTCGTCTCTGAGCTCTCTCTCCTGCTCCAGGCCTCGTCTCTGAGCTCTCTCTCCTGCTCCAGGCCTCGTCTCTCTCTCTCTCCTGCTCCAGGCCTCGTCTCTGAGCTCTCTCTCCTGCTCCAGGCCTCGTCTCTGAGCTCTCTCTCCTGCTCCAGGCCTCGTCTCTCTCTCTCTCCTGCTCCAGGCCTCGTCTCTGAGCTCTCTCTTCTGCTCCAGGCCTCGTCTCTGAGGTCTCTCCTGCTCCAGGCCTCGTCTCTCTCTCTCCTGCTCCAGGCCTCGTCTCTCTCTCTCTCCTGCTCCAGGCCTCGTCTCTGAGCTCTCTCTCCTGCTCCAGGCCTCGTCTCTGAGCTCTCTCCTGCTCCAGGCCTCGTCTCTGAGGTCTCTCTCCTGCTCCAGGCCTCGTCTCTGAGGTCTCTCTCCTGCTCCAGGCCTCGTCTCTGAGGTCTCTTCTGCTCCAGGCCTCGTCTCTGAGGTCTCTCTCCTGCTCCAGGCCTCGTCTCTGAGGTCTCTCTCTCCTGCTCCAGGCCTCGTCTCTGAGGTCTCTCTCCTGCTCCAGGCCTCGTCTCTGAGGTCTCTTCTGCTCCAGGCCTCGTCTCTGAGGTCTCTCTCCTGCTCCAGGCCTCGTCTCTGAGCTCTCCTGCTCCAGGCCTCGTCTCTGAGCTCTCTCTCCTGCTCCAGGCCTCGTCTCTGAGCTCTCTCTCCTGCTCCAGGCCTCGTCTCTCTCTCTCTCTTCTGCTCCAGGCCTCGTCTCTGAGCTCTCTCTCCTGCTCCAGGCCTCGTCTCTGAGGTCTCTCTCCTGCTCCAGGCCTCGTCTCTGAGGTCTCTCTCCTGCTCCAGGCCTCGTCTCTGAGGTCTCTTCTGCTCCAGGCCTCGTCTCTGAGGTCTCTCTCCTGCTCCAGGCCTCGTCTCTGAGGTCTCTCTCTCCTGCTCCAGGCCTCGTCTCTGAGGTCTCTCTCCTGCTCCAGGCCTCGTCTCTGAGGTCTCTCCTGCTCCAGGCCTCGTCTCTGAGGTCTCTCTCCTGCTCCAGGCCTCGTCTCTGAGGTCTCTCCTGCTCCAGGCCTCGTCTCTGAGGTCTCTCCTGCTCCAGGCCTCGTCTCTGAGGTCTCTTCTGCTCCAGGCCTCGTCTCTGAGGTCTCTCTCTCTCCTGCTCCAAGCCTCGTCTCTGAGGTCTCTCTCCTGCTCCAGGCCTCGTCTCTGAGCTCTCTCTCCTGCTCCAGGCCTCGTCTCTGAGGTCTCTCTCTCCTGCTCCAGGCCTCGTCTCTGAGGTCTCTCCTGCTCCAGGCCTCGTCTCTGAGGTCTCTCTCCTGCTCCAGGCCTCGTCTCTGAGGTCTCTCCTGCTCCAGGCCTCGTCTCTGAGGTCTCTCTGCTCCAGGCCTCGTCTCTGAGCTCTCTCTCCTGCTCCAGGCCTCGTCTCTGAGGTCTCTCTCCTGCTCCAGGCCTCGTCTCTGAGGTCTCTCTCCTGCTCCAGGCCTCGTCTCTGAGCTCTCTCTCCTGCTCCAGGCCTCGTCTCTGAGGTCTCTCTCTCCTGCTCCAGGCCTCGTCTCTCTCTCTCTCCTGCTCCAGGCCTCGTCTCTGAGCTCTCTCTCCTGCTCCAGGCCTCGTCTCTGAGGTCTCTCTCTCCTGCTCCAGGCCTCGTCTCTCTCTCTCTCCTGCTCCAGGCCTCGTCTCTGAGGTCTCTCTCCTGCTCCAGGCCTCGTCTCTGAGGTCTCTCTCTTCTGCTCTAGGCCTTGTCTCTGAGGTCTCTCTCTCTCCTGCTCCAGGCCTCGTCTCTGAGGTCTCTCTCCTGCTCCAGGCCTCGTCTCTGAGCTCTCTCTCCTGCTCCAGGCCTCGTCTCTGAGGTCTCTCTCTCCTGCTCCAGGCCTCGTCTCTCTCTCTCTCCTGCTCCAGGCCTCGTCTCTGAGCTCTCTCTCCTGCTCCAGGCCTCGTCTCTGAGGTCTCTCTCTCCTGCTCCAGGCCTCGTCTCTCTCTCTCTCCTGCTCCAGGCCTCGTCTCTGAGGTCTCTCTCCTGCTCCAGGCCTCGTCTCTGAGGTCTCTCTCTTCTGCTCCAGGCCTTGTCTCTGAGGTCTCTCTCTCTCCTGCTCCAGGCCTCGTCTCTGAGGTCTCTCTCCTGCTCCAGGCCTCGTCTCTGAGCTCTCTCTCCTGCTCCAGGCCTCGTCTCTGAGCTCTCTCCTGCTCCAGGCCTCGTCTCTGAGGTCTCTCTGCTCCAGGCCTCGTCTCTGAGGTCTCTCTGCTCCAGGCCTCGTCTCTGAGCTCTCTCTGCTGCTCTGCGCTATATAAATGCAGTCCATTTTCCACTTAACAATGTATTTCTATTTTCAAACATTTAATTTATTCTAATTATATTCAGTCTGACTCAGACAGCAATTCCAAAGTTAAAGTGTCTTGGTCCATTCATGGCAGGAATTAAATGTAGGTCAAACGAACCAATAGGACATTTTCAGAGTAAAGGCTTACAGTAACGGAACAGAATGGTGTTTTTGTGTTTGTTGTTTGAGAGGGAGAGAGAGAAAGAATCTCATGCACACACCAGGGTTTCCGTTAGAAAATATTGGCGCCGGTCTCGGTGTCCTGCAAGATTTCAATCTCCCGGACAAATGGGAGAAATTCCGGTCAGAGTTTATTGAGCTTAAAAACAATTGATAGGCAGGCTATATAAAGAATGACATCCTCAAGGCATGTAGATTTATAATATTTTAACTTAAAACTAGGCTACTTTTGCGTATATACAGTCATTATATTCCAAATAAAATAAGTCCAGAGACTCCGTGCTGCTGCTGACTTTAAATCAAATAGGTGTCGGCCCGACATTAAATACAGCAGTCTGTTATAATCACATTTTCATGAGCTAGCGAATTCCGTTATATTGGACATTTGTATTAATTATATCAAGCGAAGAACTGAGAAATTTGGCAGAGAGAGACGGCAACATTATCGTGAAATATAAACGTTGCGTGATGACTATTATATCTCCGCCTCCCAACGAAGAACTAATACCAATAGTATGCAACTGCAGAGCCGCAGAGCCAGCGGCGCTCTCAGGTCCGGTCTGGGGACCGCTCAGCAGCGCCACCCACCCAACAGCTGAATTGCCAATGGCTGAATTGGAGTCTTGCACTGTGCGGGCACAACTGTCAGCTCTGCGGCTCTGCAGTTGCATGCTTCTTGCAAATTTCAGAATCTAGCTCCTGCTGCCTAACCCAAATGAATCTCGACATCGCTTCACCAATAGTCGTTATCAGAACACTACACATATCATAATGTTCACAGCAGACTGTAGTTGATCACCAGGTATGTTTTATTAACGTAGGTTGAATAATTTATATAAGAAAAACGATAGGGAAATCTCTCTCACCTTTGTCCACTGGTTAAAAATGCCAGGAACTGAAATTGAAACTTGCTGTGCGCCGCGCGATATGATATAGGAACACACATCGTTGTCATTATTAGACCTGCTTGGTGAAGCAACAATGAAACAAATGTAACTATTTTAATACAATTCAAATTGTATTCAAATTTCACAGGACATTATGACCGGAGATATTTAAATATGTCGGACTTCAACAGATTTCCCCGGTAAAAAAACGGTAATTACCGGACAACGGAAACCCTGGCACACACTCAAGTTTCAAGTTTTCAAGTTTGTTTATTAATTGTCATAGTAAAATACAGAATACTTTATCATGAACTGCTTTTTTTCCCTGTATGAGCCACTGGGAGTGTGCTGTAGATAAAAATAGATAAAAAGTATAAAATAGATAAAAAGTCAAAAGTACGTAAATAAAAGGGTCGTTAGGGAATCGGGCAGGAGACTGGGGGACTCATGTGCATCAGTGTATGCAGAACATCTCATTATATGGCAACATAAGGTCTGTAACTTATATAAAATAAAGAATAGGGAAAAGAAAGCACCCTCATCTTTTCATCCATCTGCCGTTTCCACGTGCTTTCATCACCAGCAGCGCTGCGCTATAGGCAACCTATTGCAAATATAACAAACACACAAATACTTGCCATCTGCTGCTGCTTTCAAAACAATGGGTTGCTATTCTTATGGAATATGGCCTTGTTTACATTGTGACTTTGTGGCTGTGATTTTTATTTATTTATATATATTTTTTTAACCTTTATTTATCCAGGCAAGCAATTAAGAACAAATTCTTATATACAAAAGCTTATGTCCAAAAAGCAAAGGCCTTTTGTGGGAAATGGGGGCGGGAGGCTGTAACAAAAACAAGGTTATGTACATGCATACAAGTAAATAAAATACAAAATGACAGTAGCAATAGTATACAAGGACAACAATAAATAAGGGAGAGAGAAGGAAAGGGAGAGAGGGAAAAGAGAAAGGGAAAAAGAAAAAGGAAGAGTGAGAATCAGAGGGAGAGAGAGGGAGAGTGAGAACCAGAGGGAGGGAGAGAGAAGAAAGGGGGAGAGGGAGGGAGGGAGGTAGGTGAGGGGGCCTTAGGGGGAGGAGGGAATAGTCTGAGGGTTATGCGTGCGGTCAGGAGGCAGTCAGCAGGTGCAACAGTCGGTTAAGATCTGTTGCAGATTTAGTTTAAAAGCAGTGAGCGACGTGAGCGCAGTGAGTTTAAGGGTGTTTTGTAATAATGTGTTCCAGTCAGACGCAGCAGCACATCGGAAGGTGTTGCGTCCAGAAACCTACGTCACCTTTTCCTCTCGGAGGCGGCTTCTCGTTTTTATTTAATTTTGTAGAGAAAATCCCCTTTCCGCTGTAATACTGGACACAGGGACACAGGGACGGTGGTGCGGGCGATCTTTGCCCGTTTTGCCCAGTCGTGGTTAATAGAATAGAATGGAAATACTTTAATCATCCCGAGGGAAATTTCATTTGGCACTACAAATCGCTTGCATTAAACATTCAGGTAGACAAAACATATCACGAATAAGAATAACAAAAAATGTATAAAAAAAAGAATAAGGAATAAAATAAGCCTAAGAATAACATAATAATCATCGGGATTCACATTGTCTCTGTTATGTATCTAATCTAATAGAAAATATACAGTAAAAATACAGAGTCTACAGTAAGTGTAATATTGAACAATGTTGTTTTAAAAGTAAAAGTCCAGGGAGATGGTGACTGTCACCCTGTGCTCAGTGATGCAGTGAGGCACAGTGATGCAGTGTAAAGTCTGATGGCTGTCGGGATGAAGGACTTCCTGTCTTGCCTAATCTTGCCCGATTCCCTAACGACCATCTCGCAGGTGGTGTGGAACTTCAATCAGTAGGTACAGGGGCAGTACTGGGAGGAGACTGGAGGTAGTAGGTAGCAGTGGTGTGCTGGAAGTCCAATCAGTACAGGGGCAGTACTGGGAGACTGGAGGTAGTAGGTAGCAGTGGTGTGCTGGAAGTCCATTGAGATTAACCCTCGAAGCACAGGCAGGCAGGCACAAGTGGTTTATTTGACTGGTCTTCTGTTTCTCCAAATTCACTGTGAAAACTTAAATGAAAAGCCATGCTAGCTTAAAGGAACACGCCTACACCCCGGAACACCCCGACTCTGGAACTCCCTCCCCCAGTCCATCAGAGACTCCCCTACACTCTCCACCTTCAAAGCTCGCCTCAAAACCCACCTGTTCTCCCTTGCCTTCAACCCCCCCCACCCCTAAACCCCCCCCTCCCCTCCAACCTGATTGATGTCTGTCTCCAGTCTTTTTTTTGTGCCATCAGGCTGTCTCCCCTGTTCCCCCATGGTCTCATGTTCCTTTTGTTTTTGTTTCTTTGTTGTTTTGTTTTTGTTTCTTTGTTTTTGTTTCTTTGTTTGTACTCTTGCTCCCGACTACTGTCAGCGACTTCGGGTTATTGAGAAGCGCTACAGTATATAAATTCAATGAATTATTATTATTTTGGGAAATTAGCTTACCGTCTTCTCCAAAGAGAGACGAGACGATCAGTTATATTGTTCATCAAACTGTCAAACTTGAGTGATACACTCTGAGTGCATAGTTCAAGTTTCAAGTTCAAGTTCAAGTTTCTTTATTAGTTGTCATACAGAAGTACAGAATACTTTTATACAAAATGCTTCTCTCTGTAGCATAGTAGCATAGACATGTTGGCATAGTAGATAGTAAATGGACTGCATTTACTGTATATAGTGCTTTTATCCAAAGTGCTTTACAACTTAGGCCTCACATTCACTCACACGTTGACACACCGACGGCGGAGGCGACCGTGCGGGGTGCCGTCCTGCTCATCGGGAGCAGTAAGGGGTTAAGTGTCTTGCTCAAGGACACTTCCACACGCTGCCCGGGAGGACCTGGAATCGAACCAGGAACCAATTACCAGACAACCGCTCTACCATTTTAGTAGTGTGTAGACATAGTAGCAAAGTACATAATAGTAAAAAGACAGACATTTTTTATTTTGTACATTTATTTCAGATATTGATTGAAGAAATGTGTTTTTTTTAGTCAACGGCGGAAACATTGGGAGGGTTTGGGCTGTCCTGACATCACGGAGCGAGGACAGAGAATAATAGCCTGCTTCGCTTTGATGACCCCCCCATGAGCCTGAATAGGAGTGGGTCTCAGGCGGCCAGAAGATGCAGAGCGTAGGGGTCTTGAGGGTGTGTAGTCAGAAGATGCAGAGCGTAGGGGTCTTGAGGGTGTGTAGTTAGAAGATGCAGAGCGTAGGGGTCTTGAGGGTGTGTAGTTAGAAGATGCAGAGCGTAGGGGTCTTGAGGGTGTGTAGTTAGAAGATGCAGAGCGTAGGGGTCTTGAGGGTGTGTAGTTAGAAGATGCAGAGCGTAGGGGTCTTGAGGGTGTGTAGTTAGAAGATGCAGAGCGTAGGGGTCTTGAGGGTGTGTAGTTAGAAGATGCAGAGCGTAGGGGTCTTGAGGGTGTGTAGTTAGAAGATGCAGAGCGTAGGGGTCTTGAGGGTGTGTAGTTAGAAGATGCAGAGCGTAGGGGTCTTGAGGGTGTGTAGTTAGAAGATGCAGAGCGTAGGGGTCTTGAGGGTGTGTAGTTATAAGATGCAGAGCGTAGGGGTCTTGAGGGTGTGTAGTTAGAAGATGCAGAGCGTAGGGGTCTTGAGGGTGTGTAGTTAGAAGATGCAGAGCGTAGGGGTCTTGAGGGTGTGTAGTTAGAAGATGCAGAGCGTAGGGGTCTTGAGGGTGTGTAGTTAGAAGATGCAGAGCGTAGGGGTCTTGAGGGTGTGTAGTTATAAGATGCAGAGCGTAGGGGTCTTGAGGGTGTGTAGTTAGAAGATGCAGAGCGTAGGGGTCTTGAGGGTGTGTAGTCAGAGACCATCGACCGGAGGTAGGCGGGAGCGGTTCCCCTCGCCGCAAGGTATGCCAGGTCGAAGAACCTTGAAGCTTGAATCACTGCCGTATCTCTGTGATAAATCTATAGTGTGTATGAAAAAAAGGACAGGAATACTATAAATTATATATATATATATATATATATATATATATATATATATATATATATATATATATATATATATATATATATATATATATATATATATATATATATATATATATATATATATATATAAATTGCTACAGTATTTCTGCGGTACGTCTCTGGAATACTATAGGTTTTTACTAGTGCTGTCAATCGATTAAAATATTTAATCTGATTAATCGCGTGATTGTCCATAACTTGCGATTAATCGCAAATTAATCGCATTTTTTCCCCCTTTTCTAAATCTACCTTAAGCAGATCTTTTTCAAGTTTTAATACTCTTATCAACATGAGTCAACAAATGCTTGCTTTATGCAGCCATTTAACACAAAAGGATGACCCTCATGCATTGCAAATTTGCATCAAATTCAAAACAGAGTGAAGCACAAAATAACTTAAAAGAAAATAATAATTTAAAACAATGAATAAAGTGTGCATGAATTAATAGGGGAAAGAAAACGTTAGGAACTTGTTACATTCACCCACACAAGGGCTGAGGACTCACCCCCCCCCTCTCTCTCACACACACTCTCCCAGCTCTCTTTCTCTCTTGCCCCTTCCTCATCTCTCTCACCCCCCCTCTCTCTCTCTATCTCTCTCTCTCTCTCTCTCTCTCTCTCTCTCTCTCTCTCTCTCTCTCTCTCTCTCTCTCTCTCTCTCTCTCTCTCTCTCATCATACACACACACACACACACACACACACACACACACACACACACACACACACACACACACACACACACACACTTTGAGTCAGAAACAAACATAGTATCAATGAGAGAATGATGACTATGAATTGAAAATGGGGGACCCTGATGTAAACAAGACGAAAGTCTTTCTCTGGTCTGCATCCCCTTAACAATTGTGTGTATTGAGCCGTACTGTATTGTACACATTCTGCAATCTGTTAAATAAAGTTTTCATTCATTCATTCAGAGTATCAATAATACACCTGAGTGAAGTCTAGTTGAAAATCGTGCATTAACGTTAATCGTGCATTAAAAATAGTGGTGTTAACAGAATTGTGTGTTAATGACGCATTCACTTTGACAGCCTTAGTTTTGACTAATGTTCATTTTTAACCCATTGAAACCGGGAAACAAATTTTTTCTTTTTTATTATCTTTTTCCCCCCCCTTCTTTTTCCGTTTTTCTCCCATCCCAATGTTAGTCGTTATGCCAATTCCCAATCCCCTTCCTGGTCGTTGCACACTCTACCCCCTACCGTTGGTCCGGGAGGGCGGAGACTATCACATGCTTCCTCCGACACATGTGTACCCAGCCCACCGCTTCTTTTCACCTGGCAGCGCGGACTCTCACTGGGAGAGTGTAACGTGTGGAAGGTCACACTACCTCTTTTAGATCCTTCCCTTGCTGTGCAGGCGCCCCGACCGAACTGTAGGAGTCGCTGATGACCAGGACCCACCCTCACCGGCTTCCCACCCGCTAACACTGCCAATTGTGTCAGTATGGACGGTCGGCCAAGCCGGAGGCACCACAGCTGGATTCGATCCCACTGGCTCTGTGGTGGTAGACAGACGCTTGGTCCGCTGCGCTACCCGGCCGCCCTCCCGGGAAACACATTTGAGTGTATATACAGGCTATATAATGCATTATTAGCCAGCGTTTTAGGTGTAAAGGGGTTAAATGGGAAGACAATATAATTGATCTTTATAATAAAATAATAATTTATTTGATTAAGAATTCAAAGTTTCTTCTAAAGGAAACCTTGTTTTCAAAGCAAAATATCTCTTTCAGTGTCTCTGACAGTGTTCAACCTTTCAAACCGTGTTTCAAATGATATGTCTTCGAACAGCATCCTCACAGAACACGACTTAGCGCTTAGCGCTGGAGTCACCTGCCCGACACGGCGATGCCATTAAACTGGGCTCAAACTAGACACATGAGCCATTATTCCCTTCATTAACTGATCCAAGACCAGGCTAATCTTCCTATACAGAGTTCCCCAGAGGGGACTCACTTCCCCCTCGACACTATTGATCTCCGCGTTTTTTAGGCTCACGGCCCGGTGGTCACGCTTGTCTTTGCTTCGCAGGGAACCTAATAGAATGTGCCTCTGCCAACGCGTCGCCCCGGTCCAGCGGGATTTAGTAATTAATCCAGGGGGGGGGGGGGGGCAGGCGGGCGATAAGGGCTTTTTGTATTAACTCGGCTGTGAAATTGTTAACCGACTCCTCTCGTCCGTCCAGTGGAAATGTGAAGCGGGAGAGTCTGCAGGCCGGTGTGAATTAGCCCCTAGACTCATCCTGATGGGAGAGGGAGAGGAATAGAAAATTATTCAGTGCCTGATTCTGCAGAACATGGAGGCAAAGTGTTTCTTTCTTCTTTTTTATTTTATTTATTTATTTTTTACAACAGATGGGCCGTAACTGTTAGGGTGGCGTTTAACTTGAGCCCGAGAGCAGAACACAGGGAGAGGAGAACAGAGCGGCTTAGGTTGTTTAATCCAAAAAGGTACCACGCAGACAGGGTTATGAATGTACAGGAATGTGCGACAGATAGGGGCGGCTGGGTGGCGCAGCGGACATTGCGCTCGTCACCAACGCGAGAGACACTGGTCTCGAATCCGACTGGCTGTCAGCGTTGCCTCCGGCTTGGACCGGCCGTCATACTGACTCAATTGGCAGAGTCAGCGGGAGGGGAGTCGATGGGTGGTAGTCTGATTGTTGTAAACAGTGACTCCTACAGGTCGGTCAGGGCGCCTGCACAGCGTTACACCTCGCCAATGAGAGTCCGCGCTGGCAGGTGAAAAGATGTGACTGGCTGCCTCCACGTGTATCGGAGGGGACATGTGATGTAAGGCTTCTATCCTCCCTACGACCGGCCAGTGGGGGGCACATGCGAGCAACGATCAGGACAGGGGAGGGAGAATTGGCACGAGAGGAAATTGGGATGGGAGAAAAAGGAGGAGAAAAAGTGGGTAAAAAAAAAAGGGAATGTGTGACAGATGCGAGCAGGAGCACTCCTCGTGATCCACAGGAACGTCCAGGCGGGTGGTGTCTCGGGGCACAGGGAGACGGGGTTAGAGCAGGGCAGAGAAACAGACAGAGCAGCAGGCGGGTGACGTCCTCGTACCCGGGTCGGTGTAGCAACACTCGGACAGGGAGTGGCAGGAAACCCAGGTCTCCTGTCGGGGCTGGTGGTGACCTGACGAGCATAGATATCTATAGAACACTAGATAGCTTAAGGCGGAGTCACCAGCGTCACTGAACCACCGCCATCTTGGGGGGGTCAGCCTTGAGTGAGAGTGAGTGAGCTGCACAGACAAAAATACTCATAACTCGCTGAAATATTGACGGATTTACAAACGGGTTGGTTTGCTATAAACATCAAAGATGTAGTTATGATACTGCATACTTATAAAAAAAAAATTAAAGATATTTTTTTTTACAAACCGCTTGTTAATAATGCTTGTAATAAACCAAACCGTTTGTAAATCCGTCAATATTTCAGCGAGTTATGAGTATTTTTGTCTGTGCAGCTCACTCACTCTCACTCAAGGCTGACCCCCCCAAGATGGCGGCGGTTCAGTGACGTCGCTCTCCATTGGCCGGCAGCGCGGGCAAGCTATCTAGTGTTCTATATATATCTATGCTGACGAGTCTCAGGTGCGTTGATTGATCCCAGGTGACAGCGTGTGGAAGCTGGAGTAGGAATCTGGCCATATAAGGGCGTGGAAGCAGCAGGGGAGAGAGAGAGAGAGGCCCTGGCTGTGATTGTAACAGTAACTGTCTCTCAGTGTGTAGTTCTCATTTTAGTCAATGAACTTTGAGTGTTTAACCCGCCTTACTGAAAGGGTTACTCCCAGGGATGGATTTATTAAATGTGCTTTTAGAAGAAAACTCTGGAGTTGCGGCCAGAGATTAGATTAGATTCAGATGTATTGTCATCATACATTATCATCATACAGCACAGTGCAATGAAAATAAGTTGGCGTCTAACCAGAGTGCAAAGGTAACAGTAAAGTGCAATAACAATATACAGGTGATTAAATTGTAATATATATATAAATGAGTACTACTGAGTAACTATGCTAATCTGATGTATGTACACTGTTACAGTAATAGTATGTACAGTGATGCAGGTATAAATACACAATGGTAGTAGGCCTAGGCCATATTGTATAACTATAGTATGAATAGGTAAGGGATAGCAACTGATTTGCTGAGTGAGCCATTAAGAGCCTGCCCTGTTTAAAAGCAGAGGTCCAGACTGTGTTGAAATCACTCTGTACTGAGCTCTGTTAAGGAAGGACAGGACACACTCACTGAGAAACATTGCTTTATACTGAAAACTAGGGTAAGCCATTTTAAGTTTATTAGTGAATCTTAAAAGTGAGGAACCAGCTGACTTGATTAAAGGGGCGTGTTTAAAACGGCCATTTTGTTTTGTTAAGTGCCCCCATTAAGGGCCAGGTGTTAAGACAGCACTAATTAGTGATAGAGATTTAAAGGCTTGCTGGTGTAGCGTCAGCGAAGCGTCGAGAAACGAAGAGGGACAAAGAGGAGGAGTTTTCCTGGAGTTATCCGAGAAGGGATCCACCGATCCACCTAGTGCTAAGTACACCCTAGTCCTATCTTACACTCCACTCTGAAAAATCTCCCTTTCCCTCCCACTCTGCTATTTCTCTACTTCCTCAAGTTCAAGTTCAAGTTCTTCCTCCCTGCCACTCTTGACAAGACAATGTGTCTCATACCTATATCCACAATCTGCTCCTCTAGAACAGATTTAACCCACCCACGGCAGTTTGCTAGCAACCCGGCTAATCTCTCCTACCCTCCTACAGCCACTAATACACCTGTCACAGTACGGGGAGGCTTATGGAATTGTCAATCAGCAGTCAAGAAAGCTGACTTCATTACTGCCTACGCCCATAGTCTAAATCTGCAGCTCCTGGCTCTAACTGAGACCTGGATAACCCCCAATAACTCATCAACACCTGCAGCATTATCTACAAACTATAACTTCACTCACACACCTCGACCTTCCAGACGGGGTGGAGGCACTGGCCTCATGACATCTCCTTCATGGGCTACAAACGTAACACCACTCCCAGAACTGTCACTCTCCTCTCTCGAATATCATGCAGTATCTGTCTCTAATCCTTTCAATCTCACCATTGTTACACTCTACCGCCCTCCAGGTACACTCGATCACTTCACAGATGAGCTGGACATGCTTCTTAGCTCCTTACCGGAAGATGGTACCCCTCTCCTTCTATTGGGCGACTTCAACCTGCCTGACTCATCTCAGTCAGTCATAGTAGTCTCCCTCCTACAATCGTTTGACCTGACTCCCACTGCCATGCCTCCCACCCACAAAGCAGGCAACTCCTTGGATCTCATATTTTCCCGTAACTCCAGCATCATTAACACCACGGTAACTCCCCTACATGTATCTGACCATTCCTTCATATCCTTCTCACTAACTCTCATGCTTAACCGAAAGGTCTTCACCCCAACTCAAACAGTCTCACTCAGACGCAACCTGCCCTCCCTATCCCCCTCCACCCTCTCCTCTGACATACTATCCGCTCTACCTTTGAGTGACACCTTCTCTGCTCTCTCCACAGAGATGGCAACCTCCACCCTCCTTTCAGCCCTTGCAACCTCCTTCAACAAGCTCTGTCCCCTCGTTGAGAAACCTGCCCGCCGTTCCCCACCCAGTCCATGGCTGACAGATCCAGTGAGAGAACAAAGACAGGTCCTGAGAGCAGCTGAAAGGAAGTATAGAAAGTCACGCCTCACTGCTGACATCGACACATATCACAACCTCTTGTTAACATTCTCCAAAACCATCACTAATGCCAAAGCTTCTTTCTTCCACCATAGGATCGAGGCCTCTGCCAAGAATCTTCGCAAACTGCATGCTACCATGTCCTCCCTCCTCACTCCCCCCCCACCCCCCCCCCTCCCTCATCTTTCTCTGCCGAAGACTTTGCGATCTTCTTTGAGGAAAAAGTGGAGAACATCCGCAGCTCCTTCTCCCAACCCCCACCCATTCCAAATGCTGAATCGAGAACCTCATCCTTCACTCTGTCATCTTTCTCTCCCATTACAGAAGCAGAGACCCTGACACTGGTAACGTCGAACCGTCCGACTACTTGCCAGCTGGACCAGCTACCCTCCCCACTCCTCCAGACCATAGCACCAGACATCCTCCCATTCCTAACTGCAACCATCAACTCCTCACTCAACTCGGGGTTGGTCCCCACCTCCCTAAAACAAGCCAGAGTCACGCCGCTCATAAAAAAACCAACCCTGAACCCTACCGTCATAGGCAACTACCGTCCTGTCTCTCTTCTCTCCTTCCTTTCTAAAACACTTGAACGTGCTGTATCCAACCAACTTACTGCTTATCTCTTACAGAATGACCTCCTAGACCCTAATCAGTCAGGCTTCAGGACTGGTCACTCCACAGAGACAGCCCTCATTGCGGTCACAGAGGCACTTCACTTAGCAAAAGCGAAAGGCCTCTCCTCTGTCCTGATTCTCCTAGATCTATCTGCAGCCTTCGACACAGTCAACCACCAGATCCTCCTTGCGGCCCTCGCAGGAATGGGAGTGGCTGGCTCTGCGCTGACATGGCTGTCATCATACCTCAATGACCGCTCCTACCAAGTGTCATGGAGAGGGACCCTGTCGGCCACCCGCCCCCTGCGGACGGGTGTCCCCCAGGGCTCGGTTTTAGGACCCCTTCTCTTCTCCCTCTACACTAAATCACTGGGTAACATTATCACGTCTCATGGCTTCTCCTACCATTGTTATGCCGACGATACTCAACTCTTCCTCTCCTTCCCTCCCTCAGATATCCACGTCTCTGAGCGGATCTCAGCCTGTCTGTCCGACATCTCAGCCTGGATGACGTCCAACCACCTCAAACTGAACCTAAGCAAAACAGAATTGCTCCACCTGCCGGCCAAATCCTCCCCCCTAACCGACCTTTCAATCACAGTCGAGAATGCAGCTGTGACTGCGTCCCCGACCGCCAAGAACCTTGGTGTTGTCCTCGACGACCAGTTGAACTTCTCTGCTCACATCGCAGCGACGACCAGAACCTGCCGATTCCTCCTGAGCAACGTCAGAAGGATCCGCCCCTTCCTGACAAAAGAAGCCACCCAACTCCTCGTCCAATCAACAGTCATCTCCCGCCTCGACTACTGCAATGCACTGCTCGCTGGCCTCCCGGCCACTGCCACTAAGCCTCTTCAACTCATTCAGAACGCAGCGGCCCGCCTGATCTCAAACCTACCGAAGTCGGCCCATGTCACCCCACTTCTTAGGGACCTGCACTGGCTCCCCATTGCTGCACGAATCCGCTTCAAGGCCCTCGACCTAGCATACCGTGCGGCAAAGGGAACCGCTCCCGCCTACCTCCGGTCAATGGTCTCTAACTACACACCCTCAAGACCCCTACGCTCTGCATCTTCTGGCCGCCTCAGACCTACTCCTATCCAAGCTCCGGGAGGGTCATCAAAGAGAAGTCGCCTATTCTCAGTCCTTGCCCCACAATGGTGGAATGAACTACCCACCCCAGTTAGGACAGCCGAATCACGTCCAATCTTTCGCCGTCGACTAAAGACGCACTTCTTCAACCATTATCTGAATTACAAAAAAAAAAAAAAATAATAATAATCTAACCCTAACTAACCGTACTGTCATGCACTTGTCCTAATAAACTAACCTACACTGTAGCACTCAACACTTTGATGAACATTGTTGCTCAGCTGATAGAGTTGTGCCCTTCCTGATGGCTTGTCGTACAGAACTTGTAAGTCGCTTTGGATAAAAGCGTCAGCTAAATGACTAAATGTAAATGATATACAGATCTTACCTATTGCCGCACGAATCCGCTTCAAGGCCCTCGACCTGGCATACCGTGCGGCGAAGGAAACGGCTCCCGCCTACCTCCGGTCAATGGTCTCTAACTACACACCCTCAAGACCCCTACGCTCTGCATCTTCTAACTACCGTACACCCTCAAGACCCCTACGCTCTGTATCTTCTGGCCGCCTCAGACCCACTCCTATCCGAGCTCCGGGAGGGTCATCAAAGAGAAGTCGCCTATTCTCAGTCCTTGCCCCACAAAGACTGCATAATTGACCTATCTCAAATGTTTACCCTCTTTTAAAAATAATAATAATAGGGAGGTGTAGTCTGACGTCACTCTGGACTGCCCGCGAGGTCCACCCGTATAGGGATTCATCATTTGGAAAATGGATTATCGGCTATTGTAACAATTCTGCCTCATGATTGAACATTGGAAAGATTTCCATTTTTGCACAACATGAGTTCCCTTCTACAACTAACATTATTGGTTAAGCATTTTTGGTTGAAATAAAATTCGTAATTTTTTTTTACGATTAATTGCGAATATTTTCATGTTGAGCTATAGACTGTGGATGAATACGCACAGAAAGTTACACCATGCAAATGTTCATGCTTTATTTGCCTGTTAACCTGCAATGAGTCTCCTGGGCCCTCATTTATCAACTTGACGATCATTTCTAAGCAAAGTGTGGGATTTATCTATTTAAACTTGTGCTTGACTTTGTGCGTATATTTAAGCACAGGTCGGACCATGCGTAGTTGGCGCCCCGGTGGTAGAATATTTTTACAACGCGGAAATAAGCACTGACTGCGCTCCGCGTAACTCAACTCGTTATTATTTTGCGCATATATTGCAGAAATACGGGAACGTTTTGATTATATTTAAAAGGCTTTGCCATTGTTAAACGTAATAAGTGGAACCCCGAAGCTGTAAGCAGAATACAAGTCATATGAACACCCACGATATAAACGCATTGCAACGAGAACAGACAGAGGTTATTTGTTGAGTGTATGTGTATACAAAACCCTTGCAATAAATGTGTCTTACATGAATGAAAAGCATACATGCTCTGGACACATAGCATATATCGTGTGGGTGATATCATGACTTGTATTCTGTGTCAAAGCCTAAATCAAAACGTTCCCGTATTTCTGCAATCTATGCGCAAAATAATAACGAGTTGAGTTCTAACAAAGAACGTATTACATGCTGGTAGGCTGATAGAGTAAACTATGATATGAATATGAATATGATATGATCATATAAATACTGGTCCGTCCGCGAGGATATCGAGGACTCGGATAGCCATTAAGCCATTTGAGAATATAGGCGGCCTATAGCCTACATATTATTTAATGTTTTCATACGCGTAAAGATACAACAGCTAGATTAATGATCAAGTTAGTTTACTGTATGCAGGCTTCGCAGGGCTGTGTTATATATGCGCAAGTTACTGTTGCATAATGTAGGCTGGCTGCTATTATATGTAATTCATAGGCTACCTAATACCAACAACAGAATAAATTGTATCATATGCCTCTACACACATTATATTATACACATCATATTATATCTTGGTTCGGCAGCGCCTCTGTGAACAATCTCTCAGAGTTTGCTCCATCAATAAACGCGCATTTTGGCTGATAATGTGCCGGTGGCCGGAGTCTCATTCAGGCCTAATTGTATTTAATTCAATTGTAATGTTATTACTGGGGTATCTAAAACATCACAATGTAGATCAGGGTTATCCACTGAAGCCATAATGACTCTGATCAGAACCACAGGCTCATGACGAGCGCACACAATAGGCATTGTAGAGCGCAGAGTTGGCGTGCTGAAATTGATTTAATTTCAGTCATTACAGTGCTTAATGTCGGGTCATCTCTTGTCATTTATTTCTGTCAATGTGCTGGTTCTGTAGCAGGACTGGGTCAGTCAACATCCTTGGCTCCCGGCGCACCGAAGATTATACGTTCAAGTTCGGTTGGACCTCTGTGATCAATCTCGCTCTCAGTGAAGTCTCTCAGAGTTCGCTTGGGTTAGTCCACTTTTCCATATTTCATGGGGGTGTTCCATTACCGTATATGGTTAATCGGTATGCAAATACGTGAAAGTGTGCACGAGCCTCGGCGTAGGACCAAGGTGATATTTATCATGACAGGTGTGCGTAGGACCTGTGTACGCACGTGTGATGAATCCTGTTTTTTTTGTGCGTGCACACATTCTAAATTCTGTGCTTAAGTATGGAAATAGAACATTTTCTACGTCACGTTGATGAATGAGGGCCCTGGTCATTGTCATTTTCGTTTTTGAGGACTGCATACTTTTTTTGCAAAAAAAAGTATGGCCTGAACGTGAGTTGTAAAAAAACTTGTTACTCAGGTTTTTCTGTAGTAGTTAGTAGTCCAGAGGTAGTATTTCCCCAGAAGGTGGTATGGCTTACAACGGAGCCATAGCCTGAAGCCTTATGTAGTACATATCCAAATTTCATAAAGATCCATTCAGAAATGAGTGATTAGGAGTGATTTTGGTAAACTGTGTACAAAGAAAAACTCAGTTTTCTCATAGACTTCAATTCAGTTGGCTTCCTGTTAAAGAATTTAGTTGTTCACCTAGATCCCGGATTCACACATCCCCACATGGGGTATCATTGGAAGCCACACTCATTGGCTACAACGATCCACAATCCTTTTCGAGATCGGATCTAGATTGACGGAACTACTGCAGCCTGAGTGGTATTTTGCGCTATACCGTGTACTTTAAACAAGCCTCAAATACCGGCATGTAACTCGAGAACCGCTGAACGGATTTTGTCGGATTTTGTCTCTATCGACAGGCAACAAATAAGCCTTCAATTCGATATATATATTGTATTGCAAAATATGAACAACCGAGCCACTAGGGGTCGCCAAAGTGCCGGTTGCAAAAAGTCCGAAAAACATCCCATATGTTAAGAGTTACCGAGACGATTTAGAAATGGGCAATAGGGAAATACGTTGCAATTTTGCTAGGTGGACCGGCCGGAAACAGCAATGACGTAACCACTACATCTCCCTATAATGGCTTGAATTTATATAGCGCCTTTCACATACCCAAGGCGCGGTGATTGATCCTCCAATCACAACTCTTGTTAGAGGGAAGCAACGGTTGAGATTGGAGGATCAAGAAAAGAGGGCGGAGCTTGAGATCAATTCACTACTGTCTCTGTGAGTTAGACGTGGAATGAGTGCACAGTGCAATCACAGCACGTTCTCTCACCACCTTGCAGTTTGCTCTGCGCTGTTCCTCAAATCTGGCCCTCAGTGCCATAGAGGCGTGGCTTACTTGAAGTGCATTGTCTGCGAACGGCCACTTGGGGGGACAGTGGCTCGGGAGGTAGAGCAGTCGTCTGGTAATCCAGACTTTTCCCGGTTCGATTCTCGCTCCTCCCGGGCAGCGTGTCAAAGTGTCCTTGAGCAAGGCACTTAAACCCCATCTTCTCCCGATGAGCAGGTTGGCACCTTGCGTGGTCGCCTTTGCCGTCGGTGTGTGAACGTGTGAGTGAGTGGGTAAAATGTGAGGAACAGATTGTGAAGCGCTTCGGATAAAAGCCGTTTATATAAATGCACCATTTACCATCTACTTGGGGCAAAGCGGTAACCGCGAGTGAGTGACTGTGTGAGTGAGCAAGCGAGTGAGTGAGTTAGTGACATTGCCTAAATTGACCAAAAAAACAAGTGGATTGTACAATAAAATAAAATAAGAGACAATACAATAAGAGAGAGGAGTTTTGGCGGCAAAGATGTACTTGGATCAAATCCAGCTGCTGATGCTTTCCCTTCACTCTCTCTCTCTCTCTCTCTCTCTCTCTCTCTCTCTCTCTCTCTCTCTCTCTCTCTCTCTCTCTCTCTCTCTCTCTCTCTCTCTCTCTCTCTCTCTGTCTCTCTCTCTCTCTCTCTCTCTCTCTCTCTCTCTCTCTCTCTCTCCCATGTATTGCAACTCACCCGTGTGTTCTGCCGTAGCAGCATAATGATAGACATACAGTATGGGGACTATATGTAATCTACAGATTCCATAAACATACAGTACCCTTAAAGACAACTCAGAGGTTTGGTGTTTCCAGCTCCGACACTATAGGAACCGTGGAGGATGATGTTAAAATGAAAAATGTTAGTCTCAAGGACAGCTAGTGCGTTGCCGTTGAATAAAGATGAACCCTCTGTTTGGCAGTGGGGCTGTGAGTAACACGTCTGACGCGAGCGAAACGCCATCTCTCTGATTATACACAGAGGACACGCTGACAGACACGCTGAAGTCTGCCTGACCGAGAGTTTGTTTTTAACCTTTACTTACCCAGGGAAGGCTGACTTAACACTGACTGCTCTTGACCCTGCTGCTACACATTGCTTCATAGAGTTACGATATTCACACATTCATACAATCATACATTCATACATACATACATACATTCACACACCACAGTATTCTGCTATTGGCCATTGGGCTGAGCAGTTTGGGGTCATATAATTATATACGGACACTTTTATCAGGGGCACTTTTAATTGTTGTTGTTGTAGTTTCACGTTTAAAGTTTAGTTTTATTTGTCACATTCGTACATTACAGTGAAATGCTTGGTTCTCTATGAGCCTCCTGAGATTGTGCAAAACCAAACACTATACAAAATATACAATATACAAACTAAAGTACAAAATGCAAAAATGGTGTAGTGTTAAAAAGTGTTGTTGTTGTTGTTGTTGTTGTTGTTGAGGGAGGAAAGTGCATTCCTTATTCACTCCCGCCTACCCAGATCTTCTGAACCGGTCAGGAATTAAACTGCCTCCCCCCCTGTCTCCCCGCTGTCTCCCCCTCCCCCCCTGTCTCCCCCCCCTGCCTCCCCCCTGATTATTATTAGCATATTAAAGGGGACCTATTTCTGGGCAGTACACTGAGTAAACAGTGTTCCTGGCTCCAAAAAGCACACAGCTAATTGATTAATCAAAGCTAATTAATAGCTTCTGTTCCTATTGCCAGAAGCTTTGGCATATTGGGCAAAACTAGACACATCCTGAATCAGAAATCATTGCACACACTTTATTTGACCGTATCTAACCTATTGTGTTGGGGGGGGGGGGGGGGGGAATACCTATAAAAGCACTGTACAAAAGATATGCACATTGCAAAAAAATAGCAATAAGGATTATAAATCACACTGGGTATCGTGAGAATACTAATGGATTGTTTTTAACTTTGACAATTGAAATTCAGAACTGCTCAAATCATGTTTAATAAAGCCAGAAACGATTGATTGCCAGGTAATATACAAAACAAACAAAAATATCCTACTGTCCGTGTAACGGATGCTCTGTGTGTAGGTCTGGCTAACACACGTGCTCCCTGCGTTGTGTTCTGGGCGTGACGTGACGTGAAGAATCAGCAACCAATGGACAACAGTTCAGTCATTTATTTCTGGTGCTCTTCAATGGAGACGAGCCACCTGTATCAAAATGGTGGTTGAAATACAACAAGGGAACAGTGTCACATTTACATTTTCAAGTCAAGTCCCCCACGTTGGATGGTTGTTGCAACTTGTATCAAAACCATTACATGGACCGCATGGCTTAACCACATCTCACATAGTAATTTAACATACTAATCTTATTAGCAATGCATGAAACGTGAATGACAAATTACACAATAGATCGACATCTTAAAACACACATACCTGTATCAAAATGGTGGTTGAAATACCACAAGAGAACCGTGTCACATTTATATTTTCAAGTCAAGTCTGTTGACAGAGAACAATGAATTGACTATGTGACCAACGGCGAAATACACCGGCTAAAACATCCAATTGTGCATCTAAACTAACCACACCATTCATCACAACACTATTGAGTTAACATTATCATTTGTTAACATTCAATTCTTATTCAGAATATATATACAACATAGTAATACATAAAGTGCTGCGCGCTACAATAGTCAAACGTACCTTCCAAGTTGGATGGATGTTGCAAACTGAACCCCAAACCGGAAAAGGCTACCTCTAACACCGCGCTAATAATTAAACCGGAAGGCAAAGCTCTTGAACGTGAACTTTCTCAAAGTGACGTTCAAATAAAAGTGTCTTTGGTATAAGGAAATAATAAACATCTGTAAACATTAAACATTTGTAAACATAGGATTTGGTGACATTTCAATCCTTCATAATAATAATAAAACAATGTTCATTTGACACTTGTTACATCCGCACCACTCAGAGAACGTGCATTTCAGCTTGTGGGGCAGCTTTATGGAATGGACTACAAGTGGAAATGAAACAAAGCAATAAAATACAGTAGCACAGACAGTCACTCTCAGGGAATGTTTTGATTTATTCAAAACAAAAAATTGTTGTTTTTAACCTTGTTTTTTTAGGTAGTAGGAGAGTTTTATTTGAAATGTTATGAGAGTGTAAGAAAGGGGCAGGACTAGATAAGCTGTGCTTCCTTTTTCTAGGGATGAAGACGGACTAATTTGTTTGCGTTTACATAATTTCTGATTGATTGATTGATTGAAAACATTATTAACAGATTGCAGAATGGGTACAGTACAGTACAGCTCAGTACATACAATTGTTAAGGGGATGCAGACCAGAGAAAGACTTTCGTCTTGTTTACATCAGGGTCCCCCATTTTCAATTCATCATAACATATATGACACACATGACATACAGATAGACAGTACTGCTACATCTATACATTTATGACATACCATATTGGCAAATATAGTACTGTTTGTGATACAAAAAGAGTCCAGGAAAGAGAGTATATACATTTGACGTAGAAACTGTACATTGGAGGAAGTTGGGTAGGTGGGGTGGGGTGGGGTTGGGGGGGGGGGGGGGGGGGTTGGGTTGGAGGGGTGGGTGGCGGACTCTGTACAACTGTACAAGCAAAACTGTACATTGGAATATTGACAAAACCATACTTGGTCATTTACTGTACATTGGAGGGGGTTGGGTTAGGACATCTACAGGGGCCAGTTTCGAATTGCAGTCTCCCGTAGGTGATCTTTACTGCGATTCGTACGTTTGTTGTGTTCGAGATAAATAAAGATCAATCGATCAATTGTGACATCATGGAGGAGAAGTAATTGTGAACGGCTTGTTTAGGCTTGTTAATCTGACGACTTCAAACCCTACTGCGACTAAATAACATGTCAGGCTGCCAAGTTCATACAAAGACTGGGCAAAACCAATTTCCCATAATAAGCTCCTTTAAAGGATTACGTTGGGATCAGACAGGAGGTATTGAGAACGTGAGGCTCTAACTCTACAGGACCAGCTAGCAGTCGGGCTACCTAGCAATTGTTGCTATGCTACAACCAAATCACAAAAGGGGCCTTGAAATCAGTAATGGGGCACTCTATTGTTACTCTATCATTACTCTAGCGTTACTCTATCTATCGTTGCATTGGTGGCATGCCCACCTTTCTGGCATCAAAACAACACACACCACTAGATCCAAAACAAAACAACACTAGATTTAAAAGAGGCTGTTTTACATTATACCCTCCCCCATGCTGCTATGATGCCTGAATTTCCCCAAGGGGATCAATTCAGGAATATCTTAATTCGCAGGGCAACAATTTGGGGAAAATAATAATAATAATAATAATAATAATAATAATAATAATAATAATAATAATAATAATAATAATAATAATAATAATAATAATAATAATAATAATAATAATAAACTTTATTTGTATAGCACCTTTCATACAGAAACTGTAGCTCAAAGTACTTCACAACAGAAAAAAGACAGGCATAAAATGAGCACATTCTTTTTTAAACTTTTTTATTTTATTTAACCTTTATTTATCCAGGCAAGCAATTAATAAGAACAAATTCTTATATACAAAAGCATTTGATGGTTTGATTAAGTTTTAAATAGACAATAATAAAAAGAGTAAGATAAAATAGACAGAGTAAAACAGTGCAATAAAAATAGTAGAATAGAATAGATAAAATATAGTTTTTTTTACAGTGCAATAAAATAGTTCTGGATTACTGTTAACAGTTTAAACAGTTCAAAGTCGTCTTTACCTTCTCTGTTTGTCACGTTGCGGATTTTTCAGTGAAATGTTTTGTTCAAAAAATAATCCTTTGATTGTTAGTTGGTTAATTAACACCGTCTTTAGTCTTCAAGAGTTGAAATTCCGCACATTTACACGCTGCCCTTGACTTCTCCCGTAGGTATAGTGTTTGAATCCGGCCCTCCAGGTTACGGTCGGCCTAGTCATTCATGACCTAGTCACACTTTTTGTGTTTTAAAAGGTTTGTTTATTTTGGATCCCCATGAGTCTTCACCACCACTCTTCCTGGGGTCCAGACGTACAAATATAACATTAAGAACATTATCCAGCACACAAATATCTAAAAAGCATTACATAAAACTGTATAAAAAAATCATAATATCCTTAACATCCACAGTATTATAAGATACAATATTACACATATTGCAAAATACACCATTACAAAGTCCATATTATAAAATACAAAATTACATATCCCAAAATTAAAATCAGTGTAGAATCAGTTTATTATTTTCCTTGATGTACTTCTTCTTAAATCTGTATTTACTTGATGTTGTGGGATTTTGTGGAAGCCTGTTCCAGAATGTTATACAGTAGCTCTATAAATTAATTCGAATGCATTCGTTTTTGGCAGGTACAGTAGTGTAAAGTGACATTTCAGCGCCTGGTTGGTGATTCTCGTTGGTGATTCTGGTTGCTTCTGCCCTCCCCCCCCCCCCACAGCACTGTACCGACAAGAGTCACCGGTGTCGGTCTGAGATGAACATCCTGGCGGCCTGGCAGCGCGGCTACACCGGCAGGAACGTGGTGGTGACCATCCTGGATGACGGCATCGAGCGGAGCCACCCTGACCTGGCCCAGAACTACGTATGTACCCGTCACCCTATTGCGTGCATGTTCAAGTTTGTTTTTATTTGTCACAACAAAATACAGGATACTTTATAATGAAATGCTTGTTTCTTCTGAGCCCCTGAGAGTGTGCTACTGTACATACAGTAAAGAGAAAGCAAGTAAACATTTTGAAGTAAAAAGTAGGTAAAGTCAATATACATAATATATACAATATACAATACAGAGTAAAATGAGTAACAGTGAGGTGGAATGCACTAATGCAGAGGTACAAAACTTGGGGTAGGGTGCAAATGAGGTATTGAATGTGGCGCAAATCTCCTTAATAATAGATACATATAAAGTAGGGATGCTCGATATTGGCTTTTTTACCGATACCGATATACCGATATTGTCCAACTCTTAATTTCCGATACCGATATCAACCGATATCAACCGATACCGATATATGCAGGGTTTCCCCCCCCAAAAATGGAATAATTTCAGGTAATTAACATTACATATCTCTTGTTGTCGAATTAACACACCATTATGCATACTTTTGACAATAAATAAAATCAGAATTTGTTCTTACTTGCTTGCCTGGGTAAATAAAGGTTATAGAAATGTGTAGCAGGCTATCCCCAAGGGCTGACTTTTCATTGGAATTGGTGTGTGTGCAGCAAAATGGATCCCTGCCCCTAATCACAACCACAACCTTAACTAATTCCAACCGTAACCTTAACCCTAACCTTGGCCATAACCTAACCCTTGACCTTAACCTTATCCCTAACCATAACGTTAACATAACAGATGTTGCAAGCCGGGTTCATGAGAATACGTGTGTGTGTGTGTGTGTGTGTGTGTGTGTGTGTGTGTGTGTGTGTGTGTGTGTGTGTGTGTGTGTGTGTGTGTGTGTGTGTGTGTGTGTGTGTGTGTGTGTGTGTGTGTGTGTGTGTGTGTGTGTGTGTGTGTGTGTGTGTGTGTGTGTGTGTGTGTGTGTGTGGGTGTGTGTGTGTGTGACTGTGTGTGTGTGTGTGTGTGTGTGTGTGACTGTGTGTGTGTGTGTGTGTGTGTGTGTCAGAGTCTGTAACATGAGCACCAGCGTGGTCAATCCCCATTTAGCTGTAACTATACACAGTATAGAATGTGTAAAGTAGTGGATTATAGAAAACAACTAGACTTGGCAAGAACCAGGCAGAGAGCCATAATGATATAGCTAGCAAATGTTTTCTTGTTTTTTTGTTTTTTTTTGCTAACATTGACCTCGTCTTCGCCAGGTCTTCACAAAGATGAGATGCGTGTCATTTAAAGGGGACCTATTGTGAAAATGGCCTTTTCCTGTGTTTTGCATTGTTTTCACACAATGAAGGGTTAATGTCCAGACACTGAGAAAATGTGAAATATGTGCCTTGTGCCTTTTTCTGTAGTTCAGCTGTGGCAAGAACCCTCCCTTTTGAAACGAGCCACAATTGCAGCCACAATTGCCCTAATTAATAATATGCTTGTATATGCGTGTGAAGAGATCTCCGCGTGTATTACTGCAAACTGCTTGTAAAATACTGTAAATCTTCTCCTTTCTACCTAAAGTTGAACATATATGTTTCTGACAACATTTTTAAGTTTGATATGCTATTGCTGGGTCTGGAGTCACATTTCATCGGCAACGTCTAGTCTAACCGTTTGATCTGAATTGCATTCGACTCCAGCACTATTGCTAGATGTACGTTTTACACATAGGCGAGTCAATCTATGAAAAAAAAGCACTTAACCCAAAAAAAATTGATACAAAAGGTTTTTCGATGGATTCCGATAGTGTTGGGCGTGCTAAATAACATACTAAAAGTCGACCAAAATCGACCCCCCCGAAAGCCGCCATTTCCAAGATGGCGTCCCAGATGGCGGTGGAGATATTAAAATGGCTATATCTCAAATTGAGAATATGGTGCAAAGGATTTCTCAACTGATTCTGGTACCTCTGGGCATGTTCACTAACATACTAAAAATCTAGGAAAATACACCTTCCAGAAAGGCTTAATTTTCAAGATGGCGTCCAAAATGGTGGCAGACCAAGCTTAAAATGGTTATATATCTCAATAGAAAAAAATATATAACTATGATTTTTCACTTGATTCTGGTACCTCTAGACATGCTTGTGAACATACTAAAAATCTAGGAAAATACACCTTCCGGAAAGGCATCACTTTCAAGATGGCGTCCAAACTGGCGCCCAGGAGCTTAAAATGACTATACAAATACAAATAGCTTACTAAAAAAGTATCAGATCCTACTATAACAACACAAAACAAAACAGTGATGAAGAGTCTGAGAAGAGACACTTACTTGAAACAGCTGCAAAACTCATAAAAAGTGACATAATGACTAATGTTCCACCTGTTAATGAGTACCCGACTACAGAGACACTAAAACTACAGAATGCCCTTGATTATATTCCACAATCACTCCACATTGTGTTAAAAGCTTTGTTTGTCGGTAAAGAGACAGAGCAGAAAATTGCTAGTATTGGCCACGCAATCATACAGGCAGTCCGACCACGAGCTGTCCTTGCCCCTTTGCAAATTGGCCTAGCAGTGCAAATGCACCACTTAAACCGGTCTCGGTTCATTGTAGATATGCTGAATAAGATGGGATTCTGCTCTTCCTATTCTGAACTGCAGAGGTTTGAAATGAATGCTGCAAATTGTACTGCACCAAACATGCTTGGTAAGGATATTGATGTGTTGAACACGACCGTCTTATTTGCTGCAGACAATGTAGATCATAATATTCTAACAATTGATGGGAAAGGGACATTTCATGGGATGGGCATGATAGCTGCCTTGACACCAGGACAGAAGACAGACCAAAGGATTCCGAGGTTCAGAATTAATGAACTGAATCTTGTGCAGAGGTCAAAAGTTGTGATAATAGATTATCACTTTGCCAAACACTTTTGCAGAGACACCACTGTTACGAAGGATCAGATTAAACCGAATATATATATTTATTTATTGATATATATTGAATAGTATTTGTATATCGTTTGATATCCCTTGTATATTCCTTGTACATATACACGGAATATCCCTTTAGCCTACTATAGCCCATAATAGTTCATTCTCCTATTGGACAAAGGACCAGGCGCCAGGGGACCAGCCCCCGGAGCCAAGTTCAAAGTTACCGACAAGACATGTCTGTACTAGCCCCGGCCCTGCGCAGGGATACGGCGACAGAAATGAGAGTGGCACTATTTGTTCACCGTGCATATAAATATAGCGCAGGTGGATACAGAAGTTAGTTAACCTAGTTTGTTACCCACTAAGTGAAGCCTCACCCACGATACGACGTGCGGTGAAGTATGGCCTGTTTGGCCCCAGAATAGCATTGAGACCGCGTGCGAATTAATAACTGAATTGTCAGAGTTTGGCACTGTACCGTCGTATTTCTATTAAGTTAATAATAGTCTATTGTGTATGGTGCATCGTGCGGTTAGAGTTCTAAAGTGACTAGCATCTCCAACGCTTCCTCGTGTTAGCTAGATTCTTATCCAGGCTGGGCCGACCACATGGCGCTTTCATCCGAGGAGATCTAGGCGAGGACCGAATGGACATGTACACTGGATTACCTACCCGACGACTGCTTAGCCCTTTGCGGCTGGAATATATATTTGCTTTGGTACTGTGATTTGTGGAGCGGATAATCGCCGACGCCTGTGAGTGTTGGATTTACCCCCGAGAGGAGTCAAGGTCGAGTCGGCGCTCAGAGAGCCTGAGGCCGCCTAGCTTTCTTCACTGTGGAGCTACAGCCTACAAGAGAACCAAGCTGTATTCGTCTGCGGATCAAGAGTCTATCGCACTGTCTTCTGTACTCGAAGTCTCCCTAGATATTGTTGACCAGACGTTCTACTACCGACAGCTCTCCTACCCCCCCTGCCGGCTTACAACCGGGAGGACCCCTTCCAGTATATCCCGCTATATCATTAAGTGTACCATAGATATAATTCCCTAAGAGCCAGGTTGTATACTTGCCTCCTGCGTAACCAGAGAATGGATATTCAGTGTTGATTTGCCTACGAATACTCATTTGCCTTACAAGTGCAATCAAATGTAATATAAGTATCATATGTATCTTTTGCTCCATTAAATACTTGATTAATACCTTTGACTGGAACCGATTTAATTGTGGGAAGTGTTCATCATATTCATATATTGTGTACTGTATGGCCAGTAGTTAAAGTACATAAAGCGGTAGTGGTTTAATGATACCATACTTATCAATACAGTCAGGGAATTGTACCCCTCAGTTACAACCACATTTAAAGAACTTCCAAGACTCGCAGAATGTAACAAGATGGTTGATCTGCTTTGGGAGTTATCGTTCAATTTCAAACAGCCTACACCTGGTTGGCAGGGGATGATGCACATTATTCATAACAAGGGAGATGAACATCCAGGGCAGTCTTCAGTGAGATACTTACCAATGATAGACATGTACTCCGGAGACAAAACATGCATTCTGTCAACACTGGAGTTCATTTGTGGTCTGGCATCCAAACACCACCTTGCCCCAGTAGTTACATTTGACCAACCCCTATATTGGAAAGCAGCAGAGATAATCCTAGATTCACCACAGTGCAGTCACCTCAAGTCCTTTGTCCTGCTCCTAGGAGGATTTCACACATTTATGAATTTGCTAGGAGCAATTGGTACACTGATGGACAGTACAGGACTTAAGGACATTCTAGGGGTAGTCTATGGGGAGAACTCAGTAGCCCATATGATGCCAGGCAAATCAGTTCAGAGAGCATTCCGTGGCCATCTTCTGGTTGACAAATGTCTTAACCGCATGATAATATCAGAAATGGTAGATGATAGTCATGAATTTGCAGCAATGGTTGAACAGTCTGAAGCAATGTATACCTCAATAGTTAAGGGTGAAATGCCATTGGAAACAGTGTTCACATCAGAGACCCTCATTACAATAAATGAAGAGCTGGGAAAAAGGAAGATGGAACTGTGTGCTAGATCCAAAACTAGTCAGTTGTGGCTAAATTACCAACACATGTTAGAAGTTGCTAGGTCACTGATAACAGCAGATCGCACAGGTTCCTGGCTTTTGCACCTACGCGCTGTTTCTGAATGCATGCCGATATTCGCTGCGGCTGGGCATTACAATTACTTGAAATCGGCACACTTTTATGTCCAAGAGATGAGTCAGCTTCACATCAACCACCCAGATGTCTTCAGACAATTTGAAAAGGGTTTTCATGTTATCCGTCGCAGCAGCCAATCATGGGCAGGCCTCAGCTCAGATCTTGTAATCGAAACAACATTGATGAGGTCATTGAAGACTACAGGAGGGATGACACATGGAAGTGGAATGACCGACAATCAGAGATCCCTTTGGACAATGTCAAAGGGCATAACATCAGAGTATAACACCGCAATGCAGGACTTCTCAAACCAGACATACACAACATCAGAACAGCACAAGGATTCAACAGAGGCAAGGATGAAAAGGGATGCTGCTGACCTGGAGAAGATCACTTCAAAACTTGCTATATGTTCACCTTTCTCTCCAGACTCTTCTTTAAGGAATGTTGTTACAGGTGTTGTCGCTGAGGATGGAGTGAACGTGCATGATTATGACTCTGTTGGACGCAACATCATGCACAAAATGATCGGACAGCCGGCATTCACATTTTCATTTAGTAGAAAGGATAAAGCCATAACCCTTGGACAAAAATCGTCTATCAAGGTTGCTCCTGATCGAATCATTGATTCTGCACTTCTTTTTCAACGTTTCCTTATTGTCTCCCAAACTGGAGAGCTGTCATTGGAGGAGGTTATGCGTTACAAACTCAGTCCTTTCCCTCCTGCCCTCTTTGAAGCCGGAAACGTCTTCCGCAAAGCTGATAAACCACAACTAGCGCACGCAATCTGTGATCATGCAAGTGATGCAATCCTAGATTCTGTACCAGAAACGGAGCATTATGTTCTTGATGGTGGTTCACTCCTTCACCGAATACAATGGAAGCACGGACAAAGCTATGGTAAAATTGCACAGTCATATGCAGACTTCACCATCCAACATTATGGCTCAGCTACAACCATTGTGTTTGATGGCTATGAGGATGGGCCATCCATTAAAGACAACACACATCAAAGAAGAGGAAACAATATTCATCCCATTGTCAACTTCACTGCTGAGACAGAGTTCTCAGGTAAGAAGGAGGAGTTCCTGTCAAGAGATCTGAATAAACAGAAACTGATCCACATGATAAGTGATGAACTGAAAGAACGGGATTGCACTGTGGTCAATTCACTTGGAGATGCTGATGTAGACATAGTAAGGGCCGCAGTGGGATCATCTCTTCTTCACACCACGACGCTGATTGGAGAAGATACTGATCTCCTCGTCTTACTTCTTTACTATGCACAGAGAGATAGCAAGGGCCTTTATTTCAGATCAGACAAGTCGAAAGCTGATGGCAGTTTTAAAGTGTACGCCATAAACCATTTGAAAGAAGTACTCGGACAGGATGTGTGTTCTCAGTTGCTGTTCATCCATACTGTGACTGGCTGTGACACAACTTCCCGGATCTTCGGAGTTGGCAAAAAGACAGCATTCCAAAAACTTGTAAAAGGGGATCCTGTCCTTCAGGCTTGTGCCAATGCATTCACTGTACCAAACCAGACAACAGATGTGATCGATGACCTTGGGTGCCAAGCAATGGCTGTCTTTTTTGGTGGAAAGTGCACAGATTCGCTTGGAAAAATGAGATATAACATTTTCAGCAAGAAGGTTGTCTCAGCTTCATCAACGGTAACGCCTGAACGTCTACCACCAACTGAATCTGCTACCAAATTCCACTGTCGTAGAGCATACTACCAGGTCATGGTCTGGATGGGAACAGATGATGGTATAGATGCTCTAGACTGGGGCTGGAACCTGCAGGACAATAGATTTGTCCCACTCATGTCAACAATGAATGCTGCTCCAGACAGTCTCTTGAAGGTCATTCATTGTAACTGTACCACTGCCTGCAAGACACTTCCCTGCTCATGCAGAAAATATGGACTACCTTGTACTACTGTCTGTGGACCATGTCAACTTCATGAATGTGACAATCCACATAACAAGTTTCTCCCAGAGGATCCTGAAGATGATGATGAGTAGGCCTAAAGACCACAATAAGTGGGTCATTTATTTTGTGTTCAACACCAAAGCCAGCTTTCTAGGTTGAATATAATAACTAATTTTAATTTTAGCCAAAATAAGCTACAGGCAGCCATTTTGATGATGCAAATGATGCATTCCTAGCTGATATATTTAGCTAGATATTTTGCTCGTTATTAATGTATAGAGGTGTGTAAGATTCTGATCAAACTGGCCAGTATCACGTCTTCGTCTGTTTGGCTCTCCATCCAATTCCTCTGCGTTGTGTACTTTTAATGGTCCTGACGTCTCCGATACTGGTAGATAAGATCCTTATCTCCCCCCGTTAGTGCAATCCATAAACCATAATACTTCTCCACTTCCGTAAGAATTCGACACTCCGACACCGTGAGATACCTTATGAGGAAAAGCGTTGTTTTATTGCTATAAACAGAACCTCATAATCAGATGTTATCAGATGTTATCAAATTATATCGTCCTTGGAGAGTCTATTCTAATGATCCAATGGTGTGTTCGTCTATCGTCCTTTTGTGATTCAGTCCAATAGTGTTCAGGCCTGTTCGTTAGCCTAACCCTCCTCGCGTTAGCCGAAGCTACTGATGTCGTGGCATTCTTCCCCCCCCCTCCCCCCCCCCCCCCCCCTCTCGTGATAAGAGGAGAGAGAGTCCTCTTGTGTGATCTCAGTCCTACTCGCTCTCGGTCAGATTCTAGTCTGCCTTACACCCGGAAACACCGTTCGACTCATAGATGTTCGTCATCGCAACGACGGCCCCGCCTTCTGGTTGTCATGCGACGTCAACTGTCATGACAACTGCTAAATAACCTTTAACACCATTAAACTTTCATTAAGATGAACCTCTCTCCCTCCTGCTCTGGGAGACACCCTCTTATCTCAGATGTTCTTAAAAGGAATGTCAACAAACATTCTCTCGCTGGCAGTGTGCCTCACAACAATCACCCTGCTCTACTGAACCACCGTCTCCTGCTTCCACCGTCCGCATGCACTTCGACCTCTCTGACCCGGCACCGTTTTAGCTGTGGTCACTCCCCCCAATCTATACATCACATACATTGAAAAAGCACCCCAAATCTCTCATTCCCCCCTTTGATTCTTAATCAACCTTCAGAATCATAAGACTACTTGGTTTTTCAATTAATTATACACAAAAATAGACTCATAACAATTAGGGCCCCGCCGTCTGCTGTTTTTTCCTTTTGTTTTCCATTACCCGCATCACCAAACCAGAAAGGATAAACAACGGTCATGGAGGAGAGAGAGAGAGAGACAGAGAAAAACACAGATTGCAACTTTTCAAACGACACACCTAAACCCTTCGGCCCCCCTATTAGATACCCCACGTCCAAATCAGAGCGCTCCCTTCCCTCTTACAGTACACCTCCCATCTTGGGCCGGTCCCGTCTTCTAGGGCAAGGGCCCCTTTCAGTGACGGCTCCTTTCCTGAGCTGGTCCCCCTCCCAGGGCGCGGTCCCCTAGGCAAAAATGTCTCCCCTGGTCTGCTACTGTTCAGTGTCTCTGGCTGTCCTCTCCACATCTGCTCCTCCACCGCCGCCGTCTCCTCTCTCTCGTCGTGGATGATCTGTGTACCAGGCGTCGGTGCCTGGCCCCTGCGGCTTCCTCCTCCTCCAGTCTGTCTCCTGGTCATCTCCATCGCTGTCGGTGTCATTCCCCCCTTGAAAGCAGAAACACAACACCGGCAGTCGTCTGTACATTCGACTTCCCTTGTTTTGCTATTAGTCTACCACCTTCTCCACACCTATTATCCATCTTACAGGGCGGTTCCCTGTTTGTTGTCTTCCGGCGTGACACTTGCAGTTTCCGATACCCACTCCGCGCAACTCTTCATTTACATTTAGTGATTCATCCCAGTTTGACCCCCAGCGCGCGCCAGTTCTTCTGGTGACGTGTCTTCTGAAGACCCTGCCTATCTATTAGGTGTGAGAAGGCCCCACTGGAATTCTAACTCCCTCTTTATTAACCCATTCAAATCACTGCACCATCTTTCTGTGCAATTCTTATTTAATCCATTGTCTAATTAAACTCTATATCTAATATTATTATTATAATAATAATCCACTCTCTGTGCTCATTAGATTGACTATCGAATCACTCCCCCACTCCGCCACTAGATGGTAGTACAGGCCTATATCTAAATATTACCCTATGGGTAATGAAAACTCCCCAGCACTACCCCCCCTCCGCCACTAGGTGGCGACCTACTCCTCCTCCATGGTGTTTTAGTTGACGTGTCATTTCCTGGTTCTTTATCTGTTGTTATCTCCTCGTGGCTCACTGCCATCTTGTATCATCCCCCTTGTTACGAAGGATCAGATTAAACCGAATATATATATTTATTTATTGATATATATTGCATAGTATTTGTATATCGTTTGATATCCCCTGTATATTCCTTGTACATATACACGGAATATCCCTTTAGCCCAGACCATAATAGTTCATTCTCCTATTGGACAGCGGTCCACCGGTGCCAGGGACCGGCCTCCGGAGCCAGGTTCAAAGTCACCGTCAAGATGTGTCTGGACATGCCCGCCCTTGCCCAGGGATACGCGACAGAAATGAGAGTGGAACTAGTTTTGTTCACCGTGCGTATAAATACGGCGCAGGTGAATGTAGAAGCCCCTTAGCCCCTTACCTCCTTACCCTTCGTCCTTAGCATGTTACCGATAAGTTGAAGCCTCACCCACGATACAACGTGCGGTGAAGTATGGCCTGTTTGGCCTCAGAATAGAGCATCGAGACCGCGTGCGAATTAGTAACTGAATTGTCAGAGTTTGGCGCTATACCGTCGAGTGCGACATATTTCTATTAAGTCTTTAATAGTCTATTTGTGTATAGTGTATCGTGCGGTTAGAATTCTACAGTGACCAGCATCTCCAACGCTTTCTCGTATTAGCTAGAGTTCTTATCCAGGCTGGGCCGACCACATGGCGCTTTCACCCGAGGAGACCTAGACGAGAGCCGTATGGACATGTACACTGGATTAATCTACCCGACGACTACATAGCCCTTTGCGGCTGGAATATATTTGCTTTGGTCCTGTGATTTATGGAGCGGATAATCGCCGACGCCTGCACGTGTTGGATTTACCCCGAGAGGAGTCAAGTCGAGTCGGCGCCCAGAGAGCCTGAGGCCGACTAGCTTTCTTCCCTGTGGAGCTACAGTCTACAAGAGAACCAAGCTGTATTCGTCTGTGGATCAAGAGGCTACTGCACCGGCTTCTGTACCTGAAGTCTCCCTAGTCATCGTTGACCAGACGTCCTACTACCGACAGATCTTCTACCCCCCCTGCTGGCTTACAACCAGTGGGAACCCCTTCCAGTATCTCCCGCTATATTACCAGTGTACCATAGATATAATTCCCTAAGATTCAGGTTGTATAATTACCTCCTGCGTAACCAGAGAATGGACATTCGTTATTGATTTGCCTACGCATACTCCTTTGCCTTACAAGTGCATTCAAAGAATAATGTAAAGTATCCTATGTACCTTTTGCTCCATTAAATACTTGATTAATACCTTTGACTGGAACCGATTTCATTGTGGGAAGTGTTCATCATATTCATATATCGTGTACTGTATGGCCAGTAATTAAAGTACATAAAGCGGTAGTGGTTTAATGATACCATACTTATCAATACAGTCAGGGAATTGTACCCCTCAGTTACAATTGGTCCTTCGAGCCGGAGGGTAACTAGTGTAATATTAATATAGTGGTATTAATATTGACATGGCCTATGATGAACACTCCACAAAACGGTTCTCCTAAAGTAGATCGCCCGCAGCGTAGACGGCAGACACCTCAGTACTTAGAGGATTACGTTGCCAATATACTACCTAGCCTTCTACAGACGGTAAACGCGGAAAAAGTAGATAGTAAAATTATGTCCGATCCTATCGCCCAGGTTACCCCGCCAATAGAGGCCCTAGTGGGTTCTAATGTAACTGACCAAGCTCACGGTAGGGACCAGGAGGGACCTGACACGACTTTACCCCCCGCCAAGACCAAAGAAGTAGTCCCCGGAGAGCTCCAGGATAAAGACAGCTCTCCAGGGATGGAACTTTACCCGCTACAAGAAGAAGAGACCCCGGAGATGGATCTCCAGGACTCGCCACAGGAGAACAGATCTCCAACGAGTACTGCCAGGAGCGGATCACCTCAACCAGCGTCTTCCCCCAGCGGGGCGGACAAGATGCTGGCACAGGCATTCCTCGCCAGCCTAGCAGCCTCTACAGAGCGCGATCGACTCCAAGCACAGATGCTTAGCGAGCGCGAACATTCTTCCATGGAAAGAGAACGCCTTCAAGCGCAGCAACGGAGCGACGAAGATCGTATACGTCTAGAGATTAGACGCCTTCAGACGGAAGAGAATATGGTAAGAGACCGGGCCGAAGCAGAGCGCGCCGCCGCCGAAGCAGAGCGCGCCGCCGCCGAAGCCCAGCGCGCCGCTGCCGGTGCCCAAAGAGAAGCAGAGCGCGACATCGCTCTCACCAAGCGCGAAGCCGAGCGCGACCGATTACAAGCGCAGATAATGGAGCAGCTGATCGCCAGGGCGACACCCCCTCCCTCCGCACGGGGTTCCAGGGCCTCGTCAAGACACGGGTCAAGGGCACCCTCCCCTACCCGATCAAGCGACCCTGAGCCCGACCACCAGAGAGAGCCTATACCCCCCTCCGAACTCCTTCCCCGACCGGTCCATGCGAGGACCAGCTACAAGGAAGAAACGGTCTACACCGCGGAGAGGCTAAATAGACGACTACAGGATCTAGAGGACCTGCCAGAGCAAGAAGAAGAGGGAGAGGAGGAGAGTCAAGCCCGACAGCAGCACAGAACTCCACAGGACCAGGAGGTCCAGTACAGCCCAGGCTCTACCCCCGCGGCTCTGCGCTACAGACCCCCGACTCAATTCACGGGTGAGCTTGACGCACGACCAGCCCTGAGGAATAGCACCTGGATACGCGGGCCATGGTACCCAGCAGGTACCAGCCCACCAAGAGGCGTAAGAGGAGACTCGCCTAGGAGGCCTCTCTTCCAACGCTCACCGATGTGCCAGCCATCCATGGCATCATACATTGGCACACCGACGTTTCCGGACTTCACCCACGAGAACAGAGCACAGTACACCGAGCTACGAATGTGCTTAGAGACAATGATGTCCGATGTAACTGACGAACCGTACAAGTATGCTATCCTACTGAAGCACCTCAAGGTGCCCCGAGCGCACAATATAGCGCTGGCCTATGCCACCTCTACTACCCCATACACAGCGGCTCTAGCAGCACTCGACCAAAGATATGGACGCATATGGGATTACGTAATACAAGAGATAAGGCATATTGACCGCCTACCCCCAGCAACAGACAATCGCTCACTAGATGACCTGTCTATCAAGGTACAATCCCTGGTAGGGATGCTGGGGGCGCAAAGAGAAAAGGGTATGCACGAACTGTACGCAAACTCTAATGTCGAGAGGATTTTAGAGAAGCTTCCGCCCGCCCGACAAGAGCGCTTCAGGCGGCAAAGAGACCACCGTGATCCTAACGGTCCCGAGCCATCCCTCCTAGACCTAGCCGATTTCCTAGCGAGAGAAGTCAACAGCCTACGGTTGGATACGTTCATGCGGAGCACCCCAAGCTCCAGAGAGGGACCTAGGAGAACAAACGATGGCCGAAGATTGGTGACCGTCATGCACCAATCAGAACCAGTACCGAGCAGCAAGAACCACAGTACCCCCTCGATGAAAGAGAAGTGGAAGATGGTGTGCCCGTACTGCGAAAAGGAACACTGGTTGTCACAATGTGACACGTTCAAGAAGATGACCGCCGACGAGGTGGGTCAATGGATAAAGTCCAACCGACGCTGTTACCGATGTGCGCGCAGTCACATGGCAGCCGACTGCCGCCTAAAGAAGAGGTGTAGTCGGTGTGACGGAGCCCACCTAGATGTCCTACACGACAGTAACAGAAGAAAGCCTGCACCCTCAAGCAGCACAAAGGCAAGTGTTATGTACATTGACCCCGCCAGCAGCGGGGGCGCCCGAGTGCTCTTAAAGGTGGTCCGCGTAACACTGAGTTACCAAGATAAGGTCATGGACACTTACGCCGTCCTTGACGACGGGTCAGAGAAGACCCTTCTCCTCGCGTCCGCTGCGGCCCAGCTGGGGCTGCGGGGGAGCGAAAACCAGATGACGATTCGGACAATAAGAAGAGATCTAAAGACGATAAAGGGCGAGAATGTCTCCTTCACTATCGCAGCAAGCGGGCAGCCAGAGAGACGGTATAGGATTACTAATGCTTTCACCAGCCAAGAAATAGGCCTGTCGCAGTACACCTACCCCATCGCCAAGCTGATGGATAAATATGTGCACCTGCGTCAACTACCTATACCGCTCATAGACGGTGCCACCCCGACCCTGCTGATAGGCTCCGACCATGCAGACCTCATAGTCCCGATAGACCGGGTCCACACAGGGCCCAGAGGCTGTCCTGCAGCAGTCGAGACCCGCCTAGGATGGACATTACAAGGCCCCCTCGCTAAGTCTCTTAACCGAATAGCAGCCACTAGCTGCCTCCACTCCAGAGTGACAGAAGAAGACACCACCCTCCTACAGCATGTCGAGAGGCTATGGACACTAGAGACAATGCCCTTTAAGAACGAAAAGAAAGACATTCGTTCCAAGGAAGACATTTACGCTATAGCACTCCTCGAGCAAGGGACAAAGAGAGTCAAAGTCAACGGAGTGATGAGATACGCAACTCCACTCCTGAGGCGAGAGGGTATGCCTACCTTCCACACCCCAAAAGAAGCGACGGAGCGGTATCTATTGAACACAGAGCGGCGCCTAGCCAGAGACCCCGCTCAGGAGACTGTGTACCGCGCTGAGATTAACAAGCTAATCACAGCGGGACACATAAAGAAAATTGACTGGCGACGTCGTGCGCTGCTCCGCGCCTCCCTGATCAAAGACGGCTTTGATCTCCGGCAGCGGGCCAGCAGCGACCCCCCAGTATTGCGCAGCCTCTCCCCAGAGGACAAGCCCCTGCTGCGGTTCCTATGGAGAGAGAGGATCGGGGATGAGCAACCAGCCATCTATCAATGGGAAGTCCTCCCTTTCGGAACCACATGCAGCCCATGCTGTGCTACGTTTGCACTGCAAAAACACGTCGCAGAGGACCCAGCAGCTGATGAAGAGGTCCGAAAAAGCGTCTCGACGCCAGAAGAAGCCGAGGCCCTTCTACTCAAGCTCCGCGCCTCCCTGATCAAAGGCGGCTTTGATCTCAGGCAGTGGGCCAGCAGCGACCCGCAAGTATTGCGCAGCCTCTCCCCCGAGGACAAGGCAGCAAGCAGCGAGACCTGGATGGCGACCATCCCAGGAGAAGCCCAAGAAATGACATTAGGACTAGTCTGGCGCTTCAAAACAGACTCGCTCCATTATAAACACACACCCCTGACCAAGGAGCAGGGAAGGTCGACTGCACTACCGACCACCAGACGGAGTGTATACAGAACACTCGCCAGACAATATGACCCGTTGGGATGTATTCTACCTTACACCACCAGGGCAAAGATGATTGTAAGAGCGTTATGGGACAAGGACCAGGGCTGGGACGACCCCATACCCGAACACCTTGCATCCACATGGAGAGAGTGGGAGACGGAACTCAGCTCACTCCCAGGTGTTAACATACGCCGCAGCTACTTCCCACCCACAGTGAGGCCGGAGACGTGCCAGATGGACCTGCACGTCTTCAGCGACGCCTCCGAAGTAGCCTACGGCTCGGTGGCCTACTTGCGTGCCCGAGAGGAGGGAGGAGAAATAC
>NC_140166.1:58803349-58893910 GCF_963971535.1 Notolepis coatsorum | reverse complement strand
AGTAAGAATGTAAGGGAAATGTTTTTTTTAGAGCTGGGCCGTTAACGGCGTTAACGTGCTGCGTTAACGCTATACTAGTATCGCGCGATAATATAATTAACGCATTAATCTAAAAAAACTTTTTTTTTTTTTTTACCTTTATTTACCCAGGGTAGGTTCGCTGAGCACAGATGCTCTTTTTCAGGAACGCCCTGCTTCACATTTACACAGTTCCATTCACACCTGGGAGCTGCCCAGTACAACCACAGTTGACACCATTGGCCACTGAGCAACTCCACTGGAGCAGTTGATTCAAGCCATGTCACATAGTTCAAGTTTGAAATGATTCTTTCTGTTTTGCTCCTGAGAGTGCTAGACACTGTACTGTACTGGTAATATTATTTATTTGTGTTAACTTCTGATAAAACAACTTATTAAACACAAGTACATCTTATTGAACATTATTTTGATATTTCATTACCAATTATCATAGCAAAACAGCTTTTTCAAACAGTCTGTAATGCATTTTGGAAACGGGAGATGGGCTCATGGTGTAATGGGCCACCTGGCCTGAGAAACATAAGGAGGAAAGAAAAAGTAAGGACTTACTTCTGGTCATTATTTGGGTAGAACACACATATTTTGAATGCCTTCGGCAGGTTTATTTTTATTTTTTGGGCCATTTTAATCTAGATTAATCTAGATTAAATCCAGGATTGCAGATAGATTAATCTAGATTAAAACACTTAATCTATGCCCACCTCTAGTTTTTTTTACACAACAGTAGTTTAGCCTGGAGGTTTGGATTCAATTTTAGATGTAATTCTTTATCCCTCTTAGGTGTAATCTCTCTCTCTCTCTCTCTCTCTCTCTCTCTCTCTCTCTCTCTCTCTCCTCTCTCTCTCTCTCTCTCCTCTCTCTCTCTCTCTCTCTCTCTCTCTCTCTCTTCTGCAGACATGGGACTCGGTGTGCAGGTGAAGTTGCAGCTGTGGCCAACAACTCCCATTGCATCGTGGGAATTGCTTACAACGCACGCATCGGAGGTGGGGCTCTTTGTGTGTGTGTCTCTCTCTCTCTCTCTCTCTCTCTCCCCTCTCTCTCTCTCTCTCTCTCTCTCTCTCTCTCTCTCTCTCTCTCTCTCTCTCTCTCTCTCTCTCTCTCTCTCTCTCTCTCTCCCTCTCTCTCTCTCTCTCTCTCTCTCTCTCTCTCTCTCTCTCTCTCTCTCTCTCTCTCCCTCGTTCTCTCTCTCTCTCTCGTCTCTCTCTCTCTCTCGTCTGTTCTCTCCGTGCCCCTGCAGCACAGACACGGAACTCTGTGTTATTCTGCATGTGTGCCCGTGATGATCAAACGTGACTTGTGTTGTTTTCTGGGCATTGGACTTTATGTGGCTCTGTTGAGCGCTGAGCTGGCGCCCAGTGGGTGGAGCGGAGCGGAGCGCACATTCATGCGTTCACAAGGCCTTAAGCCCCGCCGGCCTCTGTCATGTCAAATGGCGAGCGTTTTTAATGAAAAGGCGGAATCTCAGACCTCCCCTCTTTCCCCTCTCTCTATCCCTCTCTCCCTCCCTCTATCCCTCTCTCCCTCCATCTGGGTTTTTGTCTTCCCTGCAGCTGGCTAAACCTGAGGCATTTCTCTCTCTCTCTCTCTGTCTCTCTCTCTCTCCGTCTCTCCGTCTCTCTTCTCTTCTCTTCTCTTCTCTTCTCTTCTCTTCTCTTCTCTTCTCTTCTCTTCTCTTCTCTTCTCTTCTCTTCTCTTCTCTTCTCTCTCACTAACCTCCCTCTCATCATTTCTCTTTCTTCCTTTCTTTGCCTGCCTGCCCCCCCCCCCCCTTTCACCCCTTTCTCTCCCGTCTTACTCTCTCCCGTCTTACTCTCTCTCTTTGTCTGTCTGTCTGTCTGTCTGTCTGTCTGTCTGTCTGTCTGTCTGTCTGTCTGTCTGTCTGTCTGTCTGTCTGTCTGTCTGTCTGTCTGTCTGTCTGTCTGTCTGTCTCTCTCTCTCTCCCTCTCTCTCTCTCTCTCTCCCTCTCTCTCTCTCTCTCTCTCTCTCTCTCTCATCTCTCTCTCTCTCTCTCTCTCTCTCTCTCTCTCTCGCTCTCTCTCTCTCTCTCTCTCTCTCTCTCTCTCTCTCTCTCTCTCTCTCTCTCTCTCTCTCTCTCTCTCTCTCTCTCTCTCTCACTCCCTCTCTCTAGCAAGCATTATCTGCGGTGTTGTGTTTGCTCAGATAACCCGTTTCTTCATTGGATTGGTTTATAGATAAGATAACTCACACACAAACAGTTATTATTAGAGATGTCCGAAATTGGCATTAAATATGTAATATCGAAAATGATCGGTATCGTTTAAAAAAAGAAAATCCTTTATTTACACCAGGCAAGCAAGTAAGGACAAATTCGTACTTTCTTTATTGTCAAAAGTATGCATAATGTTGTGTTAATTCCATGACAAGAGATATGTAATGTTAATTACCTGAAATGATTAAGTTTTTTTGGGGGGGTTCAAGTTCAAGTTTCAAGTTTCTTTAATAGTTGTCATACAGAAGTACAGAATACTTTTATACAAAATGCTTCTTACTGTTACGCTCCAGAGACTGTGCTAGACAAGATAAGTATGAAATAAATAGTATAGCATGTAAAATAGAAGTAAAAAAAGAGGTCACAGTGTTCAGTATAGACATATGTACAATGTTCGATGCAGAATAGAAGTAACTGAGTTACCATACAATATACTATGCAATGTACTAATATGCAATACTATATAGTGCAAAGCAGAAATGGGATGAGGTACAATTTAGGTACAATTTACAGTAAGGTGTACGAGTTGTAGTGCAAATCCTTTACCAATAAATATAAAGTGTAAAGTGTGTTTAGGTGATCTAAAGTGTGGAGAGTGGGTGCTGTAGTGTGTTGTTTGTTTAAGTGAGTGTGTGCGTGTGGGTGTGTGTGCTGTGTGCATTTGATGGTTGTTGCATAGTGTTTATTGTTCGTTGAGCAGCCTGATGGCCTGGGGATAGAAGCTCCTTCTGAGTCTTTCTGTGCTCGCCTTGAGACTCCGGTATCGCTTGCCTGACAATACATGGGGCATGAGACATATATGCAGGGGTGTAAAGTACTTGAGTAATTGTACTTCGTTACAATACTTAAGTACTGTTTTGGGGGATTTGTACTTTACTCGAGTATTGTTAGGTTTGTATACTTGTACTTTTACTCAATTACATTTCAGAGGAAAGAAAACATACTTTTGACTCCTTACATAAAAAATGCAGACCTACTGTACAAAGTACAAATCTCGCAGGTCCAACCATTTTAATTCGTAAATTTGTTTCTCTGGCCGAACTAACGTTAACGTTATTAATCCTGCGGCCGCACTTTATTTAAAAACAGCCAAATCCCCATCGATGGCAAATTAACCCACCCATACCCATTGGTCCTTGTGCAAGACTAGAAAGCGGGGATCTAGCTATCAGAAGAATAGACAGTCAGAAAAAAAAGTTTTTACTTTTACTTTTAGTACTTAAGTACATTTAAAAGTAGAAACCTTTTTATTTTTACTCAAGTGTGTTTTTAGCCAGAAACTCTGACTTTTACTTGAGTACGATTTTGAGACGGTACCCATACTTTCACTTAAGTATAATTTCTGGGTACTTTTTACACCCCTGCATATATGACACAATATGTGAAACATGATTAATATATTACACAATATGAGCCCTTGAGACAAAGAACCATATACGTTTTGAAAGATAGTGTATTTGCAGTTTGAGTAGCACGCTGTAGTGTACAGTAAGAGCTGTACTATCCGCAAGACTTTGACTTTCACACTCCATTCTCAGTTCATTAGCACTCTGTGCCATCTTCGCTGTGCCGGCATAAACCTGTGGCGTAACATCCGTCTCCATTGACTCCTGTTATGCCGACGCATCGCCTCACGTCATAATGATCTCCGGTACAGAGCAGGGTCGAGATGGAGATGGGTAACTGACAGTACGGTGGCACGGTGGCGTAGTGGTAACACTGTCGCCTCACAGCAAGAAGGTCCAGGGTTCGATTCCCGCTTGGGGACCAGGGCCCTCATTCATCAACGTGTCTTACGCACAGATTTGTGCTTACCCTGTGCGTACGATCATTTCTAAGCAAAGAGTGGGATTCATCAATTTCAACTTGAACTTGACTCCGTGCTTACGTGTACGCACAGGTCAGAGCACACTTAGCTGACGCCCAGTGGTAGAATATCGTTACTACGCACAAGCGCTCCTCAGTACATGCATTCGTTCCAACGTGGAAATAAAGACACTGGCCGTGTTCTGTATGACCCCCCGTAATTCATTATAGTTCATTGTGAAATAGCGATATTAGTGTAATTATTGTCAAACCCTAAATAGCATGTGTGGAATAGGTCTTTCTCTCCGAATGAATGCAGGTTTATATATATAGCGTTATGGGGTGCACTGACTGCGCTTGCAGGAACTGTTTTCAGAGATAGCATCAGATAGGGATGAATGAGGGGCAGTCTAATTGCAGAGAGAACATAATATTAACTAGAGTACACTACCCGAGACACCTCCTTCATTTGTACCGCAATTTGGGACCCAAATTGGAGCTACGAGCTTAAAAGCTTTTCCGTGCTTATTTGATCAAGGTCCAGCTGCAGAGCCGGAGAGACAGACAGCAGAGAGACAGACAGACAGACAGATAGACACTGTTCCACAGTGTGTGTGTGTGACCACTAGTCTCCTAGTAGAGACCCCCCCCTCTGGACCCCCTCCCAGTAGAGACCCCCCCCCCCCCTCTGGACCACCTCCTAGTAGAGACAAGTTTTCTGAAATTTATGTTTATATATGCAAATGAGGCACTTCCCCATTAAATATGTGGACATTTATGGATGCAATAAGGCAAAATGAAGTAAAATGAACAACTAAATGTGTGTTATTGACGTTTTATTGTCACTAGTTTCATAGAAGACATGTTTAGGAAGCAAAATATAACAGAATCACAAAATCAACAAAAAAGGTATATTTGCCTATTCACCTGCAGTGTCTCGCCTTAATCCTCATATTCGTCTTCTTCCTAGAGAAGTCTCTACTAGGAGGTGGTCCAGAGGGGGGGGGGGGGGGGCTGAGTCTCTACTATTAGACTAGTAGTCACACACACACGCACGCACACACACACACACACACACACACACACACACACACACACACACACACACACACACACACACACACACACACACACACACACACTGTGGAACAGTGTCTGTCTGTCTGTCTGTCTCTCTGCTGTCTGTCTCTCTGCTGTCTCTCTCAAAATAGTATAAGTGCTATCTTGGCCCTGAGAGTTGCTCTCCGGCTCTGCAGCTGGACCCTCTCAAATCAGCACGAAAAAAGCTATAAGCTTATAAAACGATTTAATATGCTAAACTTCGTTTTAAATTCCTTAATTCACTTTTGTTTATTTCATAAAGATTTTCCCGACATAATGATACCTGCCCCGACCAGATCCGTGACTCTGTTGCGATACAGATGCATTATCTACTCAGAAAGCTTATAAAACAATTTAATATGCTAAACTTTGTTTTTAAATTCTTTAATTCACTTTTGTTTATTTCATAAGGATTTTCCCGACATAATGATACCTGCCCCGACCAGATCCGTGACTCTGTTGCGATACACATGAATTATCTACTCAGAATAGTATTATAAAGTGGCTATCTTTTATGCTGTAGAATTGTAGATCACTGCTGGTATGTGTGCAGAACCTTTATTTCAGCGGGGACTGTAGTATTTATTTGACGTTACTGTACAATATATGTGTATTAAAAGACGGAGCTGTCTTTTATTGTATTATAATAATTATTAATATTAAAAATAGATTAAGAAAGGCATTCTTATTCCAGCATGCATTAATGACACTAACGGGCAACGGCAAAACAGTGGTTAATGGTCTTTATTAGTGTTTGCGGTGTCCAGGCAGCAATGGTCTTTTAGGAAGTTAATATCCGACAGTGTACAACACCCTCGGTTTAGTCCATTCTTCCACATTTCATGGGGGTGTCCATTACCGTATATGGTTAATCGGGGCGGTTTTGGTACGCAAATACGTGAAAGTGTGCACGAGCCTCGGCGCAGGGCCAAGGTGAGATTCATCATGACAGGTGTGCGTAGAACCTGCGTACGCACGGTTGATGAATCCCGATTTTCCTGTGCGTACACTGATTCTACATTCTGTGCTTACGTGTGGAAATAGAACATATTCTACGCACACGTTGATGAATGAGGGCCCAGGTTTTTACGCGATGCCAGTTACCCAGGTGGGGTATCTCCCGGGCCTTTCTGTGTGGAGTTTGCATGTTCCCCCCCTCTGTGCTCGCAAGGGTTCCCCCCCGATAAGAGAAACCCAATGGAAAAACATGCACAACAACAGATCGCTAACGCTGTCGCGTCCGTGACGAAGACGGGCAGGAGCACTTGGATGATCCCCGGGCGCGGCTCACGTCACAGCCCTCGTCTGCTCCCGGCGGCCCATGGGGGCGGAAGGGTGACGGGATGGGTTAAGCGCAGAGTAGTATTGCATCGGCGATCCTAAAGAGACAATGCATCCGTGTGTGTTCCGGTGTGTGCAGTGGCGTCATTTCAGTAAAAGCCAAGGTATGGCGAGGACGGAGGGCGGGGGTTTCCCCTCCTTGGTGGATTTTTTTTGGTCAAATCAGTTGTGAAATAGTCACTTTTGGTGAGTTGTTTCTATACAATTCACTTATATGACATTTAGGTATGACACACAGGACTACACAAGCATTTTTTGTATAAAAATGTGTCAACAGACTAAAGCAGGGAACCACAATATTTTGCATACAAATTATGCAGAATGTAATATCATAACTGTCTATTATTCTTCTTGCAATTGAGCCAATTTTCCTTAGGTACGGTTTTGAGGTGTGTGTTCAACAGAATGTAGTATCAAAAACACATGGAAGGTGACTACGTCAAGATGAGCAGTCATATCACAAAGCTCAATCCAGTACTGCAAGATGGAATCCTCAGAGTAGGTGGAAGACTTGACAAATCGGCGATGCCTGAAGAGGCTAAACATCCAGCCATCCTACCTACCTAAGGATCTCCATGTAACGGAGCTTATACTCCGAGACATCCACCAGAATGTGGGTCACAGTGGTCGTAACCACGTATTGTCCAAGCTGCGACTCAAGTTTTGGATCCCTGGAGCTCACGCGGCCAATACGAAGAGTCCTCTCCAAGATGGAGAACACTCTACGACAGAGGGGAATCCAATGGATTTTCAACCCCCCTACCGGTTCTCACCATGGCGGAGTCTGTGAGCGGATGATCAGGTCGGTCTGGAAGATTCTCAGCACCACCTTAACGCTCCAGACTCTGGATGAAGAAGGCCTACACACCGTCTTGTGTGAGGCAGAAGCCATCATTAACAGTCGACCGATAACCAAGGCTTCTAGTGATCCGGACGACCTGGAAGCGCTTACCCCCAACCACCTCTTGCTCCTCCAGTCGAAGCCTGCCCTGCCCTGCCTCCAGGCCTCTTCGTGAAAGAAGAGCTCTACTCCCGCAGGAGATGGAAACAAGTCCAGTATATGGCAGACATATTCTGGAAACGATGGCCACAGGAATATCTACCTCAGCTCCAAGAGAGACAGAAGTGGACACGTGTGTCACGCAACTTCGCCGAGGGAGACGTCGTCCTGATCATCGACGACTCTGCACCCCGCAACTCCTGGCTCCTGGCCAGGGTCATCGAGGCGGTTCCTGACCAGCACGGGCTCGTGTGCCGGGGTCCGTGTCAAGACGAAGACAACCACTTTAGAGAGACCTATCACTAAGGTCTGTCTTCTCCAAGAAGATGCATGAGGCGGTGGTAAAGACCGTCCTCCTACGGTGTGCCATGTACTAGTGACCTCTGTCACCAGGTATTGGTTATCCAGCAGCAGAGACACTTACAGATGCAGCACTGAAAAATCAAACCTCTGCTGCTCCTCTGCTGCTGCTCCACCACTCCACGGGCCAAACAGATTTTGTGACTCCTATTGTTCTGGACCGGGCCAGATTTCACACCTCCACTGCCTCCCACTGGGGAGACTTTTTCATCTTAAATTTGTATTTGTCCCAAACGCCCCAGCTCCATCCGATTCCTTAGCTTCTTTCACTGTTTACTTATCATGCATTGCAACACTAATATATGGGCAGTACCCCAAGTCAGACTGCCCATATACAAATTATTTGGGGGTCTGAGGGCAGTAGCCCCCGACCCCCTCCCTGGGGGAGCACTTAAGTTAAGTACCCTCCCTTTCTGCACTTTGGGAGCCAGCCACCAGCCCCCGAAATATAACACCTGAGTGCTAGTTCTAAAGTGGCAGAGGAGCAGCAGAACAGCAGCAGAAGGGATCAGAATTTTCAGTGCTGCATCTGTATCAGTTCAAATAGTGTTTGGTTTACCTCCTTGTTTTTTTGTTGTTAGTAATTGTCTCTAGATTAGAAGTAAGTAAGTAAGTAAGTAAGTAAGTAAGTAAGTAAGTAAGTAAGTAAGTAAGTAAGTAAGTAAGTAAGTAAGTAAGTAAGTAAGTAAGTAAGTAAGTAAGTAAGTAAGTAAAGTTTATTTATATAGCACTTTTCACAGAGACAACTCACAAAGTACTTTACATACAGCAGAAATTAAATAAAATAAAATAAAAAGCAAGAACCATTCAAGAGATAAGAGACAGAACAAAACGCAATGCATCACAGAGAAACAAAACAAAACAAAAGACATATTTTATACCTGGAGGAGAAGCTCAAACATTACACAAAGGCCTGTTTAAACAGTAATGTTTTTAGCTGATTTTTTTAAATGTCAACAGACGCTACAGCTCTTAGGCCACGAGGAAGGGCATTCCAGAGTCTAGGCGCTACAGTTTGAGGGGCCGGTCTAGGAGCCAAAGCTATATATTTAGGTTATTGTATTATATGAATGTTTATATGTTTATTTTTATAACCTTACGTTGAAAACGGCATTAGGAATATTGATTGGATTTAGATAAAGTCATTGGACCGTCTTATTTGTCATAATAGAACATTCTAGAACATTTGTGACGTCACAGTATGATGTCATGACCGAACGTTGTGGAACATTTGTGATGTCACCGTATGATGTCATAACCGAACATTCTAGAACATTTGTGTATCTATATATAGTCCACAATTCAATGTAGTTGATGACGGGGTCCAGTAGAAGGAGAAAAAGACGGTGAAGAAGGAGAAGAAGGAGAAGAAGAAGAGCCCATAAAAAGAATTGCGGAGGGCAGTAATACGCCACGATGCGTCTACACTGCCGGAAATTCAAATAAGAAGAAGAAGAAGAACAGGCAGAGTGTATCTTGAAACAGGACTGAACAGAACTGAACAGACTAAACAACATAGACTGAAGCCTGCATTTCTCAACCAAGGTGCCAAGCCTACCGTTTTGCTGTGGAAAGAGCCGGCAAGTTGATTTACGGCTTTCCAGTGTGGAGGAATTTTCATGTGTCGAGTCGGCAGGGATTTTGGAGACTGGGAAAATACAGTAGGAAGCAGAGCTCGAGATCTTCGTGAAGAAGAAGCTGCATGAGGCGGTGGTAAAGACCACCCTCCTACGGTGTGCCACGTACTAGTGACCTCTGGCACCAGGTATTGGTAATCCCGCAGCAGAGACACTTCTCAGTTGAAATAGTGTTTGGTTTGGCTCCTTGGGTTTTTAGTAGTTGGTAATTGTTTCTAGATTGGAAGGACAATTAGGGGCCGGTGTAAGAGCCAAAGCTATATATATTTCGGTTATTGTATTATATGAATGTTTAATATTGATTGGATTTAGATAAAGTCATTGAACCGTCGTATTTGTGAGCATTCTGGAACCTAGAACCTTCTAGAACGTTTGTGATGATGTCATAATAGACTTCTGGAACATAAAACAGTCCGGAACGTGTGGGGTGAGGTCATAGTAGAACATGCTAGAACGTAAAACATTCTGGACTTACCGTATGACATCATGATAGAAGGATCTGAAACATTCGTGAGGTCACTGGATGAGGTCATAAACCGAACATTCTAGAACCTTTGGGTTTCTATATAATCGGGCGTTCCCTCAGAAAGAGACTTTTGCATCTTCGACCAGACTGGATAGGACCGAACAGAGGACTGAATCCAGAAGCCCACCAGCGGATTTGCGGTTTCCACCTTGCGTAGGAGTCCCGGCCCCGCCGGCCCGCACAATGAATATTTAGGAAAATAGCTTTAGGACCACTTCTGTAAAGAAAGACTTAGCTGTGGAAGAGAAATACACCATTTGTTTTACACCGGAGCGGCTGTGGACATTATTTTTTCTTTATCAACGAACGTTGGCTCGCGCTCCGTTCCAACGAAGTTAGTCCTGTTATCTGAACGGGACTTTTTTTAACAAGACTGAACAGATCAACTGTTAAACAACATAGATTGAAACCATTTCTCAAACAACCGTTTAGAAAGATATTGATCATGGAGATGAGGAACGCTGACGGCACCTGGCCCAGTTCCAGACCTCAGATCATGGGGAACTCGGCGGAGGAGCAGGACCCGTACCGCGGCGTGCCGGGTGTCTGTGGTCTGACCAACCTGGGGAATACCTGCTTCATGAACTCAGCTCTACAGTGTCTCAGTAACACCCCTCCCCTGACAGAGTATTTCCTGCGTAACTTGTACCTGAAGGAGTTGAACGTCACCAACCCTCTGGGTGTGAAGGGAGAGATAGCAGAGACGTACGCTGATGTTATTAAACAGATGTGGTCTGGAAGACACTATTCTGTGATGCCGCGTATCTTCAAGACCAAGGTGGGACACTTGGCCTCTCAGTTCCCGGGTTACGAGCAGCATGACTGCCAGGTGCTGCTCTCTTTCCTGCTGCACGGACTGCAGGAAGACCTCAACAGAGTCAAGAACAAAGAGTACATAGAACAACGGGACGCAGACGGACGTCCCGACCAGGAAGTGGCGGAGGAGGCATGGCGGAACCATCGTCGCCGTAACGACTCGGTGATCGTCGACACATTCCACGGCCTCTTTAAGTCCACGCTGGTCTGCCCAGAGTGCCACAAGGGCTCTGTGACCTTCGACCCCTTCTCTTACCTGAGTGTTCCGCTCCCCGTCAGTAAGGACAGAGTCGTGGAGGTTTTCTTTATCTCTCTGGACCCAAACGCCATGCCTTTACAGTATCGTGTGGTGGTCCCTAAAGCAGGCAAGGTATCTGACCTCTGCTCTGCCCTCTCAGTGATGACCAACGTACCAGCCGGCCAGATGGTGGTAGCAGACGTGTACAACCATCTGTTCCATAAGATCTACCACGTTGACGAGGCCCTCAGCTGTATTCTGGACAGAGATGACATCTTTGTCTATGAGTTGAGTGGAGGTTGTGTGGAGGAGGATGGAGAGGAGGTGGTGTTGGCTCTCTACCTGCGGGAGCGTTCTCACCACAGGGACCATGGCTCTGGGAGCAGTTCCTATGTGACCTCCCTGTTCGGACACCCTCTGCTGATGGCTGTACCTCGCAGCAGCCTGTGTAACACAGAGGCTCTGTATGCCATATTCCTACAGAGACTGGCACGCTACGTACGACCCCCTGACCCCTCGGATGAGGTGGAGGAAGAGGAGGAGGAGGAGGAGGAAGAGGAGCTGTATAAGACTCAGCCCAACAGTGTTAGTGACGATGAGGGGGAAGAGGATGGGGAGAGAGCAGGCCCCTCCCACAGAGACAACTGCTGTGGTGACGGACAGGCTGACAGCCAACCAGATGGCTCTGCTATAACCAAGCCCCACCCTGATCCCACCCAAACTCAGCCCTCACTGGAGCACGCCGAGCAGGAGGCCAATAACGTGACGAGGATGGAAGACAGCCCTTCCTCCTCTGCCATCTGCACCACTAGCGCCACCGCTAGCACCAGCACGGACACCATTGCCAACACTAGCAGTAACTCCACCGCTGCAGCTAACGATGTCAACACGAGCGGGAACGCTACCGCTATTTCTAGCGCAGTACCATTCATAGACCTAAAGGGGGCAGAGTGGCAGCCTTGCGAAAATGACGAGGAGGAGGAGGAGAAGAAGGAAGAGGCCTGTTCTCCTGGCCCGCTAGCCAACGAGCAGCCGGCTAAGAGGAAGGTGTGCAGCGGTAAAAGGAAGAGGTGTCTCTTCTCCATCCAGGCGGTGAACTCCAACGGAACCACAGAGCGAGGGACGGGTGAAGGAGGGAGCGCCTTCAGCTCTCAGCCGTACGTGGCCATAGACTGGGACCCTGACATGAAGAAGAGGTTCTACAACGAGGATGAAGCTGACAAATGCGTGAAATATTCCAGCATGGAGGTTCCTCAGCAACACGCCACGGTTCAGCTGCAGGAGTGTATCCAGCTGTTTACTACTGTAAAGACCCTGGAGGAGGAGAACCCATGGTATTGTCCTCTGTGTAAGAAACCTCAGCTGGCCACTAAGAAGCTGGATCTGTGGTCTCTGCCAGAGGTCCTCATCATCCATCTCAAGAGGTTCTCCTCCAGAGAGAAGCTTGACGGCATCGTCGACTTCCCACTGAGGGACCTCGACTTCTCTGAGTGTCTGCTGGGGAAGAGCCCGACCGACAGGGAGCCTCCGAGCCGATACGACCTCATTGCTGTGTCCAATCACTACGGAGGACTTAGAGATGGACATTATACCAGCTGTGCACGGAACAAGGACGACGGCCATTGGTATTACTTTGATGACAGCAAGGTGACGTATGCCAGAGAGGAACAGATCATGACCAACGCTGCCTATATCTTGTTTTATCATCGACAAGACAAAATCCGACAGCCGACTCTGCCCGCCCCCTCCTCCGCAAGCTCGGCCTCTTCAGCAGTGGCGTCATTTCAGTAAAAGGGGAGTAAAGTAAAACCGGGGAGTGTTGGACGTAACGCGATGATGTCAGGGAGGTTGCGACCCTCTCTGCGCCGCCCCCTATCTCCCTGTCTCCGGCTGTCTCGGAGCGATGACCGGAGTGTTGAATGTCCCGTGATTAAGACGGGGAGGACGCGACCCTCTTTTCGCCGTCCCTGTGCCTCAAATAGATTCGCTATCAGCTCTATCTTTAATCTTTCAACATGTTCAGTTGCTATCGCTATCAGCTTTATCTTTAATCTTTCAAAATGTTCAGTTGCTATTGCATGCACTCATCTGTGTTTCACTACACACTTGAGTGCATGCTTACCAACTGTTAGTCTGCAACACTACTATCACCGACATCTAAGAAGGGAGATCCCCCCTTGAATGGCCCTTCTAAGGTTTCTCTCCTCCACACTGCCTGTGGAGCATTTTTCCCTATTGTTAGGTTTTAGTGAGTTTTTCCTTACCTTCGTGTGGGGTATGTCTGGGAGTGTTGCATTCTTTCATTTATTTGCATTTATTTTAAATTTGTTGGACCTTATGGTGTTCTTGTTCTGTTCTTGACTTATTGTTATGTTTCTTCTTGACTTCTTTAAAGAAGACATGTACGGCCCATGGGGTCATTAACGTGTGTTGTTGTTGGGCCTTACAAATACATTTGATTTGATTTGATTTGGTGGATTTTTTTGGTCAAATCAGTTGTGAAATAGTCACGTTTGGTGAGTTGTTTCTATACAATTCACTTATATGACATTTAGGTATGACACAGGACTACACAAGCATTTTTAGTATAGAAATGTGTCAACAGACTAAAGCAGGGAACCACAATATTTTGCATACAAATTATGCAGAATGTAATATCATAACTGTCTATTATTTTTCTTGCAATTGAGCCAATTTTCCTTAGGTACGGTTTTGAGGTGTGTGTTCAACAGAATGTAGTATCAAAAACACATTCACAAAAAGTATGGGTTACTGAATGCTGAACTGCACTGTTATAATCACTAAGCCAGACCTTACCTGTGTCCCTGTATCACTTGTCTCTGCTGCCCTTTGATTAAAAAACTTCTGTATGTCCATTTTCTTTTTTTTGTGTGGCATATTTCAGTTAGTCACAGTAAAAGTCACCTAGTAAAAGTGAGATAATTGACAATATCAAAACATGCTAGGGCTGTACCGAATAGTTTGAAGCTTCCTTCATAATGTTGACATTCGAATTCTAAATCAACATAAAAAAATTGTAATTATAAAAAAAATAAACAAATATATATATTTTTTAAGAAAAATTTGCCAAGGTATGGCGAGTGCCATACCTTGCCATACCAAAACGACGCCCCTGGGTGTGTGTGTGTTAAAACTAACCGCTGTGTGCCACTAAAACATCGAGTGTCGTCGCATGCCGAATAAAGACCTCTGCAACAGGTCCTGCATTATTATTATAACATACAGTATCAAAGAATATTCTGGAATGCTCAGCATTCCATTGATGGGGGGGGGGGGGGGGGGGGGGGGCAGAACTAAGAGCGCAGTATGAAATGCAGTTAGCAAATCATTAATTTCAGATCAGGTGGAGGAGAAACTTATGCGGTGCATCTTTTGAAAATCCTTAGAGGGTAGTAAACATTTTAAATTTAGGCATAAATATGCAACAGACTCAAGAGACCAAGAAAAGAACAAGATGACAGAAAAGTACTACACCTTGACAGACAGTCAACATGAGTGTTCATTTGTAGCCCTGATTAGGGTTTGGTACCGTTCACATTTGAACCGATATATCGGTACCTGTACCGGTTCCTGAATTCGGTATTAGTATCAACATTATCTGGCCCAGGGCTCCAGACTAACTTTTGACATTGGTTGCACCAGTGCGCCTAACTTTTTCATTTAGGTGCACCAGCACATCATTTAGGTGCAAATAAATATGATCAAACTCCTCTGAACTCGTCTGGTCTTACAGTAATATACAGTACACAGTAATATATATATATTTGTGGAAAAGGCTCCCTCTTGTCTACTATATTACACTCTATACTAAACATGTAAAGGTACCGAAATGTGGTACTGATTGATCTAGTGTGAATCGGTAACGCAGGTAAAAAACAGTGGCTCAGGAGGTAGAGCAGAAGGTTCCCGGTTCAATTCCCGGTTCTCCTGGGAGAAGCCACTTAACCCCTAACTGCTCCCAATGAGCAGGTCGGCACCTTGCATGGTCGCCTCCACCGTCTGTGTGTGAATGAGTGAAATGTGAGGAATGAAATTGTAAAGCGCTTTGGATAAAAGAAGCATTATATAAATGCACCATTTATTCTTAAAAGTACAGAGTTCGGTACCCAACCCCAGCCCTGATTCTCTCTATTGTTCTTTATTATTTTATTCACTTCTGCCACTTCCTCACGATGCAGTCAGAAGGAACCATTAGCCGCGGTGGATTTCAGACGGTCTTCCTATAGAGCTGTGTTGTGGTTTTATATTTCATCTACATGTACTGTATCTCGGTCAGTCACACGGGGTGCAGTGAGAGAAAGCTTCCCTTACGATCAGTGAAAGGATCTCCACGCAGCGCCTGCACCCACGTGGGCTTCTGTCTGTACAGCGGCTTATTCTTTTCCCTCTCGTCTGTGAAATTAATAAGCTCCCGGCTTCATTGTATGAGTAAAAAAGCATGTGCAAGGCAGCGCATCATGCACAACGCGCGACGGGTCCCGAGGCTAGTCACCGCGCACGATGGGTCCCAAGGCTAGTCACCGCGCCCGACGGGTCCCAAGGCTAGTCACCGCGCACGACGGGTCCCAAGGCTAGTCACCGTGCCCGACGGGTCCCAAGGCTAGTCACCGTGCCCGACGGGTCCCAAGGCTAGTCACCGCGCACGACGGGTCCCAAGGCTAGTCACCGCGCACGACGGGTCCCAAGGCTAGTCACCGCGCACGATGGGTCCCAAGGCTAGTCACCGCGCACAACGGGTCCCAAGGCTAGTCACCGCGCACGACGGGTCCCAAGCCTAGTCACCGCGCACGATGGGTCCCAAGGCTAGTCACCGCGCACAACGGGTCCCAAGGCTAGTCACCGCGCACGACGGGTCCCAAGGCTAGTCACCGCGCACGACGGGTCCCAAGGCTAGTCACCGCGCACAACGGGTCCCAAGGCTAGTCACCGCGCACAACGGGTCCCAAGGCTAGTCACCACACGACGGGTCTCAAGGCTTGTACCACACGACGGGTCCCAAGGCTAGTCCCCGTGGGTAGGGTCCCAAGGCTTGTACCACAGTTCCCCTGAAACAGAACACAGATGAAATGTTCAAAGAAATTACACAAATATTACGAATACTAATATTAAAAAATGTCCTTATAGTGCATTTGTGTCTCTTTGTTTCAATGTCCATTGATGGGCTCACTGTCCTTATTTTGTTTCAATAAGGTACATTAGTATTAGTACATTAGTTTCATTTTCCTCTTAAGTCATTCCACCACACTCTTTAAACTAAATAAACAGTACTAGCCGTGTATCTTTGCATCTTTTCAGCATTTGTAGATTTGGTGCCATGGTTACTAAATCAACTAGAAGTAGTCGTTTAAAACTGCTCTTATTACAAAACATTAAACATGTCATAGAGGGAATGTTAATTAACAAAAAATATCAATGTGATTCAAACTCACAAAATTTAGGATTTACACCTTAAACGTTAACTAAGTGCATTTCTGCTATGAACTTCTTATGAAATCGTATTTAATCTCATAACAGTCCTGCAAATCTAGCATTAAAATGCCTGTCGATTGCATACCCAAAGTAAATTGAAAGCTATTCTTGAACCATTTATAGCACATGCATGAGTCTGGATGTTTTTTTTATTAATGAATTAATGAATTAATTAATTTGTTTTACTTCTGTCTGAATTATTTTGCAAACAGATGCCTCTTACAGGTTCCAGCTGAGAGGTATGAGCTGGAAAACACAATGGGCCCATAGCCTGAAGTCTTATCTCGTACAGGTCCAAAGTTGATAACAATACCACGGAAAATGTGTGTTTGACACATGTTTTTCTAATGGTATGTATAGGTATGTTTATCCAAAATGGCCATTTGCACCAATGAAGTAATGCGCGTCAGCAGATGTCGAACTAGTCTCTATATATCCTGGGAAACATCGCTCAAGTGTGGTATCGTCGTTTCCAGAATTTCATTGGCTACAAAAATGGTCAATCATTTTCACCGTCACAGCTGATTGGTCCGGTCACCGGGAGGCAAAACCGGAGGTGGTAACTTTTTCGAAACTGACGCTCGTTGGCTCTTTGAAATTGGAAGCACGTAATAGGTCAAGTAGGGTGTCAATCGAACGTCGGCCATCTTAGCTTTCAACCGATGTATTGGTTCAGAGACACTAAAACAGCAGGACGCCGTCAAACGAGGGCAAATGTGCTGCGACGTGCGGACGTTAAATTAAGCATCCTATCAACAGAAATAACCCTATTCAACATATCTGTCACGTATAACAATCGCCATTTCCTAAGAATGCCGCAGTATGCAGCCCTATACACTCTCACACTTTTTAAACTCGATACTGAACAATAAAATCCTTAAAGCTCATCTCACTCGTGCTACATTCATAATTGGTTGGTCTGGTGACAAAACAAATACTGGTTTTCTTACAACGTTCCCTGGGTGTTCACAATGCTTCCTGTCTGGAGGTAAAATGGCAATCCCAAGACTCCAGCGTTCCACTTCCTCATTCCACACACTCTGCGCTCCCCCTCTGTGTCACTAAGTTCACAGTCCTCTGGAAACTCCAGCTGACTTAAAAAAAAATAATGTTGTTCCCACTACCCAGCGTACACATGCAGACTCATTACCACACAGTTATCAATGTTCCACCCCAGGTGAAAATCCGCATAAAATGTATACCTAGGTAAATGGAATATTGCTCCACTTCTACAAGGGATATTTGCATATTCTTGGTATCTAGGTACATTTTTTTTTTTTTTTTTTTTTTATTATTGCAAAACAGAAATTATTAAAAGTCAGTACTCAACACACAATGCATAATGAAACTAACAGTCAAGGTGGCTAAATTACATGCAAGTACAGAAACAGAAGACAAAAAAAAAGTCTATAATAATATTTTACCGTATACAGTGTATATCCAACGAAATTAACAATTATACAAATGCCTTATACAGGATATACCCCTAATACCTATTTTCTAAAACCCTACACACATATGCTCCAGCTCGAACCCCCCCCTCCCGGACCCCTCCTTGGATAGTACCTCCATTATCCCTCACTCCTAACCAGACACTACCATTATAAGCTAGCTTTTATTCTCTCTACCACTTCTAACCACATTGACATTTTGGATTCGTTGAGACCCAGAATTCTTGCTGTAGATATTTCTTGATAAATCACATCGAGATATGTAAGAGACCAAACTTTCCGGCAAATTTTTTCCGGTTGAAACCAGCGTGATGCGATCAGTTTTTTAGCTACTGTGATACCCGATAAAACCAATCTCTTTAGCTGTGGATTTACTGCAAACTCAAAAACATCATTCAAAAGCAATACAGAGGGGTGTACTGGTATATTCCAAGATACAAGTTTTGATAATTGATGGGTCACATCTTTCCAGAATGCCTTAACTGGTGGGCAGTCCCAATACATGTGCATAAATGTCCCTTCGTCTCCATTTGTACATTGGGTGCATTTTGAGTCTTGTTTCAGGCCCATTCTGTTCAGTCTTATAGGAGTCAAGTATGTCCTGTGAATATAGTTAAGATTGATTTGTTGATGGTCCGGGTTCCTTGATGTAAGACGGACATTTGCCCATGCTTCTTGCCAATCAAAGTCACTTTCCAGGTCTGGTATATCCCTCCTCCAGACAGTGTCTAGTTGGAGGGTTTCATACGAGGACGTTAGTAATTGATAATAAAAACCTGATACAAAACCTCTCAATGTTTCTCTTTCATAGAAGAATTTGTGGTATCTGTGGTGTTCACCTGGTATGTCTAATGGAACACTGTGAGACCTCAAACATAGGCGTAACTGTATGTAAAAAAGCCATGTGGACTCGGTGAGGTTAAACTTTGTGCATATTTCTCCATAACTACAAAAGCCCTGGTTATTAAAAATATCCCCTAATGAGTGTATGCCTTGCTCTTCCCATATAGGGAATCTTATAGGACGTTTTTCCATTAAGAGTGCATTGTTATTGAATATGGGAGTGTGATTATGCCATTTTTGAGGGTTAGGATATTTCTTTTGTGTTTCCCGCCATGTTCGGATTGCATGGGTAATTATGGGGCCAAATTTCCGCTCACAGTGCTTGATTGGAAGTTTAGTGTGTGCTATGTCCTTCAGTCTCTGTGGGGCTACTATGTTTTCTTCCAATTCTCTCCAGGATACCAAAGCCTGGGGATCAAACCATATTGTCAATGGTCTTAATGTGTAAGCCTTAAAATATTGGAAAAAATCTGGAACTGCCATGCCACCGTCTGCTTTATTTCTCTGTGCGGTGGATCTTTTTATGCGATGTGGTTTGTTATTCCAAATAAATTTGTATGTGGAGGAGTGTAATCTTTTCCAGTAGCCCTCTGGAGGGGGTAACGGTAGCATTGAGCTGATGAAGTTGATTCTTGGTAGTACATCCATCTTAACTATTGATACCCTTGCCTGTACTGAGTTTTTAAGTTTTGCCCACCTGTCCAGGTCGTCTTTGATTTTGTTCTGTATTTTTGTGTAATTGTGCTTCACCGTTTGTCTTATGGTGGGAAATATTTCCACACCCAAGCATCTAAAATGTTTTACCATGGGTATCGCACCTGGGAGGGTTGTGTCTTTTTTTGCATGGGTGTTAAGTGGAAGGAAAGCCGACTTCGGCCAATTTATTTTAAATCCCGATAAATCACCAAAGTTCTCTATCAGCTTGAGTAGATGAGGCAATGTGGTGTTGGGGCTTTGCATGAACAATATTACGTCATCCGCATATAAACTAATTTTATGTTGTGTGCCCTTGATTACGATTGGTTCTATGGATTGGGATTATCTTATATATTGTGCTAAAGGTTCTAATGATAGATCGAATAGTCCGGGACTAAGAGGGCAACCCTGTCTGGCTGAGCGTGATACCGGAAAGATTTTGGAGATGAATGTACCTGTTGTAATCATGGCCGATGGGTCTTTGTATAATACTTTAATCATATCAATGAATCCTTTTCCTAACCCCATCCTTTCTAATACTGCCCATAGAAACGACCATTCCAGCCTGTCAAAGGCTTTCATAGCATCCAGGGACAGCATCGCCTTAGGTATGGTGTCTTCTTTGTCTGCATCTACAGTAGTACGTGCAGTATTCGTCTTATGTTATCATTGATCAGGCGACCTCTTATGAAGCCAGTTTGGTCCGGATGAACTAAAGACGTCATATGCTTTTGTAATCTGATGGCTAATACCTTAGAGTACAGTTTGACATCGGTTCCGAGGAGGCTTAAGGGTCTGTAACTACCGCACTCGGTGGGGTCTTTGTCTTTTTTGAGAAGGACTGAAATGAGTGCAATATTGTCGTGTTTATGGAAGCTTCCCTCCTTGACTGAGTATAAGATCATATTTAGTAATAAGGGTCCAATTATGTCCCAACAAGAAAGGTACATTTCCGATGGGATACCGTCTCTTCCAGGAGCCTTACCATTTTTCATTTCGGATATGGCCTTCTTGAGTTCCTCTAGTGTGATCGGTGCTTCTAACTGTATCTAGGTACATCTATGGACCTCAGTGAATGTATTCACAGTGTCAGAAATATTGTGTCTATTACTAGGCTTGCTTAAAAAACCGCAAGACGACTTTTGCGGTTTCTGTTCAGACTCTCTCCGTCTAAACGTAGCCTAAATCTCTATATATGTCCATACCTACTAATATCAGTTAAACCACTGGCTAGACGGGTTTATTACCATTGTATATTAATACTTGTACCACTGTATATAATAATACTGTACATACTGTACATTAGCTTAGCCTATTTACTCCATAGCTTTGTCATATATTCTCCATTGACATGTTATACTGTATACAGCAATGCACTTTACTGCTTCCTTGCACTCTGGTTAGATGCCATCTTAATTTGGTTGCACTCTAAACTCGTACAATGTCAATAATGTGCAAAGGACAAATAAAGTAATTCCATTATTCAATGTCTACGGAGCAGCTGTGGGATTTTGTCCCTTGATGACATCGCGGAGCCTTTGTTCTCTGCTATTCAGCTGGAGGACCATTCATGTTCACAAATATTGATTGAACTGTCTGAGACAATGGGAATTATATATGTGAATTCTGTTTTAAGTGGATTTTCCCATGCAAACCGCGTCTTTGCTTTCCCTTCATCTACTCCGGGCGCGCTGCATCGCCCGGGCCCTGTGTTGATTAAAGAGATAGAAATCCTTTTTAAGAAAAGTATCTGATTGGCCACATACTGGTAGGCCGTTCGGTTCATCCAGAATGCCCTTCTAGTTCTATGTCTATGGGATAAGATAAGATGATCCTTTATTGATCCCCTTGGGGAAATTCGGGTGTCAAAGCAGCATGGGGGGGGGGGGGGTACAGGGTGGGGGATGCATAGCTTCACAGTCCTATACAGTCCAGTATCTATATACACTATAGATACACTTAAAGTATAGATACAAATGCAATATAGTAATATAAAAAGTACAAACACAAGATAGTCCAGTGATGGGAGAGTCCAGTGATATGAGTCTCTAGTGAAAAATACAAGATAGTCAGTACGGTGATATGAGTCTCTAGTTCTCAAGTCCCGAGTTGTGACAGTGATAGTTCTGGCAGCAGAGCCGGCCGCCCGAGCCCTTTGTCGTAGAGCCTGATGGCTGCCGGTATAAAGGACCGGCCCAGGCGGTTTGTGGTGTGTCGGGGGGGGGGATGAGTCTTAGGCTGAACGTGCTCTTCATTCTAGCTAGCTCCTCGTACACAGTAAACTTCGCAGAGTAAATTTTACTCAAACTGAGAACCTTTTACTCAAACTGAGTAAAATGTACTCGGCTTGAGTAAAATGTACTCTGCGAAATTTACTGTGTAGAGGGGGTGAGAGGGGTTCTCCAGGATGGCGTCTAGCTTTTTCCTCATCCTCCTCTCAGCCACCACCTCTAGGTTATCCAGCTCACCACCCACTACGGAGCTAGCCTTCTTCACCAGCTTGTTCAGCTTGCTGGAGTCCCTCGAGCTGATGTTGCCCCCCCAGCACACCACAGCAAAAAAGAGGACGCTGGCTACAACCGACTGGTGGAAAGATAGCAGCAGTCGGTTGCACACGTAGAACGACCTGGGTCTCCTCAGGAAGAACAGCCTACTCTGTCCCTTCCTGTAGAGGGCCTCAGTGTTGTCCGACCAGTCGAGTTTTTTGTTCAGGTGAACTCCAAGGAACTTGTAGGACTCCACCATCTCTACCTCCTCCCCTCCGAGGATTATGGGAGAAGGGGGACCCTTCCTGCCTCTCCGGTAGTCCACCACCAGCTCCTTGGTCTTGCTGACGTTGAGCTGGTTACTGTCCGACCACCCTACGAAGCTCTCCACCAGATGGAGTTACTCCAGACATTGGGCCAAACTCCGGATTAAATATATCTTAATAACAAATGTTCATATAGTAAACAAGGACACGTTGCAGCTGCAAGGGGAAGCTGCCGTTTGTGTTGTGTAATGTGGCCATGGATGAACGTTAGACCCTTAGTCAATATAGGCATCGGATTAAACCGTCCGTCTAAGCAGAGGCATTACCTACCGTCTCCAGGGATTCCAGTACAGGACGTCTGATCAAGCCTCAGATTAAAGGGTTCGTCTTTAGCCCCAGTGAGAATTAATGAACCCAATCACGTTTCTAAAGAAATGAGCTTGACAGTGAGGAGATTTGACTAGCTGCTAACTACCTCTGTTCCAAAGCCTTTCCCCTCTGACGCCTAACTCCTTGACCCTGAGTCAGATAGAATCTAAGATGACGTTGGTTCTTCTCTTAAACGAGTGTCAGTCGGTGGGGTTGCTAGAGATTCATTCGGTGATAAGTATACTTTTATTATCTACTAGGAAATGTTGTAATATTGTTACAATACATTTCTTTTGACTATTAATTGAGGAAGAGAGCTCTAAAAGTCATAGTTAAGGAAGGACAAACCCCATAAAATAGAAAAGTCCCTTTAAGGAAATAACTGATGTGGTTCTTGTATAGTATAGTTTAGAACAGGGGTCAGCAACCTTTTTGACATGGAGTGCCTGTTTGAAATATAGTTGTAACTAGTGTGCCTCAACAATATTCCATGCATCGTAATATCTTTTTAATTATAATTTTTACATTATTACATCATTATTGTTATTGTTATTATTAACAATATTATTATGATGGTTGTATCAACCCTAAATCTGAGTTGGGGGGGGGGGGGGATGCAATGCAGACAAACAGCTGCATACAGTACGACCATTTCACTCACATTTGCCCATTCGTTTTTGGACACATCACACACCATCGGTGTGTGTACTGTATGTGTGCTGTCATAGCTCCACCTACAGGCCTAATGGAGAACACCAGGAGAACACCAGGATGTGAATGGAGGGTGAATGTGAGGTATATCGTGTAAATATGTTTTCATTGATCGCAAGACTACACTGTAAAAAAAAATAATAATAAGTTACCAGAACTTAAAAATATTGAGTTCAATTACTGTGCATTAAGGTTTTCAGTTTTCAATCCATAATAAGTTAACAGAAAAATTTGTACACAACCACATTATTTCAACCTAATAAAACTATGTTTATTGTCATTGTTTTAAGAACATAAGTTGACTTGGTAATACTCACATTTTGAGAAAAAAAATGGCTTTTAACATGTGCAATGTTCAATGAAATAGAAAAATAAATAATAAAATGTGTTGATTAATCCCACTGAAAAAAAAATAAAATAAAAAAATTAATTCATTCAATGTATTTCCAGCTAAATTGAAATAATAAACAAATAAAGAGTCTCAATTAAATATGTGGTAGTAAAAAGAACCTGTGGGAGGATTTCAACAAGATAAATGCGACAACAGTGCAAAATATTTCACTATAATATTTCAAAGCAAAAAAATAAATAAAAAATTATAATATTTTTTTTCATTTTTTTTATGCTGCCCCCTGTGTCTATGAAAATGCCCCCGCGTGCCTATGCAGGCACGCGTGCCTAGGGTTGCCTACCCCTGGTTTAGAAATAGCAAGTATAGCATAAGGATATAGAGTAAAAACTGTATATTGTATAGTAGTGTACAGTGTGCCCAGTGCCTTAATTCATAGCTAACATTTTATTGCATTATCTCAGGACTTTAACATGTCTATTGTATCATGCCTATTTTATTACCTGTTTATTATGTCTATTTTATTATTGCACAATCAAAGCGGGCATGGCCACCCGCATTTCACTGTATGCCCTGGTATGTATGTGACAAATAAACCTCTTGAATCTTGAATCTTTCACAGGCCTTTCTCCTACCTGCCCCCCCCCCCCCCCCCCCTTTGTGTCAGAATACGTTATAAGGTGACCTCACAGAAGAGGTCAGGGTCGTTGACTCAATTCTCCTGGCCAGAGAACCATTGAGTCCTCTACCAAACTCCTAAACTAATTCATATTTGATTTACCATGTTTTAGCAAATGCATTTGCATCGACCAAGATGGTTTGACCGAGCGCCTTCTTTTCCACGACACAGGGAATAAGAGACAGACTTGGTGGATGATCTGACGGCACCCAGGTCGTGTTGGTTTATCAGGGTATGTGGACATATTACTGTCAACACAGTACGTATTATGATCAATATTATTCAACAAAGGGAGCGTATGGCCTACCGTATATGTGACTTGTTTCTTAGGGTGGATTCTTCTCTTTGATTCCATAAAGACGGGTGGGGGTTGTGTGGGGGAGGTGAAGTGCTTTCTCCTCTCGTCATGTCGAGGTTTTCCTAATGAGAAAAGTGTTTCAAGTGGCTGCTGTCACATTCCTCTCTCCGCCCAGCGGCTCTCTCACAGTCCTCCTCCCCAAGGCGCTACTTCAAATTATTCTCCACTGTCGCTTCTGAAATTAAACACCGACTTCGACGAGGGAAGTTTGAGTTTCTCCCATGTGTGTCACACAAAGCCGGAGTTATTCTCTTTATCTCAGACGGTGGGAGGGTCGAGAGATACCATGTCGAGACCGAGTCCCGAGCAAACCGAATCAATGCACTTAAGAGAACTTAAGAGAACCGTAATGTATAGACCTGCTGCATACTGGAATTGTATACCTGTGAAAATAATGATTATCAGCAACAACATTTTTTTTTTGTATTTTAATTTTTTTTTGTATCTCTCTTTCTCCGATTTTCTCTGTTTACTCCCCGTCCCAATTTAGTCGTTGTGCCATTTATTTAGTTAGTATTGTATTTGTGGTTGGAGCCTTTTTGTGTTGAGATTTTTAAGATATTGAGAATGTACTTGAGCTAAAGTGTTTCTTATGTTTTTATAATTTTTTTGTATTACTCCAATGTTGTAAGTTATGTGTTCGGACCCCAGGAAGAATAGTGTTTCACCCATGGGTGTAGACCAGGGGTCAGCAACCTTTTTGACATGAAGTGCCAGTTTGAAATATAATTGTAACCAGTGATGGGAATAACGGCGTTATAAATAACGGCGTCACTAACGGCGTTAGTTTTTTCAGTAACGAGTAATCTAACGGATTACTCTTCCAATCTTAATAACGCCGTTACCGTTATTAGCTGCTGGCCCAGATGGTATAACAGGACGCATACTTAAGTCCTGTGCCAACCAGCTAGCCCCTGTGTTCACCGCCATATTTAATCAATCCCTGGCGGAGTCAGTGGTCCCTGCCTGCTTCAAGATGTCTACCATCATCCCTGTACCGAAGAAACCCTCCCCAACATGTCTCAATGACTACAGACCGGTGGCACTCACCTCTCACACCTTAACCGTCTGTAGTGTGGTAGTGAAAGGGTTAACCTTCTGTAGTGTGGTTGTGAACGGGTTAAACCTCTGTGTTGTGTGGCAGTGAAAGGGTTAACCTTCCGTATTGTCGCAGTGAAAGGGTTAACCCTTTGGTACGGCGGTAGTGAAAGGGTTAAAGAAACGCCTCAGACTGTTTTTAACTTTTCCTCCAGTGAGACATTTATTGTCGGGGCTACGGAGGATCTATAAGTCCACAAAATGATCCTCCGGCAAACTCCCAAGAATTTATTCATCCAGATAAAATAAAACGTTTTAGGGTGGATTGTTCTGCTTAATCCCATGAAGAGGGTGGGGGTGGGGGGGGGGGGGGGGTGTGTGAAGGAGGTGAGCTCTGTGAAGTCCCCCCCCTCTTCGTGTTGAGGCTTCCCTAATGAGAAAAGTGTTTCCAGTGAACGCAGCTCCCATGTGGCTCTTGTCACATTCCTCCATCCAGCGGCCCTCGCCGTCCCCTCTCCTCCTCGAGGCACGATTTCAATTATTCCCCGCTAGCGCTGCCGAAATAAAGACTGACTTCTTCTACAAGGGAAGTAATTGATTACCTGAGGGGCAGTGAGTGCTGTAGTGGGTCCATTTCAGACATTTGTTTTGTAGTAGCAGCAGCTTGCAGGTTAGCTCGTTTATGTTGTTTGCATGTTCCTCTGGGAGCCCGGGGCTGTTATTCTCACTACAGCGTGTCACGCTGCAAACAATGTGTTGAGAGTTGGAGCCCTAGCTGGAGCTGCACAGGAGCGTATCCGGGAGGGTCATCAAGGAGAAGCCGCCTTTTCTCAGTCCTTGCCCCACAATGGTGGAACGAACTACCCACCCCAGTTAGGACAGCCGAAACCCGTCCAATCTTTCGCCGTCGACTAAAGACGCACTTCTTCAACCATTATCTGAAATAATCTAAATAAATAAAAAATGTCTAACCCTAACTAACCTTACTGTCGTGCACTTGTCCTAATAAACTAACCTACACTGTAGCACTCAACACTTTGATGAACATTGTTACTCAGCTGATAGAGTTGTACCCTTCCTGATGACTTGTCGTACAGAACTTGTAAGTCGCTTTGGATAAAAGCGTTTCAGCTAAATTACTAAATGAATGGGAATGGAACCCCTACAGCCACACAACAAGAACACAAACTATTCCGACCAGGATTTAAACCTGAATCCACAATATTGAAAGTAAAAAATTAACTAACAACTGGGCTACTAGACAATCACTACCAACCTGTATTGTCAACATACTGGCTTCAGCCAGCAAACCGGAGATGATTGTGATCAGTGGAAGAAATACAAGATAAAAGAAAATAAAAAGCTTTAAAAGCGTGTCATTCTTTGCAGCACGTTCAGGCTGCTGTGTTTTCCCCTCTCCTAACGACGAAATGTCAGCTTTTATAATGGAAGAGTGGGATTTGATGGATCCTGAGATCTTTTTTAAGAGGTTTTCAAACTTCATTTGATCTGTGAAATTGTATTTCCCCCCACAAGTGTGTCGGGGAAAGATGCCCTCGGATTGTCAAACAGCCATTTCCTGCACATCTCATCCTTCTCCTCCTGCCAGAGAGACAGCATCGCATCGTGCTGTCTGAGGAACGCTAACTGTATTCTAATCTAGACTCAGACAGCCACCAGAGGATACTCCGACAGACAGCGAGAGACGGAGAGAGAGAACGAGAGAAGGAGAGATGGAGAGAGAGAGAGAGAGAGAGAGAGAATGCTTTGACAGAGAGGGGAAACGTTGACAGATGGAGAGAACCGAAGAGAGGAGAGATACTGAGAGACAAGGAGAAAGAGAGAGAGAGGGAGAAGGGAGAGAGAGAGGGGAGAGGGAGACGGCAGAGAGAGAATAGATCTCTCCTCTTAATGCCTCCTCTCCCAGAGCTCATCAGGAGACACTCAACAAACATCAGTGTTTCCCTTAAGCGCCCAGAAACAACCCGAAGCCTCTTCCTCATCTTCTCTCTTCTTTGTCGAGCTCGAAAAACAGCGCATTGAAGTCATTTACATTCAACTATAGCAGGGGCCCCGTGTGCCCGAAGGCCCTCGATCAGAGTAATATCTTCATTAAAAAAAAACGCTGATTATCTCCCACCTTGGTATTCCTCCTGTGTGTTAGTTAGGTGGGAGAGAGAGAGAGAGGGACGACGGGGCTGTGGCTCGAGGCCAAAGCAAATGTTGTTTAGACAGATTGTGCCTGATCTGACTTCACAGCCCCCCCCATCCCCCCCATCCCGGACAGGCTCTGCTTGAGGCGATCCCGGCCTCCTCCGCACGCGCGGCCCAGCTCAGGGCCCATAATTAGCCGTATGCATATATACATGACTCAATGGCCCCACCGGGGGAATGGCCATGTGAAATCTGTTTGCTCGGCTCTATTTCGGGAAACCCTGAAATCAATTTAGCTATGAAATGGAGCTTGTAGGGCGAGCAGGGCCTTAAAGAGATCCATTGATTTGCAGCATTTTCCAGGAAAGTGTTTAAAACATCAAATGAGGGGGAAAAAGGTAAGAGTTCACTTCGGCTGAGAAATAGTCTATTTACCGTTTTATATTTAGACCTGTACGTGTGATCCGTGTCGTTAAGAGTCGTATGTCTCTGCCATGTGGTCCTGTGTGGCCCAGTGGGTAGAGCAGGGCATTAATCCTGCCAAGGTTAGGGGTTCCATTCCCTGTGTAGTTCAGTGGGTAGAGCAAGGCACTAACATTCCCTGTGTAGCTCAGTGGGTAGAGCAAGGCACTAATCCTGCCAAGGTTAGGGGTTTCATTCCCTGTGTAGCTCAGTGGATAGAGCAAGGCACTAATCCTGCCAAGGTTAGGGGTTCCATTCCCTGTGTAGCTCAGTGGGTAGAGCAAGGCACTAATACGGACAGGGTTAGAGGTTCCAATCCCTGTGTAGGTCAGTGGGTAGAGCAAGGCACTAATACTGTCAGGGTTAGGGGTTCCATTCCCTGTGTAGCTCAGTGGGTAGAGCAAGGCACTCATACTGCCAGGGTTAGGGGTTCCATTTCCTGTGTAGCTCAGTGGGTAGAGCAAGGCACTCATACAGACAGTGTTAGAGGTTCCATTCCCTGTGTAGCTCAGTGGGTAGAGCAAGGCACTCATACAGACAGTGTTAGAGGTTCCATTCCCTGTGTAGCTCAGTGGGTAGAGCAAGGCACTCATACGGACAGGGTTAGAGGTTCCATTCCCTGTGTAGCTCACTGGGTAAACATTGTCAAACTACTTGACAAAGTAGTTTAAATATGTCCTTACTCACGGAGTAGAGTGCACAGAGTAATAGGGAGGTGTCTTGATTTATTGTGATGTTTCTTCTTGACTTGTTTAAAGAAGACGTGTCCGGCCCATGGGGACATTAACGTGTGTTGTCGGGCCTTACAAATACATTTTATTTTATTTTATTTGATTTGTGTAGTCTGACGTCACTTTAGTTTCCCGCACGGTCCACTCGTATAGGGATTTATCATTGGGAAAATGTATTATCGGCTATTGTAACAATTCTGCCTCATGAACATTGGCAAGCTTTCCATTTTTGCACAAAATAAGTTCCCTTCTATCACTAACATTATTGTTTAAGCATTTTTGGTTGAAATACAATTATACGTAATTATTTTACGATTCATTGCTAATTGTTTCATGTTGAGCTATAGATTGTGGATGAATACACACAGAAAGGTACACGATGCCAATGTTCATGCTTTATTTGTTTTAAACGAGATGATTTATCTGTGTCGATGTGTCCATTGGAAATACATTGCAATTTCAAGCAAGGTGGACCGGCTGGAAACAACAATGACGTAACCACTACACCTCCCTATATAGGTGCACACAGGCATAACTGACTTTAAAGGTACACTCTGCAACTCCTCTAGGCAAAATAGCCCCTCTTGGTACTGCACTTTGTTTATATTTCTTATTTTGGTTCGATGTGTGGGTACAGGGGGTGCTATTGCTGGCATCACCTCAGGCTCTGCCAAGAGCGGTCTGGAGAAATTGTTATTATAATAAGTCCCTCTATAGCTATAGTGATACATGCCTTTGTCACCACTCGCCTCGACTACTGCAATGCCCTCTACACAGGCATCGACAAATCCCTGCTCCGCCGCCTACAGCTGGTGCAGAACGCAACTGGTGCAGAACGCCTCCTCACCAAAACAAAAAAACATGACCACATGATCAGCCCAGTTTTGGCCTCGCTCCACTGGCTACCTGTTCATTTTAGAATAGATTTTAAATTAGCCCTAAATGTTTTTAAATCACTAAATGGCACGGCTCCTCCCTATCTGTCCGAACTCCTGCACCGCCACACCCCCCACCGATCCCTCAGATCAGCTGACCAGCTGCTATTGGTGGTGCCTAGAACTAGGCTCAAGACTAGGGGAGACAGAGCTTTCTCCACCGCAGCGCCTAGACTGTGGAACAGCCTCCCCCTCAGCGTACGGGCCGCCCAGTACTAGACCCCTGGCCCTTCTATCCTATACCTGTTTTTATTACTTTCATTGCTTTACTGTGTTTTAATCTTATATCTTGCATCATATTATTTTGTTTTTATCAACCTGCCTGTGAAGCACTTTGGTGCCTGGAAATCAGTGGCGGCTCTGCCACTAGGGGCGCAAGGGCGCCGACCCACCTGCTGCCAGCTGCTGTTAAATCAGAGAAGAAGAAAATAAAACTTTTTCGTTTTTTGTTTTATAGCCCTATAAATAATATAAACATGTTTAAAATGAATAATATTTACTCATTTTAAGTATGTTTGTATTTCCAAGTGTTTGTATTTCCAATGCACAATATAAAGTATTTATCTCAAATAAAAAACACTCGTTTTCCTGAGCAGGAAGTGACATCACGTTCTTTTTTTTTTTTCGTATTTCTCGCCCAGGCTAGACGCGATAGCGCTCTGAGTGCGCGTCACAGTTTGATCGCTGTATCCGTCACAGCCAATCAGTGCATAACGCGTTGTGCGTTGAAATATGACTATTATGTTGGAATCCGGGCGCGATTTGAAGCGGTCTAGCCAGTAGCGTCAAGAATTTCTGTAGCCGCATTTCGCGGAGACGCTCTCTGATTGGCCGACGCCAGTATTTTTTTCCGTAGCAGAATTTCACAGAGACGATCTCTGATTGGCCGAATCCAATTTCTAATGTTCCAATTCTAGCTTATTCCTACGTTGGTTTCTAGGTTGGTCCTAGGTTGTTTGTCTTAGAGCGTGCCGTGACTGCAAGTTCTTTAGACTGTTAAGCTTAGGCACTCTTTCAAAGTTGGTTAAGGTTAGAGTTTGTCTTAGAGCATGGCGATAGAACGCCAGGTAGTTTGCAGTCTGTTCGAGCGGAAATGGACAAAGGAATGAAGTACTTGTGTTGTGGTGCTGCTAACTGCTAACAAGCTAACACTTGGCTAACAAGCTATATGGCGGATGCAGTCTGGACACAGTGGACAGTGGATTATACACTTTATCAAGGCAAGCCCTGGACGTGTCAACTAAACAGTGAGTCTCTCTCTCTCTCGCTCTCTCTCTCTCTCTCTCTCTCTCTCTCTCTCTCTCTCTCTCTCTCTCTCTCTCTCTCTCTCTCTCTCTCTCTCTCTCTCTCTGTGGTTAACGTTAACGTTTGAAATAGTTTTTTTTAGGAGCAGTACTGTTAGGCTACTGCTGGCCATTCATGAAGCGAGACATTGCTGATTGTTTATTTATTTTATAACACAAGACTATGACTACCAACTGCCTAGCCAGCCGTGTATCAATCTTGGATGCAATAATAACGTTACCACACTGACTGTGTCGATGGCTCATTGATTTAACTACTGCAGCTCTCTCGGATTGAAAATATGTGGATTATGGCTTGTTCAATATCGTCTATGTTTGAATGAATGAATGAATGAAAACTTTATTAACAGATTGCAGAATGGGTACAATACAGTACAGCTCAATACACACAATTGTTAAGGGGATGCAGACCAGAGAAAGACGTTTGTCTTGTTTACATCAGGGTCCCAGATTTTCGATTCATATCGATAGTTTAATAGCTAGCCTTGGCTCGTTTAACAATGTGCAAAATATGTGTACAGCCCTGTACTCATACTGAAGTTATTCTTGGTATATAATAGGTCTGATTGTGTAACGAATCGATTCCACGTCGCGCTGTGTGTGAGAGAGAGAAGGAGAGAGGGAGAGATCTGCCTGTGTTTGGAGACGGGGCGAGTTTTGTTTCTAACTTTTCTATTTATATATTGTGTTTCAAGTTGTGAATTAGAGTCTAGACTATATTTTATTTGACTGGTTGTGTGTTGTTGTAGTAACAGCTGAGCGACTCGTTCATAAGAGCCGATTCATTGCCGTGAGCGTGAGTCGAATCGCTCACGTCTTGCCATGAGTCTGTTGCGTGGTACTGTACAAGTATGTTTGCAAAATGTTTGGTATAGCGCCCCTAGTGGCGAAGCACCCACCGGCCGCCACTGCTGGAAATGTGCTATACAAATAAAATTGACTTGACTTGACTATAGCTATAATGTGGGTGCGACAGTGGCTCAGGAGGTAGAGCGGTCATCTGGTAATCAGACGGTTCCCGGTTTGATTCTGGCTCCTCCCGGGCAGCGTGTCGAAATGTCCTTGAGCGAGACACTTAACCCCTAACTGCCCCCGATGAGCAGGTTGGCACCTCGCGTGGTCGCCTCTGTCGTGAATGTTGAACTTGTAAGTCGCTTTGGATAAAAGCGCTATATAAATGCAGTCCACTTATAATTATATTGTCACCAGACAAAGAGGGCGTCTTACAGTTTTTCTCAATTGCTTTGGTGCATTTCTCTGATCAGAATTAAAGTTCTCATAACTGTTAGTGCATTTCTCAAAACAATTAGTACAAACTACAAAACCTAGGTGATAACCTGCAGAAGCGTGTCACTTGCTCAAAATGGATAATTCATTCCTCAAAAGCAAGTATTCATGTCAATGAAAGTGTCACTGTCATCAAAATGAAAAGTCCTGACACCATTGTTTATAAACAAGATAGTCAAATGGCTTTGTCATGTTTTCGTTATGACAGTTCACTCTGTAAGTGTTTTCCAATGCAAAAAAAGTCAGATCTTGGTGACACTACCTGAAAATGCTCAAGACAGCACTATACACTATTTGCACAGCCATTTGAAATCTACAGTTACACATTGCTGTATTTAGTGAGGTAAATGAGTACAAGACACGTATGTTTCACATTTTTTACTGCATATGCTCTTTGCAATTTTAATTTGTTCACAGCATTGTGCAAAAGAAAAATACAAACTAATTTACAACAAACATAAGAAACACCCTTTGGCCTTTGGGTAGAGCTGTGCACAACTGTAAACAATATTGCAGTACATATTGGAACTGAATTGGAACATACAACATACACAGTACTGTAAATCATTCATTCACATCCAGACGTTCCTGTCTGTCTGGCTATTGGATTCAGGAATGGGGAGTAGGGAGGGAGATATTCCACCAGCATCCTTTCATGTGCTGCAAACCACTGTGTGACCAGAATTGCGTGGTGAAAACGCACATTATCCCATACAACAACGTACTTGGTCAGATGGTCGCCATTTAGACCCCTCTCATTCTCAGGGATTATGTCCCTGTAAAGAGTGTCTAAAAAAGTCAGCAGATGTTGTGTGTTGTATGGACCAATGCGGGGCATATGGGTGAGGACGCCGTTTTCTGAGATGGCTGCACACATTGTAATATTCCCTCCTCGTTGACCTGGGACATCAGTGGTTGCTCTCTGTCCAATGCGATTCCTTCCACGCCTTCTACCTTTTGCCAGATTGAAACCCGTCTCATCAACATATATGAATGTGTGCAGCGATTCCCTGGCATCCAGCTCCATTCAGGGGAAAAATTATAAAGAAATGTATATAATTTGCTTGACAGATTTTGACAACTAGTTCAACATATTAGTATGTAATGACTCAAGCAATGAAATGAGGACTATTAGTTTTATAGGGAATGACTATTCAGCAGTCATAAGTATAGTTCATTTTGACTGAGATGACCTAAGCAAATGATAATGTTATAAAACAGCAGAGAATTGTATGAAAGCAATTGATGCATGTCCAAAAGCATTTGCAATTTGTTCGGAGGAATGAGAAACTGCTACTATGATGTGCACAAATTACAAAATGTTGTGGAGGTTGAACTAACAGTTATGAGAACTTTAATTCTGATCAGAGAAATGCACCAAAGCAATTGAGAAAAACTGTAATGATTGCCGGAGGGGAGTGGGTGAGTGAGTGAGTGAGTGAGTGAGTGAGTGAGTGAGTGAGTGAGTGAGGGAGTGGGTGAGTGAGTGAGTGAGTGAGTGAGTGAGTGAGTGAGTGAGTGAGTTGGTGAGTGAGTGAGTGAGTGAGTGAGTGAGTGAGTGAGTGAGTGAGTGAGTGAGTGAGGGAGGGAGGGAGTGGCGAACGCCAGGTCGTCTCATAGTTACCGCGTGAGTGTGTTCTGTCACCATAGCGACGCCAATCATTCCAATGTCTGTGTGCCAGACTAAAAAAAAAAAAAAAAAAAAAATGTATGATACTTTTAAGGGCATTTTTCCTTTATTCAACAGTACAGTTGAAAACGACAGGAAACATGGGGGGGAGAGAGAGAGAGAGAGAGAGAGAGAGAGAGAGAGAGAGAGAGAGAGAGAGGAGAGAGAGAGAGAGAGAGAGAGAGAGAGAGAGAGAGAGAGAGAGAGAGAGAGAGAGAGAGAGAGAGAGAGAGAGAGAGAGAGAGAGAGAGAGAGAGAGAGAGAGAGAGAGAGGGGATGGAAAATGCAACACGATGGCCTACACCAGGACCCGCTACACCCCCAGTGGCGCTCCGGTTACACACTTTCACATTCAAGTATAAATTCTGCTTCAGTCTTGTCAAATAGAACCCCCACAGTACACACACACACACACACACACACACACACACACACACACACACACACACACACACACACACACACACACACACACACACATACACACACACATACACACACACACACACACTCAGCGAACGCCAGGTCGTCTCGTAGTTACCGCAAGTGTGTTCTGTCACCATAGCGACGCCAATCATTCCAATGTCTGTCCACCAGACTTAAAAATAAAATAAAATTATGATACATTTTAAGGGCATTTTTCCTTTATTCGACAGTACAGTTGAAAATGACAGGAAACATGGGGGTGAGAGAGAGAGAGAGAGAGAGAGAGGGAGGGAGGGGATGAAAAGGCAACACGATGTTGTAATTACAGGGCACTGTGCACCTCGAGAGCCCCCCCCCCCGGACAGACGTTGGACGCCCACAGGACTCAGCCCCCCGCCGTGTGTCTTGTGTTGCGCTGCAGGGATCCGGATGCTGGACGGGGACGTGACGGACATCGTGGAGGCCAAGGCTCTGGGGATCCGACCCGACTACATAGACATCTACAGCGCCAGCTGGGGGCCCGACGACGACGGGAAGACGGTGGACGGCCCCGGGCCCCTGGCCAAGCAGGCCTTCGAGATGGGCATCAAGAAGGTTCGCTCAGGTTTCAACAACACACACGCTGCTGCTACCGCTTTAAACTATCACTTCAAACAATCACTACAAAATGGAAAAGTCACTTTAAAGGAATGAGGAATAAAAAAGCCACTTTAAGGTAGAACCGATGTGGTTCTTGTATATAGTATAGTTTAGATATAATAAGTATAGCGTAATGACAGAGTTAAAATTGTATATTGTATATAGTAGTGTACATAGGACCCAGTGCCTTCTCAGGAATTTAGCATTTCTATTTTTATCATGCACTTCTTATGTCTTACCTGTTTTTATTTTACATTTTTTTTTCTATTTTACTATTGTATTATTGCACAATCGATGCAGGCATGGCCACCCACATTTCACTGTATGCCCTGGTATGTATATGACAAATAAACCTCTTGAATCTTGATTCTTGATTCTTGAAGTTTTCAAGTTTTGTTTTATTTGTCACATATATAAGGTACATTACAGTGACATGCTTGGTTCTGTATGAAACCCCCGGGGTTGTGCTTCATACAGTAAAAAATAAATAAATAAAAATAAATAAAGACCAAACACTATACAAAATATATAATATACAAACTAAAGTACAAAATGCAAAACAAATGCAAAAATGCAAATCTTTTAGTAATAAATAGATACAATGGTGTAGTGTTAAAACGTGTTTAAAGTGTCTAAAGTGTCTAATGAATGTTAACACATTGATTGCCAGCCATGGGGAGCGCTAAAAGCCTCCGTATGCCAGTGTCCACTTCAATGACAGAGCTCTCATATTTGCAAACGCATAAACTATGTCTTAAATGATGGCTATGTGTCTAATCTGGCCGTCGCTTATCAATGACTTGTTTGCAGTCAACATTGTCGAAGCGGATTGTTTTTTAATCGGTTCATTTCCGTTTTATACCATTTTGAAAAATGCTTGTTTTTTTTTGTTTCAGGAAAATATAAAGATTCTGTGATAATCGCCCTTTACTGGAATATTCTGGAATACACAAAAAACATTGTAATTTTTCGGCCTATTTATGAATCGTTTTCAAATAAACGCTAGATTATCGATAGTATATGTGTACTTATGCACGCTATAGAAGCGAGCTGAAAAATCGATTCTCTCATTTCCTGATCAGCACACACACACACGCGCACACACACATATAGGGCACACGTTGATATCTCTGTGAAAAAAGTTCTGATTATCCTAAGACTGGTAAAATAGATTCCTTACCTCAGATCAGATGTTCCTGATCGCCATTCCAAATATCGATAGCGTTTATTTATCCAACGCTGGGTACTGGAAATATGTATTCCACGCTGTTTTGGGGCTCGGCAATGAATCCGATCCTCTCGGCTGACTTGCCCGAGAAGTAAAATGAGGAAGCAGGATTCCCCCCCCCCCATGTGTTTCATTCAATCTATTCCAAAGGGGTGCAGTACAACAGGGAGAGACGATAGGGGGCGGTATTTTCCCAATAGAGCTCAGAGAGAGTTTGCAGCACTAACGTGAGACTAGATTGATGAAATATGAATTAAAATCGCTAATTTAAAAAGAAAAGCGAGATTTATCGTCGCTGGCACTCAACGGTCGGCATGAACTAACGAGAAATATCGTCGCTGGCACTCAATGTGTTAAAGGTGAGTGTTTAAAGTGAGTGTGTGCAATGAAACCGCTTTTACCACAGTCAATGTGATCTCATGAATGGCTTTGTTACTTGTGCTAAACTTTCACTTGTGTAAATATCTAAACAAGCCGATGTTCACCGACAGTTCTTCTACTTGAGTAATACGACCGTTTCCACCTCTGTAACTCATGTGCCACGTGTCCAACAGCACTCACTTCCAAGTTGCATTCAGGAGTCGTTCCAGACTAGAGAGAGCCGGTATAGACTTAGGGGAACTTGTGTATTCAATATCGCAAAGGCAAGGACAAATATAAAAAAGTCGATGTACCGGTATATCTGTTAAAGGGACAAAACTATGGAATAACTTTGACAAAGAAGTAAAAATGTGTAGTTCGCTAGAAACTTTTAAGAAATTACTCAAATATAAGGTGATACATAAATATAAAAGCTTATTATTATCCTAATTATATTTGATCTATAACATAAATAGTGAAAAAAATAGTGAAAATAGTGAAGAAAAAAAAAAGATAAAACATATATATAAAAAAAGATTACATAAATAAATGTGTATACGTTTTGTACATAAAACTATGAAACTTTTGTAACCTTTGCTAAATGATGTACTGAATTATGTTTATTTTTTGTATTTTTTTTTGTGTGTAAATAATGTAATGTAAAAAGGGTAGGCCTCGGCTTCAGCCTACACCTTTTCGGTCATTTAATTAGTTTCAGTTTTTTTTTTATGTTCTACTACTATGCTTTGTAAAAGAAGACCGAAATAAAACCATTCATCCATGTGTCGCGCTGCAGGGCCGCAAAGGCCTGGGTTCCATCTTCGTCTGGGCGTCGGGCAACGGCGGGCGTCAGGGCGACCACTGCTCCTGCGATGGGTACACCAACAGCATCTACACCATCTCGGTGTCCAGCACCACGGAGAACGGGAACAAGCCCTGGTACCTGGAGGTGTGCGCCTCCACCCTCGCCACCACCTACAGCAGCGGGGAGTTCTACGACAGGAAGATAGTGAGTACCAAATCAAATCAAATCAAATCAAATCAAATCAAATGTATTTGTAAGGCCCGACAACACATTAATGTCCCCATTATGCCTGTGTGCACCTATATAGGGAGGTGTAGTGGTTACGTCATTGTTGTTTCCAGCCGGTCCACCTCGCTTGAAATTGCAATGTATTTCCAATGGACAAATCGACACAGATAAATCATCTAATTTAAAACAAATAAAGCATGAACATTGGCATTGTGTACCTTTCTGTGTGTATTCATCCACAATCTATAGCTCAACATGAAACAATTTGCAATTAATCGTAAAATAATTATGTATAATTTTATTTCAACCAAAAATGCTTAACAATAATGTTAGTGATAGAAGGGAACTCATTTTGTGCAAAAATGGAAAGCTTGCCAATGTTCATGAGGCAGAATTATTACAATAGCCGATAATACATTTTCCCAATGATAAATCCCCATACAGGTGGACCGTGCGGGAAACTAAAGTGACGTCAGACTACACAAATAAAATCAGATAAAATCAAATGTATTTGTAAGGCCCGACAACACACGTTAATGTCCCCATGGGCCGGACACGTCTTCTTTAAACAAGTCAAGAAGAAACATCACAATAAGTCAAGAAACAAAACAAAAACACCATGAAGTCCAAAAAATGTAAAATAAATAAACTAAATAAATGCAACACTCCCAGACAAACTCACTAAAAACCTAGCAATAGGAAAAAAAGCACCACAGGCAATGTGGAGGAGAGAAACCTTAGAAGGGCCGTTCAAGCGGGGATCTCCCTTCTTAGATGTCGGTGATAGTAGTGTTGCAGTAAAACAGGTGAGACAGTTGGTAAGCATGCACTCATATGTGTAATGAAACACAGATAAGTGCCAGACACTGTCAGTGTCAACTAGAGCTGACACAGAACCAGAACCTTAACCCTAAAAGTTCCAAGACAGGAAGATAGTGAGTACAAGCAGCACGCCGTACTGTGCTTAGTGTCGCGGGTGTTTTGTGGCAGTGGTGCGAGCGTTCATACTGTAGCTCCGCATGCATGGCACGTTTGAATAGTCAGAACAGTGGGACAACATTGGGATACCTAGAGGAGTGGTCGGAGCTTGCCATATAAAAACCATGTCATCATTTTCATGATTGTAATCCATGTCCTGGTGGTTAATATCAGGGGAGGGAACAATAGAGGACACAGTAGGATAGGTATTTCCCCTCTGTTGCATTCTCGCTTGTAGTTAAAGGAACACGCCAACATTTGGGGAAATTAGCTGGATGAATGGAAGCGGACAGTGCCGGTTAGCCCAGGCCTTGTCCAACTAACACCTCTACGAGGAAATAGCCAGAATGAAGAGCACGTTCAACCTAAGACTCCCCCCCCCCCGCCCCGACACAGCCATCAGGCTCTACAACAGTGGTGCCCAACCAGTCGATCGCGATCGACAGGTAGATCGCGGGCTGATTTCAAGTAGACCTTGATTAACACTTTAACCGACGAAAACGCCGGAACTCGTCATTCCTAGCCATGCTCATTCTGCCGAAGACGCCGTAACTCGTCTTTGATGTCAATATTTCAAAAATCTGTCATCGAAATCATATTTCCTTTCCGGAGCCCTGAGACACACTGCTGATCTCCTCTCAACTCTCTAGCGGTTCAAGAGTGCCATCTGGTGGCCGATCGGCAGATTGCCAACCGGATATTAACCTTTGAACCGGTAGTGCTCATCCATATGTGGTCCGGCCACTCGCTATCGTTAGAGAGACTCCGTCTTGATACAGTGAACATCGATCGGTGCAAATAACTCGAAAAAACAACATGATTTGGACGTATATACTATTATACAACCTGGAAATGGATCGGGCATTTCTACATCCCATAATAGAAAAAATTCTGTTCCACGCTCATCTGCCAGCGGCGCGAGGAAGCCACGGTAAGATTCAGCGTTATATTCTAACGTGTTCCATATAAACTGCTATGATGAACATATGACCCACTCTGGATGAATCATCTAACGCTGCCCACGGAATTATAAACGATCCCCCGCCCATCCGGTCATCATCAGATGATACGTAGAAACTTCTAGAAGCACGTCCATTTGAAATTTTTTATCTCGCACAGATTCCTACCAAACTGTATTTGATCATCAATATAATGCATTTAGGGCTATAAATCACGTTCTGAAGAAAGCTGCAGAAAACGATAAAAACATACTTATACTTTAGACCATATTTTAGTATGAATACTGTATGTGAATGAAAAAGTTTAACGTTGCTACACCCTGAACAATACATATAGGACATTGAATGGGCCATAATAATGGCAATTTAGCAATAGAATTTAAAAAGTTATAGCCCTGCAAAGAAGGGGAACTTCTCCATGTTAAATAGGGCTGGCGAGGGATGGTAAATTATGAATTTAACCCCGGCGATTAAAGTGTTAATAAAATTTGATTATAAAAAAAAAAAAAAAAAAAAAATTTTGCTAAATCAACTCTTCCTCTCCTTGTTAACTACAACAAGCAATGCTGTTTGTTATTTAAGATGAGGTCGGACTCGACACTGACAGATTTGTGTTCATTATGCTGCTTTTATAAAGCCTCAAATGACGGCTTACAATATACAATTTTGGCTGGTAGCTCTCGGGCTAGGTGGTAAATAAAAAAGTAGATCTTGGTTCAAAAAAGGTTGGGCACCCCTGCTCTACAACAAAGGGCTTGGTCGGCCGGTTGTGCTGCCAGAGCTATCACTGTCACAACTCGGGACTTGAGAACTAGAGACTCACATCACCGACTGTCTTGATTCTTTGCACTAGAGACTCATATCACTGGACTCTTACCACTGGACTATCTTGTGTTCGTACTTTTTATATTATTATATTGTATTTGTATCTATACCTTAAAGGAAGACTCCACCATTTTGGGAAATTAGCTTATTTGCCATCTACCCTGGAGTTAGACAAGAAGATACATACCCTTTTTCTTCTCTGTGCACGCAGTAGGAGTAGGAAGACGTTGGGAACTATAGGCTAATGGAGGAACCTACTTCCAGTGACTGACGCTAAGCTAGGCTAACGGTGCACGTCTTCCTACTCCTACTGCATGCACAGAGAAGAAAAAAGGTTATGTGTCTTCTTGTCTAACTCCAGGGTAGATGGCAAAATAAGCAAATTTCCCAAAATGTTGGAGTTTTCCTTTAAGTGTATCAATAGTGTATATAGATACTGGACTGTATAGGACTGTGAAGATATGCATCCCCCACCCTGTACCCCCCCCCCCCCCCATGCTGCTTTGACACCCGAATTCCCCCAAGGCGATCAATAAAGGATTATCTTATCTTAACCGGTCATGTCCGCTTCCATTCATTGTGCTAAGCTAGGCTAACATGCAGCCAGCTAGCTTTCTACTGAACGCACAGAGAGAGGAAACTGGTCTCTATCTTCTTGTCTCTCTCTGGAGAAGACGGTAAGCTAATTTCCCCAAATGTTGGCGTGTTTGTCTGGAAGTTCTTACCGTTTCTCACGTATTCCAAGGTGTCCAAACCAATGTCCTGGACCGTCTCATGTCTCTGTCACAAAGGCTTCTTGCAATCTTTACTAATACTATACAGGCAGAGTGTGTTTGCTGACCTCTCCTCTATCATGAGGGCAGCTGGACACACACACACACACACACACACACACACACACACACACACACACACACACACACACACACACACACACACACACACACACACACACACACACACACACACACACACACACACTCACGCACACACACACACACACACACACATGCACACCTATTACAATCAATCATGTCAAATAGCCCAAACAAATACATACAAAAGCAAATTCATGGGTGCACATGCAAGCACACACGTACACATTACAATCAATCATATGAAATCGACCTGGCATACACACACACACACACACACACACACACACACACACACACACACACACACACACACACACACACACACACACACACACACACACACACACACACACACACACACACACACACACACACACACACACACACACACACACACACACACAGCAATGCATTGTCATGCCGGTCGCACAACCTCTGTGTGTATTATTCACACCCTTAGGTGTGTTCTTCATGATCCTCAACATTATCTGTAGTCAGACTCACCCAAACCATAACCATAACCATATCCACACTGTTACCTTAAACTAACCACAACCCAAACCATAACCACACTGTTACCTTAAACTAACCACAACCCAAACCATAACCACACTGTTACCTTAAACTAAACATAACCACACTGTTACCTTAAACTAACTGTAGCAGGGTGGATTATCCCTGCTTCGTGGGAACGGGTGTGCACAGCCACTGGGTAGCGAGACACAGTAGAGCTCCGTCTGACTGCACCTTCGTCTTTGGGTCTGGAGCGTCAACTGGAGGCCGGCAGTGGGAGTGGATTTACCAACCTGGGCCCTCATTCATCAACGTGTTCTACGCACAGATCTGTGCTTACCCTGTGCGTACGATCATTTCTAAGCAAAGAGTGGGATTCATCAATTTCAACTTGAACTTGACTTCGTGCTTACATCTACGCACAGTTCAGACCTGGCGTACCTAGCGCCCAGTGGTAGAATATATTATTACAACAAGGAAATGAGCTTCTGTGCATAATAACACTGGCATGTTCTGTACGAACCGTAGTTCATTATAGTTCATTGTAAAATAGCAACAGTAGTGTAATTATGGTCAAAACCCTATAAATAGCATTTGGAATAATAGATCTTTCTCTCAGAATGAATGCAGCATGGTTTATATAGCGTTATCGGAATATACAGGGTGTAGGCTACTGACTGACTGCGCTCCGCGTAGCTTGATTGATTGATTGATTGAAAAGTTTATTAACAGATTGCAGAATGGGTACAGTACAGTACAGCTCAGTACATACAATTGTTAATTGGGGATGCAGACCAACTTTCGTCCTGTTTACATCAGGGTCCCCCATTTTCAATTCATCATAAATCATAAAGCTCAACTCGTTATTATTTTGCGCACAGACCGCCGAAACACGGGAACGTTTTGATTATATTTAAAAGGCTTTACGTTAAACGAAACAAGTGGAATTTCGAAGCTGTAAGCAGAATAAGTCATATGAATATAGTGTTCTTCCCCCTTTTTACTGTACAAGAAAGAATAGAAAACGCATTGCAATGACACCATGCAGATAGTGGACAGACTATATGATGGGATTCAAGTTCGCGTTTTTGTTGCTCATAGGCATGCTGTCAGAGTATGATATCTTAATCAAACATTCTAGAACATTTGTCGTCACAGATCATGTCCTAATGGAACATAGGCTATGGCATGGATCGTGATATTGTGTGGACTGTTATTATTACTGTACACCGGTACCACCCATTGTGACAACAGCCTTGTGAGTCCCGCACACAAACATGATGGAATTCAAGTTCATGTATTGAAAGGCAGGCTATCATACATGCAGTGAGATTCATTGTTCTTGTATATGCTCTCGTATTATATTGTTTATATAGGCTACCCAATACTGACATCAAAATAGATTGTAGTATGCCTCTAGAAATCATATGCAGCAGGTAGAAAATTGACGGGAGATCCATCGCGATTTGGAATAGAATTGAGGAGAACTTTAATCCGTGGGTATTAATCAAACAACACGGGAAAAGGCAGTCATATTCCAGCGCGGTCTTTATTAGCCGACAACAAAATAGATGCCTCTAAAAATCATATAGCCAATCGAACACAACTAATAAAGGCATTCATATTACAGCACGGTTATAATGACACACAACCAACGCCAAACAGTGGTCAACGAACGGTCTTTATTAGTATTTTGAGCTGTCCAGGCAGAATTGCAGCAATGGTCTTAGGGAGCCGTTGATATCTGACATCACCGTTTACAAGTCCGCCTTTTATTTATCCCATAAATCATAATACGCGATAGTGTCTTCTTGGTTCGACAGCAGTGAACAATCTTCGTGGAGTTTCTCAGAGTCCCGCTCGGGTCAGTCCATTATTTCACATCCCATGGGGGGTGTTTCCTCATTTTCATGACCATATATGGATAATCATGCACGAGCATTGACGGTAGAACAAAGTGGTATTCATCAACACGGAGGAGCATAGAGCCTGCTTACGCACCGTGTGATGAATCCCGACTTCCCTGTGCGTACACTAGTTCTACATTCCGTGCTTACGTGTGGAAATAGAAATGTTCTACGCACACTATTGATGAATGAGGGCCCTGGTCTGGTACTCTGGTCTTCCTCGCCTTTCCGGGGCGGTCAGCAGTACTCCCCAACTCGCTCTCACTTCCCCCAATACCTCCTTTAACCCTCCCACACCTAGTGACTGAATTGTAAATAAATAACTTAGTTCCTCCCGCAAGCAGTACCCTCCCTCGGTGACATTAGAAACCTTATAGTGGAAAGGGGGAAGTTGGATAGGAAGGGGTTAATTGTATTAACGTTACCCACACCAAAAGAGTTAATAATAGGCTCAGGAATGGACACGCACACAGGACTCCCATCTACGTTCTTTATCCTTATTTGTACTGTTCAGTTACAAATAGTCAATAGTAAAGTGTGGTTCTATGTCTACTTCAGTTGTAATTCCATCTCTTGTAACACTTGTAAAATACACCCACCCATAGAACCAGGTATTGCCGACCCAAATATAATATACTTCAATGTGCTTGACTCATCACCCACGTCTGGGTTAGTACCAGGGATAATACCTCTCTCAGGCTTTACTTATATAGTAGTGATAATACCTCTCTAAGGCTTTACTTATATAACAACAGGTCGGTAACCTCCCCACAGGGAAAGGGTTAAGTAGATGGGAAAATATTATTAAAGAACAAACACGTTATCACACTCAAATAAAATTAAAAAGGTGGGCCCACTTTACCAAACAAAAGTCCTATACTAATGCCGGCATGTAATGTTTATGGGGTACCCCTATGAACTGTAGTTAGCAACATTAGCTTCGCCCGTAGGCCGCGCCACACTGTGTACTGTGCAATAGGATCCTGAGCACCGAAGCGCCAGTGTACTCAACCAAGATGGCGGCCTCGCCGCACAACCACTGTCCGGGTGGTAAGATGGCGTCGAACGCTCTCGTCTCAGGAGCTAGCAAGCTGTGTTAGGCTGAGGGGGCAGTAGCGGGCTGGAGGCGCGTGCTGGGTGATGGCGACCTCTGCTGGACGGGACAAACTCCCGTGCTAGGCTGACGACCGCCGGTGCAGAGCAGATATAGACCGCCGGCGAAGACAGGCTGCTGGCTGCCGGTGCTGGGTCGACGCGCGACAATAATCTGGGGCTACCTTAACTGAAGCTACTCTGTGGGTCCTAGACAGCCCTCCTGCTAGCCGAAACATACAACAACGCAGGGTGCCTCTAACCACCAGTCCTCTTCAAGCCACGCTGGCCGGGCACCTCGCTGGAGGGGATAACGTTAACATAAGCCAACTCTTGGCTATACCGCTTTCTTCTAGGATAACTCGTTGTATCACTAGGGTTGTTCAGTGGGGACATGCAACACGCTACTACGCTTATATTTCTAGTATAACCCGTAATATATTCAAGTTCAATACGTTCACCCGCTTGATCCACTACGGGGCTCTTCCAACGACACGACCATTCAGGTCCAAGTCCAACGTCGAAGAGGCTGGTTCTCTCCACTTCCGTTTCAGTTGACTTGCTTCTCCTCCGTGCCTCTCTTGTGCGCTCCGCCTGCCACCGCCGCCCCCTGCTGGTACCGCCAAGTAGCCCCACAGGAAGAACTGGGTGGATTGAATATGATTCAGTTTACTGTTTATAATCCATATTCCAGCCGGTGAGAGAAGGAGAAACTTGCGTCATTGTTCGAGAGAATATCAATGGAAACTAGTTAATATGTCTTTGTGCACAAAGGGGAGATAAAAGGCAAGTCAGCACTTCTGAATAATAGTCGAATATTCAGGGTGCTACATAACCTTAACCGTTAAGTGAACACAGAGCGTAGATCAGACCAACCTGTCCAGGCAGTGCAGATCAATATGACCCGAGAGATCCAGTGATATCATGTAAAACCTACCACTAAGAAATTGTCACTAAAACATATTTTAGGTTCAACTTTAAGTAGAAAAAGAGAACGTTGACAAGTATTTATAATACATACACATTGTGCAATACAATACAATATGTAAATATATTACATATGACACGCACTTATTGCCCAAAGGTTGACGCCCAGAAACATCCTATGCAGCAAAATAGAAATAAAGAAGGAGAATACAGACGGAAGGAGGGGCCTGTGCAGATAACCACACCTCCACACACACTGCAGTGAGTCTTAAGTGATGATTGAGGGGATCTACTGTATATTGTTTTTTGGATAATTCTACTCATTATACCTTTAACCCTAACCATAACCGTTAACATAACCCTTATTAAAACCTAACTTAAACTCTAAACATAACTTCATAGTCTTCATAGTCACAGTACCGCTCCCCAAAACACAAAATTGGTAAATCCAAGACAAAGCTTTCAGCATCAACGACTACCGCCCTGTAGCCCTCACCTCCATAGCCATGAAGTGCTTTGAGAAGCTAGTGAAGGGCTACATCTGTTCCTCCCTCCCCATCAACCTGGACCCTCTGCAATTTGCATATCGCCCCAACAGGTCCACGGAGGACGCCATAGCCCATGTGCTGCACACAGCAGCATCACACCTGGACAAGAGGCAGGGGAACTATGTGAGAATGCTGTTCATCGACTACAGCTCAGCATTCAATACCATAGTCCCCTCCAAACTCATAGCCAAGTTCAGGGACCTGGGCTTGAACTATGACCTCTGCCAGTGGGTCTTGGACTTCCTGACGGGCAGACCCCAGGTGGTAAGAGCCGGCAACTGCACCTCCTCATCCATCACGCTCAACATAGGGGCCCCCCAGGGCTGTGTTCTGAGCCCCCTCCTCTACTCCCTGTACACACATGACTGCGTAGCACAGCGGAACAACAACACCATCATCAAATTTGCTGATGACACAGTAGTGGTGGGCCTGATCTCTGCCAACGACGAAAGGGCCTACCTGGAAGAGGTAGAGAACCTGTCACAGTGGTGTCAGGAGAACTGCCTCTCCCTGAACGTCAGCAAAACAAAAGAGATGATTGTGGACTTCAGGAGGTCGGGGGTCAAGGACTACAGCCCCCTCAGCATCGACGGGGCACCGGTTGAGAGAGTGAACAGTTTCAAGTACCTCGGAGCCCACATATCCGAGGACTTGACATGGACCACACACATTGACAGTGTTGTGAAGAAGGCACGACAACGCCTCTACTTCCTCAGGCGCCTAAGGAAGTTCCAAGTCAGTCAGAAGATCCTTAGGAACTTCTACTCATGTACAATAGAGAGCATCCTGACCGGCAACATCACCTCCTGGTTTGGGAATAGCACTGCACAAGACCGTAGCAGACTACAAAGAGTGACACGTTCAGCCGAACGCACAATTGGAGGGGGGCTTCCCACCCTCCAGAACATTTACAACAAGCGGTGCAAGGGGAAGGCTAAGAGAATTATTAAGGACTCGAGCCACCCGAACAACTGCCTCTTTGAACTGCTGCGGTCAGGCAAGCGATACCGGAGTCTTAAGGCGAGCACAGAAAGACTCAGAAGAAGCTTCTATCCCCAGGCCATCAGGCTGCTAAACGAACAATAATCACTATGCAACAACCATCAAATGCACACAGCACACACACCCACACGCACACACTCACTCAAACAAACAACACACTACACACTGCAGCACCCACTCTCCACACTTTAGATCACACAAACACACTTACACTTTATATTAATTGATAAAGGATTTGCACTACAACTCGTACACCTACTGTGAATTGTACCTAAATTGCACCTCGTCCCATTTCTCCATTTCTGCCTTGCACTATATAGTATTGTATATTAGTACACTGCACAGTATTGTATATTGTATGGTAACTACGTCTATTCTGCATCGAACATTGTACATATGTCTAAACTGAACACTGTGACCTCATTTTTTTTACTTCTAATTTTACTATGTTATTTTATTTCATACTTATCTTGTCTTGCACAGTCTCTGGAGCGCAACAGTAAGAAGCATTTTGTATAAAAGTATTCTGTACTTCTGTATGACAACTATTAAAGAAACTGAAACTGAACCATCGAGTGCTGTGTGCCATATTATAGGCCTTTTGAGGAATTGAATTTTTTTTTAATACATTTAATTTTTTTAAATTTTTTCAGGGGGCAATGGCCACTGGAATAAAGTAGTTTTTTACATTCATTTTGCAACATTGAACAACATTGAAATGTATCCAACCGTTGTAATGTCCTTTTTTATTTTATTTATTTTTTTACTTTTCTTAATCTTTTGTGAAGAATGAGAATGTTCATCGAACTCTTCGTTAGGAATGTAAAGTGCTCATTAGTTCTCTTCCTTTGTCCCGTGTTTTTCTTTTTTTTGGGAGGACAAGGGGTGAAAAAATTAAAATACAGTTAAATAATAAAACAAATATAATGCTACATTTTTTATTGCTGGACCGTGCTGCTTAGAGCCTTGTGACGAAGAGGACGGTTATAAAAACTCTTGTGAATATCAGAGAGAAATGTTACTTTGACGGTTTGATGTGTGACGGGGAGAGCCCCTGAGAATAATCAGAGAACCCAGAGAATCATCACAACCCCTTTCAAGTCCCGTTGGTCTATCAGCAGTTAGACTCCAGCCGCCCAAACAACAGCCTCTTTGAACTGCTGCGGTCAGGCAAGTGATACCGGAGTCTCATGGCCGGCACAGAGAGACTCAGAAGGAGCTTCTATCCCCAGGCCATCAGGATGCTCAACGACAATAACACTATGTAACACAACCCATCATCTACACTCACTGCACACACATCCACACGCACACACTCACTTTAAATAAACACTCACCTTAACACCCACTTTACTCACTTTAGACACTTTAACACACTTTATATTTAGTAGTAAAGAGATTTGCACTACAACTCATACCTCATTGCACCTTACCCTAAGTTTGTACCTCATCCCATTTCTGGATTGTACTGTATACTGTATTGTACTGTAACTCACTGTTACTCTTTTTTCTACTCTGTATTGTATATTGTACATGATGATACACAATAATAATAATAATTCATTTATTTTGTATAGCGCTTTTCAAAGACCCAAAGTCGCTGACAATAGGCAAAAAAGAAACAAAGAAAACAAAAAAACATAAAACCACAGGGAAACGGAGGACAATAAGAAATACACAGGAACATAAAACCACAAGTAACGGATAACAAGTACGGGAGTGAGTAGGGGAGACAGTCGGGAGGAGAGTAAGGGAAAACCAAGGGGGGTGGGGGGGCAGGAGAGGAGAGAACGTAGGGCAGGGGGAAATGGTGGTGGGTTGGAGGAGAGGGGTTATAGGTAAGGAAGGTTGAATGCTAGGGCGAACAGGTAGGCTTTGAGTCTGGATTTGAAGGTGGAGAGTGAGGGAGAGTCTCTGATGGTCTGAGGGAGGGAGTTCCAGAGTCTGGGTGCAGCTCGTGAGAAGGCCCGGTCACCGAAACCTTTACGTTTGGATGACGGGACAGTGAGGGAAAGAGTGGAAGAGGACCGGAGGGAACGGGTGGGGCGGTAGGGGAGAAGGAGGTCAGTCAGGTAGGGATAGTGACTGGTTGAAGTAGGTGGTGAGGTGCGGGATGAGAGCAGGGAGGCAGGCCTTGGTGAGAGTAGTGGGGAGGGGGTCAAGGGAGCAGGTAGTGGACTTGGAGGTGGTCATGAGGTCTGTGATGAAGGAGGAGTCGACTGGGGCGAAGGCAGTAAAAGGGGTGGGAGGGATGGAGTCAGGTGGGGGAAAATGATAGTGGGGGGGGGGGGGGGGGGGGGGGGCGAGGGTGGGGGAGTTGGCGATGCGGGCAGTCAGTGAGCTGTTGATTTGGGGGAGTTGGCGATGCGGGCAGTCAGTGAGCTGTTGATTTGAGATATTTTGTTATTGAAGGAGAGGAGAAACGAGTTGCAGAGGTCAGGGGAGGAGAGTGAGTTATTGTCCGGGGGTTGTAGGAGTTTCTTGACAGTGGAGAAGAGGGTCCGGGGGTTGCGGTTGCTGCTGTTGTATATTGACTGAACACTTTTTGCTTACGTTCTTTTGACTTTGTCTATTTTATACTTGTTATCTATTTTTATCTAGCACACTCCCAGGGGCTCATGACAGAAAAAAGCATTTCGTAGAAAAGTATTCTGTATTTTTTTATGACAACTAATAAAGAAACTTGAAACTCCACGAGGCCATGTGTGACAGGGAGAGCAGCCTCTAGAGGGCGTGTGTCACAGCGCAAACACACAGCCGCGCATGCAGACACTCGCGGGTTCCGCATGTGGCCGGGCACACCGAGTCCGACTTCAGAGAGCGGGCGAAAGCGCACGGAGGAAGGCACATGTACATTGGAACAGCTGTAAATGCCTATAGTCTATTGCGAAGTCAGTCCCTGTTTGAAGATTTTTTTAAGATTTCCAGTTCGAGTGTTCTATTGTCCATGTATAACCCGTTATTATATAATTAATTAGAATGTTAGAATTCATTTTAGAATGATGATCAGTGTGACTGTACTCCTGAAAAAGTATAGTAATATGGTTTATTTGTATTGGGAAAGATACAGACACATTGGCTGGTTGAACAGCATCTATAATAATGCAGATATTGAGTGTATTTCTGTGAAAATGCGCGTGGCGCACGCCTCTGAATCCAACCAACGCCATTAAATACGCTTCCCGCCCGCGAGTGGCGCGCCCGCTATCGGCCGGTGGGCACAGCTACGTCCGTTAACATGGGAGCGAAAGGCCCACCTGCCTTTGCGCGCGACTGGTGTGTCGCGCTGTGACAGGGATGCTTAGGAAGAAGCCGACAAGATTTGTATTTATTTATTTAACCTTTGTTTTTTCCAGGCAAGCAATTAAGAACAATTTTTTTTATCCACTTTTTCTCCTCTTTTTAAATTTTTCTCCCATCCCAATTTAGCCGTGCTAATTCTCCCCTCCCCTGTCTTGAACGTTGCTCGCATATGCCCCCCACTGTTCGGTTGTAGGGAGGATAGAAGCCTTGCATCACATGTCCCCTCCGATACATGTGGAGGCAGCCTGTCACATCTTTTCACCTGCCAGCGCGGACTCTCATTGGCGAGGTGTAACGTGTGGGAGGCTCACACTGCCCCCGCCATTTCCTGTCTCTGCTGTGCAGGCGTCCCCCAACCGACCTGTAGGAGTCACTGTCCACAACGTCCAGGTTACCACCCATCGACTTCCACCCGCTAACTCTGCCAATTGAGTCAGTATGACGGCCGGCCCAAGCCGGAGGCAACGCCGACAGCCGGAGTCGAACCCGGTGTCTCTTGCGTTGGTGACGAGTGCAATGTCCGCTGCGCCACCCAGCCGCAATTAAGAACAAATTCTTATATACAAAAGCAACCTGTCCAAAAAGCAAAGGCCTTTTGAGGGAAGGGGGGGGGGAGGCTGTAACAAAAACAAGGTTATGTACATGCTTGCTTTCTGTCAAATATCATACATTTAGTCTTAGTCTCTTGAGATCGAGATCAACATCCTCCAGTGGATTCACCCAGTCGCTCCCATCTCCACCACTTTCCTTTGATGCTACAGAGCACGTCTTGAGTGGCGCGATGCAGCGTGCAGCAACACAACTTGCGGCTTAAGTCGGAAGTGTGTCTCTCTGTCCCGGCGAGAGGACCGGGAGCAGGCAGTGTATAAAAGCTGATATGTAGGCTGAGAGGAGGAGAGACTGGCATGTAGCTGATATGTAGACTGAGAGGAGGAGACTGCAGGCAGCTGATATGTAGACTGAGAGGAGGAGACTGACAGGCAGCTGATATGTAGGCTGAGAGGAGGAGACTGGCATGTAGCTGATATGTAGGCTGAGAGGAGGAGACTGGCATGTAGCTGATATGTAGGCTGAGAGGAGGAGACTGGCATGTAGCTGATATGTAGACTGAGAGGAGGAGACTGCAGGCAGCTGATATGTAGACTGAGAGGAGGAGACTGACAGGCAGCTGATATGTAGACTGAGAGGAGGAGACTGGCATGTAGCTGATATGTAGACTGAGAGGAGGAGACTGCAGGCAGCTGATATGTAGACTGAGAGGAGGAGACTGGCATGTAGCTGATATGTAGACTGAGAGGAGGAGACTGCAGGCAGCTGATATGTAGACTGAGAGGAGGAGACTGACAGGCAGCTGATATGTAGACTGAGAGGGGAGACTGCAGGCAGCTGATATGTAGACTGAGAGGAGGAGACTGCAGGCAGCTGATATGTAGACTGAGAGGAGGAGACTGGCAGGCAGCTGATATGTAGACTGAGAGGAGGAAACTGACAGGCAGCTGATATGTAGACTGAGAGGGGAGACTGGCATGTAGCTGATATGTAGACTGAGAGGAGGAGACTGGCAGGTAGCTGATATGTAGACTGAGAGGAGGAGACTGGCAGGTAGCTGATATGTAGACTGAGAGGGGAGACTGGCATGTAGCTGATATGTAGACTGAGAGGAGGAGACTGGCATGTAGCTGATATGTAGACTGAGAGGAGGAGACTGGCAGGCAGCTGATATGTAGACTGAGAGGAGGAGACTGGCATGTAGCTGATATGTAGACTGAGAGGAGGAGACTGGCAGGTAGCTGATATGTAGACTGAGAGGAGGAGACTGGCATGTAGCTGATATGTAGACTGAGAGGAGGAGACTGGCATGTAGCTGATATGTAGACTGAGAGGAGGAGACTGGGAGGCAGCTGATATGTAGACTGAGAGGAGGAGACTGGCAGGTAGCTGATATGTAGACTGAGAGGGGAGACTGGCATGTAGCTGATATGTAGACTGAGAGGAGGAGACTGGCATGTAGCTGATATGTAGACTGAGAGGAGGAGACTGCAGGCAGCTGATATGTAGACTGAGAGGAGGAGACTGGCAGGCAGCTGATATGTAGACTGAGAGGAGGAGACTGGCAGGCAGCTGATATGTAGACTGAGAGGAGGAGACTGGCATGTAGCTGATATGTAGACTGAGAGGAGGAGACTGCAGGCAGCTGATATGTAGACTGAGAGGAGGAGACTGGCAGGCAGCTGATATGTAGACTGAGAGGAGGAGACTGGCATGTAGCTGATATGTAGACTGAGAGGAGGAGACTGGGAGGCAGCTGATATGTAGACTGAGAGGAGGAGACTGGCAGGTAGCTGATATGTAGACTGAGAGGAGGAGACTGGCATGTAGCTGATATGTAGACTGAGAGGAGGAGACTGGCAGGCAGTGTGTCGACAATTTTGAGAAAGTCGTGTTTTTGATTCAGTGCTGGAATGAATGATAGTCTATTAAAGACGACCAGAAGGAGGATAAATCAGATCCTCACCGGTGATAAAACGACCAGAGGTAGAGATGTGAAAAGCAGAGGTAGGGAAATCCCCCCCCCCCCCCCCCCCCCCACTTTGCAAATCATACCCTGCACACACACACGCACACACACACACACACGCACAAACACACGCACACACACACACACACACACGCACACACACACGCACACACACACACACACACACACACACACGCACAAACACACGCACACACACACACACACACACACACACACACACACACACACACGCACACACACACGCACACACACACACACACGCACACACACACGCACACACACACACACACACACACACACACACACACACGCACACACACACACACGCACACACACACACACACACACACACGCACACACACACACACACGCACGCACATGCACACACACACACACACACACACACACGCACATGCACTGACACACTGACTGACTTTGTTTTTTAAACTGGTTCTGTGACTTGAATGTTTATCAGATGGTGTCATTAAGATGATTGCTGCCAAATGCACAAACGCATACATAGTCATACAGTAAGCTCACTCCTTCACACACACACGCACACACACACACACGGCCACACATAAATAAAATATGTTAATGTCCTCTGGGAGAGGGAATAGCATGCCTTTGCCAAACTCCAGACATGACACATCCATCTTCTCTCCTCAGATCATTTGTATGTCATGCATGCATGCGGTATACAGCCTCTACTTCCTGGAACAATAAAACGTGTCCGAAGGGATTTTGATTCAAAACAAGTTTCTTCATCTGATAAAATTATTTCACATTCATTTTGCGGTACAATAATATCCTCAAGCCAACGGAGATCAACAAAGGAATGTTTCAGAACCATAGAGTCTGATTTACATTTTGGGGATTCAGTTATTTGTTTTTATTTTCGCCCTTATGGGCGGGGCCTATGAATGATGCTTTTAAACGTCTTTATCTGAAGACATGAGTTGGTTCAGATCGTGAGATGAATGATGCTTTGAACGTGCTTGTCTGTAAGTGGTGGAAGTTTTATGTGCGGTACATTCAGTGTTAAGTACATCAATAGTACTTTGGGGTGTGTTATTGCCATGTTTATACTTCAAATAACATATAGTCAAGTTAGACCGCGCTCACAAGTTCTCACACTGGGTGCTGTAATCCCATAAAGTTCAGTATATCAAAAAGCAGGGTAGCCGGACCAGCACTCACAGGTTCAATGTTTTTTAATGGCAGCCTGAATAAAAAGCAGACATGTTTCGGACAATGTCCTTCTTCAGGCTAGCCATATCACTGAAGAAGGACATTGTCCGAAACATGTCTGCTTTTTATTCAGGCTGCCATTAAAAAACATTGAACCTGTGAGTGCTGGTCCGGCTACCCTGCTTTTTGATATACTTCAAATAACATGGAATGCCTCTACCGCCTGCCTGGTTTCTTAAATGATAACTGTTACTATAATGTTGGTAATACTATAATGGCTGTTTTAAAACATTTCACAATTTAACTTGTATGCGTCTTAACCCTTCCACTGCCACACGACAGAAGGTTAGCCCTTTACTATCACACAACCGACGGCGATGCTCCGTCATTAGCTTCAATTTAATGTAATAATAATAATAATAACTTCGTTTTATATAGTGCCTTTCAGAGGACCCAAGGTCGCTTTACATAGGGGGGGGGGGGAGATGACAAATTAACAACATAGTGGACAGACACAACATATACATATAGAGTGAGAAAGTTAGGGGTTAAAGGCCAAGTTGAAGAGGTGGGTTTTGAGCAGTTTTTTAAATGAGTCCAGAGTTGGGGCGGTGCGGAGTTCTGCAGGGAGGGAGTTCCAGAGGGTGGGAGCTGCCACACTGTCCCCGAACGTCCGTAGTCTGGTTCAGGGGATGGAGAGCTGACCAGTGTCCGTGGATCGCAGGGACCGTGACTGAGTGAGGGGGTGGAGGAGGTCAGTGAGGTACTGAGGTGCCAGGGCGTGAAGGGATTTGTAGGTGAGCAGGAGGGTTTTGTAGGTGATGCAGGATTTGATGGGGAGCCAGTGGAGGTGCATGAGGGTGGGGGTGATGTGCTGCCAGGGTTTGGTGCGGGTTAGAACCCTGGGAGCTGAATTTTTAACATACTGGAGCCTGTCCAGGCAGGCGGGAGGTGACGAAGGCGTGGATGAGGGTCTCAGCTGTGGTGTCGGAAAGTGATGGTCAGAGTCTGGAAATGTTTCTGAGGTGAAAGAAGGCGGATTTGGTAAGGGAATTGACATGGGATTGATAGGAAAGGGTGGAGTCCAGGATAACGCCCAGGTAGGAATGACTATTGAAAGATGTTTTGATGATGGGCAATTCACACTAGAGTAAAAAACGTGTGACAACTATCCCCGTTCGCCCCTATTCTAAACCATCTAGTAACGCTACAATATAAACCCCATTTGGGTGCAAGAGCTCACACAAACATTGTATGGCCTCACAGAATCAGAGCCCAATGTATTGTCTATGGAGCAGTCCCAGATTTACATCACAGGTCGGAGGGTTCTCTCTTTAGGAGACAGTGGTTCACATAATAATACTCACTGACCGGTCCTGAGGCACAGGAAGAACATAACATGTGGGTGTAGTAAAACTACAAACAAGTTTCAAGTTCAAGTTTGTTTATTAGTTGTCATAGTAAAATACAGAATACTTTTCCATGAAATGTTTTTTTCCTGTATGAGCCCCTGGGAGTGTGCTGCTAGATAAAAATAGATCAACAGTATAAAATAGATAAAAAGTCAAAAGTACGTCAAATAAAGTGTTCAGTCAATATACATATATACAATAGAATACAGAGTAAAAAGAGTAACAGTGAGGTACAATGCAGAAATGGGATGAGGTACAAACTTAGGGTAAGGTGCAATGAGGTATGAATTGTAGTGCAAATCTCTACTACTAAATATAAAGTGTGTTAAAGTGTCTAAAATGAGTAGAGTGGGTGTTAAGGTGAGTTGTTTGTTTAAAGTGAGTGTGTGCGTGTGGATGTGTGTGCTGTGAGTGTAGATGATGGGTTGTGTTACATAGTGTTATTGTCGTTGAGCATCCTGATGGCCTGGGGATAGAAGCTCCTTCTGAGTCTCTCTGTAGTCAAGTCAAGTCAAGTCAATTTTATTTGTATAGCACATTTCCAGGCAGTGGCAGCTGGCACCAAATTGCTTCACAGGCAGGTTGATAAAAAACTAAATAAAACGATGCAAGATATACAATTAAAAACACAGTAAAACAATGAATGTAATAAAAACAGGTAGGACACAGTAAAACAAAGTGGATCGAAGGGCCAGGGGTCTAGTGGTGATTAAGTGGGGGGGGGGGGGGCAGGGAGAACAGGTAGGTTTCTAAAAGTGATTTAAAAACCTGCACGGTCTGTGCGGCCCGTACGCTGAGGGGGAGGCTCCGGTATCGCTTGCCTGACCGCAGCAGTTCAAAGACTTGCCTCATCTAGTTGACCCTGTGCTTTTGTAATACAAATATTGTAACAAATACCCCCCCCCCTTCTCTCTCTTAGCTCCCTGGCAGGATGACACAAGCGCTCATGTTCTGTCTTCTGTAAAAAACCTTCCTGTGGTTTAATGAGCAATGTTTTCAGTTAGCCAACAATCATGTTTAGTCTGCCAAGGGGAAATGGCATTTGTGGGAGGAAAGATGAGATAGGAGGAACTTTATTGTTCCCATGAGGAAAGTTAAAGCTATAAAAAAAATACCTATGGTCATTAATTTAGCAGTGGGAATATCATTTTGGAACAGTGTGTGTCTACAGATAAATGTGAGATAGAAAAAAAGCCAATGCGATTTTGTGTTTTTCCTCAATATCTCTGCAATGCCTGCGAGTTACCAGTAACTGTATTTGTCATACCATGACAATTCACGACAACTTTTAAAACGGATCAATTATTATTTATAAATCGCATTCAGGAAATTGGGCATCAGAGTGAAGGAGGGGGACGCCGAGGCGCAGAGCAAACGGCTGTTCACCAAGACATTTACACATTCCTGCATCACATACACAGTAACTTTGTATTGTTTTATCCACAGAAGATTTGCAAACCCTTTGTTCCAGAGACAAAAGCCACAGAGTGGGCAATCAAGAGACACTGGCTAAGTTGATTTGACACCCTCGGTGCCGCATCAGTCTCTCCCCTGAGCTCTGAGCAAATCCGCTCGCTGTTCTGTTCTTATTCTTCTTCGGCTCGCAACCGTCTCCCGGTCTGACTTCCTGTGATAACGGTCTAATCTACACTGCTGCCACCTGTCGTCACGGAGGAGAATTGCACCCATTTTGTAAAAAAAATAATAATAATAATTAGTACAAAATACGTACCAATCCGTGCGCCGTAAAGAGGCCGTGCAGAGGGTCGAAAAACAGGAGAATCCCGGTAAAACCGTGCGTGTTGACAGCTGTGCCGCCGTGAAGTAGTGACTGAGGCTACGTTTAGACGAGCGTTTTGGGGTGGAATTCTGAACAGAAACCGCAAAAGTCATCTTGCGGTTTCACTTTTAATTTTGCCAAGCGTTTTGGGGTGGAATTCTCCGACGACGGAGCCCTGCTGTCACACGATTGGCGCATATGTCACATGACGTGCTGTGAAGACCCGCCCTACTCTGCCTCTGATTCGCAGACTGTGGATGGGGAATGTGATTGAACCAAAGCAGAGTCACTCACAGACAGAGGGACCAGTCACGCCGCGGGACACATTCTTGTATTTAACCCTTTCACTGCCACACCACGTCACTCCCAAAAGAAAAACAGCTCAAAATGTATTTTTGACTGTCGAAAACTAAATAAAATACTGCATTCCGCCTGCATTATGAATTTATGATGAGATAGTAACGAAATAGTAATGCACAGCCACTTGGACAAGTAACTGCAATCAGATTACTGGCTTTTAAAGATTAACGCGTTAGATTACTATTTTCGGGGAAAAGTAATCAGATTACAATAACGCGTTACTAAGTAACGCGTTACTGGCATCACTGATTGAGTGTGAATGGGGGGAACCTGTCTAGAAGTAGCACTCTACGTTAAAAGAGACGTTATGTACAGTAATCAAGTTATATTTGCCTCAGGTGTGTGTGTGCCTTTGGGAATATGATTGACGGGAGAGGTGCAGAGTGCATTTAAAGGAAAAGCAACAGCTGGGCATCTTCTCCAGAGATTTCTAGACTAAATGATGTTGAGATAATCAGCTGCTTGTGAAAAAAAATACAGACGTTTAAAAAAAATAAAATGATTAAATATATTTCGCCAAAGTCACATGGGCGATGTAGCTAGAAGACGTGGCTATATAAAAACGTGACACTCAAAGTGGAACGGAGTTAGAATGGAGTAACGTTACGGTCAAGCATGGCATGGTGAAAGCTACAGAGGTGGCCTAAACTAAACCACAAGTTAGTGAAAGTATTGATTGTTGTCTACAAATCACCAGAATACTGCTAATAAAAAACACACTTCTTCAATCAATATCTGAAATGAAAGAACTGTCTTCTACTATCATGCACTCTTCCACTAATTAATCTTCCTTGCCTATATTACTACCTACTATACTAATATGTATTTACTACTATGCACTCAACACTGCAGCGCCCAAGTTTCAACACTGTTGGATGGACATTGTTACTCAGCTGAAAGAGTTGTGCCCTTCCTGCTGACTTGTCGCTTTGGATAAAAGCTAAATGACAAAATGTCAAATGTAAATGTGATTCACACCAGAGAGAACAAGATAATACGAGTGACAATAAGGCTACGTTTAGACAGAGAGAGTCTGAACAGAAACCGCAAAAGTCGTCTTACGGTCTCACTTTTAATTTTGCGTTTAGACTAGCGTTTTGGGATGGAATTCTGCATGCAGACGACGCTGTAACGACTCGAGACGACACAGCCCCACTGTCACACGATTGGCGCATATGTCACATGACCGTGCTGTGAAGACCCGCCCTACTCTGCCTCTGATTCGAGACTGTGGGTGGGGAATGTGATTGGACCAAAGCAGAGTCACTCACAGACAGTGGGTCCAGTACTAATAGTTGTGATAGCCGCGGGACAGATTCTTGTGTATTTAAAAGTACTGCCAATGTAGCCTTCAGGTGATCGCCATGGATAGAATCAGACATGCTTTGTTTACGCTTCTAGGCTACTGGCGCATGCCTGTGATGTAAGCAGTACGCGCGACGAGAGCCTTGACAACCCTTTCGTCATCGTTTTATGCGGTTTGACAGTTTAGATGATAGCGCAAAGGTTTATAGTTTCTAGGAATTCCACCCAGGAAGGTGGTCTCACTTTTTTACGGTTTCACCCCATAAAAACGCTGTTTCCGTATAAACGAAAGGCACATCCGAAAAAATATATATTTTTTTTTTAAACTTTGGCCATTCCCCTGGCTCTTTTATGTGTTTATCACATTTATACTGGTCAAGGATGACCGACAGAAACAGGCTGAAAGGGTTCAGATGGGGGGGAAGACACTCTGGGAAAGGCACGGCTGCAGTCGGGATTCGAAACTCGCTAAGCCCCAGATCCGTGACGAGCACGGTTGTCCACGGCGCTGAAATAGCGCTCGCGGTACGTGGTGAGCTACTGGAGCTCCCCCCGAAAAAATATTTTTGCGGATTCACCTGCTAGCGTTTCCGTCTAAACAGGACCTAAGAGAGTGGAAGGGACCTGGTGGTAGTTTAGGTGAAGGTGAAGGTCACTGCTGTCATCACCTGTACTCTTTTTTTCCCCTTCTATGTCCCCATGCTATACTTGCTGTTACTAACTATACTGTACAACAATCACAACAAGTTATTTTCTTAAAGTGACCTTTTCCTTCGTCAGGGGTTTTCCAACGGACGTTCGAACCTTTGTTTTTAATAATAATTTAAAAAGATTATAATAATAATATTTCAAAAACGTTTTTTAAAATGTTTTATAATAAATATCCTCAAACTAAATCCTCAATTTGAATAAAGTGATTAATCTGATTAAATGAGTCATTTTTTTTAATTAAATCTACTTTCTTTAATGAATATAACTCATCAGTTTTAATACTATAATATTAGTGTAGCCTAATCTTTATCTGCAACTGTGAAGCATTGGTTTAAACAGAATGAATAGACACATAAAAAAATATATATACAATTTTTTAATTGTTTTTGTATTACAAATACAAATTTTGAATGTTGATTTAGAATTCGAAGGTCCGAACGTTCAGCCCTATCTGCCAGTTACTTACTTACTTATCCTCTTCGTCCCGGTTGGGGCATAAGGTGCAGTAAAGTAATTTGGCTTGGCAAGATTTCATGAAATAAGTAAAAATATCTAAAGTTCTCTCTCCTGATGGACGGGATACCATACAATATATTTTCTATTTAGGAGGGACTGGGAGACCCATGTTACCGACCAAGCACTCCATCAGTGATGGTTGTTTGGATGTAGAGCTATTTAACATTTATTTTAACAGCTAAAATACCACTTTTAACCCTTTCACTACCACACTACAGAAGGGTAAATATACAAGGATACAAAGTGAGGTGTGTTGTCAGAACTCAAGAGTGGCAGCATGTGTGGTGTGTGTGTGAGAGACAGAGAGAAGATAGCGCGAGCGATAGAGAGAGATAGAGAGTGAGTGTACCCTCATGCTCGTGTGTGTGTGTGTGTGTGTGTGTGTGTGTGTGTGTGTGTGTGTGTGTGTGTGTGTGTGTGTGTGTGTGTGTGTGTGTGTGTGTGTGTGTGTGTGTGTGTGTGTGTGTGTGTGTGTGTGTGTGTGTGTGTGTGTGTGTGTGTGTGTGTGTGTGTGTGTGTGTGTGTGTGTGTGTGTGTGTGTGTGTGCGTGCGTGCGTGCGTGCGTGCGTGCGTGCGTGCGTGCGTGCGTGCGTGCGTGCGTGCGTGCGTGCGTGCGTGCGTGCGTGCGTGCGTGTGCACGGCATGAAATTAGAGCCCGCCACCCGCTGGGCAGATTTTACGTTTGGCGAGTGAGACTGAGAGGTCTGTCCGCCATGTGGCGGGCAATCAATTAGTCATGTGAAAACCGATCGAAAAACATGATCCAATTCTTAGCGGAGTTCTCACTCGCTGTCTCAGCACAGACATGCAGCGCACTGCTCCTCCTACTCCTCCTGCCCCTCCCTCACCCATGTAAACAGAGGCTATTGCCTCGGGCAATCACTGTGACGTTAGTCTAGTAGTGGGACCTCCGTGAGCTAACGTTAGCTACCATTACAAAATGACCCAGTCAACTATTCACTTTTAGTTTAATACATGAGGCATTGTGTAACGTTATCTAGCCGGCTAGCTACTGATAGCTCCAGCAAGTCTAGTAGTGCATAATACCTCCGTTGGCTAGGTAGCTCACGTTAGCTCACGTTAGCTCACTAGTCACTACGAAATGTCCCAGTAAACTAAATTGTTCACTGAGGCGTTGTCTTAACGTTATCTAGCCGGCTAGCAGTAGCTACAGATAGCTCCTGATATCAATGTCTTATAACATTGATTCGATGCGTATTCGAGCCCCTGGCTTCCATCGCATGAGGGCATGCTGAATGTAGAGTATAGGGTCCAGCTGCACCGCCGGAGAATCCTTGCATGCTGAATGTAGAGTATAGGTCCAGCTGCAGCGCCGGAGAATCCTTGCTGGAGCTGGAGGCTACTCGAGTATACACACAGACAGTGGAGCTGTTTGCAGATAGCGAGCATTTTGACTTGTTGCGTGGTGGCGATGTCTTGCAGATAATACAACTACAAGTATGATTATATAATAATATATATATTTTATTAAAAAAAATATCTAAAAAACTTGGCTGGTAAGAAATATGCTTGGCGGGTAGATTTTTCCCATCTACCCGCCACTGGCCGGTGAGTCAAAAAGTAAATTTCGTGCCCCCTGTGTGTGTGTGTGTGTGTGTGTGTGTGTGTGTGTGTGTGTGTGTGTGTGTGTGTGTGTGTGTGTGTGTGTGTGTGTGTGTGTGTGTGTGTGTGTGTGTGTGTGTGTGTGTGTGTGTGTGTGTGTGTGTGTGTGTGTGTGTGTGTGTGTGTGTGTGTGTGTGTGTGTGTGTGTGTGTGTGTGTGTGTGAAGAGGCGGTGTTTGCTCAGGGTCTGTGGTGCGTTTGTCACGCCTCGCGGAGTGGACGAGGAGGGACGAGGAGAAGAGAGGACGGTCGTTTAGATCTCAAGGCGAATGCCGTTCAGTTTAAGAGGATCGTAAAGATGTTCTCTCCGCGGTCTGTGAGAGTCCAGGGAGTGTTTGTGAACAGAGCCAACTCTCTCCCACCAAAGCTAATTTGAGTTTTTATCGTGTATTCAGTTCAGTTAGTTCAGTTATTTTTTTATTTCGGGTTTTGGACACATAATAACAAAGGTCATTCCATAAATCGCCATAAAGTTTTACCAGCTGCTATTGCAGCATTGTCCAGTTGTCCGAAAAGAGCTGAAGGGAGAAGCACTAGGCTTGTCGGGCCCTACCCCTGAAGACTTACGTTTATTTATTTTTTTATTTTTTTACATACATACATAGTACATACATATAGTACACATTACAGTACACATTACAGTATAGTATACCTGCAGTATATAATAGTGTATTCCGTAATAGTGTAATTCATACGGGTCTGTTTCACATTCATAGCTTACCGTCTGTAGTGTGGCAGTGAAAGGGTTAACCCTTTGTCGTGTGGCAGTGAAAGGGTTATTAACCTTCTGTGTTGTCACAGTGAAAGGGTTAACCATTTTTGGTAGTGTGGCAGTGAAAGGGTTAACACAGTTTGTAGAGTGTGTCATTTCAGGTGATGACATTAACACTCCGAGCGATATGGATCGACTACTACGGGTGTGCATATAATACCAAAACTGGTATTGACCTATCTCAAACCCACCCTCTTTTCTCGATCCTCCAATCACAAATGTTGCTCTCTTTAAGTCTAATGTATCGGATCAGCATTCGGTGTCTGAGTGAAGTACTCACAATCGGTGTCGGCCGGTCAGTTAATCAGTGGATAACGACTGCAAGTACGTCGACTGTCCAATGCAGGGTTTTTTTGGTCATCATTTTACAGGATTCAATTCTGAACCAGAAAACCCACCTGGGTTTTTCTCAGAGTCACCTTTACCATATGTATTATTTATTAGAATTCTAAATTCATTTTTGAGTGGTTAAGGGCAGTGATGCCAGTAACTAGTTACTAATACTCTAATCTGATTACTTTTTTCAGTAAATAGTAATCTAACTAGTTACTATCTCATAATGCTGATGACAAGAGAGCCAGGGGTACAGTCAGCTACCTCTCCAGAACCCAGACCGGAGATGGGACGTGCGCTCGCACACGCACGCACACACATGTTTACGCTTATAGCTGATTTTAGAATGGCTTCAGCATGAAGTTAAATCAACTATCCAGTTCGTTTTAAAGTGTAATTTGTAGGGATGCACCGAATGGGAAATTCTTGGCCGAAACCGATACCGAAAATAGGAAACAGTTGGCCGAAAACCGAATGCCGAAAGGCTGAAAATGATTAATATAAATATATATATATATATTTTTTTTAGCTACCTGATTATGGCAAAAGACATGATTATGGCTAAACTTAACTTAAATAATATTAATAATCACTATTATGGGCCCATAAAACATTTATTCAGCACTTTTGAATGCATACATTAATTCCAGACTGTTAAGACTAAAAGACTACAACGATTGATGACGACTTCCTGTCCTCGCATTTCCATTTCCGGTTTAACGATAATACATTTTCAACAACAGATTGCTGCTAATTAAACACTTCATTTAAACGGAGTAACGTTAACGTTATGTCGAGTTCATACGTGTAGTGTAGTATGAACTCGTCATAACGTTAACATTACTCAGTGTCCACTGTTGCTGCCACCGTTGCGTCGCAGATGGATGGTACACTGTTAGCTCCGTAGCTAATCCGCTCCTAGACTACTGATAGCAGTACCGTTAACGTCGGAGCTGATCAATACTCCGGTTTTTTCTAATTTAGTTTAGAACCGGGTTTCGGGGGGCATCCCTACTCCCAAGAGGAGTTAGTTATCACGGTACTAGTAGGCACAATCTATAGACCACCAGAACAGAGTGGGTTTTATGACACACTTGATGGGTGTTTAGCTGGGGTGGAGGGGGTAGAAAAAATTCTTATTGGGGACTGGAACACGGATATGCTGCGTAAATCAGCACCCGTCTTCAAGGCCTTCAGTAGATTTTCTGACCTGCACGGTTTCAGCCAGCTAATCACACAACCCACAAGGGTATGCGATTCGACACAAACCACCATTGACCTCATTTTGACCTCTGACAAGTCCATGATCTCCAGTAAAGGGGTGATAGCATGCGGGTTAAGTGATCATTATATGATTTTCTGTACCCGCAAAAAGCTAAAACAGAAGGCCGGCTGTCACAAAACAGTCACATCTAGAGACCTCAAAACTTACTCTAGAGAGGCCTTTAACCTAGAACTGGGGAGCTTGGACTGGTCAGATGAGCTCAGTGGTACACAGGTTGAAGAAACATGGCTTGGATTCAAAACCAAATTCACAGCAATACTCAACAACATGGCACCGATAAGAACCACCAGGGTTAAAAATCGCGCTGAGGCATGGATGCACACTGAAATACTGGCCGCTATGAAAACCAGAGACAAAAAATGCTCTGAACTTCATAAAAGTCAGACAAAGCTTTCCAAAAGCTCAAACAGTGAACTCCAAGCCCACGTGGTTGAACTAAAAATCCAAAGAAACAGACTAAGAAATGACGTAAACACCATGATCAGAACCGCAAAAAGAAATTTCATCAACGACAAAACTGAGGAAAACAAAAACAAACCCTGCGAACTTTGGAAATTACTCAATAATCAACTAGGCTGCAGTAAAAAACTTAAAACCAGATTCTCAAACATAAACATAAAGACGGACAACACGCTCATCACAGACAAGCTGGATGTAGCCAATTACTTAAACACCTTCTTCACAAACATAGCCACAACACTGGTAAACAAACTACCCTCCCACTCAGGGCATTATGGGGTAGAACACATAGTAGCATACTACAAAAACCTAGGGGTCCACAAAGACGACTTCAAACTTGAAATGGTAACAACCGATGAGGTACTCAAAAAATTGAGCGCCCTCCAACCTAACAAGGCCACTGGCCATGACAACATCCCCTCCAAATTCCTCAGAGACGCAGCAGCCGCCATCACCCCAGTCATCACACACATAATAAACCTCTCTATAAAACAGGGGCACGTCCCCAAGGACTTCAAAATTGCGAGAGTGACCCCTCTACACAAAAAGGGCAGCAAATTAGACCCAGGCAACTACCGCCCTGTTTCTATTCTTACCTCCATCTCGAAAGTCATGGAGAAAATAGTCTACGAACAGGTCGAAAAGTACCTGGCGGAAAAAAACCTAATCTACGAATTCCAATCTGGCTTCAGAACGTCCCACTCCACTGACACATGCCTCCTCTATTTGAACGACCACATCAAACAAGAGGTGGACGCTGGCAAATACTGCGGCATGGTCATGCTGGACCTACAAAAGGCCTTCGACACTGTCAATCACTCCATTCTAATGGACAAGCTAAAAGCAATTGGTTTTGATAGCCTATCAGTGAGCTGGATGCAATCCTACCTGGAGGGGAGAGAACAGATGGTAGAGGTAAACGGTACTCTATCCCCCCCCCTCACAGTGAGCTGTGGTGTTCCACAAGGAAGCATACTAGGACCGCTACTCTTCCTAATTTATGCAAATGACATGTCGTCAGCCTGTGACTGCAACTTGTTCCTGTTTGCGGACGACTCAGCCCTGCTGGTCTCTGACAAGAACAAATTGCAGGTTGAAAAAACCCTCAGCACGGAACTAGGCAAAATCTGCATATGGCTCGCTGATAACAAACTATCATTACACATGGGCAAAACAGAGTCCATTCTCTTCGGTTCAAATAACAAACTCAGCAAGACCGACGGCTTCTCAGTTACAGTGGGTGACAATATTGTCACAAGGAAAGACGAAATTACCTACCTGGGTTCCATCCTAGAGGCAAATCTTTCCTGTGACAAAATGGCATCCAATGTAATAAAAAAAGTCAACCAACGAACTAGATTCTTGTACCGGATCTCCTCTCTGGTAAACAAGAATACCCTGAGGACTCTGGCAGGAGCACTCATTCAAGGGTACTATGACTATGCGTGCACCTCATGGTACCAAAGCACCTCAAAGGCGCTTAAAACAAAATTACAAACATCACAAAACAAACTGGTCAGACTACTACTTGACCTGAACCCCAGAACCCACCTCACCCCTGCCCACTTTGCCAACCTAGGATGGCTTAGAGTAGACGACAGAGTACAGCAACTTGCAATGGGCCTGGTCTACAAGATACACTATACGACCGGGGTGCCCATGTACATGTCAAAATACTTCCCAAAGGTCAGTGAATACCACAACCACTACACCAGAGGAAGCTCAACAAATCATGTTAAACCCAGATTCGGCTCAAACAAGGGACTAAACACGTTTCGCAATTATGCCACAACAATGTGGAACGCCCTACCCAAAGCTGTAAAGGAATGTGAATCCCTGCCCACATTCAAAACCGCCCTTAAAGAGCACCTACGGGAGGCTGCAATTCGAAACTGGCCACCGTAAATGCCCAAAACCCCCACCACCTCCTAATAGACAGTCTCCTCCCCACCGCATGTATATATTCCCTCCCCGCCGTATGTATATTCCCCTCCCACCCACCCACCCCCTCCTAATGTACAGTCCCCTCCCCATCATATGTATATACTCTGTCAGGATCTAGGGGTAACAGTACTGTATATTTGAATACCGCCTATGTCACAAATGTATCAGTACTAAATACCTATATGTCCCTATGCCATAAATGTCATGTATGTTATGTATGTCATAAATGTCTATATGAATTGAAAATGGGGGACCCTGATGGAAACAAGACAAACGTCTTTCTCAGGTCTGCATCCCCTTAACAATTGTATGTATTGAGCCTTACTGTATTGTACCCATTCTGCAATCTGTTAAATAAAGTTTTCATTCATTCATTCACAGGCTGTAGAATGCAGGAAGAGCTGTCAAGCTGCTCACGTTACATGTTGCGCATGCTACCGGTATGTCTGTAGTCGCGTTTTGATGACGTCATCACAACAACACGTTATTTGACTTTCGGTCATATATTTTCGGTGCTAAAACCCTTTCGGCCGAAAGCCGAAAGAGCCTTTTTAACCATTTTCGGCCGATAATTTTCGGTAGCCGAATTTTCGGTGCATCCCTAGTAATTTGGCTACTTGAGAGAGAGTGAGAGAGTGGATGGAATGCCTGAGCAGTGGACAGCAGTGACCTTATATGGCCTGATGTCTGATGACGTCTCATGATGACCTGTCTGAGCAGCCAACCATGATTTATGACATTATGCACTTTCAATAAAGCATTATTTAAAAAAAAAAAAACTGTTGTCATTCTCATGTTGTGGCAGCAGCAGGGGGGACGACGACGACTTCGTAACCTAGTTACTTTCAAAGTAACTAAGTTATTTTGATAATCGAGTAATCAGTAAAGTAACTAGATACATTTTTAAAGGAGTTGTTGTGGTTTGTAACCGACCCCAATCGCACAACACAAGACAGGTATGAGAGTAAGCCAAAACAACCCAGCGGAGGTGTTACCACAGAGAGCCTCTCCCCGGCTGCCCTCTCCCCAGCGGAGGTGTTACCACAGAGAGCCTCTCCCTGGCTGCCCTCTCCCCAGCGGAGGTGTTACCACAGAGAGCCTCTCCCTGGCTGCCCTCTCCCCAGCGGAGGTGTTACCACAGAGAGCCTCTCCCTGGCTGCCCTCTCCCCAGCGGAGGTGTTACCACAGAGAGCCTCTCCCCGGCTGCCCTCTCCCCAGCGGAGGTGTTACCACAGAGAGCCTCTCCCTGGCTGCCCTCTCCCCAGCGGAGGTGTTACAACAGAGAGCCTCTCCCTGGCTGCCCTCTCCCCCATCTGTCATCCACTTTAACAAGCAGCGGTTCTACACTACTCCAGTGTAAACAGACTCTGTCTTGTCTGGGGGTCATGAGATCGGCTCTCTCACTGCCTGAGAGACGGCTGTTGACCTGGGAGAGAGTGCGGCTGGTGGCTGGGTATCTATCTTCACCATGTCTACATTCACTATTCCCTGCACCGTGCCCTCCACACACCCTGCTCCACCCATTATCTCCTCACACACACTACAGCTACACACACTACAGCTACACACACCCTGCTCCACCCGTTATCTCCTCACACACACTACAGCTACACACACTACAGCTACACACACCCTGCTCCACCCGTTATCTCCTCACACACACTACAGCTACACACACTACAGCTACACACACCCTGCTCCACCCGTTATCTCCTCACACACACTACAGCTACACACACTACAGCTACACACACCCTGCTCCACCCGTTATCTCCTCACACACACTACAGCTACACACACTACAGCTACACACACTACAGATACACACACTACAGCTACACACACCCTGCTCCACCCGTTATCTCCTCACACACACTACAGCTACACACACTACAGCTACACACACTACAGCTACACACACTACAGCTACACACACCCTGATCCACCTGTTATCTCCTCACACACACTACAGCTACACACACTACAGCTACACACACTACAGGTACATACACTACAGGTACACACACTACAGCTCCACACACCCTGCTCCACCCGTTAAATCCTCACACACACTACAAGTACACACACTACAGCTACACACACACTACAGGTACACACACCTCTGCAGCTCTCCCCTCCCACTATGCGTAAATCCAGACCCTATCACTCTGTCCAATTCCCCTTTGACCCCTCCCAACGTTTGATTGATTGAATACGTGCTGCCATCTATGAATGAATGAATGAATGAATGAATGAATGAATGACTTTGATTGAATGACTTTGAATGAATGACTTTATTTGACAATATAAAATAACATGTGTGACAGAAAGCACAGTCAGGAGATACTGCTACAAGGATGTACACAAGAAAGCTCAGAGCTTATTATTTCCATTGTGGTCCTTGCAGAGGGGACTTGCAGGGGGATCTACACGGCATTCACCCGCCATTTGGCGTGTTTCTCCTTTAAAAGCCAGCGTCTTGTAGCACATGTAGCGCTCAGCCCTCAGCAGCAGCAGAACATGTAGCGTTCAGCCCTCAGCAGCAGCAGCACATGTAGTGTTCAGCCCTCAGCAGCAGCAGCACATGTAGCGCTCAGCCCTCAGCAGCAGCAGAACATGTAGCGTTCAGCCCTCAGCAGCAGCAGAACATGTAGTGTTCAGCCCTCAGCAGCAGCAGCACATGTAGCGTTCAGCCCTCAGCAGCAGCAGCACATGTAGCGTTCAGCCCTCAGCAGCAGCACATGTAGCGTTCAGCCCTCAGCAGCAGCAGCACATGTAGCGTTCAGCCCTCAGCAGCAGCAGCACATGTAGTGTTCAGCCCTCAGCAGCAGCAGAACATGTAGCGTTCAGCCCTCAGCAGCAGCACATGTAGCGCTCAGCCCTCAGCATTTTTTATATTTTTCCCATTCGTTTTTTTTGTTCGTTTTAGTTTTAGCTTGTTCGTTTTTTTTCGTCCGTTTCTTTGCGTCCGTTTTTTTGCGTTCGTTTTCGTTTTAGTTCGCTTTTGGTTTTTTGCGTTTTTTTTTTCGTTCGTTTTTTGCGTTCGTTTTTTCCCCGCTCGTTTTCGTTTTATTTCGTTCGTTTTTGTGCGTTCGTTTTAGTTCGTTTTAGTTTTAGTTTGTTCGTTTTTTTGCGTTCGTTTTTTTCGTTTTAGTTTTAGTTTGTTTTAGTTTTAGTTTGTTTGTTTTTTTGTGTCCTTTTTTTTTGTTCGTTTTTTTCCCCGTTCGTTTTAGTTCGTTTTTGTTTTAGTTCGTTCGTTTTTTTAGCGTTCGTTTTTTTGCTTTCGTTTTTTTTGCATTTGTTTTTTTTTTCTTCTTTTTCGTTTTAGTTCGTTTTAGTTTTAGTTAGTTCGTTTTTTTAGCGTTCGTTTTTTTGCGTTTGTTTTTTTTGTTCGTTTTCGTTTTAGTTCGTTTTAGTTTTAGTTTGTTCGTTTTTTTGCGTTCGTTTTTTTTCCGTTCTTTTCCGTTCGTTTTAGTTTTAGTTCGTTCTTTTTTTTTTGCGGTTTTTTTTGTTCGTTTTTTTCCGTTCGCATCTTTTTCGTTCGTTTTCGTTTTTGTTCGTTTTTGTTTTAGTTAATTCGTTTTTTTTTTTTTCGTTCGTTTTCGTTTTAGTTTGTTTTAGTTTTAGTTTGTTCGTTTTTTAGCGTTCGTTTTTTTTTCAGCAGCAGCACATGTAGCGTTCAGCCCTCAGCAGCAGCAGCACATGTAGCGTTCAGCCCTCAGCAGCAGCAGCACATGTAGCGTTCAGCCCTCAGCAGCAGCAGCACATGTAGCGTTCAGCCCTCAGCAGCACATGTAGTGTTCAGCCCTCAGCAGCAGCAGCAGCATGTAGTGTTCAGCCCTCAGCAGCAGCAGCACATGTAGCGTTCAGCCCTCAGCAGCAGCAGAACATGTAGCGTTCAGCCCTCAGCAGCAGCAGCACATGTAGCGTTCAGCCCTCAGCAGCAGCAGCACATGTAGCGTTCAGCCCTCAGCAGCAGCAGCACATGTAGCGTTCAGCCCTCAGCAGCAGCACATGTAGCGTTCAGCCCTCAGCAGCAGCAGCACATGTAGCGTTCAGCAGCAGCAGCACATGTAGTGTTCAGCCCTCAGCAGCACATGTAGCGTTCAGCCCTCAGCAGCAGCAGCACATGTAGTGTTCAGCCCTCAGCAGCAGCAGCACATGTAGCGTTCAGCCCTCAGCAGCAGCAGCACATGTAGCGTTCAGCCCTCAGCAGCAGCACATGTAGCGTTCAGCCCTCAGCAGCAGCAGCACATGTAGCGTTCAGCCCTCAGCAGCAGCACATGTAGCGTTCAGCCCTCAGCAGCAGCAGCACATGTAGCGTTCAGCCCTCAGCAGCAGCAGCAGCACATGTAGTGTTCAGCCCTCAGCAGCAGCAGAACATGTAGCGTTCAGCCCTCAGCAGCAGCACATGTAGCGCTCAGCCCTCAGCATTTTTTATATTTTTCCCGTTCGTTTTTTTTGTTCGTTTTAGTTTTAGCTTGTTCGTTTTTTTTTCGTCCGTTTTTTTGCGTCAGTTTTTTTGCGTTCGTTTTCGTTTTAGTTCGCTTTTGGTTTTTTTGCGGGTTTTTTTCGTTCGTTTTTTGCGGGGTTTTTTTTCCGCTCGTTTTCGTTTTATTTCGTTCGTTTTTGTGCGTTCGTTTTAGTTCGTTTTAGTTTTAGTTTGTTTGTTTTTTTGTGTCCTTTTTTTTGTTCTTTTTTTTTCCCGTTCGTTTTCGTTTTAGTTCGTTTTTGTTTTAGTTCGTTCGTTTTTTTAGCGTTCGTTTTTTTGCGTTCGTTTTTTTTGCATTCGTTTTTTTTTCCTTTGTTTTCGTTTTAGTTCGTTTTAGTTTTAGTTAGTTCGTTTTTTTAGCGTTTGTTTTTTTGCGTTTGTTTTTTTTGTTCGTTTTCGTTTTAGTTCGTTTTAGTTTTAGTTCGTTTGTTTTTTTAGCGTTCGTTTTTTTGCGTTCGTTTTTTTTGCATTCGTTTTTTTTTTTTTCGTTTTCGTTTTAGTTCGTTTTAGTTTTAGTTAGTTCGTTTTTTTAGCGTTAGTTTTTTTGCGTTTGTTTTTTTTGTTCGTTTTCGTTTTAGTTCGTTTTAGTTTTAGTTCGTTCGTTTTTTTGCGTTCGTTTTTTTTCCCTTCGTTTTCGTTTGAGTTTGTTTTAGTTTTAGTTCGTTCGTTTTTTTAGCGTTCGTTTTTTTGCGTTCGTTTTTTTGCGTTCGTTTTTTTTTTTTGTTCTTTTCCGTTCGTTTTAGTTTTAGTTCATTCTTTTTTTTTAGTGTTTTTTTTGTTCGTTTTTTTTTGAATTTTTTTCGTTCGTTTTCGTTTTTGTTCGTTTTTGTTTTAGTTAGTTCGTTTTCTTTGCATTCGTTTTTTTGCATTCGTTTTTTTTTCGTTTTTTTTTGTTCGTTTTAGTTTTAGTTCGTTTTAGTTTTAGTTTGTTCGTTTTTTAGCGTTCGTTTTTTTTTCAGCAGCAGCACATGTAGCGTTCAGCCCTCAGCAGCAGCAGCACATGTAGCGTTCAGCCCTCAGCAGCAGCAGCACATGTAGCGTTCAGCCCTCAGCAGCAGCAGCACATGTAGCGTTCAGCCCTCAGCAGCACATGTAGTGTTCAGCCCTCAGCAGCAGCAGCAGCAGCATGTAGTGTTCAGCCCTCAGCAGCAGCAGCACATGTAGCATTCAGCCCTCAGCAGCAGCAGAACATGTAGCGTTCAGCCCTCAGCGGCAGCAGCACATGTAGCGTTCAGCCCTCAGCAGCAGCAGCACATGTAGTGTTCAGCCCTCAGCAGCAGCAGCACATGTAGCGTTCAGCCCTCAGCAGCAGCACATGTAGCGCTCAGCCCTCAGCAGCAGCACATGTAGCGTTCAGCCCTCAGCAGCAGCAGCACATGTAGCGTTCAGCCCTCAGCAGCAGCAGCACATGTAGCGCTCAGCCCTCAGCAGCAGCAGCACATGTAGCGTTCAGCCCTCAGCAGCAGCAGCACATGTAGCGTTCAGCCCTCAGCAGCAGCAGCACATGTAGCGTTCAGCCCTCAGCAGCAGCAGCACATGTAGCGTTCAGCCCTCAGCAGCAGCACATGTAGCGTTCAGCCCTCAGCAGCAGCAGCACATGTAGCGTTCAGCCCTCAGCAGCAGCAGCACATGTAGCGCTCAGCCCTCAGCAGCAGCATGTAGTGTTCAGCCCTCAGCAGCAGCAGCAGCAGCATGTAGTGTTCAGCCCTCAGCAGCAGCAGCACATGTAGCATTCAGCCCTCAGCAGCAGCAGAACATGTAGCGTTCAGCCCTCAGCGGCAGCAGCACATGTAGCGTTCAGCCCTCAGCAGCAGCAGCACATGTAGTGTTCAGCCCTCAGCAGCAGCAGCACATGTAGCGTTCAGCCCTCAGCAGCAGCACATGTAGCGCTCAGCCCTCAGCAGCAGCACATGTAGCGTTCAGCCCTCAGCAGCAGCAGCACATGTAGCGTTCAGCCCTCAGCAGCAGCAGCACATGTAGCGCTCAGCCCTCAGCAGCAGCAGCACATGTAGCGTTCAGCCCTCAGCAGCAGCAGCACATGTAGCGTTCAGCCCTCAGCAGCAGCAGCACATGTAGCGTTCAGCCCTCAGCAGCAGCAGCACATGTAGCGTTCAGCCCTCAGCAGCAGCACATGTAGCGTTCAGCCCTCAGCAGCAGCAGCACATGTAGCGTTCAGCCCTCAGCAGCAGCAGCACATGTAGCGCTCAGCCCTCAGCAGCAGCATGTAGTGTTCAGCCCTCAGCAGCAGCAGCACATGTAGTGTTCAGCCCTCAGCAGCAGCAGCACATGTAGCGTTCAGCCCTCAGCAGCAGCAGCACATGTATAGTGTTCAGCCCTCAGCAGCAGCATGTAGTGTTCAGCCCTCAGCAGCCCGAATTCCTGTAGACTTGTCTGCTTTTACTCTCTAGAGCCACCTATCCTCATCTATCACCAAGATTCAAGATTCAAGAGGTTTATTTGTCACATACATACCTGGGCATACAGTGAAATGTGGGTGGCCATGCCCGCATCGATTGTGCAATAATACTAATAATAAAATAGACGTAAAAATAAGGGTAATAAAAAGACATAAGATGATGCATGATAAAAATAGACATGCTAAATTCCTGAGAAGGCACTGGGTCCTATGTACACTACTATACAATATACAGTTTTAACTCTGTCATTACGCTATACTTACTATATCTAAACTATACTATATACAAGAACCACATCGGTTCTTTCCTTGTTCAGCGCAGCTCTGGAAATCACCCCCACGGGAGCAGACATGAGTTGAGCTCTGTGTTGATGCTGCCGGAGTTAGATAGATAGTTTTATTTGTCCTCGGGGGGGGGGGGGGGGGGGGGGGGGGGGTTCTTTGAGGGACTCCCACCGGGGCCATTCGTATTCATTCATTACAGTAACGGAAGTGGGTATTCCATACATCCCTACTGTATGTTACAACAGCAGAGATTATATTACTACTGTATGTTACAACAGCAGAGATTATATTACTACTGTATGACAGAGAAAGAATGCAAAAATGTAAACATTTATTAATTGATATAAGAACTTCTGTTCACGTTCCTGGCCAAATTCCTTAATCAGGTATCTGACATCAAGGCCACCTAATCATCCCTTCCCGTTAATCGGTTGATATCAGTCCTTGTCTCCTGAGCCGTTCAGCCATTGTGTAGTGTGATGTGTGCCGGGTGCCAGTGTGTATGGCAGCCATTGAGCCTGTGTAGCCCAAGGTTGGGTGCTACCAGTGGTGGTGAAGGAGGCAATTTCCACCCTACATTGTGGGACTGGGGAGCGCTTTGAGTGTCTAGAAAAGCGCTCTATAAATGCAAGTAATTATTATTATTATTATTATTATTATTATTATTATTATTATTATTATTATTATTATTATTATTATTATTATTATTATTATTATTATTATATTTCTATTTATTATGAATAATAAATAAAGTCCACACACTGTTAACACCTCCCATTGTTAACAACTGTACGTCAGTCTTTATTAACCCCGAGTTCACCGTGTGTGTTGCTGTCTTGCAGGTGACCACAGATCTGCGGCAGCGCTGTACCGACGGTCACACCGGGACCTCTGTCTCCGCCCCCATGGTGGCTGGGGTCATTGCACTGACTCTGGAGGCCAAGTCAGTACTCTCCTCCTCCTCTTCTCCTCCTCTCCTCCTCCTCTTCTCTCCTCTCCCCCTCCTCTCCTCCTTTCCCCCTCCTCCTCTCCTCCTCCTCATCTCCTCCCCCTCCTCTCCTCCTCCTCTCCTCCTTTCCCCCTCCTCCTCTCCTCCTCCTCATCTCCTCCCCCTCCTCTCCTCCTCCTCTCCTCCTTTCCCCCTCCTCCTCTCCTCCTCCTCATCTCCTCCCCCTCCTCTCCTCCTCCTCTCCTCCTTTCCCCCTCCTCCTCATCTCCTCCTCTCCTCTCCTTATCCACCTCTCCTCCTTATCCACCTCTCATCTTCCTCCTCCTCTTCTCCTCCTCTCCTCCTCCTCTCCTCATCTCCTCCTCCTCCTCTCCCCCTCCTCTCCTCCTCTCCTCCTCCTCCTCATCTCCTCCTCTCCTCTCCTTATCCACCTCTCCTCCTTATCCACCTCTCATCTTCCTCCTCCTCTCCTCCTCCTCCTCTCCTCATCTCCTCCTCTCCTTATCCACCTCCACCTCTCATCTTCCTCTTCCTCTCCTCCTCCTCCTCCTCCTCCTTCTCCTCTCCTCTCCTCCTCCTTTGGATGTATTCTCTCCAACATTGCGTGACAAATTTACCAAGGAATTTGCACTTGTATTGAGACTTAATCTATCAGGCTTATTTCAAAATATTTAAAAGGGATATTCCACATAGTTTAATAAGCCTATTTGATTTGTTACAATCTGTCCAAAAATTCATTTGTGCCTGTGGTCTGTTTTTAATCGCAAGTTAAATCTGTTAAATGTTACCAATGCTTATGGAAGTCAGTGGGGGCCGAAGCCATTAGAAAATGAGGGGTAGGACCTACGCAGCATCAACAGTCATCTCCCGCCTCGACTACTGCAACGCACTGCTAGCTGGCCTCCCGGCCACTGCCACCAAGCCTCTTCAACTCATTCAAAACGCAGCGGCCCGCCTGATCTCAAACCTACCGAAGTCGGCCCATGTCACCCCACTTCTTAGGGACCTGCACTGGCTCCCCATTGCTGCACGTATCCGCTTCAAGGCCCTCGACCTAGCATACCGTGCGGCAAAGGGAACCGCTCCCGCCTACCTCCGGTCAATGGTCTCTAACTACACACCCTCAAGACCCCTACGCTCTGCATCTTCTGGCCGCCTCAGACCTACTCCTATCCAAGCTCCCGGAGGGTCATCAAAGAGAAGCCGCCTATTCTCAGTCCTTGCCCCACAATGGTGGAATGAACTACCCATCCCAGTTAGGACAGCCGAATCCCGTCCAATCTTTCGCCGTCGACTAAAGACTCACTTATTCAACCATTATCTGAAATGATTTATTAAAAAAAAAAAAAAAAAAAAAAATCTAACCCTGACTAACCTTACTGTCATGCACTTGTCCTAATAAACTAACCTACACTGTAACACGCAACACTTGATGCACATTGTTACTCAGCTGATAGAGTTGTACCCTTCTTGCTGTCTTGTCGTACAGAACTTGTAAGTCGCTTTGGATAAAAGCGTCAGCTAAATGACTAAATGTAAATGTAAAGTGTCTTTAAAAAAGAAATTCATTGTTTTATATTTTTAATCAAGTACTCAAAAGCATAATTTTTCTCCCTTTGGATTTCAGGCTGTGTTGGCACTTTGAGTGACAGTCACCCACACAGTCTGTGACTGGCAGACAGAGAGATAGAGAGAGAGATTGATGGAATACTAATACATTTTGCCGCAGGGGGCATAATCCCACGGGACAATGCATTGGTAACTTGTTTCAAATGACAATATATACCTCTGTGAATATTATTGCACGGAGCGGAATACGGGCGTGCGCATGGGAGCGTGCGTAAAGATATTTTGACAGTGATATGGAGTGCTCCCGACTGCGGGGAGAAGACCCATCCCCGCGGCGCACACACATTTACACACACACTCCTGCGCCGCAGTCTCTCTCTCTCTCTCTCTCTCTCTCTCTCTCTCTCTCTCTCTCTCTCTCTCTCTCCCTCTCTATCCCTCTCTATCCCTCTCTCTCCCTCTCTCGCTCGCTCGTTCTCTGCTGTCTGTCGCACCCTCTGTTTGAGGAAGTCTGCCAACCACTGCACATCCACAACACAAGAAACAAGCATCTTATATCTGGCAAGAGGAGAAGGCTAAATTGTGCTAGCCTAAGCATAGCATGCAGGGGTCCACAGATCTGGAACAAGCTTGATGAAAATCTAAAAATGACTAATACCTTTAAAACCTTTAAAAAATCATTGAAAGAGGAACTGCTCAAATCATATCTCTAATTAAAATTATAACTTAGGAATAAAATTGTCTGTATTATGTATCTCTGTTATATGTCAGTCAGTAGGTAGGTGTATAAACCTACCCACGTTGTAGTTTTTTGTTTTGTTTTTGTTTGTTTGTTTTGTTTATTTTGTTATTGTTTTGTTGTTCATATTCTGTTTGTATCTGTGTTCAGGCTCCCTCCAAAAGCTTTAAATAGCTTCTTGGGAGACCTGGCACATGCACACAATTTGCGACATGTTATCACATGAGGATACTCGCATGTAAAATGTATCGTGTGTGTGTGTGAATAAAAATTCAATTCAATTCAAAAGTAATTTCACTGCTCTGTTGTTGAGTGAATTGTGGGCGGTGACTACAACCAGTAGTATTCACGTCAGCAAAACAGTCAAACTAGACTGATGAGTCAATATGATAATTAGAGACACAGAACACATTGATATAATCCCCCATTGCTAGGAAACAATGCTAAACACTGGAAAATGCCATTTATGATGCATGGGACCTTAAATACAAGTTCCAATCCATAATACAAACAGTAACAAAAGACACAGTGAATAAACAAGGCCGCACAGACGCCTCATTTTCGGTTCTTAAGTAGACAACAAAATATGGCGGGTACAATAACATGATATTATTTATTGAATATGTTGAGGGAAAATAATATGAGTATACAGTAGGTAACACTGGTTAGTTTACTTCCTCTACTCAGATGTTTCACAGTAGAACGTTGTCCAATAGGAATGTGAGTCAGCTACTGACCTATCTACATAGATACACATGTGCAAGTAAAAATAGAAAATGTCAATATTGAACAAGTGTATGAGATAAAAAATGTTGGAGTAATGTTAGACAGTAAATTATGTTGGAAATCTCCTATAAGATATGTTAGAACCAAGTTCAAGTTTCAAGTTCAAGTTTCTTTATTAGTTGTCATACAGAAGTACAGAATACTTTTATATAAAATGCTTCTTTCTGTTTTGCTCCAGAGATTGTGCTAGATAAAAATAGATAAGTATAAAGTATAGTAAGTATAAAATAGAAGTCAAGTACGTAGACAACCAAAGTAGCAAGGAGTATGCCAGTATTGTGCAAAACATTATTCTGGAACAGAGGATGTTGTATACTCTGTATTGTTGTCTTGTCTTACCATATTTGAGTTACTGTGTGCAGATATGGGGGAATGCATACATAAGCACTTTAAAACCATTAATTATACTACAGAAAAAAGCGATGAGAATTGTACACAAGGTCGGATTTCGGGATCACACAAATAACTTGTTCTTAAAGTCAAATGCCTTAATGGACTTATTCAAATTTAAACTGGCACAGATAATGTATCGAGCAAAGACTCAAGAACTCCCAGGTAACATTAAAAAATTATTTATAGAGAGGGATATAATTTGAGCGGTATCTTCAACTTTGATAAACGTTACGCTCGCATCGATCTCATGAGCAGGTGCATATCATCCTATGGAGTAACTGTGTGGAATGGGCTAGATTAGAAGATCAAATGAAGGAAAGCTGAAATATTGCTCTATTTAAAAGACTTTATAAAGGAATGATATCTGCAAATTACCAAAAAGAGGAAAGGGGAGGTGACTATTGTCTTCTGGATTCTAAGCAGTTTTTTTTTCTTTTGTACTACATCGTCGATACTGATATTATTTATTTATTTTATGTTGTTTTCAATGTTAAGAATGAAGAATTATTGGTAATGTGGATATTCTCCATTATATAAAGTATTAATTAATGTTCCCACTCGGAAGTGGGGGATAGGGGTATAGGGCATGATAGCTTCTTCCTACTCCTTTTCGAACAGTGATATGTATATTTTTCGTTGTTTGTCTTTTTTTATTCTTTGTTTTTAAATCATGTAGGAATTAATAAAAGATTCATTCATTCATTCACCACTGTCAACACCACCGTCCCTCCCATGGATCAGGCTCCTCATTCACTTCATTCATTCACTTTGAGTACAAAGTATAACGTGGTTCTCGTGTAATAGTCCGGCAATGAGGACCATGTAGAGTAGACTGACCATTAAATAACCACTGAATTCCGTGCTCATTCCAACAACATTCCCTTTTTAATTTTTCTCATTGGTTAGAAGGGCCGAGCCTCTCTGTGAGACTTTAGAATGGAATGCCTCTGCACATATTTATAAAATGATCCAATGCTAATTCAACATCTGGGTTTTCTAACATAATTTGAAATATCACTATGATGGAGATCATGTTGAAGGCCTGCTCGTTAAAATGTTTACTTGCGATTGAGCTTTCTTTATAGTCGCGTATCCCTAATGGGGCAATGGTCACTTATTCCAAGGCCAAGAATCTAATGGTCTCAGTTTGACAGCAAAGCTCTTCTTGGCTCATCATTATACAGAACACATGAAGGATCTCTGCTCTGTTCTGTTCTGTTCTGTTCTGTTCTGCTCTGTTCTGTTCTGTTCTGTTCTTCTCTGTTCTGTTCTGCTCTGTTCTGCTCTGTTCTGTTCTGCTCTGTTCTGTTCTGTTCTGCTCTGTTCTGTTCTGTTCTGCTCTGTTCTGTTCTGCTCTGTTCTGCTCTTTTCTGTTCTGTTCTGTTCTGCTCTGTTCTGTTCTGTTCTGTTCTGCTCTGTTCTGTTCTGTTCTGCTCTGTTCTGTTCTGTTCTGTTCTGTTCTGTTCTGCTCTGCTCTGTTCTGTTCTGTTCTGTTCTGTTCTGCTCTGTTCTGCTCTGTTCTGTTATGTTCTGTTCTGTTCTGCTCTTTTCTGTTCTGTTCTGCTCTGTTCTGTTCTGCTCTGCTCTGCTCTGTTCTGTTCTGTTCTGCTCTTTTCTGTTCTGCTCTGTTCTGTTCTGCTCTGCTCTGTTCTGTTCTGCTCTGTTCTGCTCTGTTCTGTTCTGCTCTGTTCTGTTCTGTTCTGCTCTGTTCTGTTCTGTTCTGTTCTGCTCTGTTCTGCTCTGTTCTGTTCTGTTCTGCTCTTTTCTGTTCTGTTCTGTTCTGTTCTGTTCTGCTCTGCTCTGCTCTGTTCTGCTCTTTTCTGTTCTGTTCTGTTCTGCTCTGTTCTGCTCTGTTCTGTTATGCTCTGTTCTGTTCTGCTCTGTTCTGCGCTGTTCTGTTCTGTTATGTTCTGCTCTGCTCTGTTCTGTTCTGTTCTGTTCTGTTCTGCTCTGTTCTGTTATGTTCTGTTCTGTTCTGCTCTTTTCTGTTCTGTTCTGCTCTGTTCTGTTCTGCTCTGCTCTGCTCTGTTCTGTTCTGTTCTGCTCTTTTCTGTTCTGCTCTTTTCTGTTCTGTTCTGTTCTGCTCTGCTCTGTTCTGTTCTGTTCTGTTCTGCTCTGCTCTGTTCTGTTCTGTTCTGTTCTGCTCTGCTCTGTTCTGTTCTGCTCTGTTCTGTTCTGTTCTGCTCTGCTCTGTTCTGTTCTGTTCTGTTCTGTTCTGTTCTGTTCTGTTCTGCTCTGCTCTGTTCTGTTCTGTTCTGTTCTGCTCTGCTCTGTTCTGTTCTGTTCTGCTCTCTTCTGTTCTGTTCTGCTCTGCTCTGTTCTGCTCTGTTCTGTTCTGCTCTTTTCTGTTCTGTTCTGTTCTGTTCTGCTCTGTTCTGCTCTGTTCTGTTCTGCTCTGTTCTGCTCTGTTCTGCTCTGTTCTGTTCTGCTCTGCTCTGTTCTGTTCTGTTCTGCTCTGTTCTGTTCTGTTCTGTTCTGTTCTGCTCTGTTCTGTTCTGTTCTGTTCTGTTCTGCTCTGTTCTGTTCTGCTCTGTTCTGCTCTGTTCTGCTCTGCTCTGTTCTGTTCTGTTCTGTTCTGCTCTGCTCTGTTCTGTTCTGCTCTGTTCTGTTCTGTTCTGCTCTGTTCTGTTCTGCTCTGTTCTGTTCTGCTCTGTTCTGTTCTGTTCTGCTCTGTTCTGTTCTGCTCTGTTCTGTTCTGTTCTGTTCTGTTCTGCTCTGTTCTGTTCTGTTCTGCTCTGTTCTGTTCTGCTCTGTTCTGTTCTGTTCTGCTCTGTTCTGTTCTGTTCTGCTCTGTTCTGTTCTGTTCTGCTCTGTTCTGTTCTGCTCTGTTCTGTTCTGCTCTGTTCTGTTCTGTTCTGCTCTGTTCTGTCCTGTTCTGTTCTGTTCTGTTCTGTTCTGCTCTGTTCTGTCCTGTTCTGTTCTGCTCTGTTCTGTTCTGTTCTGCTCTGCTCTGTTCTGTTCTCTGTTCTGTTCTGCTCTGTTCTGTTCTGTTCTCTGTTCTGTTCTGCTCTGTTCTGTTCTGTTCTGTTCTGCTCTGTTCTGCTCTGTTCTGTTCTGTTCTGTTCTCTGTTCTGTTCTCTGTTCTGTTCTGTTCTGCTCTGTTCTGTTCTGTTCTGTTCTGTTCTCTGTTCTGTTCTGTTCTGTTCTGCTCTGTTCTGTTCTGTTCTGCTCTGTTCTGTTCTGTTCTGTTCTGTTCTGCTCTGTTCTGTTCTGTTCTCTGTTCTGTTCTGTTCTGTTCTGTTCTGTTCTGTTCTGCTCTGTTCTGTTCTGTTCTGTTCTGTTCTGTTCTCTGTTCTGTTCTGTTCTGTTCTGCTCTGTTCTGTTCTGTTCTGTTCTGCTCTGTTCTGTTCTGTTCTGTTCTCTGTTCTGTTCTGCTCTGTTCTGCTCTGTTCTGTTCTGTTCTGTTCTGTTCTGCTCTGTTCTGTTCTGCTCTGTTCTGTTCTGCTCTGTTCTGCTCTGTTCTGTTCTGTTCTGCTCTGTTCTGTTCTGCTCTGTTCTGTTCTGTTCTGCTCTGTTCTGCTCTGCTCTGTTCTGTTCTGTTCTGTTCTGCTCTGTTCTGTTCTGCTCTGTTCTGTTCTGTTCTGCTCTGTTCTGTTCTGTTCTGCTCTGTTCTAATCTAATCTAATCTATGCTATGCTATTGATCTGTAGTCCATTGATTACGTGGAGAGATGTTCAGCACCTGCTGGTCAGAACCTCCAGGACCGTGCATCTGAAGGCCAACGACTGGAAGACCAACGCAGCCGGTTACAGAGGTACAACACCCCCCCAGTACCCCCCCACAGTACCCCCCCACAGTACACCCCCACAGTACACCCCCACAGTACCCCCCCCACAGTACCCCCCCACAGTACCCCCCCACAGTACCCCCCCACAGTACACCCCCACAGTACCCCCCCACAGTACCCCCCACAACCCCCCCCCACAGTACCCCCCCCCCCACAGTACCCCCCCACAGTACCCCCCCACAGTACACCCCCACAGTACCCCCCCACAGTACCCCCCCACAGTACACCCCCACAGTACCCCCCCACAGTACCCCCCCCAGAGTACACCCCCACAGTACCCCCCCACAGTACCCCCCACAACCCCCCCCCCACAGTACCCCCCCCAGAGTACCCCCCCACAGTACACCCCCACAGTACCCCCCCACAGTACCCCCCCACAGTACCTCCCCCACAGTACACCCCCACAGTACCCCCCCACAGTACCCCCCAGAGTACACCCCCACAGTACCCCCCCACAGTACCCCCCCACAGTACACTCCCCCACAGTACCCCCCCAGAGTACCCCCCCACAGTACCCTCCAACAGTACCCCCCCACAGTACCCCCCCACAGTACCCCCCCCACAGTACCCCCCCACAGTACCCCCCCACAGTACACCCCCACAGTACACCCCCCCACAGTACCCCCCCACAGTACACCCCCACAGTACCCCCCCCCACAGTACCCCCCCACAGTACCCCCCCAGAGTACCCCCCCACAGTACCCTCCCACAGTACCCCCCCACAGTACCCCCCCACAGTACCCCCCCAGAGTACCCCCCCAGAGTACCCCCCCCCAACATTACACCCCCACAGTACCCCCCCACAGTACCCCCCCACAGTACCCCCCCAGAGTACACCCCCAGAGTACACAGTATGCTGTGTGTTCTCTGTGTACTCTCTGTGTGTGTTAAGAGTGTGTCTCTGTGTGTGTTAAGAGTGTGTCCTCTGTGTGTGTTAAGAGTGTGTCTCTGTGTGTGTTAAGAGTGTGTCTCTGTGTGTGTTCTCTCTCAGTGTGTGTTAAGAGTGTGTCTCTGTGTGTACTCTCTCTGTGTGTTAAGAGTGTGTCCTCTGTGTGTGTTCTCTCTCTGTGTGTGTTAAGAGTGTGTCCTCTGTGTATGTTCTCTCTCTGTGTGTGTTAAGAGTGTGTCTCTGTGTGTCCTCTCTGTGTGTGTTAAGAGTGTACTCTCTGTGTGTGTTAAGAGTGTGTACTCTCTGTGTGTGTTAAGAGTGTGTCCTCAGTGTGTACTCTCTGTGTGTGTTAAGAGTGTGTCCTCTGTGTGTTCTCTCTGTGTGTGTTAAGAGTGTGTCTCTGTGTGTGTTCTCTCTCTGTGTGTGTTAAGAGTGTGTCTCTGTGTGTACTCTCTCTGTGTGTGTTAAGAGTGTGTCCTCTGTGTGTACTCTCTGTGTGTGTTAAGAGTGTGTCTCTGTGTGTACTCTCTCTGTGTGTGTTAAGAGTGTGTCCTCTGTGTGTACTCTCTGTGTGTGTTAAGAGTGTGTCTCTGTGTGTGTTCTCTCTCCGTGTGTGTTAAGAGTGTGTCTCTGTGTGTACTCTCTCTGTGTGTGTTAAGAGTGTGTCGTCTGTGTGTACTCTCTGTGTGTGTTAAGAGTGTGTCTCTGTGTGTCCTCTGTGTGTGTTAAGAGTGTGTCCTCAGTGTGTTCTCTCTGTGTGTGTTAAGAGTGTACTCTCTGTGTGTACTCTCTGTGTGTGTTAACAGTGTGTCTCTGTGTGTGTTAAGAGTGTGTCTCTGTGTGTCCTCTGTGTGTGTTAAGAGTGTGTCCTCAGTGTGTTCTCTCTGTGTGTGTTAAGAGTGTACTCTCTGTGTGTACTCTCTGTGTGTGTTAACAGTGTGTCTCTGTGTGTGTTCTCTCTCAGTGTGTGTTAAGAGTGTGTCTCTGTGTGTGTTCTCTCTCAGTGTGTGTTAACAGTGTGTCTCTGTGTGTACTATCTCTGTGTGTTAAGAGTGTGTCTCTGTGTGTGTTCTCTCTCTGTGTGTTAAGAGTGTGTCTCTGTGTGTGTTCTCTCTCTGTGTGTGTTAAGAGTGTGTCTCTGTGTGTACTCTCTCTGTGTGTGTTAAGAGTGTACTCTCTGTGTGTACTCTCTGTGTGTGTTAACAGTGTGTCTCTGTGTGTGTTAAGAGTGTGTCCTCAGTGTGTACTCTCTCTGTGTGTGTTAACAGTGTGTCTCTGTGTGTACTCTCTGTGTGTGTTAACAGTGTGTCTCTGTGTGTACTCTCTGTGTGTGTTAACAGTGTGTCTCTGTGTGTGTCCTCTCTGTGTGTGTTAACAGTGTGTCTCTGTGTGTACTCTCTGTGTGTGTTAACAGTGTGTCTCTGTGTGTACTCTCTGTGTGTGTTAAGAGTGTGTACTCTCTGTGTGTGTTCTCTCTGTGTGTGTTAAGAGTGTGTCCTCAGTGTGTACTCTCTGTGTGTGTTAAGAGTGTGTCTCTGTGTGTACTCTCTGTGTGTGTTAAGAGTGTGTCTCTGTGTGTACTCTCTGTGTGTGTTAAGAGTGTGTACTCTCTGTGTGTGTCCTCTCTGTGTGTGTTAAGAGTGTACTCTCTGTGTGTGTCCTCTCTGTGTGTGTTAAGAGTGTACTCTCTGTGTGTGTCCTCTCTGTGTGTGTTAAGAGTGTACTCTCTGTGTGTGTCCTCTCTGTGTGTCTCTCAGTGTGTGTTAAGAGTGTGTACTCTGTGTGTACTCTCTCTGTGTGTTAAGAGTGTGTCCTCTGTGTGTGTTCTCTCTGTGTGTGTTAAGAGTGTGTACTCTCTGTGTGTTAAGAGTGTGTCCTCTGTGTGTACTCTCTGTGTGTGTTAAGAGTGTGTACTCTCTGTGTGTACTCTCTGTGTGTGTTAAGAGTGTGTACTCTCTGTGTGTGTTAAGAGTGTGTCCTCTGTGTGTACTCTCTGTGTGTGTTAAGAGTGTGTACTCTCTGTGTGTACTCTCTGTGTGTGTTAAGAGTGTGTACTCTCTGTGTGTGTTAAGAGTGTGTCTCTGTGTGTGTTAAGAGTGTGTCTCTGTGTGTGTTAAGAGTGTGTCTCTGTGTGTGTGTTAAGAGTGTGTACTCTCTGTGTGTGTTAAGAGTGTGTCCTCTCTGTGTGTGTTAAGAGTGTGTACTCTCTGTGTGTACTCTCTGTGTGTGTTAAGAGTGTGTACTCTCTGTGTGTTAAGAGTGTGTCCTCTCTGTGTGTGTTAAGAGTGTGTCTCTGTGTGTACTCTCTCTGTGTGTTAAGAGTGTGTCCTCTGTGTGTACTCTCTGTGTGTGTTAAGAGTGTGTCTCTGTGTGTACTCTCTGTGTGTGTGTTAAGAGTGTGTCTCTGTGTGTCCTCTGTGTGTGTTAAGAGTGTGTCTATGTGTGTCCTCTGTGTGTGTTAAGAGTGTGTCTCTGTGTGTACTCTCTGTGTATTAAGAGTGTGTCTCTGTGTGTACTCTCTGTGTGTGTTAAGAGTGTGTCTCTGTGTGTGTTAAGAGTGTGTCTCTGTGTGTCCTCTGTGTGTGTTAAGAGTGTGTCTCTGTGTGTCCTCTGTGTGTGTTAAGAGTGTGTCTCTGTGTGTCCTCTGTGTGTGTTAAGAGTGTGTCTCTGTGTGTACTCTCTGTGTGTTAAGAGTGTGTCCTCTGTGTGTCCTCTCTGTGTGTGTTAACAGTGTGTCTCTGTGTGTACTCTCTGTGTGTGTTAACAGTGTGTCTCTGTGTGTGTTAAGAGTGTGTCCTCAGTGTGTACTCTCTCTGTGTGTGTTAACAGTGTGTCTCTGTGTGTACTCTCTGTGTGTGTTAACAGTGTGTCTCTGTGTGTACTCTCTGTGTGTGTTAACAGTGTGTCTCTGTGTGTGTCCTCTCTGTGTGTGTTAACAGTGTGTCTCTGTGTGTACTCTCTGTGTGTGTTAACAGTGTGTCTCTGTGTGTACTCTCTGTGTGTGTTAAGAGTGTGTACTCTCTGTGTGTGTTCTCTCTGTGTGTGTTAAGAGTGTGTCCTCAGTGTGTACTCTCTGTGTGTGTTAAGAGTGTGTCTCTGTGTGTACTCTCTGTGTGTGTTAAGAGTGTGTCTCTGTGTGTACTCTCTGTGTGTGTTAAGAGTGTGTACTCTCTGTGTGTGTCCTCTCTGTGTGTGTTAAGAGTGTACTCTCTGTGTGTGTCCTCTCTGTGTGTGTTAAGAGTGTACTCTCTGTGTGTGTCCTCTCTGTGTGTGTTAAGAGTGTACTCTCTGTGTGTGTCCTCTCTGTGTGTCTCTCAGTGTGTGTTAAGAGTGTGTACTCTGTGTGTACTCTCTCTGTGTGTTAAGAGTGTGTCCTCTGTGTGTGTTCTCTCTGTGTGTGTTAAGAGTGTGTACTCTCTGTGTGTTAAGAGTGTGTACTCTCTGTGTGTACTCTCTGTGTGTGTTAAGAGTGTGTACTCTCTGTGTGTGTTAAGAGTGTGCCCTCTGTGTGTACTCTCTGTGTGTGTTAAGAGTGTGTACTCTCTGTGTGTACTCTCTGTGTGTGTTAAGAGTGTGTACTCTCTGTGTGTGTTAAGAGTGTGTCTGTGTGTGTGTTAAGAGTGTGTCTCTGTGTGTGTGTTAAGAGTGTGTCTCTGTGTGTGTGTTAAGAGTGTGTACTCTCTGTGTGTGTTAAGAGTGTGTCCTCTCTGTGTGTGTTAAGAGTGTTTATACAACGGCATGCAAATTTCTCGATTCTGATTGGCTGAAACAGTCATTTTGCACGTCTTTATTGGCAACAATCCACGCTGCTGGCCCAGGACCCGCCCACAACCGACCCACATCACATCACTCCGCCGGATCACAAGAAGGTGGCCAATAATCTTTACAAATGGATATGTTGATGCGACTAAACGACTAAATATCAAGCGATTCTGTCACAGCGAATGTCTTAGTCGTTTAAACAATGTTGGATGATGTAATTGATGGGTCTTGAATCATTCTGTAACAAAAGAAAAATCGCGGATTGATTGATGGATTAATTTGCGATTTTTTTTTCAATTTCTTTTTCCTTTCGACTGTCAGCGCTCGCTCTAGTCTCCACCCACCGCCACACCCCCCCCACACACATACACACACACACGCACACACACACACGCACGCACACGCACGCACACACACACACACTCTGCCTGCAACGCGGGGGATAGTCAGATAGCTGGGTGCTGCGCTGTTCTAAGTGAGCATGGCCTATTGAGTTGATTGATTGATTGATTGCTAATTTTATTACTGTACGCTTGGTTTCCAACTGGTTAAGTTTAGGCCCTCTACAGTAGGTTTAAAAAATAAATAAAAGAATAGGGCGAAGAAAACGTTTTTTTCCTATAGGGCAAAGAAGACGTTTTAATTTGTTTTACCTACTTTATATAGAAGCATCTAAGAATGAAGTTCTATGGAAAGTAGGTCTGCATTCCCTTAACAATTGTGTGTATTGAGCCGTACTGTATTGTACCCATTCTGCATCTGGTAATAAAATGTTCAATCAATCATTCCAATAATACACAGTTGGATGTGTTAGTTGGTTGGATGCACTTCAAGCTGCTTCCACATGAGGCAACTTCTCTCAATCATTCCAATAATACACAGTTGGATGTGTTAGTTTGGTTGGATGCACTTCAAGCTGCTTCCACATGGAGGCAACTTGTCTTTTTTGTAGTTGTGGGAACTACTTTTTCTGGCGGATGGTTTTTTCAATAAATCTTCGATTAATGTGTGTTTATTGTATAGAAATAAGGTTGGATGAATCTAGCAGTTGTATAAAAGCTTTACATCACTTGCAGTCGTGATTTGTGACCAATAAACCATGCCTAGGGGGGTCTAACGACCACCCCTAGGCATAGTTTATTGGTCACAAACCACTCCTGCGCGTGATGTAATGCTTAAGTACTCTCTGTGTGTACTCTCTGTGTGTGTTAAGAGTGTGTACTCTCTGTGTGTTAAAAAGTGTGTCCTCTCTGTGTGTGTTAAGAGTGTGTATCTGTGTGTACTCTCTCTGTGTGTTAAGAGTGTGTCCTCTGTGTGTACTCTCTGTGTGTGTTAAGAGTATGTCTCTGTGTGTACTCTCTGTGTGTGTTAAGAGTGTGTCTCTGTGTGTCCTCTGTGTGTGTTAAGAGTGTGTCTCTGTGTGTCCTCTGTGTGTGTTAAGAGTGTGTCTCTGTGTGTACTCTCTGTGTATTAAGAGTGTGTCTCTGTGTGTACTCTCTGTGTGTGTTAAGAGTGTGTCTCTGTGTGTGTTAAGAGTGTGTCTCTGTGTGTCCTCTGTGTGTGTTAAGAGTGTGTCTCTGTGTGTCCTCTGTGTGTGTTAAGAGTGTGTCTCTGTGTGTCCTCTGTGTGTGTTAAGAGTGTGTCTCTGTGTGTACTCTCTGTGTGTTAAGAGTGTGTTCTCTCAGTGTGTGTTAAGAGTGTGTACTCTCTGTGTGTGTTAAGAGTGTGTCCTCTGTGTGTACTCTCTGTGTGTACTCTCTGTGTGTTAAGAGTGTGTTCTCTCAGTGTGTGTTAAGAGTGTGTACTCTCTGTGTGTGTTAAGAGTGTGTCCTCTGTGTGTACTCTCTGTGTGTACTCTCTGTGTGTGTCCTCTGTGTGTCTCTCTGTGTGTGTTAAGAGTGTACTCTCTGTGTGTCCTCTGTGTGTGTTAAGAGTGTGTCTCTGTGTGTCCTCTGTGTGTGTTAAGAGTGTGTCTCTGTGTGTCCTCTGTGTGTGTTAAGAGTGTGTCTCTGTGTGTACTCTCTGTGTGTTAAGAGTGTGTTCTCTCAGTGTGTGTTAAGAGTGTGTACTCTCTGTGTGTGTTAAGAGTGTGTCCTCTGTGTGTACTCTCTGTGTGTACTCTCTGTGTGTTAAGAGTGTGTTCTCTCAGTGTGTGTTAAGAGTGTGTTCTCTCAGTGTGTGTTAAGAGTGTGTACTCTCTGTGTGTGTTAAGAGTGTGTCCTCTGTGTGTACTCTCTGTGTGTACTCTCTGTGTGTTAAGAGTGTGTTCTCTCAGTGTGTGTTAAGAGTGTGTTCTCTCAGTGTGTGTTAAGAGTGTGTACTCTCTGTGTGTGTTAAGAGTGTGTCCTCTGTGTGTACTCTCTGTGTGTACTCTCTGTGTGTGTCCTCTGTGTGTCTCTCAGTGTGTGTTAACAGTGTGCCCTCTCTGTGCCCTCTCAGTGTGTGTTAACAGTGTGCCCTCTCTGTGCCCTCTCAGTGTGTGTTAACAGTGTGCCCTCTCTGTGCCCTCTCAGTGTGTGTTAACAGTGTGCCCTCTCTGTGCCCTCTCAGTGTGTGTTAACAGTGTGCCCTCTCTGTGCCCTCTCAGTGTGTGTTAACAGTGTGCCCTCTCTGTGCCCTCTCTGTGCCCTCTCTGTGCCCTCTCAGTCAGCCACCTCTATGGGTTCGGCCTGGTGGATGCGGAGGCCATGGTGGTGGAGGCCAGGAAGTGGAGGAGTGTCCCGCCTCAGCACACCTGCACCCGCGTCTCCGACAGACGCACCAGGTGAGAGCCTCAGCACAGCTGCACCCGCGTGTCTGACAGACGCACCAGGTGAGAGCCTCAGCACAGCTGCACCCGCGTCTCCGACAGACGCACCAGGTGAGAGCCTCAGCACAGCTGCACCCGCGTGTCTGACAGACGCACCAGGTGAGAGCCTCAGCACAGCTGCACCCGCGTCTCCGACAGACGCACCAGGTGAGCCGCCACGCTGTCAGGGGGGGTCCTACTAGTCACCACAAAGTACCAGAAAATACCACAAAGTACCACAGAATACCCCAAAGTACCACAGAATACCCCAAAGTACCACAAAATACCCCAAAGTACCACAAAATACCCCAAAGTACCACAGAATACCCCAAAGTATACCCCAAAATACCCCAAAGTATACCCCAAAATACCGCAAAGTACCGCAAAGTATACCCTAAAATACCCCAAAATACCCCAAAGTATACCCCAAAGTACACCAAAATACCCCAAAGTATACCCCAAAGTACCCGAAAGTATACCCCAAAAT